>NW_020897731.1:1946740-2573003 GCF_003984885.1 Neopelma chrysocephalum | reverse complement strand
GGGGGCTTTTTGTACTCTGATTTTTCATGTGTATCTGTATAAATCTTCCACAAGAAATTTTTGCTAGACCCATCGTGTGCACTTGAAAAGTTAAAGTATTTCACTGTTATCAATAAATATAATACTGCTCAAATATTTGCTATGCTAGTTTTGGTGGTTATCCGTAGCAGTAGAAATAAATGACAGGAGACTTAGTTGAGCAGTCTTGTGTGAAATTCTTATGTAGCTCATAAGCTTCAGGTCTAGAAAAAAAATGGTTTATCTAAAACCTTGTGGTTTAGGTATTCGTAAACTTCATATTGTCCCAAGAGCTTGTGTGGGGACTCGACCTTCATCTGTATGTGTAAGGAGTTGTACAGAGACAATTCAAGAGAAGGAGTGGGTAGGGGAATAGAGAGTGGGAAAAGCCTGTAAACAGGACATGCTGCACACCAGCCTTGTTACTTGTTTTGAAGGAAGCAGCGTTGTTTTAACCTTGTGGGATTTCTCAGTGACAGTGCATCTGCAATAGGTTATTGTTATACCAGTGGCTGAGGAGTGCAGTCTGGCCAGGGCCAGTGGTCCATGCAGGGCAAGGGTATTTTCAAGTAAAAAGGAAATTTCTGGTCATAGAAAGGGGGTCTTCAGGAAAGAGAGTAAGATCAAATGGAGGCTGCTTAGTATTGGCTCAGGACTGGCCATTTTAGGGCTGTGATGGTTCATTTGTAACTATCCTTTAAACTTACAAGATGCAAAATTAATTGCACATTTGTTTCTGTTTTAATTTTTGTCCAACATCTTGTGCAAAGAAGACATGCAAATGGCAATTTGGATACTCCCAATTGCGTAAGCACACATTGCTTTCCTATTATATGCCAGTGGCCCATGCAACATGTGCAGCATGTTTCAAGTTTTGGTCTCCATGCTTCAGTGTAATCTATCATACAAGGCTTTTAAACTTATTCAGTCGGACTCTTCAAAATAAACTCTCTGATCTTTTAAAATAAACATAAAACAGGCTTCAGATAATGTTGCTTTCTTTTAGGAAAATAAACCCTTTACAATGTCATTCAGACCTTGCTGACAGCTGGTATAAAGAACTGGTGTGAACTGCATTCAAATAAAATGATATTAGTGTGCATCATCGGGAAATTCCAACCCAAACCATTCTGTGATTCAGTGATTTATAAAACTAGGATGGAAAAGCTGAAAGGAAGCAAGTGCTTAAGATTAGCACTTGGGTCAGGGATCGTAGCTGATCCATGCCTGGGATATGTTCTGGTCTGGGCTCACCTCCTTCCTTTACCTCTGCCCACTGTGGCGTAAAAGTGGCACATGCAGTTGTTGGACTGCGGGAGGTACAAAGTGCCTGGGTCTGGAAAAGCACAAATCAGACCAACTACTGCAAGAATATCAAGTGGTGCCTCTCTGTTGAGATGTAGCTCATTATTTGTACTAAACTACTGAACGAAGCTGTCTGTGCGGTCCGGGAACTGCTTTGTTATTCCTCCCTAAAATGGTTGGAGCTTCACCAGTTTTCACCCACGTTTGTTGATGGAACTGGGGTGTTGCACTCACAGTGGCAGCCTGCCCAGAATGCATAGTGTATATATTTTTCAACTTTTTTTGTTTGGTTCTCTTTTGCATTCCTCTCACTTGCATCAGAACAAATATGCAGTAAAACAGGTGTGAAAAATGGTATGGGGGTTTTTTGTCAGTGGAGAAATGCCATTAATCTGTTTCTGTGCACTAGGGAGGATAGACTCTGTCCAACTATTTCCTGAATTGGTTCAATGTTTTTCTTCCTGGCTAGATCATACCAGATACAATGTTCTCTAAGTGACTTAGTCACTAAGTGAAAATAAACCAGTTTTATAATCTGATCAATCCCCACTAGGGTAATTTTTTAACGTCAATCTCCCAATTTAACTTGCTGGTCAGTAAATATTATCCTAGCTGGGTGTTTATCAGTTATCTAGTTTCTTGAAACTGCATCTTTCTTCCTCTAAAACATATTTTCCTCTTCATTTCTTTGTTTTTCTCCCATCACTCCAAAGAATTTTTCTTCTTGCTTAGTGAAATAAAGAATGAGAAAGGATGGTTCAATGATGTTTTTTTTGTTCTTAGTAAACTTGGAATTTTTTCTTGTTGAATAAACAAGGAAAATAGTGCTGAATACTGAAAGCCTTAACAAGTTTTTTTACTAGTAGCAACCATGTCTGGTTGCACTGAAGAGGTGAAGACAAAATCTTGATGGAAGTATGTAGTTAGAAAACACCAGTGTGCTTCTCTAGTCAGCTATTTCTGATGCTTTCCTAATTTGCTTATTAACTAATTGTTAAGATTGGAGTACATTGAATCATTATTTGACTCAAATAATCTAGGGAAATATATAGAGATGACATTGGTTGCCTCTTGAATATAAACTAAAATAAATTTTTGAGAAGAAACAGAGAATTGTTTTGGGGTCTACTTTTGTGGTACGTCCTGGGAATACGTACGTTTGTTGGTTGTTGTGTTAGGCCTCATTAGAATAATGAAAAAACTGATGCTGTGACTAAAACTGAAAATTCAAGTACTAAAATTATTGTCACAAGTTGTGCATACATAGAAGATACTTTGCATACTAGTGCTGTTCCTGTCAGAGCCCACACACATATTTATTCAGCACATTTACAGTATAAAGGAGCTGAATCAAACTGACCATTTAGTCTGTGTTTTCATACGCTTTATGGACCAACTTTTGCATAAATATATAGGTGCATGTGTTTTACAACCTCAGGTACCTGTTTGCATGTGTTGTATGCCTGCAACTTTAGATGTAAATACTTGAATCTTACAATCAAATAGTTTAACTTTGACTTGGCAACCCCTAAGAAATTAATGCTAATGCTTATCTGTACATCTGAGTTAAAATTATTCCTATTAATGTCTCTTGGAAATACAGATTGTTATTATTCTATTTTATATGTGGCACAACTGAGGTGGTAATTCTGCTGAAGGCTATGCGGTGACTCAGCACTGTACAGCCATGGAGTTGGCTTCCAACCCAGTGCTTTGACTGGCTTTGAGTCCTGTTTTTGGTATGAATGCAGCCTTCCCTTCCTTAACTTGATCTCAGCAATGAATAATAGATGCTGCTGATGATTGCTAATAAAGTTTTGATTGCATATTATCGAGCTGTAATGATATGGTAGTGCTAAAGTGGCTTGCTGTGTAATTGCCATTGTTCCCAATGGCATCACCATGTTGTTATTGCTGCACCAAAGCAAAACAAACGGCGTTCCTTGATGTTCACTGCATGCTCAATGCTGGGTGGGCCTGCTTTCAGAGCACCCCATGTTATCAATAAAGAAATGCTAAATGAAGAAACAGACTTCCCCACCTCCTTAAATATGGTTGGATGTCCCAGCTGAACTTCCTGGGACTCCTTACTCCAATTGCAGCCTGAGGAGGGAGCAAAGTTGCTGCGCTGTGTGAGGAGGTTGTAAGTCCAGGTCAGTGGCTGGGCAGGTGGAAGTGACAGCAGTTGGGAGAGCCTCACGGACAGCATGATGCTTGCCAAACCTCAAGGAGTCAGGAATAGCCTTTGCTGTCACAGCTGTTTCTGTCTGCACCCACAAAAAGCCACGTACTCAAGGACAAGACTCATCTGTCCAAACCCACTGGCCATCAGGAGCGATCGGTGCACAGTGACTACATGATGCTTTGGGCATTCCCAAAGGTTAAAATCCAGACTACAAAGAGCAGGAGATTCTTTTAAGGTGATGCAGTGAACAACATACTGCTCAGGAAAGTAAAATTTCCAGACCCTGCGTGGCTGACAGAATGTGTGAAAATGAATATGGACATTTTTTTCCAAACTCTTTGGACTTGTAGGTGAAACTCATTTTACCTATTTCCTGTAATTAATTTAAAAAGCAAACAAAAAAACCCAATATACAATCTAGTGCCTCAGTGAAATTTTTGGTCTGAAGTGCTGCTTAATAAATGAGCAACTGTATTCTGCAGCAACTTGAACTTCCAGATGGCCTTATATTGTGGTTCTGCTTTGAAAAGTGACTTTGTAGAAATGGCCCCAAGGGATGGAGTTATTGAGTCTGTGATTTTCATATCAAATTTGCTCTGTTTCCAAGTTAAAACAGGAAAAAAAAAGATTTCTAATTATTAGCCCGGTGAACCCAGCTTGGGATCTAATGTCTAGCTGTGCTTTTCTTTGGCTTATGCATCATCGAGTAATGTGGGTTCTGCAATCAAAATAGACTGTCCTCAATTATACCTGTGCAGTTCTCTTGTGCTCCTGTTATATCCTTATTTATACCTGTTCTGCTGTACAAAGGTGTTGGACAGTAGCATTGAAAAGGCAGTCCTGCAATTAGAATTCTTTTTCCTCTTACTGAACAACAGATTTTTATGCTCTCTTTGATCATATTTACTTATTCACTCAATAGTATTACAAAGACTTTAATTCTCTTTGCTCAATTTCTGTCTTGCTAATACTCTGCAGTCCATCATTATGAGTTGAATTGTGCAGGAAAGACTCTTCTAAATATATTTTGGACATTTAAAATGAGCTGTATAACTACAGTTAGAAAGTGAATGTAGTGGGTTTCAGCATGTCAGCAGTGTTTTATTATGGGTGTCAGGCAGGAAAAATACGTAAACGACAAAGGAAGTTCAGTGAACATGTCTTGACAAGCCTTGGAATGTGCAAGGTGTTGAAGAGATGATTATTGATGTTTTTAATGGGCGGTGATATTGATTCAGGAACCCAAAGGGGGCCGATGTTGCTTCTGTATGACCTACCATCGACTGTCCTAAGACCAAGACCCATCACAGTGGGTTGGCAGTAAGCTTGCTGCTACCTTGATGTTGCACTCAATAGAGAAATGAATTTGGTCGTGGGTACTTGGGACCGTTCTCTGAGTTGTGACCTGTAGACTGCTCTGAAGGAGATGTCTTTCAAAAGGCTCCAGAGCACGGGATGTACCTTAAGCAGGTACTTTTATGTCTGTGTTGCCAAAACAGCAATTAAAATATATTTTTATCTCTTGCTATCTATGAAGGTCTGAACTGAAAAAAATAAATCTTAAAAGCAAGTAAAAGCAGAGAAGACTATCTAAATTTCTCTACTGAATATCTGTTGCTTATAGATGATGAGAGTGCTGTCATAACTGCTCTTCCAAGTCTTCAATAACTTGGAGTAGTGATGATGATTTGGGGTGTTTACATAATTCTACACTTTTTTCGTGAATACACAAAGAATAAATGACATGTGGATTAAGATCCAGCTAGAAAGCTGTGATTTATGCAGTTAGGAAAAGGCTCTTGCTTGCAGTACGCTTGTGTTTATTGAAGCTGATTGCAGCACTGCTGCTGAGCATGTTAAATATATCTTGGAGCATGGGATTTTGCTATTTTACAGGTGGAATTTTTTTTCTTCTTAATTTTCCTCCTGGAAAATGAGTTAAATCATTGCAGTATATAACTCATAATGAGAGAGTTAATTTATTAAGAAAGAATAACCATTTATTTTAAATGGCTTAAGAATGCTGTCTTATTGCTTGAGTGACTTGAACCCAAGTGACAGAACTTCTGATTGTCTTAACTGGAACTGCAAACTGTGTGGGAATTGTACCACAGGTTCTTGTTTTGAGTAGACTCCTTTTGCCTGGAACTCACAGTAATAGAGTGAATCTTTCCTACCTAAAACCCATCCAGGTTGGTAGTAGTAGGAAGTTCAGGAAAGTTGCCTCACTGATGTTTCCTCAGATTTGTCATGGCATGTCATTGCATAAGCCTCCTTACAGAAATGATTACATTTCTTGGTAGCCTCAGCAGGCAGGTTTAAGATCAGGAATAGGAAATAATGTCTTTCTATGCATTAGTCATCTGTGGGATTTGTAATTTTGCATCTGTGTTGCTTTTGCCCTCCCTCCTTGCATAAAAGAGGGAAGTTTTGCCCATGATCCATTTCTATGTGAGCAAACTGAGAATTGCAATCTTGGAGCTTTTATTTTGGCATGATTCCTCTGTAGTAAATTCATATGAAAACAGTCGAGCCATCAGTTTTTGGCTAATCGGAGGTTCTTTGCTGCATTGTCATCCATTAAGTCCCACTGTCAGCAGGTCAGCACAACGGGGAGGTGTGGGGCCCGTAACCCGGGGGCAGATGAAATGACACCTTATGTATATTAGGCAGTGTTTCCTTTGCCACTCTGCAAAATGAAATAAATAAGAAACTACAATCAAAGCAGCTAGTTTCATTGCCCATCACATTTTTGTGATGATTAATGAGGTATAAAAACCTGAATAGGATATATTTTTAAAATCTGAAAATAGTGAAGTCATGGCTTTGGACATGATAAGGTACATATGACATTCTACTCAGCAACTAGTGATGCTGCTGGTTCTACTTTCAGCCTACTGTGTGACCTTGTTTGAAGAACCTACTGTTACTGTGCTTTCCTCTGCTTGGTCCTTGCCCTGTTTGTTTCTTTGAAATATAAGTAATCTGGGAAACTGATTGTGGGGGCCCCATCAGTGCTGTGGCTGTAACACTGCAGTAATACAAGTAATACAAAGGAGCTGTAATGTTTATGGATGTTTAATGCTTTTGTCCTTCAAGTTTTTGGCTTGACCCTGAGAAGGACAGGAGTCCATCAGAGAGCACTGACACACTCACCTGAGAACACTTACCCATGGTTTCACTACAAGGCAGCTGATGGCACAGTGCCTTTTCTCAGCTGATGTTTTGAAAATGCTGTTTTGCAACCCCCTGTTGCATCTCCTAGAATTGAGCACCTTGTGCACTGGTGTGGGATGTGTCAGGTGAGCAGCTTCACTCGCCTCTGTAGTACATGCAGTCTGCTCCAGAGCATCCTCTGCAAACTGATTACAGATTAATTTGGGTGTTGGGGCTGAATGAATGAACAGCTGCATAGTTAATTATGCAGAATGGTATAGAAAAATGTAGTGTTAATGTTTTATACCCTCATTATCCCTGCAGTATGGAATGTATTTTTCAGCGTGAAAATTACAAAGGCAGTATTTCCCACATAACTTACTTACTGAGATCTTTGTATTGTTAGACAGTTTTCTCTGCTTTAATTTGGTAAGGATTGGGACAATTAAAAACTCCGTACAGACCAGTTTTTAAAATGTAAATATAATCTTATGTGCTGAAGAATTTGGGGGTGTAGGTAGTTGACAAAAATTAAATCCATTTTATGGTAAAATTTAAATGTCTTGATTTTTTGGGGGGGATTTCGAAGTATGGAAGGTTAGTTGAGGGCTCTCCCTGCAGCCTCTCATTGAACAGAGGACTGATAATTTGTCAATTAGTCAATTGCTGAATCTCTCTTCCAGCTAATTTTTTATTTTATTTTTGTTTATTTGTTTTCGTTTGGTTGGTTTGGGGTTTTTATATCTAATATTTATATGTAATTTGGGTTTGTCCCTTCCTACTTCTGCTTCCCTATTTCCCCTTTGCCATATTTCCCTCATATTTCATATAGAACAGGGACAGCAACTTACTTTGTTTCAACAAATACCCATTCTTGAGTTAACCTTCAAAAAAGATATTTCACTTTCTCACTAATTTTCTCTCTTAGTGGCCTTTTCTTGCTGGCTATTACCCTGCCTCTTTCATAGGACTAGGTCTCTTCCAGGCCTGACTGTCCCACGTCAGACTGGAGAAACTGCTTTTTGGATGAGGTATTAAGTACTTATCAAAAGTTTTTGTACTTTGGCCTAACATACCAGCTCCAAAACTGATTTTTGAAGCTGTTCCAGAGCTTTGACAGACTGTAGATATTTCAATGAACCTGTGAATATATTTGTTCCTAACTTTCTATCTTAGGATCTGAAACTGTCATTTCGAACAGGGGTGGGGCAATACTTATCACCTCTTTGTTGAAAAACACTTGTCTGAGTTAACTTTTTTTTTTTTTCAAATCTGGTATGTACTTTCTTTACTAAATGGATATAGTTTTTCTTGAGGAGGGCAAATGCAGTTCAAATTACACCCCTCAATAAAAAGACGTCACAGTATCAGTGAAATACAGCCACCCCTGGGCAAAACCCAAGGAAACAAGTAATGCAGATATGTGGTAAAATACGCTTTCTTAAGTCTAAAAGACTTAACAATTGAGCTCAAAAGCATTTACTTCATTCAACCTTTTGATAGCCAGTCTTTCAAGCTTTCCTTTGTGGCAGGAACAGGATGTATGGCCCTGCTTCGTGTATGATTTAGAATGTATTGCTCATCCTTCCTCAGCTTCATTGGCTGTTCTGAAGACTTCAATATAAAATATTAATTCATGGGAGAGAATTATTTTAAATTTTACTCTCCTCCAAGAATTTGGATACTTATCATTGTTTTATCTTAATTCTTACCATATGCTGTCCAGCTCTTAATTTTGGAATATCTTTTTGGGCTAGAATTTAAAAGTCAAGTTGCACTGTTCTGAAGTACACTGACCAGAGTTTGAGATTTCTCTCCCTTTACCCTAACCCTGGCAGTGTCTGTGCTAAATGCTGGTCTCTTAGGTTTCAGTGGGTTTTAATTTGCTTTTTCTTCAGTGTGTAAAATTAGAAAAATACTAATATTTTACTTTTTAACCTCATTTAAAAATAATTGGAAGCAAAATGTACATGTTGATGGAGTTTTGTATGTATGATGATTTCAGATGCATAATATTTAAACTCTTGGTGCTATTTTGGTGCAGTTTTCAGAGTGCTCAGTGCTAATGGGAAGGACGCACCAGTAAAAGATTATTTCTCTGTGCTGTGAGAGTGCAGCACTTTCTGGCAACGCGCAGAAGCCTAGAGTGAAAACTCTCATGCTTTGGCTTTCTATGTGGCCTCGGGTGAATATACAAGTCTGTCGGTGTTCCAGAGTGGAAAGCATCCAAGAAACACATTTAAATAAAATTAAAGAAGGAAAGAAAGTTAATTATTTAAAGATCAGAAAAGTATGTTACAAATATGCTTAATAAACCACCATGAACCGTGACCTATCATGGCATTGCCTTATCAGGTCACAGTTGGAGGAGACCTTGACTCCTTGCTTAAATATACTTCAGGGCTTATGTCAGCTGGCATTTCCAATCTTGCAGCTTGTGCTTGCCTTCTATTGCCTTTTCCCTGTGTATCCTTATCCTGTCCTGTTTATAACTTCCCTTTTTGTGCTGGAAGACTGAAGTCAGATTCCCCATTAGCCTCATTTCCTAGACTGACCTAAGCCAGGTGCATCAGCCATTCCTTGTATGTTGTGTGCTCCAGTTCCCTCAGCATCTTAGAGACTGTCCACCAGACTCACTCCAGAGTCCTGAACTCTCTCCTCTGTGAAGTGACACAATTTTTTAAAATTCCATTTGTAGAATTGGTATTATCTGTTTTCTGGAGGTCCCTCTCTGCTGCTCTCCCAATACGGAATAAACTGTTCTATTGTGAATGGTTTGGAATAGTTACCTTATTTATATGAATGTAAAAATAAGTATGAAAATGCCTAAATGCTGAAATCATTAACAGGGGAAATTCAGTTCTTTAAAAATTGTTTAGACACCCAGGTCACTTCATTACCTGTAGAAAAAGATAACATTGGTCTCGTTTGCACTGAACCGCTCAGCATAAGAACGGTGCGGATGCCAGCATTACCTTTTTGTCCTCACTTTTGTTATGCAGTATGAATTCTTGATAGGTTTTGATTTAGTTGCTAGTACATTATTTATGACATCTCTTGGCTGCAGCTGCTGTAATCCACAAACCAAAGCCAAACTTATTATTTCTAGTCACAGAATTGTATTTTGTTGTAGAGCAACTCCCAGGTAATTAGGCAGGATGTGCTGTAATTGGTTGTAACATGGGCTCTTCTAAATAAAGCGTTAGTCAGACTGAATGGCAGATTAAAGTGTTTTTTTTCTTTTGAAGATTTTTCTACCACAGGTAAACATTAATGTGACCACAAACATCAGGAAGATTAACTTTGCCAGGAAAGGAAGGAGAATTTTTTTTTTAATGACACTTCGCTTAGAAGAGAGTTATTTCAAGTAAGAATATTGAAATGTGCAAAGCAGAGTTTTGTGAGGGCAAGAATTCGTATATTAATCCTGGGATGTGGGTAAAGCTAAAGCCTTATTCAAAGAGTGGACTTCAAACAGCAGTTTGAATTTGCTATTAGATTTGGGTTTTGGACAATTTTTGAATCGTCTTTAGCTTGACCTATACTTCTGTGCATGTATATTGTTGATTGACAGGGTTTCAAGGGTCAAATGTAGACACCTGAAATTACTGGAGTAAAAAGTGCTGATTGCTTTAAAAAGTGATTATGAACTGAAAAGAAATTGTACAAGGGTCAGTTTGGTGGATATCTTGTCTCTTGTCATCTTACCATCAAAGCTGGATTCTTTTGTGGAGTATGTGGTGGATACAAGTTAACTGGAAACAATTGAAAGGAAATGGAATGAAATTCAGCATTAGCTTTGAAAAACAAAATACACAGTACCCACCCCAGAATCTATGAGAACCTAATGGATTTGCCTTGATTCAGTCTTTGCCATGAGAACACTCAGGACAGGGGATGGGAAACAAAAGGGAGTCAGGTTGCATTTGTTTTATTGCAGTTTCTTCCCTTGAACATGTTGCTTTACCATAGTGTTTTGTTAGGAGAGAAATTAAAGAACAAAGAGATGAAGCTTTTCTCTGTTATGATTCTGTCCTGTTTTGAACCTGTATGTCCAGTTTGGCTGGCTAATGGGGAATGATGTTGATGACGAGGCTTTAGCCCGCTCTCCTGCAGGTAGCGAAGCAAAGTGAATTACTGTGTTACACATTGCAAAGCAAATGTTGGGATGACACTGAGGCAGATCCTAGACCACACAGGGTTTCATTTTGGAACTCCACAGAGTGGAGTTCACTGTTTAATTTTCCTGTGCACCCTGTTTGTAAGATTCCCATGAGAAGTAGCAGCTGTTGTTGCTACCGTGCTCACAGTGAGCAGGGTTTCCCCATCAGCAAGTCACAGGGTGATTACCAGAAAAAAGTCACTCCAGAAGTGAACTGTGTGGTGTCACCCTTGGGGACAAGCTAAGCTCTCTTCTTGAAAGCAAACTGGATTTTAGGGCACAAATGCATGTGCCCCACTGGGGGATGTGAAAATAAGGGTGGCTGAATCAGCTTAAAGTGTGCCAGCGCTTTTGGAAGCAGTGGGGCTCTAATGATTTGTATGGGTTACAAGTCAGGTCTAAAACTAACAATAGACTTCAACCACAGTTTTGTACCAGTTGTGGATTTTTTAGACTGAACATCTGTGCAGTGCACTATTATTTCTTACAGACGTAGTAATCATCTGTTCCCATTCCTTTTTACCTCTGCTTGGTGGCCTTTGAGGAGTCACTCATTGGATTGCTGGAGTTCCACAGATGAAGCCCTGCAGCAGAAAAGGGGTTAAACTCAAGCTCAACAGCAGGAATTTTCTCATCTTGACAGTCTGCACAGCAATTTTCTTTTTGCATCACAAAGCATTTTCGTCTAGGCAGAAATTGGGTGATCTTCCTTGGGGTAGGAGGACAGCAATGTTGACTGTGTATAGGTCAGATTATTCTGAGTAAAAACTGCAGGCTTGAAAGGCCTTGGGCTTCCTCTAAGCATCTGATGATGATAGTGTTGGTTTGGACATTAAAATGGTGAGTAGTGGTGTGTTAGAACTATGTCTGCTCATCCACTTGTTCTCATCTCCCTGACCTATTCTTTGTTCTGTCACTGGCAAGGATCTTTGCTGAGCCTCATCCTTTACTATTCATTTTGCCACTTACTGTAATGGGCAGCAGATTTCAAGGAGGCACACTGGAGGCAAAGTGGCTTGAGTAGATTCTTGGCTTCTGGTTTCCATCTGCCTTTGACAGCAAATGGCAAGAGGCCTAGTGTTGAACCAAGTCCCTCTCCTCTGTTAAGTTAACCAGGCTTAACTCAGTCCTGCCCAGACGGCTGAGTGGCAGCAAGACAGCTGGCTCTAGAAAGGCAATAGGTTCTATCGCAGTTTGCTCACAACACCTGGCTTAGCTCCACGTGGAAAACAAGCAAATGGATCAGTACTACCGCTGTTTAAAGATGGGAATATCAAAATGTAAGAGTAAGAGATCTGATTGCCTCCGTGTGGGGCCACTGCTCAGAATTCGATCAGTGGTAAGGTGCACATGAAGTGTTGTGGCTTCTGGTGCTCTCATATTTTATTTTCAAATCAGCATATGACTCGCACAGAATATTGTAAAACTCACCAAAGCTGTTAATGTGTGCTTCAAGTTGTTCATTGTCTTTGTTCACATGCTAAATAAATAAGCTAAATATTTATATAATTGATAAGTAATTCTTGGTAAAACACCTAATTTTCAGAGAGTGGGTGTTTCTTATTATCAAATTCTTCCCTCTGATTACTCTGAGAGTAACCCATAATATCTGAAATTAAATGGTGAAATGTCCATGAAAAAAATACTTGATAAACAAGCAAAGAAAATGTACTGTTGATCAAGGTTTGTGTTTTAGTTACTGAGCACCCAAGTCGCTTGGGATCTGGTACTAATGTGAACTGTTTTGTTTATGAAATAGAAAAAGAGGTTTCACCAACAGAAATTGACAAGTTAAATGGCTTTTCTCGATTTACATGTGTAGTGGTTTGAGCCAGGTTTTCCCCCTGAAGCTGAAAGTGGTAACCCCCAGGGGGTGGTGACCCTTGGGGCTTAACCCAATCGGTGCTCCTGCAAAATATAAACATATCTCTGGAGACCGGAAGAGAAGCAGTGGTACTTGTTGGAAGAAGAGGTAGCCATGTTGTAGAGGCCACGAGGAGAAGGGGCTCCGGCCCCTTGGGGGCCTCTGCCCCCCCAGCCCCGGTTGGGGGCTGCAAGGACTCAGAACAGTGTTAGACTGGACTGAGTGCCTGTGGCTGAGAAGCTGGGGGAGTTTCTCCCCGGTAGGAGCAGTGGGAGACGCTGGGAGCAGCAGCGGAGACAGCAGCGTACTGGAGCAGTGGCAGAAGGCCAAGCAGATAAGAAGCAGCAGAAGCCGGTATGCAGCTAAGACAGACACAGAGGTGTCTGAGGAGAAGGAAAAGTAGCAACAAGACAAGAGACCCGAGCCAGCAGCAGGAAGAGAATTTCGGAGGGTAAGAACTGGACAAACCAAAACCTCCAAACTCACTAGAGACCTCTCCGAGAAAGAGGAGGGGGTGGTGGACTGAGAGGAGTCCTAAAGTGCAGTATGCACTGCTGAGAGGAGCTAGGAAGCTCATGGCCTCCTGAGAGATAAGCCAGGACGGCCGAAGGAATGTGTGTGTGTGGGGGGTGACCTTGGCCCCCCCTGCTCCAGCTTCAGAGAAGCTGGCAGCCATCTTTGAGGCAGAGCATGGGAGCTCTGCACAGGGGCTTGATTTCCCCTGAAGATACCAGACTGTCACGAAGACCCCCGTGCTTCGTGATATGACCGTGGTGGAACGACCTTGTCTGGGGTTACGTAGTCCACGGAAAGACCCCCGTTTGAAGACGGAGGGCCGAGGGGCTTGGAGACCCCCTCGTGTGTGCTGGCAGAGAGCCAGCAACTGCTTCTGCTGCCTGGAAGAGAAGAAGAGAGCCTGCTGTCTAGAGAGAGCCTGCTGCTGACAGACTGGAAGGGATCTTTTCTTCTTCTTCTCTCCTGGACTTTTATTTGGAGGGAGAAGAGATTTGGCCCATTGTAAATATTACTGTCATGGTAGAGATAGATATAGAGTTAAGATTGTATGCAGTGTATTATAGTATTTATTTATTTGTATAGTCTTTGTAATATATTCCTTCCCCCATATTGAGTCTCGTGTTTTTGTCTGGAAAACCCATCTCACATGGGGTTGAGATGTGGGTGGGGGGCTAGGAATCAGAATTGGATTTTGAGCCTGCTCAAACCATGACAACATGTTGTTTTCCAACACCTTAACCAAAATTCTACTTAAGCTGTTTTCTTTAGAAATTAGTCTGGGAGTTTTTGAACTGTTACATTCTGCTTCACTGATCCTTTTCTGTGTCATATTCTGGGAGTTTGTTATCTTTTTAAACTGAAGGTTCCAGATACTTATTCTCAATTTGAAAGCATGATGCAGTATCAATAAGGCACATGTTGAATATATTAAAGCTGGTTTATTCACAGATATTTTAAATTTAATTAGCATTACAGAATCACAGAATCAATTAGGTTGAGATCATCAAGTCCAACCTATGATTGAACGCCACCTTGTCAACTAGACCGTGGCACCAAGTGCCATGTACAGTCTTTCCTTAAACGCCTCCAGGGACAGTGATTCCACCACCTCCCTAGGCAGTCCATTCCAATGTTTAATCACCCATTCAGTGAAGAAATTCCTCCCAATGTCCAACCTAAACCTACCCTGGTGCAGCTGAAGACTCTGTCCCGTTGTGCTGTCGCTGGTTGCCTGGGAGAAGAGACCAACCCCCACCTGGCTACAACCTCCTCTCAGGGAGTTGTAGAGAGTGATGAGGTCTCCCCTGAGCCTCCTTTTCCCCAGGCTGAACACCCCTGGCTCCCTCAGCTGCTCCTCATAGGACTTGTGTTCCAGACCCTTCTCCAGCTTTGTTGCCCTTCTCTGGACTCACTCCAACACCTCAGTGACCTTCCTATAAATTGAGGGGCCCAGAGATGGACACAGCACTCAAGGTGTGGCCTCACCAGTCCCGAGTACAGAGGGACAATCACTGCCCTGGTCCTGCTGGCCACACTATTTCTCATACAAGCCAGGATGCCATTGGCCTTCTTAGCTACCTGGGCACACTGATGGCTCATGTTCAGCTGCTGCTGACCAGCACCCCCAGGTCCTTTTCCGCTGGGCCACTTTCCAGCCACTCTGCCCCCAGCCTGTAGTGCTGCCTGGGGTAGTTGTGGCCAAAGTGTGGGACACAGCACTTCAGCTTTAGTAACTGCCTGGAGTTTAGCAGTGATAACAATCAGCCTTTTTTCTAGTCAATATTTTAACCATTTATGTGGCAGTAAATACAAATTAATGCTGATTAGAGTTGTGGGTGACAAAAAAAGAACTGACAGAGTTATGAGAACTGTAGTGACAGAAGAGCTTTATTTTGACCCACTAAAACAAAATTCAGCTTAATGGGATGCTATTTACCTTAGAGGAAGAAATGTGGGATATGATGTACAAAGTGTGTTGGCATATGGTCAAAGATTGTGATGGTGAAAAGGTTGTAGGAGTCAGAGAAGTGCCCTCCATGGCTGTGTCTTGGGTAATTATGAACTCCATGTAAATGGCACTCATGATTAGGGAGAAGAGCTTTCTGTGTGTGCTGCTGTGAGAGTGATGCTGAAATACATCAGGGCCTCTTGTCCATACATTCAGATGCATGTAGAAAAGGGGGGAAAGTCATGGGAGCATTCGAAAGCTGGAGGAAATGGCCTGCTGTCAGAGATGCACAGCATTCAGACTTTCAGCTTATCAAAGGGAAGTTAAGGGCTCTTTAATCTAATGTTTCAGTTTACAAGAGGGCTTGGTGTTTGCTCTGCTCAACCATGTGTGACCCTTGCTGTACCCAGTAGGCTGCAAGGAAGCGACACACGTGTCTATTCCTTTGTTTTCTCTTTCTGATATTTCCCATCTTATCTGATTTGACCAAAAATACCTTTCTGACTCCTTGCTTCTTAGCCATATTTCTCTGGAAACTATTTTCTAGTGAGCTTCTTTAAAAAAGGAGGGGAGGTAGTAACTGTTCTGTTGGATGGGCATGTTTGTTCTCTGTTTTTTCAGGGGTTGGATGGAGTAAAGGATGATCAAAGAGTAGTAAGGCAAGTAAGAAAATAACTACATGGAAGAACTCATCCCTATTCTTTACAAAAAGCTTTATAGCATTCTGACATGTCAAAAATGCTTTTTAAGCAACATTAACTTAGTTTATAAATTTCATCCCACTTACAAATTAACAGTGTGTAGGACCAACTGTGCATTGGAAGGGTTGGTAATCTCAGTCTGATTGCTCACAGCCAAGAAGTTAAAGTGGTCAGAAGCCCCAACAGAGTTGATTATGTTCCTGTAGGCAGCTGCAGCAGAAGGACCAGGAAACTGATAAAAGTGCAGCTGTGGAACATGCTCTTCTCCTGGGATGTGGACGATTCAGAGCAGAGCTTTGGCCATTAGCACAGTGATTAGTTTATTTTCGTAACTGTTTAGTTTCATCAATATTGAGTGTTGAAACTCTGAAACCTCATTACTCAATCCTTTTAAAGACAATGTGAAGTAAGAAGGTATCCTTACCTTTGTACAATAGAGAGGGAGGAAGGCATCTAGACCCATGCATGGCTGTTCACTGACAGCCTGATTAACCAAGGTGTTTTAGCAAAGTGCAGCACGTACAGACCATGGCTGTGTGCCTTTGGGTGCCTGTGTGTTCTAGGGCTTTGGCATTTCCTTCTGAGGGCAGTGGTGAAGATATTATTCCTGTTTTGTTTGCTTCTCATCCACGTATTCTGTCACTTTGAATGGGAATGTTTTCCCCAGCAAGCATTAACTAAAATGAAACAAGATAGTTCAGATTGAAAGGTTATGAGCCAGCACTGCATGAATGAAAACACTAAATGAGTGAATCTCCCGCATGTCTTCTGTGTCAGTGCTGCTCACAGAAACAATCCCAAGAAAGAGACAAAACACCCAATACCTTAGATTTGTAGCATTTAACAATTTAAAATACTCAAATTACCCATGTACTCGTTAGGAAAAGGGGTTGGTACTCGGAGGAAGAATGGAATTACTAATTTATAGTGTTACTGAATAATGTAAATGAGGGTTTCGTTTAGGTTTAAATAGAGGCGTTATGCAATGATGTTAGACAACTTGGATGTGGGGCATTTCTCTCAGCAAAGATTGTATGTTTTTGGTAGATTTTAATGGTCAATTTGAGTAGCATCCATGCTGGGTAAGCAGTCTTGTCTAATTTTAGAAATGATTCAGGTTTTGTTCTGAATTGCTCTGTTACATTTAGATGGATTGAATATTATTATAATATAAAATAAATGGGCAGGAAGGGGAACCATAAATCAACTTGAATTCTCTGTTGCAGGATATGGTTTTGAAAACCCCTACTATAAATACCTTGTACATGCAGAGAAAGCTATTTAAGAGATTATAGTTTTAGGAAATTCTTCCTTTGCATATTCCCTTGCTTATCATTTATTTCCCCCCTTTTTTTTTCCACCAGATAAGGAGTGAGAGAAAGTGAGAATAAACTCACTGAGTATTGTGAGAGTCATAGTGATGTAGTGAAAAGCAATATTAGAGTTGTTCTCAGCTACACATTCATGATTTTCTGCTCTGTATTCTTTGAATTGGAATAAGGAGCTATTGGGTCCTTATGAATCAGTTCTGAGCACCTTCTCCTTTAGGAGGAAGATTAGGAGGAAAATAGATTTTTCAAATAACATAACCTCCATTTATATCCTGTGGAAGTTATATTAAAAGAAGAATCTCTCCCTTGAAAGCTTTTGCAATGTGAGAATAGAATTTAACAGGCTAAGCTCTCTGTGGTAATGATTGCACAGCTAAGGATGATGCAAATTTAATGGCTCTAATCAGATGAGGTGAAAGAAAGCAAACATTAGGTTTATGCTTTAATTTGTGATTTGCTCTACTGTTGATTCTTCCATGCAGGAAGGAAGGTGAGTTGTATATGTTGTTCTTTTTGAATTTTTATTTTTATTTTTTTTTTAAACCTAGAAAACTTTGGAAAATATTAACCACACTAAGTACTCTTCATGAAAATTAATTGATTTGAGCCTAAAATGATACATTTTACATTATTTAAATATAAAATTGTTTACTGAAAGTTATAATCTAAAAAATGAGCATGACCACCACAGAGTACTGAGCTAGACAGTCCTTTTTCTCTGCCCGTTGCTCATTACAAATTGAACTGACAGAGAAGGACAGAAGTCTGTAGTGGAGTTTCACAGAATCACAGAATGATTTGGGGTGGAAGGAACCTCTGAAGATCATCTAGGCCAAGGCCCCTGCTCAAAGCACTGTCAGCTGTAGTAGGTTGCCCAGGACCATGCTCTGCTGGGTTTGAGTATCCTCAAGGGTGGAGGCAACCTTTTGCCAATGTTTGACCCTCTTCAAATTGAAAGGCCTGTGAATTTCCTGTGTTTCAATGCATACCCATTGCCTGGTGTCCTATCACTGGGCATCACAGAGAAAAGTCTGGCTCAGTTTTCTTTATACCTCTCCATCAGGTACTTATGCACGTGAATAAGGTGCCCCCTGAGTATTTTCTTCATCAGGAGGAACACTCCCATCTCTCTGTCTCTCATGTGCTCCAGTCCCTTGACTATCCTTGAGGCCCTTGGCTGACCTGCATCAGTGTGTCTCTGTCTCTCTTGTACTGCGGAGACAAGACCTGGAGCCAGCACTCCACACTGACCCACCAGTGCTGAGTGGGAAGGATCACCTCTCCCAGCCTGCTGGCCATGCTCTTCCTGATGCAGCCAATGACACATTGCTGGTTTGTGCTAAACGCGTTGTTCACCCTTACTGAGTTTCATGAAATTCCTATCATCCTATTTTTCCAGCCTGTGGAGGTCCTCTGAGTAGCAGCACAGCCATCTGATGTATCAGTCACTCCTCACAGTTTTGTATCATCTTCAGACTTGCTGAGGTTACTGCCTGTGCCATCACCCAGATCACTAATGAATATGTTCAGCAGTACTGGCACCACTGGAACCCCTTGGGGTGCATTTGTGGTGCCTCACCTCCAGCATGACTTCACGCTGCTGATCGCGACAGCCCACCTCACTACCCCCTTATCTGGCCCAGACTTCATCAGATGGTGTCAAAGCTCTGCTAAAGTCAAAAGAAACAAAATCTATGTTTCTCCCCTCATCCTGTGAGCTGCTTAAATGGTTTGACTAAGTATGATTTTCCTCTTCATAAATCCATGTTGACTACTCCCAAACCTTCTTGTTCCTATGTAGAAACGGGTTTCAGGATTATTTGCTTCCTCCTTCCCAGGGATGAAGGTGAGGTAGACATGCCTGCAGTTCCCGAGATCCTGCTTCTTGCCTTCCTTGAGGATAGGAGGGACTTCATTCTTACATGAACACTCTCCTTGCCTCCTTGGGCATTTTGAAAAATGTTTGGGCATATTTTTCACATTTTTCCCCCACAGCTGTGGGTTATGGGGAAACAACTTCTCCACTTAATCTTGGAATCTTTTGATTTTAAGGACACTACAGTTTTTGGTCCGTGAAGAGGAGTAATTTCATTCTTTTGCTTGCCCTTGTCTGGCTTAGGTGTATTCTTATGCTTCCCTTGTGTCCGTGTTTGAGGTAAGTACAGCAGTATTGAACATAGTGTTAAAGGTAAGGGCACTGCAAGGGGCTAATACAGTCCTGTAGTGGCATTTTCTGTTTTGTTCTCTATTGCCTCAAAAAAATTTTCTGCTTTTATGTGTTTTTTGAATTGCTGCTGAATGGTAGCTAGATGTTTTCACAGTACCCTATATCACACCACTTGGGTACCTTTATGGAATGATAGTAGTTAGTGCAAAAGCCTTCATTTTGTATGTAATGTTGGAACATTCCTTTTAATTTATGTACTGTGAATGTCTTTTGCCATTTTAATGATCAATCACTCAGCATCATGAGGTTCATCTCTGTCCTACTTGATATTTGTCTTTGCTTTATCACTTTAAATGACATAGTGTTATCAGCATTCCTTTGTCACCATCTGCCCTGTTTCTATAATTATTATAGGTTAAATGGAACTGACCGAAGTACCTTGTGGGACTCCTTTGAGGACTTTTCTCAATAGCAAAACCAAATCAAACCTAATCTTTCCTGGTTTTAGAGTAATTATTCCTCCAAATGAAAACCTGTCCTCTTATCCTCTAGCAAAATAGTTTCTTGAGCACATTTTGTGGGGGATCTTTCTGAAAGATTTTTAGAGTGGATAATTTGCTTGAATTTTTCTTTTTATATATTCATTGATTCTGTCAAAAAATGAAGGTGTTAATGAGTCATGCATTCCCTTTCCAAAGTCATGTGGACTTTCACTCAGTACCTCTTGTTTTTCTGCCTGTCAAATTACAGAATTGGAAGTTTTTACTATTTTGTCTAATGTGGACATCAAACTTTACTGCCCAGAAGTGCCTCTCTAAATTGCTCTTGGAGACCTTTAAAAAATTGGAATCCATATTCGCAGTGTTCATTTCCCTAATACAAACATTATTTTAAATGAGAAGACACTCTCTGCAATTAATGTCTTAGTGATTTCATCCTTGAGTTCCTTTAGAACATTTGGATGAATACCATCTGGTCCGGGCAGATGAGTAGTGTTGATTTGTGTAAGATTTCTCTCACTGACACTTCAGTATGAGACACACAGCAACAGAGAAGAAGAGCTCTGACGTGGGAACCTTTCAAAGCAGCTCTAGGGTGAACAGAGACGCAAAGTATTGGTTTGCTTTCTCTGCTCTGGCATTGTCTCTGGATGCTCTTTTCTCACCTTGCTCATATGTTGGTTCCACAGATTGCTGTTGCAGGCTTCACATCTTTTGGGAGGTTGACAGAAGATTTATTATTACAGTGTAAACTTCTTCGAGTTGTGTTTCAAAGGTTTTTCTTTTGGCCTATTGCATGATAGTGCTATATTTCTGAGGTTATTTTTCCCCCTGTTATCTTCAGCAGGTCAAAAATTCAGCTTGTTAAAGCTGTGTATCTTTTCCTTGAGTCACATTTCTTTTCAATCCTGCCTTTTCTTTCTTTGGTCCACTGAAGACCAGTGCACTTGCACTGAAATTCAATCTTATGCCTTAAAAAAGAAATTTCCGATGTTTTACCTATAGCACTCCTTCTTGGCTTTTTTAGCCAAGCTTCCTCCTTTTTGTGCAAGAATCCTGTTGAACCCACTCCCATTGCGGGTATTTTGGCTTCCTTACTAATGCACAGATGTTGAATCTGCGTCCGTGCTGATGGCGGTTGCAGAGTGACTCACTGACAGCCCTGCTGAGACCCGGTGAAGAGTTGCTTCCCCTTGGAGTTTCCTGGATAGCTGCTCACGAAGCAGGCTCTGAAAATTTGCTCTTGGCACTGTGCCCTGATATAACATTTAAACAATCTACATGGGGTCGTTGACATCTCCCATTCCTTCTGTGTTTCCTGATCCCACAATCGTTGAGTTCATGAAGCAAATCTGACTGCTCCCATCCAGGCCAGCCCGGTGGTGATATGCTAAATACTGCATGCTGTGCTCCCAGCCCTCTGCGGGATGAACTTCCAGTCCACAGGGATTGCATGTTGCTTCCTACAGTTCACTTATTTATTAGATTTAGCTTTAGGCTTTTTCTGATGGATAGTACCCTTGCTAGCTATTCTGGTTCTTTTCTGTGTTCCCCCTGCCCCCTCCTCCAGTATTTAAACAATATTAATTTCTTTAATATCTAACATTTATTTATTGAAGGACATTGACTTTTTTATCCCTTGGTATGCTTTTCTACTTTTTTCATGCTTGTTTAAATGGGACTTTCTTTTACGTGACTGCTTATAATCATGTGCAGTTTCAGATTTACCAATATCTCTCCTGTTCTTTGCTTAACAGTACAGTGTTTGCCTCCCTTCTCCAAAAGGTGCATTGTCCAAAACTGTGTGTCCTTCTGTGCCTTTCAGCATTCTTTTTTCTTAGCTTGTTTTCTTGTCACGGGGCTATCAACATTATTGACTTCAAATGTCAGTAGGAAAGAAAGTAGAAAGATAAGAGGAAAAAATCTCCATTATTATTTCTGTTTTAAAAAAAAGAAAGTAATTTATGCTAAATACTATCACATATATACAACTTTTTTACTATCAATATATTTTTGGGACTTCTTTTATTTTCTTCTTTTCCTATCACTATGAGTTTACACACTGGAGATGCCAAAAATCAGGCAGTGCTACATTTCTTTTTAGGGATGAGGGTCCTTAACTCAAAAGAATTCCTGCCTTTCTCCCTCACTCCAGCAGCTTCCCTGGGAAAATTCTCACTAAAGAGTGAGGAAGCCATTGTAAAATCCTTGGCCATGTGTTTTGTGTACATTTGTCATCTAGCCTTTTCCTTTTTTCTTTTTTTTCTTTTTTCTTTCTTTTTTTTTTCTTTTACTTATATGTATATGGTATAAAACCAAGTTGAAACTAACCAGAATGCAGAGACTGATTTTTCTGATGAATCAAAACAAAGATAGTGCACATGAATAAAACAGACTTTGCGTGTCTGCAGCAGCTTCCCACACTCCTTCCATCAGGCAGCCAACACTTTCCATTGGCTTTTCAATTAAAGCTCTGTGCATTGGGATGGATTTGCATTGTTTAAAATAAAACTGCTCTTTAATGCTTCGTAGACATTACCTCAGAAACATTATTATTTGTTAATTTTTATAGTTAGAAACAGCTTAGTCATCTGGATTGTAGTTCCTCCCACTACTGCCTGTGCCTGTAGTAGATCCTGCCTGCCTGTGATTTGAGCAGTGATGTTTGGAAGTCTCTGCTGCCTGTGCCTCTTGCTTCTGCCTTCCCCTTTAGAGGGAGACATCTCTTATGTTCTTTCACCTAAGACGAGACCTCTCTCCATCTTCTGCCACTCCTTTTTTCAGGGTGTTTTAAATACAAGGAAAAATGTTAATAACAGGAAATCAGCATTTCTAAGAGAAATGATCTAGAATTGTATTTATTAAGAAAGTAATTGTGGATCAGATTTCCTAGAAATTTCATAAGGTTTCCATGTACTGACAAACGTGATTTCCTTTATATTTAAGATAAAGGGTTTTGTTTGTTTTTGCAGTAGTAAAACTGACTATGACCTTCCTGTACAGCAGAAGGTCCTTTCTTTGCTAAGGAGCCCATTACAAGAACAAGTCTTTGTATCAGAGCTGTCAGGAAGAGGAAAGGAGGAAGCCTTGTCCTCTTGTCTGTGCATATCTTTCATCGGGTCTATTCTGTGTCTGAGGGAGAGGATAGTAGGAGGTAAAAACTCATAAAAAAAGAAAAAGAGATGTGGGAGAAATTCCTAGGAGACTATTTCATATTTTCTTTTTCTGCAGAAAATACTAATATACAAATAAATGCTGCACGTCAACTAAAACTTGTATTAATGTTTCTGTCATCATTACATTGTCGGCTTCTATACATCAACTCGACTGTGTGTATTTAGGGGTATATCATTGCACAAAGAGCTTACTTGGGAAGGTGAAGTGCTTTGTAAGCAAGGACTGGTTGTCCTTCCTTTGGGAGTCTGCATTGTTCCTCATCATCGGGACCAAACGAAGGTCTGAGCACCAAGAAATGCCAATTAACAATTGGCATTTCCTGCCAGTGTCAGTTGTTTAGGATGGGACTTCATAATGTGCCAGGTACGTGCAGAAAGTGTTTGCCATGAGGTGGAAGTCTGTTCTATTGTTCATCATGGCAAGCTCAAACCTGGAGCTGTGTGCTGAGTGTAGTAGGAAGAAGGAGGTGGCCACCAAGTAACTCACACTGCCCAAATGACAAAAATTGATGCCAATGCTGCCTCTTTGATAAGGTTCTGACTAAAATCATTATCTTTTGTTATTAGTAAACTAGACTTTATAGAAAGAGAGGATTAACCCTGCTATCCTGCACACGCTTCAACTGCTACCCATGCATTTTTAGATGTTGTAAAGGTGTTGATCACAGGTAATGGGTACGTGGTACTCTGTGTGAGTATTGCTGTATGCAGACATTTATACTATTTAGGAGAATCCAGCGTGCTCTTAGGCAGAGGAAGTAGCGAGTACTGGTGTGCTCTACACTCTAACAATTAAAAGGCATGAATAAAAACACTGGTTAGGAATTGAAGCAAGACAAATTCAAACTAGAAATTAGGCACACATTTTTAGTTAGAAATGTAACAGTATACTGAAACAAACCAATCAGAGGAAGTGATAGGTTCATCTAGTCAAGACTGGGTGGCTTTTAGAAAGATGTACGTGGGTCAGAAAAGTTGCTGTCCTCTCACGTAGCTGTATTTGAGCAAAATGTTCTGTCCAGTTTTATGCAGCACGTCAGGCTGGAGGCTCTAATGCTTCTTTCCAGAAGCCTTCTCTTAAAACCAAGTGAATCTAAATACTTACGATATTGCTGTGGGACAAATGTATTTAAAAGTGAGAAACAGCACTGATAAAATGTAGGGAGGCAAGTGTTGAAGGAAGGTTCAGGTTAAAATCCTAATTTAAATTTATAATTCCTAGCTCTGTATTATGATTTATTTTTTTTCTACTCATGAGCATGTTCTTCACATGTCTTGGCAAAAAATCAAATGTAGAAAAGCTTTAGAAGTTAGGATTGAACTGCATTTCTTAATGGACTTTTGTCATCGGTTGGATTGGGGGATACTTAATCCAATGAAGAGGAAGGAGCAACTAATTTAAAATAGAATTCATTTTCCTTCCTGGGTTTGGCACATTTGACCCTTTTCACATGTAGACATAGGAATAAGTTTCTCAGTGATTTTCCTGTTGTGTTGACTGTATTCTTCTATTTATTATTAATTTGTGTCTTCTGTGTCATCTAGAAGCTTGGACTAGAAAATTGGACATTGCCTATGAGAAAGTTCCAGTGGTCTTGCACTGGAGGAGGCAGCTTTCTCCTTTCCTGCATGGGCTGCTCCCTCAGCCTTAATGTCAGAAGGAAGGAGGAGCTGCCAGAAAAGTAGGGTCAGGAATGCTGGAAGAACTGAACTATGCCATCCTCTGAGGAAATTGTAATGATTGTCCTGATATTCTATCAAACTATGTCTCTGTTTGTATGTCTTGGGGATATGAAGGGAAGTAAGGCTTGAACAGGCATTTTTTTAAACTGTTTTTATGTTCCTTCTTGTGACACTCACTGTTCTGCCTGACAGTATATTGGCAAACAGGGACTGCTGGCATCCTCTGGAGGGGGAGGAGGAATCCTGCGCTGATGTTACATGGACACGATCAACTTTTTGTTGATCAGTTGCAGGATCTCAGCCACCCAAAGGTGCTGTTGCCACCCATCTTCTCACTTTCAGAAATTTGCCTTTGAGTGCATTTCCTTAGAACCATAGAAAGTTGCCCTAGAGTTCTTAGTACAATAGTATGAAAGATTTTACATATGTGGTGTACTCCAGGAGACTATGAAATGTATAGGATCTCTTGGGGAGCAGGTGTCTGTTTCTGTCTCTTTTTTTGTTTCCTCCTTTTTTTATGTGGTGTGCAAATTACATAGGAAGTAAAAATACCCGTCCAGCTGTTTTCCCGAATTTTAAATAGGTTTGGAAGCTTCCTATGAAGTCATCAGTCACCTAGTTACTATGCATAAATGTGTTTCTCAATGTAACAGGTTTCAGATTTCTGGCTGAATTCCTCTTTGCCTGTGTCAGAAAAGCCCCACAGACTACAGACACCTGGAGCTAAACAGAAATAATCATTCCCTGGAAATGCCTTTACTGTGTTTGGCAAATGGACCACAGTTACTTAAATGCTTTTTAGATTTCTCTCTGTATTTTTGTGAGGACTGTACACAATACTAAGGATGTTATAAATTTTAAATTGCCCTTTTTGCTACTTTTCTCAGAGTTGTGAGTAATTTGGAGTTGAGGAACTTATTAGTAAGGGCTTGAATCCATTTGTTCTGGCAAGCAGAAACTATCTAAAATATTTAACAGTGCTACTAGAAACAAAGAGGAAAACAAGCAAAAAGAAAGATACTAAAGTTTTAATGAGCAGAATTGTAGCTAATTCCATTACTCTCTTCTCCTTGTAGGTTTTATTTTTTAAAGGAAGAGCTCTTCTAAATTCATCAAGTGACTGTGAGCTCCAGCCATTCCTATTAACTTAAATGCCTAAATTAAGCAGGTAGTCGCCTGAGGACATATGTGTAGCTAATGGAGATGAGTAGAGGTCTCCAGAGAATGATTGGGAAGATAGGAGTGGTGACCTGACCATGGCAGTAGCCTTTCTGTGTCTAGTAATTTCTGTAAGGTGAATGTTAAGTGGGATGGATCTGGATCATAAGAGTCCCATTGGGACCAGCTCTCTCCAACTCTCTTATTTTGGATCTAAGGTACATGTAAGGGAGAAGAGGAAACAAAAATACAGCAGGAGCAATTCTGGGGAAGTGGAATCGGTGAAGTTCAGTGTGGTGCCTTGTTGAGCAAGAAACAGTAATGAGGATGGGAGGAACACAGTAGGAGAATGACTGAGCCACAGAGTGAGGAAAACAGTAGCAGATCAAATTCATCCTTTCCAAATACTGTTCAGGTGATGCTTCTGTCTGCTTCACTCCCATCACTTAGTCCATTTAGAACACTTCTGGAGTAGGGAAAGATTTGCTGATTGTATATTGTGTAGTCAGAGCTCTTGCTAGGGAGGTGATGACAACCACAGGTGCCGTCTTTTTGATACAAAAGGGATGTTGCTGCCATCGCTTCCTGCCTTGTTCCCCGTGTATTACTAGACTTTTCCTTCGGAGAAGTAGTATCCAAAGAAATGGACACTACAGTCCTCCTCACCAAATTCCTGGCTGTCTGGGTAGGGAGTCTTTCTTTTGGAAAGGAACAGCTTAGTGTGCCACCTTCATCTGGTGGTTGAGCAGATTGGCACCAGGGGTATCTGAACTGATTTCAGAACAAAGAATTAACACATTTGGAAAATGGCAGTAGGAAGGTAGAAAGTGTAACATACACTTTAACCCTTACTGAAAAAATGGAATTTAATCAGCAAGATTAAAATGGATGATTTAAGTAATCTTTTATATTTTCGTGGCAGGGATATAATTACATATTGTTTGATTAATTGCATAGGATATTACTGTGGAATATAACTTGACTGATACAGGCATATCAGCATATCTGTATTTCTGAAAATATGGTTAAATAAACATCTTTACTTGGAGAAGGCATCATGATTTGTTTTAAGTTCAACCTTGTGTAAAGCAATTATATAAACTGTATATTTTACAAACTCTGTGTTTAATTTCTGATGATGTGTTTGATAATTTTAGTGTTATCCTTAGGGTGTAAAATGACTTAATTGCTAATTAAAATGTTCAGCCCACCTGAAAAAATGTATTACCTAAGTAGTTCTAGTAAATATGTTCTGTTCATTGAAGTATTCTCTTTCTGTTGCTACACTTTATCATTTGGAATGTGCTAAGAGGAGGAACTTAGGAAATGTATTTTCCTTTTCAGACCTTAGTACATAAAATACTCTGAGTGACATGCTGATAACCTTCAGGGCAAAGGGATTTCTTCTGTGCCCCAATAATGAAGGTGCACATTCAAGGCTTTCCTGGAGCAAACTAGAAAGCTTAAGAAGGGTAGAGGTGAGCTCTACCAGCTGGCAGGTTGACTAAAATAGTGTCTTAATGAAGTCACAATCTGTAACTTTAAAGTTCGGTCATTAAAAGGTGCATATTTACATATTTTTAATTTGGGTATGTGTATATTGTAAGTATGTTCCTGAAGTTTAGCATTTGGACCTTCAGCATAACATTGTATCCTTGTAGTTTCCCTGCTGTTGTTTTCATCTATATTCAAAGCAACAACAAAATGAAACAAACAAAACTCCAAAACAACAACAACAACAACAAAACCAAAACCAAAAGAACAAACAAACAAAAAGTTAAAGCTTCTATAAGCTTCTATCTTCCTTTATTTCCAGGGAACGTGATTACTTTTACATACCTTGATAATGATCTATCCCTTTATTTAAATGTGTTTTTTGTGGATGTGTGTGTATATGTACTTACATAGAGAGGCCGAGAGAAGCATGAATTTCTGAGCTGTAAATTTCAGCGGAGAGAAAGCCAAAGTGATACAAGAGCAATTACTGTCAACATCTTCTCATGTCTCTGTTTAGGGTCATGGTTTTGCATCTGGATATCATAGTGACTTTTTAATGGGAAAAACAGTGTGGCTTAATCTTTTCTGAATCCATTGATTTGAAAACAGTGAGAGTCCTGTGGGTTTCAAGTGTGGGCAACATATATTAACCACATAGTTGGGGACAGAATGTAATTAATTTTTTTTTTATTTTTACTAGAGGGCTAAATTAAAAAAGAAGTCAAAACAAAACAGTGTGAATGTTTTAGGATTTTGGAAAACATTTGAGGTAGAGTCCAAACTGTTGCTAACTGTAAGTAATCAGCAAATTAAAAAGTTATTATGGTAAGTATAAATTCAAAATAAACCTTGTGCTTTGCTTAATGTTCTTCCTCTTCCAGATTGGCAGACAATATAGTTAGTATTACATAATTGCAACATGCAACATTAATTATTTGGTATAACTAGAAAACGTTTCCTTATTACATCAAGTTTTTGTAAAGCGTTTGGATTTGAAATCACTGATGTCTAATTTTTAATGTATTATCTATTAGTAGTTCTTTCAAAAGCAGCAAGATATGGGAAGGAATCAGTGTAAACCTGATCAGCTGTTCATTTCTCAAGAGCTGTTTATCATTAACATTCCGTTGTCCAATCTTTGGTAGTTTGTTAAGTGTGACTGCAAGAATATATATCTAGTATCAGAAGGAAATGCACTTGTCTTGAAGTCTCCTACAGATGGTTGTCTGATACACATCCTTTTACCCCATTTGAGTTTCTTTCCTGTGAGAGGAGATAGTTTTGCCTTCATGATAATTATTTTCTCTCAGCAAGCACACTTCAATTAAGAGAACATTTCTATATCAAAAAATTCAGCCCAAGTAGAGTTTGAATAACCATCAGCAGCTGTGCAACATTTCCATTTCTTCCTATTAGAATATTCAGTACATACCCTGGCACTGCAGGCAGGAGACTAGAATATATAAATGCTCTTTGAAGAGTAATAGCAGTCAACCTTTTCATAGAGAAGTTGATTGTATGTTCCCTGATAACATACCATGACTAAGAACTTCAAAACCTGTTATTTGTTGCTGCCTGGATTGGTGGAAAATATTTTAGGAATGGTAAAGTCTGTAAATGTTAGGTCAATGGGCCTATTAGTGGGACTTTGTGCTAGTTCCCACTTCAGAGACACTCATTGATGTTCCTTCTTCAACCTTGCCTACAGGAAACTTAATTAAAAAATGAGAGCTTGTTTTATTGCTCCAAGATTTCAAATCCAAAGAGCAGAAAATATACTCAAAGGGATCTGAAAGGATATGCTGGTATGTCTGCCACAGAAATGTCTGGTTTTGATGTCTTCCCTGGAAAGAAAAATTCATTCTTGCAATACCCCTTGGGCTTTTGAACTCTTAAGCCATTCTTCAAACCGTAGATTATTTGAACAAATGACCCATATCTCTCTAGGTCCTTCCTACAGGGGTGATAACACTGAAGATTTTTTTCCTTTGTCTTGGATTTGTTTCAAGTGAAGATACAGAGTTCT
This sequence comes from Neopelma chrysocephalum, assembly GCF_003984885.1. Taxonomy (NCBI): domain Eukaryota; kingdom Metazoa; phylum Chordata; class Aves; order Passeriformes; family Pipridae; genus Neopelma; species Neopelma chrysocephalum. The sequence goes on along the minus strand of NW_020897731.1, from coordinate 2,543,610 downwards.
GATGGTGTCTAAAAGAGGCTAACCATATTGATGCCTGCTCAGCTGGTGCTTAGAAAAAAATCTAGGAGCCGTTAGCTGGGGTGAGATAAGAAAGAGTCTAATGGTGCCAAGGCAAGAGATGGTAAACGACGTGTGCCCCGGGCTGTGCCCGAGATGTTACATTTATAACAATATCTGGCCAATCCCAAGTGTGTCCACCCTCTGACTTTTGCTCTGGTCCACCCCCTGGCCCACCTCCTGGAATTGGGTCGGGGGGCTTTTTGGGACCCCCTCTTCATCATCCTTCATCATCTTTGGGGTACAGAGAGCAGAGTCACCCAGTTCCTTGACTCTGTCCTGCGGTTTAGGCCAAGATACAAGCGTTCCCCAAACAAGACAGGGTTGCCTTGACTAAGAGACAAAACATCTTCTACTGGATACAGGAATGGGCTGATATGGGGAGTATGGAATGGGGTAAGAGGCTTAAGGAATGTATAAACTAAGGGGTGCTAGGGGAGGAGGGAGAAAGGGTTTCTAAAATCTACTTCTATTACCTATAAAACTCATAAGGTAGAAAAATAAGAAAACCATTATGGGCTTAAGGCATCAATATTTCATGTACCATATACCAGGTGCTTTTTGTAAACCCCTCTGAAGGGGAAGATCCACCCCAAATCAGGATCACTTGCATGGTATGTGGTGTTGTCTGGGCTGAGCATGCCAGGGGCAGGATTCTCGCCTTTGGAAATGGTGATTGGAATGAAGCCTGAGCTCCAAGAATGAGAAAACAGCAGAGTATAACTGTGATACCTGGATGAGTTGTGGAGCCGATGTAAATCGAGAGGTGAAAGGAAAGGAGCTTTCCCAAGGGTCTTTTATGCTGCTGAAATTCTTCCTCCATTCAGGTCCAGGACTGTGTGTACAATTCTCGTTTCTCTTTTTATTACTGCCTTTCCTTGGAAAGACATGTGTCCTTAGAAGAAGCATGAAACTGTTATTATTTTTTTAACCTTGGCATCCTGGGGATCTGGACCTCCTGCCAGATGAGAGAGACTCCTCTGTCCATGTGCCAAGGAGTAGATGGAGGCAGCAGATATCAGGATGAAGCTGAGCTAAAGGCATCTCCCAACTGCCCCTGGACTAGTGATGGTGGCTTAGGGGGAGATGGCATGTCACAGAGGTAGTGCAAGAAGTCTCTTGACATCAGATGAACATGAATTCCCTTTGTAGGGAGTAGAAACAGATTTGTTTGTGTGTGGTCTAGTCTCTGAGACTTCATTAAACACAGTTTAGAGCTCATGGGAAAGGGGTAAGTGAGCTGTAGAAGCAAGATCACAGAATCACAGGTGTGTTGTCTGGAAGTGACTATTGGAGATTGTGTGATGCAGCCTCCTGAGATCTTTGCACTGGGCAATTTCACCATCAGCAGCTGTGCAAACTGAGGTGAGGGATTATTGCTGATGCATCTGTGGGACTGGGTATTTGGCTTATACATATGCATATGTTTTAAAGTTTTCTTATTTTAGTACTGTTTCTTCTTGTAATAAAGGTACCTTATAAAGGGTTTATGAGAAGGATCAAACTACTGAGGTGTATTCTTGTAAGTAAGAACCCTTGGATGTTTGCATCCTTCCGCCTTAGTTGCTTACAGTACTGCCCTAAACAAGAATTTCAGAACTTGGCTCCAGACATTTGGCTTTGAATGAAAGTGGATTTTGGGAAAGGGGTTTTTTTTTTGGACAATGGCAATATTTCAACACGTTAGGTGAATACAGACTGGTTTTGGTTTGACCATATAAGAAACTGAAGTGCACATATTAAGTGACAAGGGAAATAATACGGAAGTACAAATCAGGCTTGCATACTCATGGGGAACTCCAGGATTTATTATGTATCATACACACTTCTCCCTTAATGTTATTTTGAAGATAGATACTAGCTGAGAACTCCCTCTTGCCCTGTTTCTGAAATATCTTATGGTATCTAAAGATAAATATTTAAGAAACACCTAGTGGTCTTGAAATATGAATCATAGTGTTGGGAAGTAAAGGCCACCTTTTATCTTCAGAACTGGTTCAGTGAAGGTTGTTGGTGGGAGCCGTTTCTCAGCTCTATGCTTTTGGGAAGGTCCCCCTGTTGCTGTTGCCTGTTGAACCACTACCATGTAGTGTGTGACTGCCAACAGTGCTGTGCATTAGTGCTAATTGTGGCAGTAGTGTTTGTGAGTCTAACTAACTTTTTCAAGCCACTCATTTTACTTCCCTTGGTCTTGCTGGATTATTTATTGACACCAGCAGCCTTTGAGAAGACATTTATGTTTATGTTGCACTGAAGCCAAATTAGAAATTTTAATGTCTGTACCTTGTTGAAAACTGGTGCATGTGGCTTAGGAGTACCTGGGTGGAAATAAACACTGGCAGCACCTAGGAATAATAATTTGGTTTTCTCATTTCTAGTGGCAGGCTTTTGGATACAGGTGACGTGCAGGTATTAATAAGCCCATCTGGTCTTCCAGCATTTTCCCATGAACTCAAATAAGCCAATATTATAAGCAACTTGAGATAGATGATGGGCTATGTTTTTGAAGACATAAGTTTACCACCATCAGCTCTCATGAGTTTTAGTTTCATTTCTGTTATCTAAGGGTTCATCTGGGAGTGTAGTAAAGGGGGTCTGTCTTTCTGTACTTACTGGAGTTAGGGACTAGGGTTGAGAATTTACAGGATATAAAAGTGAGCTCTCAGGGCAGGGCAGAGGCTGCAAGCTGTTAGTTTTCTGCTTCGCAGTATAGTTCAAGATTTTTCCTGGTTATTGGAGGGATCCCCACATTGATAGGAGCAGTCAGCTGAGTGCTCTGGCGTGTTGCCATTTACTAACTTTCATTTGAGTCCAATCTGCAAAGTAATACTAATTTTTCAAGTAAATGTTTTAAAGCTGCAGGATGTTCTCACACTGAAAGAAACCCCAGGGGATCATCCGTTTCCTCTTTCCTGCTACAGTAGAGATTATTTCTGCCTCTTTCTTTCCATACTATTTTTTCCGACAGTACCTATTGTCCCAAGCCATGCAGTAACCTAGGTAGCCAGCACTGACAGTCACAAGTGACTCAGGAACTCAGCGTGCAAGTTATAAGCAGAATAAAATATTTCCTACCCTTTATTTTGCTATACAGTGCTGTATGGAAAGAAAACTGCTTTGCTTTAGAAAGTGTTGAACTTCTGTGCTCCATAGATTAACTTGCTGTGTATTCAGAACTTGATATATTCTGGCTTTATAGAATGAAGTGCAAAATTCTTGTTCCACAGAAAGTTGTTACACTAAGAGGTAAAAACCTTGCTTAGTTGATAATTGAGAAAAGATATAAAAATATAAAGAACCATTGGTGTTTTACCTGTGTACAATTTAAAAATTAATAAAGGAGCTAGAAAGCATGTGAAGTTGCTTGTTTGAGCGTGTTTTAAGTAGAAGCTCCTGTAACACTTGTTCTTGCTAAGTAGCGATCTATCCAAGGTGAAAAATTAACCCTGGATCCAAATGCAATTTGTAAGTATCCAGTCTTACTCTTAAAAGCCAGGGACCTGATACCATGTCCTTAAAGAAGTGTTTGAGGACTGAGGACACGTTCAGAATGTGGGCTTGAATCTGCTCCTCTGTTGTCAGATTTGAGAACCTCTAAAAATTCTGAGGTTTTGTCCTGGTCTCAGCAGTTCTGCTGTTCCTTAGGCTTGAATACTGCTTTTGCTGTTCAGGGCACAAGAGAATTTCTTTAAAGAAATTTATTGCTGAAATAAGGGAAGAAAATGAAATTCTGCTGGCTGCCACTAAAGACTTATGGACAAAGAACATACGGACAATAATTACTTTTAAAGCCTCCCTGGAAGATATAAAATCTCTTGCTATTAGCTAAACTGCCTTTAACACTAAAGAAGGCATGTACAGGGCCTGCACAAATTTTTGTGTGCGTCCATGTGTGATTCTTTGAAGATTTTTCAAGTCTGCATTTGCAATATTCTCTGCTTCTTTCCTCTTATTCCATTAAAGAAATTCTAATGCCCGTTTAGACACAGAGAATCTAGAATTACACCATCTAGTTGTTATGATCAGGTTATTTAAAATTATTAGAGAGATTCCTCTGCCTGAATTAAGGTGCAAACGAGACCATATGTCAAAGTCAAGAGTACGGATTTTTATTTAACAGTAAATGTGAGGTAGAGAGAAAGAAACAGCAAAAAATGAGGGGGGTGGGGGAGATAAAGACAGTGACAGAGAGACAGATGAAGTAGAAAAAATATCACCACTCTGTGGATTCTGGCAGCTTCTCATTGATCCTCTTCTTGTGGTCTCCTCAGTGGTGAGAGTCCCAGTCTTTTCAAAGTGATGGTTGCAGTCCAGATCCATTGAGGGAAGCTTGAGGTGGAAAGGAAAGTCCCATGTGGTGAGCGAAGTCTGAGCATGAGGGAAGACATCTGAGGTGATGAGGGAATAAGCCCTGTGTGGTTTTATTGTGCAGAGGCCAGGTAGGAACGCCCCCAGTACCTCCCCTGGGGCGGAGAGTTTTACAATGGGTGGTGGAATGCTGGATCATGGGACATTTCATGAGTCTTTGACACATTCTAGGAGTTCACAGCTGCCTGTTACTTCCGTGCAGTTGAGTCCATTATTGCCCATTACGGCCCATTAGCAGAGATGAGTATTGTCAGGATAGGTGTGAATGTTTGATACTTCCCTGGAGGGGAGTTATCATGGAGTTATCTCAGTCTTTTTTTGTAAGGACAAAGAAACACTACCCTGCCTCCCAGGATTTACCTCTTTCCTTATTTTGTTCAACACCCATTTTGTAGCCTGAGATGGCAGGTGCGCACCCTCAGCACCTGGGTGGTTACTTTACAGCTTGCACCTTGATTGTCTGAGCCATTAGCATTCGTCTATCACTTGTGGATACATTCTTCCCCTGGGATAATTGGACAGTAGTAGCACCTTTATCTTATGTGAAGTTTCCTGTCACAGTCCAAATTAGTAGGCATGTTCAGGTAGGGGTGGGCTTTGGTGAGCAGTTGCTTCTTTGCACAGTTTGCTACAGTGGACAAAAGTCTTTCAGTGATTTTAACGATGTTTAAGCCATTAACCAATTTCAGTGTCTCACACTAGGTTGTTTTCATTTGATTATTAGGTTTTATTGGCCATCCATCTATGAGAAGGTCACTCTAAACAAACCTACGTCCTGAGGACCTCACTGCCATTGTCCAAACTTGCTTGGCCCCGGCAGATGAACCTTAGGATTAAAGGGTGGGCCCAGTTCAGCGCATGCTGTGTCTCACCTAAAAAATCCATTGCGCAGGCTTGAAAGGTAAAAGACCTTTCCCAAAATCTTTGTTCGTGAAGACTGGCCATTATATATTAGGTTTTATTATAATATTGCATAGGCATCGTGGTTAGCTAAATATATGTGTTGATTTGATAAATTTGCAGTTGGAGGATATGTCTGAATACAGGCAGTTCTTCTTTCGCAGAGACTTTTCTGGTCGCTTGCAGTCTATTTGTACTCTCCTTGGTAATATTTCCCAGAGATGGGATTTAAGGAAGGAAATGGAGCAAATCTGGATTCAGACTTTGCTTTTGGATCTCCTCTCTCCAGAGGATCAGAACAAGTCAGTGAATTTAATCATGCAGTCAAATGTGATGAAAATTTGGATATTAATCGTCAATGGGAACCAGTATTTCATGCTCATTAAATAGCAAATTTTGATGAGTGCTTCCTATTCCCTTATGAGTTACCAGAACTGCAGGTAGACATCAAGCAACAACCGGTCATAATGCAAATTTTCTTTCAAGTACAGCACTGCATATTGCATTAGTTATCAATGAAACCTCAGATTCCACTTTTACTTATGTAACTGCAACATCATAAATATGATAAAACTGCTTTATCATATGCAGTAGAGGATTCTCATCACTTTTGTTAGTGGAAGTCTGGACTATTTAGAATGAACAGTTGTTAGAGTCGACATGTGAATTAGATTAAGAATCATATTTCAAGAGTGGAGAATAATAATTCAAGTGGGATTAGAAATAAGTGACATGTGAAATATTAAGGAAAATACTAGTGAAGTATATGTATTTTTAATTAATTATATTTGTATACAAAAAGAACATGACCTAAATATTTGGGGTCATACAGGACTTTAGGCAATGTTGTCAATCCAGTGCATTCAGAATTCAGAAACAGGCTTGAGTTAATCAATTTTGAATCCTTTTTGTTTGTCTTCTAGCATTTTTTGCCTTTAGGGCTGATATTTTGAAGGTTTTTTCCTACTTTCACAGTGAACAGAAGTTTTCTTTTGCAATGCTTCAAAAAAAAAAATCTGTGATTTTTTGGTGATTATATCTCTCTGAAAACAAAGGTCAGTTAAAGGAAAAAAAATTATCTGTAGTCTTAGGATGACAGTCAGATTTGTCATAAGATTTCAAAGTATGAAGCAGAGGATAATTCTCATGGCTGGACCTGTATCTTGCCTATTCCTAGGACAGGGTTCACTTCTCTCCGTAGTGCCCTGCACCTGGTGCAGCCAAGGTATGTTGAGTTATGGTGCAGGTATTTCCCATTCCCATGCAGCAGGGCTGCAGGAAGGCATGTGGAATCCAGCTACAAGTCGTGCTCCAGGTTGCTTCACCTGCTGCCATCCTCCCTCTTGACCCCTCTTGACAGCATGGGGCTGTCATACAGGTGGACACAGTCAGGCCTTGCAAATTTTAAACCACGAGGGCTCCTATGGCTCGTGTCACTGAGGGGTTCTGCAGAAATACGGTATCGATGTGATGGCTCTTCCACCATGCAAGATGTCAAAGATTTTTATACTCTGCGTGGGCACGTGGAGCTCCCCTTGAGTTATTCTTTGGTTTGCGCTGTAGGAAGCAAATGGCTGATTGAAAAATGTTTCCAGATCCTTGTGTTGCATCAGAAGGAAATAAACCAAACAACAAAACAAAACCTGAGGGGGTTTTGGGCAATCAATATCGGGCACTTCGGAGCAAAGCAAATCCCACAGTGAGTTAAAATTGGGTTTTTTCTCAAACCACTTTAAAGATGGAAAAGTAACATCTCTGCTAACCCATAAGAATACAACTGAAGGTGGGTAATATCTGAAATTACTGAGTCCCAGAGATAAAATTGCATTTTTAGAATACAAGTATTAATTCACAAATGCAAATGTTTTAAAATATGCAAAAAATCCCTAGATGAGGAAGAAGCAGTTGGATCCACACTGTTGCATTCCCTGTAATGTTTGTTCAGTATCACATGGGCAGGGTTTTGCTAAAGTGGATCTGGGGCAGAATCTTGTTTTCTTTCATTCCCCTGGCAAGTGTGATGTTCTAGGTTCAGGACACCCTCTGACAGCTGGTGAGTTGCATGTAAATAACACCTGCAGTCCCAAATCCAGAACACAGCAAGAATGTAAAGAACAGTATTTTTAAATGCATACTCATTTACAGTATGTTCTAAGTTAAAGTCTGTCTTTTTATAAAGAGACAGATTATTCCAAATGTTTAAAAAATACAAAACAGAATAGCATGTCAGTTTTGATACATATTCTTTACAAGCTAATATTATTTCCAAACAGACCTTATATGTATTTATTATATATATGTATGTTCTTTTTCTCTTTGTAGAATAAAAATGATAAAATTAATTATTCTTTTAAAGACAAACTAGCAGGTTTGTCCTTAACTGTGTTTTGTAACATCATATATTAACTCGTTGTATGTTATTAATTAAAAATGATGCCTCAGAAGAAATTTTAACTTATTTCTCATTGTTTGTTACTGATCTTATGCAGTGGTGCTTGAATATTCTTACTTCCCAGCTCTTTGTGGGAAGAGGTGGAATGGAATAGCGTTAATTCACTAGCAGCACTTTCTAATTGTTTGCATCGTTTGGCTCTTTTGATTTAAAGAAGCAATACTTGTGGAAATATTAGCTATATTTTTAAGTTTGTTGTGGTAGCTGAGCAGCTCTCCTTCCAAGACTGGTCTAACCTTGCAAAACTATCTGTGCATTCTTATACTGATGAATTTAATATTAGATTTTAAACAGTCTGCTTAACAAAATCCAGTTGGGAGTAGGCTATTGAAAATATCCTTCTAAATCCTCCTCTCACGTACACTTTCATACTGATCTATGTAATTTATAGTAAATTAGTATCTGGAATTATTGCTCAGTTTGCATTCTTTCCTAAATGCTGTCTTTCTGTTTGCTTGGTCTGTAGGCAGGGGAGGGCTTGGGGAGACTGTGGCCTTATTTGTTCTAATGTTATAATAACATATTTTAGTTTACTTGTGTATGTCAGCAAATGTATGTTCCACGCTGTAAAAGGAATAAACATGAAACCTCTTTTCTAGTGTTTAGCATGAGTTTTTTATTTCACTTTAGGTTTAAAAACTGAGATATCTGCCCTGTAAACCCATTTGTCCATAATTTACTCGCTACAAAAGGCTGTTATTTGTTTGTCCTTCCCATCCTGTGCTGACTGACTGGTTTGAATTTCAAGAGTAAATGAATTTGTGAGCAATGGTTTGTTCCATTCTGGCTTTAAGGCTTAATGAGACAGTAATGTATCCAGGCTGAGATTTCTGTTTGATCTCATAATAATAGGAAACGGACTAGTAGATTGCACTAATTGTTGGCAATTGCTAATACATTTGTTTCTCTCTGTCCTAAGACATGGGTTGAAGTTGGGCACATGGTAAAACCAGAAGGGTTGTATTATTTTACTTATGTAATGTGACTGGCAAAAAAACCAGAGCTGGGTATGGAGAAGGCTGGCCATCCTTCATGTCTCCTTCTGTAGGACCTGAAGATGGAAGGGTCAGTGCTATTTGAAATAACAGAATGTTTTTACTGGGAACCTCTGCTTCATCCTGTGAGCTGCTCTTGCAGGTGTGACACCTGATCTTAATGCCAGTGGAGGACAGGAGATACTTTCAGTCATGCTCGATGTGAATTAATAGTCCAGAGTATTGTGCTGGAACTAGTGGCACATTTGTCCTGCAAAACTTGAAAGTTCACCTTTAGTGTAGTGACTCTGGTGCTCTCTGAATTAATTCCTGAGATTCAATCCTTTTGTTCCTTCATAGGTGTTGGAGTGAATTATCTGTCCTGCCAGAACAGTCTGAAATGAATATACTTCCTTTAGGAAAATTGCAAAATTAAATTAAACTTTAAAGAAACCACAGAATCCCTTTTGAATATTTAACTTAAATCTTGACTTTTTTTCTTTCTTCTCACTTGGCCTGACTTGGGACCAGAACCAGAAATGAGGGATGGAAACCAGGAGTGGGAGGGCAGCCCCGAGGTAGAAGTTGGGTTTTTTGGATGGTAGCCCATCATGGGAGAAAGCCAAACTGGAAAACTTGCAGAGGTGTTAAAGGCTCTGAGCCCACTAAGCTTAAAAAAACTGCTGATCTGAAAAGGTAATATGAAATGTGTTGTAAAACTTTTGGATGATGAAATAATATATGCAGTGAAATGGGAAACAATCTCGGACTTTTCAGAAACATCTGGATGTTCTGAAGGTTTTTTTTGTTATGAGTTTTTTTTGTTGGTTTGTTGCTTTGGGGTTTTTTTTCCCCTTAAAGTTAGGTAGGACTTCAAGAATCCGCAATGTATGGGAGCTGCAAATTCTCACCATGTGTTTCTGCTAAGTGTAAGGATATATGGTATGTGCAACAAGTTCAATTTATTTATTTACTTATTAAAGTGTTCGTGTGATTTGGCTGCTTGCTTTGCTTCCCCCTCTACCCCAGTGAGTGAAGGGTGTCATCTTGTGGCAGGAGAGACCACTAAAGCCATTGCAGATGATGTCATGATGATCTGGAGATGGACGTGGATCCTGCCTGAGACAGACCCTGGGAGCCTAAAGTTTCCAGAGTAACTTGCCTGCCCAGCTTCCTTTCCACAGACTCTGTCAGCAACACTTGATTGTGGTGCTGATAAGTGCTATAAAATGTCATGAGTGTTGTCTGGAGCCAAATCCTGAGAGTGTTGCAATAGTTTTGATCATGAGAATATACATTCTCTTGGAAACAGTTCTGATATTAAAAATAATCTTTTCTTGCACCAACATTCAGTTGGCATCTCTATGGACACTTCCCAGTAACAACACAGACGACTTTATTTGCTTTTGGAGGGTTTTGCTGCCCAAGTTCATGCTCCTTCTCTGCCTTTCTCCACTTGATTTTTTTCCTAAAACAGGACTAGATCAAGGCCCAGTGGGTTTTACAAGAAACCTTATGTTTTTTGGTGACAAAACAGATAAGGAAGTCAAGTGTCTCTTCCTGGTGTACCAACATTTATTGACTGGAAGAAACAGTGTGTGAGGTGTAGTCAAACATATGGAGAGAGAAGAATGGCCCTGGCAGCTGTGCTGTGTTTTATAACTATGATAAAGATAAAAACATTCTGGTGCTTTTTTGAACCTAAGAAAATGATTTAGTGGAGGAAAAAAAGGACATTTTCCGGTGGATATGAAGGAACCCACATGCCTGCTACACTTAAATTGAAGAGCTGGGAGTGTTTTCCGTGCGACACGATGTTCCTCTGGGACACTTGGAGCCCAGACAGGGTGTAGCAGGTTCTTGGGGATCCTTATGCCTTGTGATGTCTCTTTTTTTTAAAGGGCATTCAACCTTAGGTGATCTGCTTTTCAGGAGTGAGTACTTAGCAATAGGCTACGTCCTTTGTCTGAAAGTTTTCAGCGTTCGAAATGCTGGGGTTACTTCACAGTTCAGACTGAGTTATACACATCTTGGTGGCGTGGTGAAAATATTAAAAGATGCCAGATGGGTGATATGGTAATGTGGGCAGATGAAAGGGACTATGACTAAGACTTGTGGAGATCCAGTCATAGAGGAGACCTTCAGTAACAGATGCTGTGTAATTTTTTAGTGCAAATGCAGCGAAGAGTATCTCCCTGTAATTCAGAGCATTAGCATCCTGTTGAGTAAGCAGATGGTTCTGGAAGCCACCAGATGAAGGTATTAGCTACCTGAGTCTTGCATGTAATGATGGTTTATTCTTCTTAGAAACAAGGCACACATGTTCTTTTTTGTTTCTTTTGAAAGATTTCTTTGCATGTAATTACTAAGATTTCTAAGATTTTCTTTGCCTGGAGTATTCATTGAGGTTTTATGTGGTGTTTTTTGGGTTTTTTGTTGGTTTTTTTGTTGTTGTTGTTTGGGTTTTTTTACTGCTTTTAAAGACACTAAAGCTTGCAAAAACACTCTGCTAAGTTAAGAGATGTATCACAGGATTGTGCCTAGCCCTGAGTAGTGAAGACTAATCAGATGACAACAAAATGCAGTATTTTTGCCTTGTGTTCTGGGACACAGAAAAGATGGACGTTCTAATTCAGGCATAAATCCTGGGTTTAGCTCTACTAAAGGGTTCATACATGGTGCTCTCAGAGATTCTGCTAGGGGCTTCTTTGAGGCATTTACAGAGGATCTCAGTGACAAGTTTTGTGCATTTAGGAAACATGAGTCTTCAGGGTCAATTGTGGCTTTGGGAATGTGATTCCTGGGCTGGGTACACAACTTGCATCATTGATGGCCACAGACACTGCATTTCACAAATCTCATATCCTTCTGAATCCCCTTCTCTGTTTATAATTGTGATAATATCAATGCAATTATGATCTCCACCGGGGCCACTTGTTACCAATCTTTCATGTTTTATTTTTGGCATGCTGGAACTCAATATGAAAACAATGGAAGATACAAGCCATACTTCACAGCGTTTCAGGCCCAAAGGAACCACTAGAGGATTGAGTTCTAATTTTCTTTAGAGTAAATCATAGAAAAAATATTTTTTGTTGCACTCAAATATCTCTTTTTTCAAATTAAAGAATTTATGTCTTCTAGAGGCTGAATGTGCCAGAAAGCAGGAGAGATCACAAAACCTCCGATACCTCCCTTGGAATGACAGAGAATTTTTTAGGTATTATTACACGAGTCCATCAGAAAAGAAAGTTCTTGGCACCATTTTTCTAGTTTTATCTTTTGATAGCGTTTAATCTCTAATGTTGTGGAATAAGCTTAGTAGAGTTCTTTCTTTTCTGCCTTTGGAATAAGTTTGGCCCATGCAGTTGTCAAACCCACGACCTTAGTGTTATTAGCACCATGCTCTAACCAACTGAGCTGATGATACTTCCTGTCCAGTCCAACAAAGCATGTTAACTGCAGAGAATTTCTGCAGGAAAAAAAAATTGAAAAAGAAGAGAAATGTATTCTAGAAGGATAGCATAATTTTCTTTTAAAGACTTCAAGCAATGCAGAGTCCCCTGGTAAAATATTTCAATTTGATTTTCCCAGCTGTGAAAGTAATCAAAAGCTTCTTTCAAGGTTTAACTTGCTAATGAGATCCAGTGACTGGAAGTTAGTTATGCCATTGTCTGCATGATTAACTATTTCCATCCTGTTATCAGATAGCTTTTATGTGTGAAAATACCTGTATATGGTGATGAAGTCAGCTTATAACCTTCTCTTTGATGATCTGAATATGTTGCAGTTCTTAAGTCTCAGATCATAAATCATGTTTTTTAGGCTGGAGTAATTTTTGTGGCCCTCTTTTTAATGTTTTCCAGTATTTCCACATGTTTCTTAAAATGTGGACACTATGCTGGTATTCTGTCAGAGGTCTTACAAATATAAAATGAAGTGAGATGAGTTCTGTTTGCTTGAGCTTTATATAATTTTTTTCCCTCAAGAATGTAATAGATGCTTTTAACTAACAAAGTCTTTCAAGAGTTTTCCCCTGAAGTTCTCATACTTCTTTTTCCTTCGACTTCTTTTTTTTTTTTTTTTTTTTAATCTCAATTCCACTGAAGATGTTCTCCAAGTTCCCAAAGTGGGTGGCTTCCTGGCAGTGACTAACTGATCACCTTCAGGCATCCAACTCTGGAAGTAGCTATTTTTTTTCTGTAATTCTGTAGGAAACATATACTCATATTTTAAAAATGTTGACAAACATCTAAACTAAATTCTTTAAGTAGGCAAGTCAAGCACAGTCCTGAACTTCCCATTGGGACGTAAAAACTCCATTCTGAATTCCCCTTGTGTTGCCTTGCATTTGGTTCTATTAAAATGATTTCATTAGATTCTCCTTGTAGGCAGCAACTCAGTTTGTTTCTTAGGCACCTTGTTTTCTTCCCTGACCTTGAGAAGCTGTCTCATCTACTGCTGTGGCCACAGGAGTTTTTATATTTTTTATAAAAATAACTTCAGTTGAAGGATTAGTTCCTTATGGTTCCACCAAATGAGGAATTGTTGGTATCAAGAACATTTTGAGACCTGTGAGTATACTACAATTGAATCTACCTGAAGTACACTCTGTTAATTCCACATCATAATTTTTTAATTGAGATGTCATGTTGTACTAAGTCAAATGCCATGGAGAAATCAAGTGCACTACAGCAGACAATTGCCTTTGTCAAGCAGACCTGTTATCTCTTCACGAAAAGACAATAGGTTTGTTTTACAAGACCAACCTTCCATTAAACTAACTGATTGACATTAATTAGATTTTTAGCCTCTAATTCTTTGTTGATGAAATTTCAAATTAATCGCTCCTTTTACTGAATGCTAAATAACTGTTCTGGAGGTCTCTGGCCCATCTCTTTTATCCTTGTTTAAATATTAGATCTCCTTTGGCAGTCCTTCATTTCTTTGGAATTTCCCCAGTTTTCAAAGGTTTGTTTAAAAATAATATTAGCAATTCAAGGAAGCTCCTCAGCATGTCCTTTTAACATTCAGAGGTAAGTGTTATCCAGGCTTCTGATTTGAACATTGTTTAATTTTAGCAGATGTTGCCTAACATCCTTCTTTATCACATACAGCAAACTTTTATTCCGTCCACAACTTTGCATGAGGTGAATGCATCCTCCTGCTTCATTCTGAATGCAGAACAGAAAAAAAAATTGAACATTGCTGTGTCCTTTACATCATCCTTTGCAGTTTTGCCACTCACCTCTTGCAGATCTGCTATACCTTTCTCCCCACTATTCTCTTTTATGCGTTGTCATTCGGTTTACCTTTTTTCAGCCTTATACATCCACATGCTCGCTTTTTTTCCTATGTGTGTTTTATGTGTCCTAGTTTCTTTTCTGTTTTCATTGCTAATTCCATGTCTCATTTTAAGCATGATACTTTTATGCGTGTTTTGTGTCCATCTGAGTAATGATGACTTCTTGAAAATTTGGTAGTTTTCGCTTGTAAAGACATCCTCATTTTGTTAAAACTTACAACTTAATTTGTTTGTTTGTTTTTAGTATTAATGCCAACTGTTGCTTTAAATTTTGGAAAAATGATACTTCAAGGTTTTCAAACTTCCTGTAAAAACGTGCTTGTGTTTTTAAATAGGTTTTGTTTTTCTTTATGGAGGTGTTTTGCTCATGGTAAGCACAATGAAGTCATCATCATGAATATTGCAGTCTGATGTTGAGCATATTTTTTTAAACAGTGCTTTTCATTCAGATATCTGAAACAGAATGTGGGTGATGAACCTGGAGGTTCAGAGGTTCTTATGTGTTGATTTTGTCAGTGGATGAAGTAAAATATTTCTCTTTGCTAGAATTTCCTTAACTTTTTTTTAGTAAAGCTGAACAAATCAGCTGATGCAGAGCCCGTGGAAAGCTGTGCCGCTGTGCCAGCGTGGAGATCAGTGCCACCAGCGAATTCCAGCAGCCAGTATCTGCAAATATGACATGCTTTTAACAATACTCAGTGGTATTTACACAGCATTACAGTGAAAACCGTTCATTCAGGCCCTCTGGTGTGTGAGCTGTTAATGCAGCATGCTAGATCTCCTGCTTGCTCTCCCTTCTGTGTTACAACTGCAATGGTATTGTTATGGCTTCCTACTCTCCCAGTGTTTGAGGAGGTGTATTTTGGGGTCTTACTAAGCTGTATTGACTCCCTAGGGCATCTTCCTTGTGCTGCTCTGGCACCCACTCCTGCCCTCAGCAGTGTTTAGTGTTTTGGCAGCAAAGTAGTGCCACAGATTTCAATTTACATTTAAGAAATTTTGTAGGGGGAAAGCAAATACCCTAAAGTGGTTGATGCCTGGTGTGACCCCAAGACAGACGGCATGGCCACCCTGTGGCAGAGTCTGGCTCTGTTCACTCATCTTTCCATCTCCTCCATTGTTCATAGAGCCCAGGTAAGGTCAGGATGCTTCCATGGGGGCAAAGGGCTGTGAGCAGGGAGGTTTTGTGGGGCTGAGCAGGAAATCTGCTCCTCAGAGAAAGGATGTCTGTTGAGATTTTTTTTAAGCAGAGGGAAGAACGGGGGGCTGATATTTGAAGGCAGAGGGCACATCTGCAGTGGGGAAGCTCATGTGCACATGACAACTCATCTTGCAAATATTCCTGTAACTCCAGCAGGATTGCTTCCAGTATCTGAGTTTTAGGTACATATCTTTAGTATCTATTTCAATTAGAAGTGGCTCACATAGCTGTATGTTGCTTTTAGCCCCAAGAGGGTGGTTGGGGATAAAATCTAGAATTTGAAATGTAGAGGCTGAAGACACTGTAGATTTGTTGTCCTAAGCATAATTGCCTCCTTCAAAATCTGACATGTTTACCACAGTGTTTTCTAAACACCTCGTGCATCTCTTCAGATTTTGACTCTGAGTCCCGTGTTTTATTCCCTTGCTCATTAGTACTCCTGCAGATCTTGGAGCATCCTCAGCTGCTCTGACTGCTGTGGTAAAGATGACTTTATTATGAATATAATTATGAATGTTCTTTATGGTTTACTTGACCCTTTTTAATCACTTTAATCACTTTGCTGGCTGCTTTGTTTTCTAGCTGCCACTGAATGTGTGAAGACTAAATAACCTTGTACTTCAATCACATCTTCAATGTTTGTGTCTCTAATAGAAAATTGATAGATCAACTAATTGATAAAATTCAGCTAGGAATTCCCTAAAGTGCTTGTTAGCACCACAGAGGTGAGGAAAAAAATGGAAAAACTACTTATTCTAATTAACTCCACAAAAAAAAAATTAGGACACAATGCCTACCTCAGTGGCATGGAAACCTACAGATATAGGCAAAACAGCTTTATACAGTGTTTGTCATTTTATTAAGAGGGAGTTTCTGATTTGCCAGTGAGTCTCACTTTGTAGCATTTTTGCTATACAAATAAAGTAGAAGAAGATTAAAACTACAGTCCTGGAAGTTTGAACGTAAAGTGTGCTCACCACTGGTTTTTGTTCTTGCAGACCCAAGCACAGAGTAGCTCCTGTTCCATTTCTTGCCTCAATGCATGTATTTGAAGTAAGCCAGAGACTCAAAGTCAGAAGTAAAATTCAGTGCCTGAGAGATGGGAGTGAAATGGAAAGGAACTGCAAGACATTGGCTGCATGATTCTAAATATCATTGATTTTATCTCCTTCTTTGTGCATTGAAGTTCAGGAGAAGCTTTTACCCTTGACTTCCAGGTCCTCTGTGGGAAAGACAAAAGGGTGGTTTAGACCTGTAAGTGCTTCGGTGTTGGAGTGTATGTGCATGTTTGGATTATTGAGTCACTTTCTACAACTCTTTTTGCAACACTTAATATGCTGCAGTTTATTCCTTGGGTTAAATCTGGTCCTGTGTCTAAGATTTTATACAAAAAACCCCAACAACCCAAACCTCCACCACCATCAACAAGGAACAAAAGATCCCCCAAATCTAAACAACAGCAACAAACCCCCCCCAAACAAATCAAGCTTCTTTGTTCAGTACTTTCAGTTGTTAGAAGTGCAAACCAGCAACTCTTGGCTTGTCTGATTTTGAAGCCTGACTGCAAGAATAGTCTTTAAGGTGTATAAACATTTATTTCACTGAGATGCCAAACTTTGAAAAAAAAGTCAACTGATACCAGTGTGAATAGCAGCTCTTTGAAGTTTAGTTAATTATTTCATTGCCAAGATTAGGCAGCAAAATAATTGACTAAATAATATGCTTGATTTTCAAACTCAGATGTCTTTCTCATGTATCTAAACCTTGCAGTATTTCCTCTCCATCTGTCATTTTTTCTGCTTTCCTTATCGCCTTTCCTGACAGGATTTATAATGTCCTTCTCCATTTTCAGTGCAAAACTTTCTCCATGTTGCCATTTAAATCTTCAAAGCCACCCAAGTTAATCAAATATGTTATAAAATAAAATATAGGAGTAAATGCAGACCTGATCATTTTAGTTCACTGTAAAATTTCATTTTTGTTGTCCTGCAAGATTTTCCCATACATTGCAGTAAATGCCAGACTCTTTTGTTTGAATTGAGGCCTTTTCTCCACAGCATTTGGTGCTTGCATACAGGAAGGTTATTCCCCATGTGCAGGGCTAGGGTGGGCAGCAAGGGACACTTGTGAACTTGAGCTGCCATTCACTTCTGGCCTAAACAAGGTTATTTTTATCTCACTTTGGCATCTTTAGCAGATGTACTTTATAGATCAGATATAAAAGATACGACTTTGAGCGGGGGGCAGGACATTTTCTTCCTAAAAATCTTTGATTCCTCCTCTCTATGAATAGCACAGGGCTACTGCCGTTGCTGCCAGTGCTGCACTGAGTGGCGAAGAAGCTCATTCAGCACAGCTGCTGCTCATCTGAAAGTGCCTTCATGGCTCTCCTGGCTGCTTTGGAAATGCTTGGCTACTCGAAAACCAAGAGTGATGTTGTTGTGCTTTGACTAATCTTTATCTAAAAAAAGAGAAAAATCTTTTTGAAATGAAAGAAAGAATGTATTTTTACCAAACTGCTTTGAATTTTCTACAAGAAGCATTACTATATTTTATGGCTATATTACAAGTATGAAATAGGATTAGATTTAGCACAGAGAGACTGTGACCTCTTCAAAGAGTTTGCCTCATTATGCTTCTGTGTACCATGAGCTATATATTGTCAAGTGAGTATATTGTGTCCTGGAAGCTACAAGTTCAGTTTGGGATGCCTTAGCTGAAATTGCTGCAAACTGAATAGTTCTGGTTCAAGGGTCTAATAAGCTCCTCAAGTCTGAATGTCCTAGCTCAAGATATTTATATCTCCTGCCTGTGTGAAGGCCAGGGTAGTTTGTTTGTTCTGCAAGAACAGCCTGAGACTGCTTTTCTCCTTTTCTATTTACTTCATAATGTGCTAGTGTGGAGGGTTTTTTTATTACTTTCTCTATGTTTTTCTCACTTCTGTGCAGTCACAATACTGTTGAATAAACAAGTCCCACACCCATGACTTCAGTTCAGTAGGGGTGGGAAAAACCATACACAGACATCAAGAAGCTGACACTAATTGAATATGCAGCTCTAACTTGACCCAGGTTGTCACTGCAGTAAGATAATGTGTCACTTTGTACCATTGACTACTTAGCATATAATAAAATCAATAGTGCTGTAAAAAGTTGAGATTGTCAGATATATCACACATTTGTCGCAGGCTTTTAGAGCAACATAGAAACTAATCCGTCTGTGAAATGTTTATATTCTTTAAAGTTGCATACTACAGACTTAGGACCTTTAAAATAGCATTCATTTCTTACAACTAAAAACCTAGCTGATATGAATATTTAATGTAGGAAATTATATTTGATGTTTGGAATGCATTATTAATCATTGATTATTTTAATGAGAAAATTTCAAGCAATTTTGGGTTAACCTTGGAGAGTTGGTGTGATGTGTGGAGAGTCAAGGAGTCAAGTAAAAGCCAATACTCTGGAAGATGTGAGACAGGATCCCCTGCCCTGAGTTCAGTGTTTGCAACTCAGAGAAGACTTTGAACTCCTGGTGCAGAAACTGTTGTTGAAACACAGCACCCAAAATATGTCGTGTCTGTGGGAACTTTACCTGGCTTTATATTAGTGAGAGAAGGAATTTAGAAAAATTCCTGTTTTTGAAAGCCTTCTGCCAGGCAGCAGTAATGGTGAAAGAGGGAAATGATCTTCTACTTGTATACTTTTGCCCTAAGGAAACCCTTGTCAAAAGTATGTCTTCTATAGGTCAGCATTTTTTGCCTTATTGGGGCATTTTTTATAGCATTATTTACATATACTCATGTAAATAAGTTTACTGGTTAAAGCTGACACATTTTCTTTCCTGTTAGCTTTCTGATGTTGCTTTCCCTTCTTCCTCCCTGTTCCATTAATAAAAAGAAATTAATGTTCTTTGGATTCAGACCCTAAGGGATGAAGTCTGTGTACCCTTGCACATTATCATTATCTATGTCCATATATAGATGTAGATTTTTATTATGACTTAATCTTTCTAATGCTCCAGAATTGTCACTGAGAGCTTTTGGTTAAAAAGGAAATAAAAGTAAAGGTGAAAATAGAAAGACAAAATTTGGGCTTTGTCCTTTGATGTCTTATAAATAGGAAGTATGTATCTGGAAAATGACTGCCTTCTGAGGCCTCCCTCTGATACAACTAATCTTTTAAAATTGATGCCGATACGCACTTTTGCTCAAATCTGAGAATAAAACCTGTTCTAACAATGACCTGTGATCTCCTTCTGTTTTTCTCTTCTCTTTTCTTTGCCTCCTCCCCTTCACATAAAGTCTGCTTGTAATGGAAAAAAAGGTCAACGTTCTATACATGGCTAGTTTTGAAAGAAATTTAACTATGTAAAAATGAGTTCACTTTGAGCAAACCCAGTTACTCTATTTCTCCATTAATGCCATTCCAACAAGTCCCCTATCTCACTGAGGGTCATCCATTAATTTTTTTTTTTATTTTAAATTTATGGGTTGGAAAGATATATGTGATCTGTAAGTGAATGCACACATATTATCTGTAATAAAATATGAATTGACCACAGATTAAGTGGAAATTTGTGTGTCTGAGTTCTAGGCAGAATCCTGAAGTACATACAGTTGTGTGCAAAAATGAACCCTAAGTGGTGGTTACCATTGTTTGATTTCCTTGAGGTCTGGTTACAGGGTTTTGGAATACTTTAGGTGACAAAATTAGTTGGTGTTTAATGTAGTTGATGAAGGGATCAACATTATTCCTTCAGCATATGTCATCATGATAAACAGACTATACATGGGCTAAAAATACCCTCCAGTGTATTCCAAAACCTGCATGAGAGTGCTGATGAATAATTCCCTTTCACTGGATTAAGTCTAACCAAACTTCTACAAGTAAGCCAAGCATTTAATGGAAAACTTTGCATTTTAATGTACAGACAAGGCAGAAATGATGTTTTGTATTTCACAGAATTTAACACTACCCATTCCCAAAAATTCTGCTCATTTAACTCTTAGTATGTTGTCTCTGTTTCTATTAGAGCAGAGAGGACTGACGGAGATCCATGAATAGTGGGAACATGGTGGCCTCGCAAAGCAAATGTGTTGAAGCTTGCAGAGTTGTTTTTATTTCCACCACTTACAGTTATGAATACAGTGGCTACTCTGGCAAAGCAGACAGACTGTGCATATCCCTAATGGATTGGCCTAGGATGCAATAGTAAGATAACTCATGGTCTGTGAAATCACTTTTTATGAAGCCAGAGCACAAACGCTGAAGTAGTTGGGTGTCAGTGGCTGAATTCCTCCCTGGGACTGGGAAATGAAATGCTGTAGTGCAGTACACACAGTGAGGTAGGCTGCCATGCATGCAGCCTTCCACAAAAAAATAATAATTAAACAAAAAAAATGTGTGTTTTTCATAGCTCAGAAGTAGCTGCCTTTGGTAGCAGCTGTTGACACAAGCAGAGAATGAGAAAGATGGGAAGGTGGTGGCAGCGAATTCCAGGGGAATATTGCCCAAGAGTGGAGCTGGGTGTGTAAGAACACAGGGTCATCTTGGTTGTGAACAGACACTGTTAGGTCTCGTAACTTTGCACAAATGGTTTTGTTTCAGGGGTGCCCATGTGTGGCTGTCAGCTCTGTGGGCTGCACAGGAAGGCAGTGTGTCACTGCCATCAGTTAGAAAATTCAGCCAGGTATGAAGTTGAACAGAGTCAGATGATGATCTTGAAGAGTTGTTTTCAGATGGATGGTTTGGCCTGTTATTTAGTGTCTCTGTGCAAACACACAGCACTTAGCATCATAACATCTTCATTTCCCAGCAGTTAAGACTTCTTATATGCCACAGTGCTGATGCAGATAATGATAACTGTCAAACAGATACTTTCTGTGCTCCAGCAATTGCTGTGGCATCTCAAGATAGCCTTTTTCCAGAAAAAAGAAATTTTGAAATCTGGAGATTTGTCTTTCTCAGAGTCAGTTAGCTGTATAGCTAGCATTACTCTTGCAGAAGGTAATATTGAATAACTGCAGATATGATTACAGCCCTGTCAATTTTGATCTGAAAAGGTATCTTAAATTCTTCTCAGCATTTTTGCTGGATCATGCTCTAGTTCCTTATAACAGAATTTTTGTCCTCATGCTACTGTCCCTAGATGGTCATAATACCTAAATGGGATTATATAGCAGAAATTGAGGTGGGTGCACTTTTGCGCCAGCAGTTTGGAAGAGAATTACAATCTTTGTTTGAATTGTGCCCGTTTTCATAAGGAGTTCATTTTTACCAAGCTAAGGCAGCACAATTGTAAGTGATTGAAGAAACCTAAATCCTTGTCAAAACTGGAAAATGTTCAGCTCATGGGTTTTTGAAGCCCAACGTCCTCTGACCAACAGCCTCTGCCAGCAATCAGTTTTAGTCTCATGGTACCACAGGTTGCATCAGGATTACTGCAGCCGTTCATGAATTCTCCTTTGCTGATCAAATACTGAGGAGGAAGACCTGCAAAGAACCAGTAAGGCTGATGTCTGTTCTATGCACATTCAGGATTACTCACAGACATAGGAATCTGCTGCCCCTGCTATGAGCACATTATTTGGAAAGCTGTCTACCTTTTTCATAACTTACTTTGTTATCTTCTCCCTTCTATGCATGCAAATTTTGCTATACTACCTTGGTGAAACCTCATCTTCTAAACCACATTTTGCAAGGGGATTTATCTTGTCCTTAAAGACAAAGGCTTGGTTCGTACACTTGTTTCCCAAGTACTTCATTCCCAACTCTGTAAATTATTTGCCTTGATTTTAGACAAGGCTATTTATCCATTTTGTGGAAGCAGAGGTAATATTACTTTTCTCTAGAGAGGAGTTTAAAGTTTTTTAATATTTAAAGACACTGCACTACTAGGTCTACACTATATCATAGTATTTTATTCATGAACTGGACGGTGAATATAGCTTGAAGTACAGTGAGATCATGAGATATTGCTTGGGAGCCGGCTTAAATTTAACTGATGGTGAAAATTCAATGCACAGCTGAACATCTCTGTGTGGCATTTCAGAAATATATGTCTGAAATACATTGAGCTTCTTCTTTAAGCAACACTTCATTGTAAATTTTTTTTAGTAGAACTAAGCAGAAATACTCTATCGTATCTATACACATGAAGAACTTGACTCCTATGGAATGGTGGTTAAATATGCTCTAAATTTTCCTATTAGGTGTTACCCCCGTTTCTTTTTTTTTTTTCCAGGATTTTTTTACGTTCTTATAATGCAAAAAGAACTTTGGTTCTACCAGCTTGCACTGTCCTTATTTGGTGGCTTACCCAAACTGGCATGCCAAAATCAGTTTGCTGATTCCAGCTCTTCTAGAAACTGTTGAAAGAGCCAAGCTATGTTTTTTCCTTGGAACGTGTCAGGAAAATAGTGATTTATTGCATTTATTTCCAAGTTGAAGTACTGTGCAAGAGACTGGTTTTCATCATGTTTTCTTCTGGTCTAAAGCACACACTAAAATGGGTGTGTGCTTGCAACGCAGAAAGAAAATTATTCCCATTAGCTGGTGTGAATGGCTACTTGCATGTGGGTGATGCTGAGCAAATGCTTCTAAAATTAACTGCTGAAATGTAACAAGGAAAACCTCTGTTGTGCCGCAAGATTCCCATAGGAACCCATTCTCCCTGATCTAAAGTGTGGAAATAGTGTTATTTCTTTGTAGCTGCTGCTACTTCTACCTTATTGTCATTCTTTTTTTGACATTTTTTAGAAGATTGTGAAAATATGAAATATAGAATCAGAAAGGAAGGTCACTTGCTTGGCTTGTTATTTTTAAAGGGATATTTATCCTCTGTTGTGTTGTAAATTAACTGAAAAATAACTGTTCTATAAATAAATGGACTGCTGTGGTAAATTAGTCAAAAATTATGTTGTTCTCCATGCATCATTCTAAATGCTGTTCTATCCTGTTCTATTCCATCCTGTTTTTCTTTTTTTTTAATTATTTCTTTTTTATTATGTTACTGCATTCCTTAAATGATGAGTTTAAATGCAGCAAACAATGTAGTTGGAAGTAGTGCAAAGTGGCTGCTGGGCCAGTTTCTCTGTGCCAGCTCAGGGCTGAACTACTCTGAACTGCACAGCCTCTGTTTTGAAGTTCTCCACGAACAAAAGTGAGAAATGTTTAAATTGTTGACCTTCAGAGTGAAAAAGCTGGTCCATTAACTCATAATGTCTCCTGTTATACTGTGTTTATTGATTCATGGGGCCAGAAGTGTGGATAAAAACGAACTGATGTGCTTTAGCAGCAGGTTATTATGGTAGTCATGATTGTTTGATGGCACTTCTTCTCCTTTTTTTCTTTTCTGCAGTACTGTCTCATCTTCTATACTATTGCTGCATCATCGATCATCTGTCCTCCTTATTAGTGTCTGTTTAATGCCAAGTTTTAATTCCTCATTAGGCAATCAAAGAATTTTGTGTGCACCAGGACAAAGAAGGTTTTCATAGCAACATAGTTTCAGTTCTTCTCTGGGTCAAGTTCAATAGAAAAAGAAATTATTTACTGGATACCTCATTGCAGAAGTTGTTTTGTATCTTCAAAGTAGTGCAAATACTGTTTTTCTCAGAAATGAAGAGCTGGTGTAGACTGACTTGTATGTGTGTTAAACTCCATCTCTTTTATTTGCATCTTTGCTCCTGATTTTAGCCTTGGCAGGTTGAGAGCTCTGCAGGGAAAACTTCATAAATGATCTACAAATCTTTAGTAAATTAGACTGTAAGGAATATCGAAGTAGTGTTTGATCTCATTATCTAGAAGAGGCATGGCTTGCTTCAGAATTTAATGGTGATTGTTGAATTAGATAATGGTTTTTATGCTGGCTACTGTAATCTCTGGTGATATAGATAGGTAAACCATTATCCAACATGCATCTTATGGAGATACAGAGCAGATAGCTCCAACTTGGACAGAGAAATGCTGAAGATGTTTGAGGGAAAAGGGATAAAGAAGCTATTGATTTGTGAATAGTTATGTTTGATGCATTTAATCTTTCTCATAATGTACATGATAATAAATGGTTCTGACAAGGTTGTATCTTGTAGATATAATGTTTAAAGAGGAGAATGCCTAATACATTTAAGTGTGAATGGCCTAAACTCCTACTAACAGGATGTACAAATGCTTGTGTCTGCTAAGAACTAAAACCTTGAAAATACACACTATGACAGGGAGTTACTGCAGCTGCTGTAGGTGACTAAGCCACAGTACAGAACTGCTGTAGTTTTTCATCATTTCTATTAGTTCTTGACTCTTTCCAAGTGCTGATCAAACTAAGTTTTAAGGGTGTTTTTTCCCCAGTGTGGGCAAATGCTTCTTTGTCTGGATTTGAAGCCAAGGCAGTGGAGTGTCCTCCTTGTAAATAATATGAAAAAACACAAATTATTCTCTTAATTCCCTGCCCTCTACAAGAAAAGATAAGGCAAAAAGCTTCTATAGATATGAGAGATTAGAGCAGACTTGTAAAGTAAATGAAAAGGTTAGTGATTTACTTGTAGTTTCACAGAAAACATGATTGTCTGTATGTGCAGCTTTTAGGCCAAATTGGACGTGCAATTTTGAAAACTGAACATCGGTGCCATGGGATACTAAAGTAGAATTTAATCCAGACACTAGAGAATGAATTTGACTATCAATTATCAAACTGCTGCCTGTTTATTCCAGCATTACACACTAGATTTCTCTGTAACTCTGCACCCAAGAGAGTGAAACCAGTATGTCTTGTTCAGGTATGACCATTCATTATTTCTGGTGCATGTGGTTGAGGTCAGGCTCTGGAACCTGTAGATGACCATTGTGTGCCCATGGAGATGGATAATAAAGCTATCCAGAGGAAATATATTCCATGACCTGCAAAGCCTCTAGTGAAATCTCACCAGCACTATGAGGGTTATATTTCTAGTGCTGTGTGTAGCATGATTATGAATTGATTTATCAAGAGCCAGTATCACTTGTTGGGTTTCGTTATATCACTCCAGATACAGAGATGGTCTGATATGGCTTCTGGATCAGTTATTTTGCAGTTATTTTATTGACTTTTGAGTTATGCAGTGCATTGGTTAAAACACTTGGATATGATCTTCATTTTCCATGTATTACTGCAAAAGAAGATAATATTTTAATGCAACCAAACTACCTGTTAAATTACTTGATGGAAGATGTAAAGTAATTATGCAGACAACAGAGAAGAAAGTTCTACTAATGGTTGCAAAGTAAATACTGATTCCTTCTTTTCAAGACTTACTCAACAAAGACTGTAATTATCTGTGCTTGGTCTCTGCCCAAAAGCAAGGTGGGTTTTTTTTTTGTGAGAGGGGGATGTCTATCTACTTTTGTTTTTAAACTCAGCCAAAATAGTTTAGTCATTATACAGAGACATGAGAAAACTAAACAATACAATTGTCCCTGCTGTCATTATGCAGAATTAGAAAAAAAAAATTGAAAAAGCTAAATAAAACAGGAGTGAAAGCTAGAATTTGGGGTTGAAAAATCCTTCCTTTGAAAGGATAGTGGGATGTTTTCATTATGTTCAGAAGTGGGAAAATTTTCATTTTTTTGTTGCTTCAAACATCTATTTTTAACCTCATGTGTCAATGTTCCTGGTGAAATCTGGCTTAAGTACACATGCTTGAGTATCATTCTCTGTGATGATACTCCAAGCCATGGACCTTGGATGTTTTGTGATGCACTTACTCCTGGTCATATTGTTTGTTATGCATATAGAGGGTGTTTTTCTCAGACCAGGGGGAAAAAAATTAAGATAGAAACCTTTGCTTGGCTGTTTGTCTGAGTACAGGGCAATCTGCCCACTGGGGGTTCAGTTTTCCGACCGTGCCTTTGTTTCAGGATCGCACTCATGTTCACTGCTCCTTAGAAATGTTCATCAGTGTAAGGGTGGTCCTTGAAGATGAGGGTGGAAGGTGGGCTCTGAAACGTCTCCATTCCTGCAGGCTGTAAAGAGGGGACTGGCCAGGGAGATTTGAATAACCTTTTTAGGACTGGAAGACATTAAGTCTGAAGACTGAGTCTTGTTTGACAGGTTTTATAGAGTTTTTCTGGAGCTTTTCAAAATTTCCAAAATGTAGAGGCTTTTTACAGTTAGTTCATTAAGGACAACCCCCTGCTGATTTCCTCAGTAATTTGCTTAATGGACAAAATTGATACCAAAAAATGTCCAAAAGAAGATCAAAACAAAAACATGCTTCGTATTAGCCCAGTATGTGTTTTCCTAATAAAGAGCTTTGATTTTGGTTGGCATTGGTGGAGATCTGGGACGTTGTTTGCTTTGATTCCACAATTTGAGCTCAGTTTGAGAACAGTCAATTATTGACTAATTGTTTCAGACAATTTAGACTTAAAGCGAGTTAGGAAGCCAAGTGATCTTAAATGATAGCTGCCTAGTTTCTTAAATAAAGCTATTCACAACAGTCTTCTAAAGATTTAAGTTAAATCTTCATGGTATTAGCCTTGTTAGTTCTCAAAATAATAATTTCCATTTATAGTAGTAATATGCAATTGTTACAGTATAACACTGTGCTCAATGTAGTATTTATTAAATGTTTTTAATTCAAAGAATTCAGAGCATTTGACAAAGCATTAATAATCCCTGTAATTTCCCTCCTAAAAGAAGTATTCATAGCTCCAGTTTTCATGTAAAAGAAGACAGAGGCATTGAGTCATTTGTCCTAGATTACAGAACAAGGCAGTGGCAGAGTGAAAGTATAACCCGTGGGTCCTGATCTCTGAGAAGTGAAATAAATTTAATGCAGGCAAATGTTTCTCACTTCATGGGAATTCCTTTATATGAACAAGGCGAATAGGATAGATGAGTAGGGTTTGTGAGGGAATGCTTATGGAATTATGTACTAATATTCTTCAACTCTTTCTCATAATTTTTTTTGCATTTCTTTTTGAAAGAGTAGAAGTTATATTTTCAATAGGGCTGTATAAGAATGGTTGTCTTTGATACTGTATTTTGATATGGTATTACAAAAAATAAAAGTATGTTCAGTGCTTTTATGAGTATTTGAATTGTAGATTAGTTTTTAACTTTCAGTTGCAATGATATCAAGCACGACCAAACAGGGCTGACACAAATGATAAGGAAATATAGAACAATGCAATTTTTGCATTGCTGAGGAGATTCAAATCATTAGACTGTGTAGAATAAAGCATATTTGAACAGATATCAGCCATATGAGAATAGACACTTTTAATTGACTCAAGCTTAGTCCTTGAATACAAAACTGCTTTATTTACATAACCAAAATTATACTACTGTAGCATTTTTTCTGAGATATTTTCTGTATTTAGAGCTATAAAAATGTGAAAGTTCAAATTAGTGTTATGATTTTAATAATTAACATTCTGCTGTAAATCAAGTGTATATCTTATTTTGATGTCATTATATTGGTTTATCAAGAAGTAAAAACTTATAAATTAAGCTTCATATGACAAAAAAGCAGTTCTATATTAAAAAGGAAATAGCTAAAATGAAGAGATTATGTTTCAGAGGTTTCCTTTCTTCATCTAACACAGGCCATTTTATTCTCAATTTTCACTCTGCTAAGAGAGATGATTACAATCCTTTCCATGGTGTGCACTATATTAAAATGATATTGATGGCTTTTGCATTTTGGAAGATAAGAAAGGTTCAGCCCCACTGATCTTAGGATCTTCTGCCTTTGCTATTGAAGGAAAGGAGCCTGGTGCTGTATTGCTTTTTAACGTAAATCGTGCACAAGTTCATTGCATTCCATTCCTGTAGTGATACAGCAGGAAACAAAGTCTATTTTATGGTTCCTGTGGAGAAAATAGCCTAGGAGGGTGCTCTGCTCCTTCTGCTCCTCAGGTCTTCAGACCCCAGCTAACACTAATCTTTTTTCTGCTGTTAGTGATTTTGGAAAATTGCTATTACTTTGCAGTACTGCGATGCTTTGTAAAAGGAAAACAATTGAATTTTAAAAATAAATGTAATGATAAAAATATAGTCAGCGATGACTTTGGTCTTTGTATGTGGGGTTAGGCACTTTACTGAAAAGGAACTGTTAAACATACTGTAATTGGTTCTGTGCTGACTTTAGCTGATGAGAAATGAGTTGTTGGTATTAGGATTTTCAAAATCAGTATTCAGTCTGCAGTGCTGCATGAAATGTTACAGATTGAATGTATTCTGAGTAAGTATTACTTCAGGAGAAGTAATTAATGCTAATTGCAAGGCATGCTGTTGTCATGACAAAATCCAAATTTTCAGTTGAACACACCCGACCACTGATTTTTGTAAGCATCTCATTTGGAGGCTGTTGCATGTTTGTGGCCTGTGTCTGAATGGCAGCTGTTCTTCCATGGCCAAGAGAACAAAAGTTCACTTTTAGCGATATACCTTGGAAGAAAAGTCAAGTATTTAAGAGCAACAGATAGAAGATTGTGGATAAGCATAAGAAGAGAATGAGAAAGGAAGAATTTGTCAACAGTGCAATTATACTTCCAAGTAACCAATTTTCTTTGTATTACTGGTACAAGAAAATCTGTACGTTGATCTTCCAGCACCTCACGATTACCGGTGTAGCCAGTGATGCAGCCAGTCCAGTGTATAACATCTGAGTACCAGATGCATAAGGATAAGTGCAGAACGTGTTAAGAGGTTTCTTTGGTATCTGAACTGGTTGAGACACTGAGTAATTGAGTTCAATAAGGTTTCCAAAATGTGCTGGAGAATTTGCCAGCAACTCTAGAAATCGCTACTTCTCTAAATATCATTCCATGACCTAAATATCATTCTTAGTCTTTCTCCGCTTGATTTCTTTACCACGTGACAGGGAAATCCATGCATTGGTTGCTTGAGAAAGATTGCTCTGCTTGATCAGGTTTGATTGGGTACATTCTTTGTTTCATTCAGAATACCTTTGTCATAGTGCTGCATTAAAAAAAAGAGATGTTACATCAGCCCTCCATAGCCTGTGCTTTTGTTATACAGCACACTTATCGTGTTTCCTCAGATGTTATCTTTGTAAAATAATCTTTCAGTCTTGTAAATCACACTTTTTGAGGGAATATTGCTATCACTCTATACTCCGCTCCCCAGCCCCCCTTCAGCTCTTTCATAAATGGATTTAGCCATTTGGATTAAGCATAAAGCAGACTAATTCTTCAGCTAGGAATGGATTTAAACTTGTACTTTTATGTTTTGATGAACCTTGGCCTAAAAGAATACATTGGTTAATTCAGAAATGTTTCTTAATTAGGATGCAGACACTGGTGAATGAATATTAATGTCTTATTAGCTATTTTGGGATTAGGTTAATAAAATTACTGAGCATTTCATGAAGGACTGTTTTTAGTATTTTTACTCTTGTGCACTGCTATACAAGTGTGTGAGGATTTTTTCAGATCATAAGTTTCTTTTGCTCTATAGTGGATCCATACCACATTTCAGAAACACACTTGCATTTACTGTAGGAGCCAAGTTGTACAGTGCTAAATTTTGGCATATAAGGAGTTCAACAAAATAAATCCTCCCCTTATCAAAGCCTAGAAAATAAACCTTGACTGACCTTTAACTATAATGTCATAATCATGACTGCATAGCGTAGAACACCATATAGGATTTCAGGTGAAATCACTGAATTTATTTTAAAACAGTTATAGGACATCGGAACAAATCTGTTCCCTTTGATTCCAACAAGCCACATGCTGTAGCAGCTTTGTTAATCTTCCAATATATGTAAGGCACACCACAGTTTAAATCTTTGTGAGGGATAGGTACACATACACAAACAATAAAATGATTGTATGAATTAGGTGAAAAAAGTTTTATAACGTGGATTTGTTAGGATTACCTTCTTTCAAGGCCTCAGCTGTGGGAGCGCAGTGGGAAATGTAATACGGTTTGGCTGATGGGTCTCATTCTCTCCCCCTCTCCCTCCCCTTTTTTCTTCGGTTTCCAGCCCGAAACCTGAAGCTTTCCCAAATCCACGTCCAATCCACAGGGATAAGTTGATGAAAGTCGGTTGGCCTTCCAGTGAAACGTGGCTGGTCTGGGGCACTGACATCTGTGGCTGTGACCTTCCTGTGAACCCTCCAGCAAGTCTATTGCTGTTTTTCTGCATTTCATTCAATATATGTGGCAAAGATTCACTAATTGCATTTACTGGGCTATGCTACCTTTAAAACCATTGCTTTTACAGTGTCCTTTCCCCTCAACCACTGGTTTTTTTCCACATTTCTGCAGTATCTGGAGAGTGTCAAACTGATAGTTGCAAACAGAATATGAGCTTTTGAAGTCCAGATATTTGGAATATTGCTCAATTTTAATGGTGAGAAATAAATATATTATGGAGAGATATTAAAGACAACTGGAGTCCTAATGATGTAAAGCTGGAAAGAATGACTATTATATTAGTAGAACATTTAACTTCCAAAAATTAAATTATGCGTAATTTCCAGATTTTTAATAAAATAATTAGTGCCTACACTTTCTCATTATTGACTGATTTGCTCCAATTTCTTTGTATGAAAGGAGCTTTGTCGTTTAGTGAGCAGTCATAATATAGTCAAGTTTTACACATTTTATTGTCTCGACTTCAGCTCCAAGAATTACATGTGTACTTGGGAAATGAATTCACAGTACCACAGAGGCTGGCAAGCTTCCAGATTTTAATTGCTTACCAGTGAGGTTCAGGGCAGACTGTTCTTCCTAGGGTGGGAAAATGAAAAAGAAACAAACCTCGGTTGTGCTAAAGAAAATGAAAATTACTTTCCTAAGAAGAGTATTCACTGATATGTGAAAAAAAGAAGTGCATCGTAGTTATCATTGCTTATTGGGCTCCATGGCTGAATTAACAACATTTGGGAACTAAGAAAAGTTGGACCTGTCATGGTATTTAGCCAAGTCCTATGGTTTTTTGTAACTAATGTCTTTTAGGCAGACTGAAGTAGGTGATAGGGAAAAAAGGAACTTTAGATCAAAATGCATGGGAAATGTTGAGAGCAAGGATGGGCTGAAAAGCTCTGTTGTAGCAAACCAGAGAAGTAGCCCTGAGCACATCAGCTGGTACATAAAGGTACTGCATGAGGAAATCAAGTGAAGAGATCCTATTACTGAAAGCCAAGAAATCTGGATTTCAATCTCTAGCTCCTCTCAGGGCCTTGTTTCTGGTGTGCTCTGTCTTGCAAAGGGAGAATAATTTCTCCACCTTTTGCCTAAATATCTCCTCCCCTCTCTTTTTCAAAGAAGCATTTTCCATTGTATAACTTCATGTCATTGCTTTCATGTCTCCATCTTGTAAGTGTGCAACCATCACGATGCCAAAAAAACAGTGAGAAAAACGAGAGTGAAGGACTGGTGAAGGGTAAATATTTGAAGTGAAATAGTAATTGTATGTGTAAGAAGATCTTTGCAATTTATTGCCATCAGGCTGTCTAGATATTATCTACAGATGTTATCTATTTGATACAGCTTCAAAAGGGATCATTGGTGCTTTGAGAAGGAGAATGATGTTGTGTTTCACCTGCTGACACTAGTGCAGCAGCTACACAATACTGCAAAAGGGAAAAAAAAAGGAAAGAGAACAGCGTTGAACAG
Source organism: Neopelma chrysocephalum (assembly GCF_003984885.1). Classification (NCBI taxonomy): domain Eukaryota; kingdom Metazoa; phylum Chordata; class Aves; order Passeriformes; family Pipridae; genus Neopelma; species Neopelma chrysocephalum. Next base: position 2,511,721 of record NW_020897731.1, on the reverse strand, counting down.
GCTCAAAACTGGGCTCTTCTAGACAGACTTATTCCACAAAGTAAAGCAGTTAATAAGTGGGAAAAAAAGTGAGTTTTGTGATTGCTACAAAAGTGGATAGAGAACTACTTGAGCTCCGCTAGGAAGCATCTTTATTGCAGTGTACGTGAATAGATAAAAAATAACATGCTTGAATTTGGATATGAGCAGCTTGGGAGACTGTAAGGAGGTGAGATGCGATAATCAACAGCTGTGGGCAAGCTTGGCAGCTGGAAGGGTGGCTGGATTGGTGGATGTGTGTGTCTGTTCCAGTACTTGTTTACTTGGAGTGCGGACAGCCCGACATCTGGTTGTCTTCTAATGAGAATCTGAGTCTCAACTTTATTGCCTCTTCTGAGCTTTCCTTTCATACCAATTAGTTGGCTTATACTAAAACTCGAGCAACCCCTGTATTTTTCATTTTTCTTTTCATTGCCAGCTTAGTAAAGGACGGGAGAGAGATCAGTATGGTTTAGCTGCAGGAAAAATATTTCCATGCAGTACAACATGGACTCCAAATTATATTCACTAAGCAAGAGGAAACATACTTCTTACATAACTTAAGATCTCTTTTATCTATCAACAATTACATGCTCCAATAGGTCCTGTTTAATCTCAAAATGCTAATAATATGCATGCTAGAAAAAGCTCTAGTTACATTTGTCAGATCTAAAACTTTATAAGCCTTGCTATTCATTCACTAATGTTCACACTCACCAATGTTCATGCTCGTTAAATGTAACACTCATTAAAAATATATAATCCATATTCATCATTTTAGTTATCCATCACTAAATCAGATTAATAGATCACCATGCAATTTTACATTCTTTTTACAATTTCGTGGAAATAATCCATTATTCAAATACTGAGCATTGCCCATCTGCACTCATCTTTTTTTTTTTCTCCAGTTGAGTCATCCATTAATGAGTGACAAAAAGAGAAATGCTGACAAATGAGTTTGGAGGTCTTCAAGCTGTGGTTGCCAAGACCCCTTGTAGGATTTGTTCAACCTTCTGAGTCACTATTCTCTGCTTCTGGCTTCTTGTGCATCCTCAAGTGGGGTACATCTGCTTTGGCAATGCCTCTGAAGGATGACATCTCTCTGATTGGATTAATGGATTCCCTTATTATGTTTGATGACTTTTCATATTTCTCATTTTAATCCAGTTTTAAAAAATGGCCTCATGTCTTGGAAGCTTCGTTCCCACAAGAGGAGGTCTGTTTTAATCAAAATACTTAAATAAAAGGGGTTTTTTAAAAATATTGCATTTTTTTTGCCAATACTGCCATATATAATTGTCATGTATTTTAAAATATGGTGTATCTGGGATAGGCAGGACATTGTATGTCTTTTTATTCCAATTTATGGTTTCTGAGCACACCAAGGAGGCAAAAGATAATATGATGATCACTATTGACTTGAATATTAATCACAACAATACCTAACTACAAGGTAATCCCTCACTGATTTTTTACATTGGGGTTTAGCTCAAGCAAAATCTTAACTGTAAGAGATTTCTTCCTCAGGATTTCCTTACCTCTCTGCTATTAGCTCTAATTGTTTTTGTCTTGAACAACACCTCCAGAGGAGGTGGTTGCTGAAAACAAATGTGTAGCAGTTGGTCCTGAGACGACAGCCTCTGTCTCTCAGACCTGTCACCATGTGAATAGGGTCTGAAAGCTTCTAAAAGTGTTAGCAGCTTCTCAGCCACTGTCAATGCTAAATGGTGCAATTGTAGGAGAAACTCTTGGCAACATGTTCTCCTATTCATAGTCAGCAGTGAACTAGCAGATGTACAGGGTGCCTCAATTCCTGCACAGCTCATGCCGCTCAGTACACAGGGATGAGTGGTACTAACCAGGCTTAGAGTTTCACAAGAATTGCTAAGGGATAGGGGTGAAAAAGGGGTGGAGGAGAGGTAAAGCTGGCTCCAGTCATTGCAAAAAAAATTACTTTCCAGCACCTGGGAAAACCTGTACAGCTCATTTTGTCTCTGTAATGTTTTTTGTGTGTCTATGTAATTCATTTGGCCAGAGACTGACAGGTTGGACACATAATATATTCTTTTAAAAAATACAGTTTAGTAAATCCAGCACATTCCCATTTATTCTTTTGTCTTTACCCTTAATTTTGCTCCTGCAATTCATTCTATTTAAACTTACCAAAGAGCTGCTTGTAGAGGCTGCAGTCAGTAGGAATGCTGGGCAGGTGACGTACTGGGGGCACAGCGGGGACATCTTTTGCTTCTGACCTTCCCTGACTTGGCCAGTGCCCGGGAGTGCTCCCAGAAGCAGTGTGGTGCCCTCTTGAACCTGCTTCCCACTGGGCTGGTGGCCTCAAAAATCTGTGCACTGAGCCAGGTCTTCAGTTTTATGAACCTGCTTCTTTCCTTCCAGTTTTCCTTTTCTTTTCTACCTTGTTTCCTGTGTTTGCCCTCTGCCTTTCCTCCCAAGCTGCCTCCTGAGGTCTGCTGCTAAGGGGAGTGGGTGCAAGCTGGGCTCGCTGTGTGAGAAAGGTTTTCAGAGAGGAACCTTGTAAGAGGCTGAAAGGTGAGAATTGTTTTCTTCTTCCTCAGTAAACACTTGAAAAAACCCCAAGCTTTGGCAAAGAAATAAACCTCCAGAAGTGATACTGGAAGTAAAAGGGAAAGTGTTTCACAGTGTGGAAAATACATCGTGCAATGTGTGTTTTAATTATGGAAAGCAAACAAAGAAACCTGTGAAGTCTGCAGTTTGTGTGATTTGATAATAGTAGCTTTGTGAATTGCTGAGAGAGAAGTGTTGCCATGCTGTGAAATCATCAGAATCCCCCATGCTTGCCCTATATCTGTAAGGCAAAACAAACTCCACTTTATATGTTTATCAAAACTTACTCACTGCTGCTGTAAGCTTCTTCACAAACCAAATCTGGATCTGAGTTACTAATCACTCAAGAGGGAGGTACTTGAATTAAAGAAAAATAAAGAAAACAGCAGTAGATCCATATCAATATTTTGAACATTTAAACAAATGTGTTCCATACTCATCCTTTCTTAATCATGCATTTTTCAGCAGATTTTTTCTATTTAGGTCTGGTGATACAGTGAGTTTGTTCACATGTTGTACAACAACATTTGATTTCACCTGCATATTTCCAGCTCAGGAAAAAGTGACTGGATAATCTGTACAGATAGGATGTGAGCTCTGTCCTACAGCTAAATCATGATGAGCCAATTTGTACTGACCTTTCGAAGTATTTGGACAGGCTCTTACATTATGAACATTTTCTTCTTAATATTCAGTGGTTTGCTAAGATTACTATTTGCATTTTCTGTTCTCATCTCCCTGCCTGCTCTGCCTTCATATTTCCTTTCCAAATATACCTTTTCTGTATGTCCTCGTGTCTTTTTCTGTCCTTTTTAATTTTAATTCCTTTGATATCTCTCAGCATCAAATAGCCTCCCCTGCATCCTTACCATGAGTCTGTGAAGTGTTTCAGGAGCAATGCTCCTCTGAGATCCCTTAATGTCAGAAATGAAACAAAACAACAGAAAAGAAGAGCCCAGCTTAATGCATCTTTCTGCATTTCAGCATTTAGCTTGTGTTTTTTGTTGGGGCTGTGTGCTTTGTTCACAGTGCAGTAGAGACACTTCCTTGGAGAAGTTACAGGCTGAAAAGCACCACTGGAGAAAGCAATTAAAGGGGTTGCTATCCCATGCAAGCACAGTATGTTGGACAAAAAAACCATTCTATAAGAGAAAGAATTTTTTTTTTTTTTTTAATATAATGGCAGTAGAGGGTCTTCAGGAGGGATGTGAGCAATGAGAAATCTGTAGATGAATCATTTGCTCAACAGAGCTTCTCATGTGTAAGGGGCATGGGAAGGAGCCGGGGGGAAGTCATGCTGTTGGTGGAGGAGAGAGGCAGGGGAGCAACTTCATGAGAGATCAGGACAGTTTCCCAGACTTTGTGCTTCAAGTTCAGTGGAGCTTCAAACTGGAACGAAGAATTTTGGATGACAGTCTTGCCTTTTGAAAAGATGAAGGAGTTTGTATCCGTCTTAAATATTTAAAGAACACAGGGAGCACTTTGAAAAGACTAAAGCATCAAACCAGGCAATTAAAAGAGAGAAGATTCTGCTGAGACCTTGTTTTTGAAGATGTACTGGAGAGGTAAAAAAGCAGGCTAGTTCTAATGCTTAGTACACAAAAGACAGCAGATAGTAATTGCTTAAGGAAATGTCTGTTGTAAAAAAAAGTGTGTGATGCAAAAAAAGGTCATTGTTCCCAATTTGCTGTTGAGAACCTGACTACAGCTGTGCATGTTTGCAGTAGAGATCCATGCACTTGCGTGGCAGTGTGTAATACCCCTCTGCTGAAATTAGGAGCCTTCCAGCATCACCATCCCTGGAAGTTTTTGAGGCCAGGTTGGATGGGGCTTTGAGCAACCTGGTGCAGTGGAAGGTGTCCCTGTCCACAGCAGGGGGGTTGGAACAAGATCTTCTTTAAGATCCCTTCCCACCCAGATCATTCCTTGATTCTATGATAATTCTACTTGGATAAAGTTATTTCATTCAGCCTCTGCCCATCCTTGTCATTGAGAACTGATGGGATATCCGAAGATACAGATTGTGCTCTGTAGGTATTTGAAAAATAATGGATTTTTCGTGGCTTAAAATCTCTTCTAAGGAGTTAATTGTAAGATTTATCAATCAGCAACAGCCCCACCACCCCTCAATCCCTGCTGCCACAAGGAATTTTGTTCTGAATTAGGGATATCCTTGATATAGCTGATGGTACCTGTAATGTGCTTCAGCAAAGACATAGGTCATTCAGTAGTGGATATTCACAAATGAAAGAATCCTTGGAAAATAATTGGCTTCAGAAGACTTTTTACTTGTGATTAATTTTTCACAGCACAATTTCTCTAGCCTGTCTTGCTCTTACACTTTAATCACTTCAATTTGTCTGGCTTTCATTGGTTTTATTTGTAAGTTCGTTAAAATTAATCTTTCTTAAAAAGAAATCTGAATATAGCGTTGCTTGTGCAATCAGTGTGGACATTTTGCTTTGTTACATACACGCATATATTTTGTGGAGCTGCATATGAAAGGGTGGTGATGTGGGTTAGATGAATGTGCAATAAATTGTCTCTGACCATAATATGTTACAGAGCTTCCCTTCTAGAAGACAGTGGAGCATCTGCATGGACATGTGCCACACAGCAGCACTGCCTTCACATTGCTGCATGGTTTTTAAAAAATATAAAAACCCACTACTACTATGACAGCTTTGGGGAGGGCAGCAGTTGGCAGCCAGGTGCTTTTGCAGCAGTCTCCTGCTCTAGTTCACTTCTCTTGTCCGGGGTTTTGGTATAAACGTGGGAGCCATGACCTGTGGCAGGAGAGCAGGGCTATGGACAACCTGTGCACCTAATGGAGCCATCAGCAAGCTGTATTTTAGAGAAGTAGGATAACGTTGCAGTTCATCAAAGTCAGCTGGAAGGCTGGAGAATGCAGCATGTTTGGGATGGTATCAGTGGTAGTGAGTTTAGGTACTCATTACGATTGATGTGTGATTTGCTGGAGTGGAATTTTAATATATTGGTTGACAGAAAAAAAGTAAAATATTGCTTTGGCAAATTTGATATTCTTGTTCCTACATCTTCTCTGGTGTATTTGACTGGAAAGTGGTGTACGGTCCCCTCTGATTTCAGTCTCTGTTTTATAGCTATTTGTTTGAGTTTCATGTTCCTTCTTTTGATCTCTTCAGAAGTATTTCTAAACCCCTCAGCAGGTACCTTCTTGATCAGGTGGCAGTGTTTCATCTGAGCTTTTTTCAAAATTATAATGATGCTCTGTTAGTTCCTATTCCAGGAGGAGTAAGTATCACCTTGTTTTAGTCACTATGAAATTATTACTTGGTTTTTGTCCTCTGTATAGCTTTTAAACATGCTTTGTGGCTCAGCTGAATATAGTTGAATTTGCTTAGCACTCTTTTGTGAAAAAATAATAGGACTGAATTAATATTTCTTAATTAGTAGTTCCTAGTCATTGCTGATAAAAGTCACTTTGAAAATGAATCCAACCAAGGTTGCTGTAGTGCTAGAGATACTCATTAGGTATTTCTGCTCACAAGAGTGTTCCAGATGTTCCCCTGTGTTTTACTGCTATTATTTGGAATGATAGGTAGCGGATGGGAAGGAGTTTGGGGAGTAAGTCCTCAAAATAGCAGATCTCCAATTTAGCAGTTGGCCAGTATGGACCAGAAGCCAGCGAAAATAGAGTGTAAGCGCCATTTAAATCTGAGCTGAGATTTGAGACCTCTGCCCAGAAGGGTTGTTTGTTAATTTTTGCTGATAAAGGGCACTTGGAGCTTTACATGTAGGATGTAGCACATACTCTCCTCTTCTTCCAGAACTTAGTATGAAAGTTTGTAGCACTAAGAGGCAGGAGAAACCCAAACTTTAAATCCTATAGCATTAGCCCAGTATCTAAATCAATATTAATTTCTTGGGAATTACAGATACTACCACAATCATATGGGACCACAAATTCATCCTCACATCTTTTTAATTTTAGAATTTGATTTTATTTGGTTGCTTAAATACTGACTGTATCAGGAACACCAGCAGATTATTCCTAGTATTTTGCTCTAATGAGTAGAATTTAACTTTTTAACTTTTTCAGAGGTTTGGCTTAACTCTTAACTTTTTAGCTTACAGAAACTGTGCTTAACTTGAGATTCAGAAAAGAGACCTTATATTATCCGGTAGTGAATTGGTTTGTTGCAAAATATAGTGATCAACTTATCCATTTACATATTACCAATGTAGTGTTAAGTAAATATTAACTTCAGTTGCACTTGCTTTGCCAGCTGCCTTCATGAATGAAATTTTCAGTTAGTATATTCAGAATTTCACAGATTTAAGGGGTTTTAATTTTTCTGGGTTTTTTTGTGGATATATGTCAGACCAGAGGTTGCTTTAGAAGACTGCAGTAGCCTGTGTCTAGGCAGCTAAACCTGCTTTGATTGTGATATGTTTTCTTATAATGGCATGTATGAAAAAAGATGGATATTGGAAATTCTTGACTATCCATACATTAATTTTGCTGACTCTTTGGCCTTCATGTAGTAGGTGATAGAAGAATGGTGGTTGTTATTCTTCTGGTTGATGGCTTTGTCTCCACAAGTACATTGCATGTGAATTGCTTCTCACCATGTGTCCCGAATAATCCAGCCAATATCATCTCCTTCCAAATGGGCTGAAATTGGGCAGTCAAATGGAAACTCCTATTCACAGTTTGCATTGAAAAAACTAGTGAAATGCTCCATTAATCATTTAGTTTGCCCTTCGTTCCCACTGCAATGAAGACTGAGAGGCAACATTAGCCCATCTGAAAGGTTTAAGCATTTAAGATTGATCTTGAATGGGATAAGACCATCAGTGATATGATACAGGATTACTAAAGGCTTTAGTAAATGACTCATGTCTTATAGTTGTATTAACACAATAATCAGTCATACGTAGTACTTCTAGGTATTGTATTTAAATTTCATTATTGAAATGCCTCTCACTGCTGGGATTCTTGTGTGTTTGCTGAGAAACTTGGTAAGGCTGCTTACTCCAGCTATTCAGGATTTTATTGCACTACTTATAATGCTCTGAATGTTAATAATACTAAGTAAGGAAGGAATTATTTTTTAATACCTGTAAAATAAAAATACTGCTGCTTTGTACAGAGTTTTGTCAGTCAGTGTTGGTAGCATTCTTCTCTTTGTGCCAGATGATACCACACACAAATCCCACTTAGAGTCATGGACATTAATTGCCTCAACATCTTGACACAGGGTCTGGTGTTTTGTGTGTGAGATGTTGAGCCATATCCATGCTTGAAGTGCAAATTCTGAAGTTACAGGTATGATATATGGAAACTGTAGAGAAATTTTGGGTACAGTGTAATTTATTTTTTTTTCTTTTGCAATACTTCTTTCACAACCCTTATAATTAGGACAGAGCATCTATGGAAACAAGCATTGGTATTCAAAGGACTTTCCATTATAAGTGTCTCCATTAAGTAAATAGATGTAGGAGTCATAGCAAAGCAATTTGTTGTTTAGCTGTATAAAACAGCAGTGATTTGTGCTTATTGAATTTTAAAACGGTGCAGAAAAGTTCGAGTGAAATTTAGGAAATAGCTATGCAGTTCTTGTTCACTGTTACAAAAAGTTGAGTGATGCATACAAATAGCACTAATTAATTTTTCAGTGGGGAACCAACACTTCATGCATACTGATTCTTCCAACACTGGCATGAAATTGGTTACTCTATTGCTATACTGGGAGCAAGCAGCGCTGCTGCAGGGAATTATAATGTGTGTAGAAAGGTGTTATGCAATCAGCACTTCTTGGATCTGCGCTCTCATTGACTGAAAGCATTACAACTGGGAAAACACATCATTCTGGTTTTACCAGTTACTTACTTTGAAAATGTATGAAATTGAAATGTAATTTTCTGATTTTTTACTTTAGGTAAATTAGGCTATGATCTGTCTGTAACAAATGGAAGGATTATTTGAGTCAGGGTTGCTGGCAAGCTCTAGGCAACACTAGTCTTTAAATGAATTGAACTTGTTCCTTGTCGAGCCATATTTGTCAGTAGAGCAGGTTTAATGTAAGACTTTTAATAACAATAAGACTTTGTGGTTTTGTAGAACTCTGTTTGAAGATATGCAGAATTTCTTTTGTTCTGTTAATGAACTAGACTCAGATTATTATTTTCTTTTATCAGTTTGCAATATCAAGATAATAAGCCTTTAAAAAACCCTGAAATGCAGTTAAAGGCTACAGCTGTTAATGCTACTTCTTTGCATTTAACTATTTTTTACATGCAGTGGAGATAAATGTTTGTGAAGTTTCTGTACAGTAGGAAGCTGAACTGAGAGAGTAGGAATAGGGAGAGTAAATTTTCTGAAATGTTTTTACAACAGAAAAATGTGTCAGAATAATAAATGAGTCATGATAACTAAAACTTCAGGTCACTGAGGCAATGCCTCTGCATATCTGCTATGGTCTTAGCCCATTAACTATTTTTCACCTTTGGATGACAAAGCATGAGAAGGTGGAAAAGCAGTGCTACTGCCAGAGCATAGAGTATAAAAATGGTAGTGCAGGGCTTCTCATGGTCACTGTCACTTTGCACTTCCCTTTGATATGGCTCTATGCATTTTTCCTGGGACAAAAGTACAGTCTGCAGAATTAGCAGTTGATGAGATTCCTGCCCTGCACCAACAAAAATCTTTCAGTAGCTCTTGTATTGAAAAATTTTGAACTAATTTAGAGTGGGCATGTTTGTGGCTTTATGAGTTGACCATATTATGTTTAGGTCTTTGCAAAATTATAGTTCATGGCTTGGCTGCAGCCTCTGGGATGACTTGTCCAGATCTGTAACAACTAGAAAGTTGATTTTTTCCCTGCCCATGTCAGAGTGATTATTCTGGAAGCTGTAATCTCATGTTTCCTGAGAACAGGGTGACTTGCTATTGATATAAACCTGAGCAGTCCAATCACAAAATGCAACAACAGAATTGTAAAATTTTGGTGTTAGTGAGATAATTGCTATCAATTTCACTGAATGTAAGCTCAGCTGTTAGAAATTTAGAGCACAACACAATTTTCATCAGCCTCTGGAAAAGGAGTGATTTCTAGATCACTTCCAGCCTTTCTTTATGTCTTCTTTAGAAGGTTCCCCTGTTGCCTAACCAGCTGATACAAAATGGTTTGAAATATTTTGGAAATTTCTTTTGTAATTCTCTCTGACAGTAGTAATTCATCCTGCTAGGCAAAGACCTTGAACGGTTGTCACCAGGCTGATGTATCAGGATCATTTGTAAGTACCAGCCTACAAAGCTTCTGTGAAGCTCTGGGAGCCTCAGGGAATTCCATTTCACAGCTCCCTTATGCTGTAAGGCATATCTGGGGCCATTTTCATAGGGAAAGACCTTTCTCCAACTGGAAAATTTGAGCCAATCTGAGGATTTGCTAAGTGTTTCTAATGATTTTTCAGCCCTACGTACTTTGTAACAAAACACCCAACCGAACAGACTTGGTGTATAACATTACATTTCCTGATCTGCTCTATCAAATTTTGTGTGCATTAAATGATTAAATGACTAAGTCACTCTTTACACTACTCAGATTGCAAACTGCTCTGTGGTAGTGAGGCAGAGTTTCTCCTTATGTAAATCTTGGTCAGGGGAAGAGAAAGATTCAAGTCCCACTCCTTGCAGAGACAATAGAATGTTATTCTTGCTTTTTGATTGAACTGTGTTAATGTTAGAATGATACAAACCCAGCATAGCACAATTTGTATCTAAAAGAGGAAAGGGAAAGCACTTTGGACAACCCAACAAAAATTTATTGTCAGGTGGTAAGGATGGGGTAAGGTAACACTGTTGAAAGGGATATTTTGCTGTTAATACTAGAGCCTTAATAGAGGTATTGAACTTAAAATAATCTCAAGAATTCAAATCTGTTTCATAAATATAATTTTATTTACATCCCAAAGCTTTTGATGAAAGTCATTATTATAGTCAAGTAAAGGGGGGTACTGTTTGTAAGAAAGAGAAAGGTTTTGTCATTTCTCACTAGACCAGCTGGGAAAGTGTGCAGAACAAAAGATTCCTTATGAAAGAAGTGAATCTGTAGCCTGCTGGTTTGCCTCAGTTCTTGCCCCTCCCTGATTGAGTTGTATTGCTACTTTTATGCCTCAGTATATTTTCTGATAGTATTTTTTACCCCTTCCCCTCCTCTTCCCCCATGAGATACCATCACTACCTGAGAAGCATGTTCTATATGCTATACAGACAAGTCTCTGTGTAGAATGAATCCCTCTAATGCCTTTTGTGGTGAGCTCTTCCCCTCCTTTCACAACATGTCTCCTTTTATTGAGTATGACACTGATTCAGACCATCTGATCTGTTCCTTTCAGACTTTTGTCACTGAGATTCTTCTCCCCAGTGTCTTGTGGCAGATGATTACTAAGGTTATTCTTCCTTTCTTTCTTTTTTTTTTTAATTGTAACCTAGGCTTTGTAGCTTGCATTTCTCTCTGGAGTGTAGTAGAATATCTGAAATACTTGTCTCGCCATGTCTCTATATTTCTAAGTCATTAACAATTTTATTACTGCTTCTGTTTCTGTTAACTGTAGGCTTATATTATCAGTAATTTTTTAAAACCTATTTAGCCTCCTTCTGAGGCTTTGATCAGCTTTAATATTGACCACTTTTAGATTCAGGCTATTACTCCTTTTAGTTCTCTCTTCACCATTGTAAATAATCCCTTGCCAGAAGGGATTATTCTTGAAAAGTGTACTCTCACCTTTCCTGCCAGGTATAAACAAAGCAATCTCATTCCCTCTCCTCTGGGCTTTATCTTTACAACCTTTTCATTGTTTTGCTTGCCTGCTTTAGATTCTCTCTAATTTATTAATGTCCTTTTTGTAATAAGTGCCCAAAATGGTATGCAGTACTTTAAAGCATAGGTGCTAAATAATGTATTTTCTATGAATAATTCAGTCCATACTCTGTTAATGAACTGATCCTGCCTGCACAGAAGCATCCATTGTTCGTAAGCGTGTGCCAAATTGTTTGTGCAAACAAATGTCAGGTGATGTGATCTTGAATAGTTCTACTGTTTGGTTTTGATGGTATAAGACTTTTAGCATAAAGTTTTGTCTTACCACAGACTTCCTTAGTTAAACTGGGGCAAAGGCCTTACGTCTTAGGAGGACTTTAACATGCTTCGAATGTTAGTGGTGTTACAGGTTCAGCTCATCAGTTTATTTTCGTCAATGGAATCTCTCCTCTTAGTCCCTCACAGATGTGAGATGAGATTTCTGCCTCTCTTTTAGATAAATTTATTCTAAGGCCCTGAGTACAGCTGTTGCTGCTCACAAGCTTTCAGCACATATATCTGTATTGTTGGTTGCATGTCTAAGCTAAATTTACCCTCAGCGCGTTCCTACGCCGCTTCAGCTAAATTGAAATAAATACATGGCTTAAGCTGAAATGAGAGCAGATACAAACAGCTTGCAGAACTGGAATGTAATTCTGCAATCCAGTCCTGTCCAGGTGTCTGGATTTTTAAGAGTGAAATTTGTCAGTGCAAGAAAATAAGATTATAGAGTGCCATTTAGTGACAAAAAACGAAGTTAGGCCTGCTAAAACGGGCAAATAGTGGAGTTATTACCAGAATCCTTCATCTGTTCCAATACTCATAATTGGAATCCTGTTCAAAGGATTAAAGCAGAAGCAACATGTAACAACATAAGCACAGTCTTTCACAGATTAAGTGTCAAGAGTATAATTTGGAGTGGTTTCATTCATGATTATATCATTTTTATAATACAAGATTTTTTTTTTCTAAAAAAGATGTATTTGGGAGCTCATCATTTGTCAGCGTGTCAGTGAAGTGCATTACACTTTCAGTTATTAATCTGCTTGCCACAGTCTGTGGGACTGGAGACATGGAATTTTGACAGGGACATTGAATCTTGTAACAAGCTATTACAAGAATATTCTAAGGAAAGTATAATTTAAAATTATTTAACAAGCAATTTGTTATTTTGACTTTGTATTCAATAATATAATTGCCTACACTGTAAGGAGTTGTGTCAAGACCATCTTCCTCTTCTGTGCTCTGCTGTCTGCCTCAGGTGGGTGATCCAGATATAGTAATACAGATGCATAGTCATACTGAATTAGTTTAGGTCTATGATAGTTTGAATTTTTTTTAATTCAGCTACTCTTTATAGACTTAAATATTAACCTACAAATTTAAAACATTCTCACAGCCTGTAATATATCTGAATTTAGAGATAAAGTATCTGTAATACTATATTCTGAGGCGAAAAGGCAACAGTGTTTGGTCCTGAATGTTAGATTTCAGCTAGGCAAACCAGTTGTAATTCCTTTATCTGCAAATTGAAGCATCATTCTGGTTTTGGTTATTACATCTGATTTTAGGATTTCTCAATTAAGGAGGCCATTTCATAATGGATTTCAAAAGTAATAGAAAAATTCTATCCCATCCCTCATGAAAAGTTATAGGAGATGGTATTTCTTTGACTGATGGGCTGATTTTGACTTCTAATAAAAAAATGAATTGCAGCCATAACTATGAACTCTCTATTTCTAATTCCCGTAAGTGCTCTTCTGTTGTATATTATGGACGTGAGATCTGAAAGAAGATTTAGTATGGAGGGTTATAATTCAGAATTAATAGAGTATCTGGAGTTATATCAAGGTATTTGATTGGCTAGTGTACAACATTACTTCTTTAGAGTTCATTTAGAACACATTCCTTCAAAATAACCATATGTCCATAACATTTTTTTTTTTTAGGACAGCAATAAAGTGAGTACAAGTAATTTTTGTGGAATTGATTGTCAACAAAGGCTAAGAGTCCCAAGAAGTACCTTGTGTCTCAATCATTATGCCTGAAAGAGGTGTGGATAGCTTAAAAACTTGAAAAAGTGTTGACAAGTACACAAAAGTCTGCTCTAGGGCATAAAGATGAGAAACCATATCTACAGGAAGATGTGGGATGGAGTATAGAGAGGTATTCACACTTGGACCAAGAGGAATTAAGTAACTGAGAGCTGTTCTACAAATATTTCCTGGGAAACACTAGGTCAGTGTAAGGAAGACCAAGCACATCAACACTGAATTTTAATACAAAGGTGTAGCTTGGTTTTATTATGATTTGACAAGTAGAGAAAAGCAATTAATGTTGCAAGAGGAAAAAAAGGTGAAGCTTTAAGGATTCAGAGATAGCAGAAGTAAAACAGAGAGCAACACAAAAAAACCCCAGAGCAACACTTCAAAGATTTGCTTTAGCATATATGCAGTGGCATGCAGCTCCCAGCACACTCGAATTCAGCTTTTTTTGAAATTCTTTGTGTTTGGTGATGACAAGAATACTTACTGTTAATGCATAGATTTGTGAGGAGGATTATTTGGCGAACTGGTATAAGTAGGTGACAGAAAGCTGGCTGACGTACTTGCGACAAAGTTGTTTTCTACTTTTTGCCCATTGGGCCCAATTCTGTAGTCTCTGTAGAGTGTTACTGATTTAGTGTCATTTGGAGAATCTTTTAAGGGCAATTAAACATGGACTTTCAAATATGGAATGACATAAATGCAAGATTTTTCTTCTCATTAAAGAGAGTATTTATCTAACACCCCAGGATTATCTTTTAAAGGCCTATGGGTATGAGGGTTATTTTCAGAACAAAGTGTTTGAACTTTTGTACTGATTATGTTATGTAATAATGAATTGACAATAACAAATACTAGCATATTCTGTAGGAAAACACATATCCTTTTTTTATTTCTAAAAAATATTATATTCTAAAAGCTAAGCAAATTGAATCCCCTGATTAGATGGATGTTAAGAACTGAGCTCGGGAAAAACGCTCAGAAGAGCTTAGGCATGATCTCCTCAGCTTTTAGTGTTTTTAAAGCCAAAATCAAAACAATAAAACCCACTGAATCCTCTTAGAATTGTGTGCTCTGAAGGCACCAAGGGCCTTGGTAGCCTTGACCAACCTCCCTGGGGATCATCATAGCCTGAACCACACCATGGGTGTGCTTATCTTCAGCTCTGCCACCACACCATGTGCCCCTGCCTGGCCACGGGCTGTTTTGATCTGGACTGACAGGCAGCTTGACCTGTTGTCTGGAGCCTCATCACTGTGACATTGCCTGTGTATCTGGACTCATGGTTGGACCTGGACACCGTCTGCAGCTTGTCCAGCTCACTTTACTTGATGTGCTATGGTGGAGCCCTGGTAACTGAGGTTCTTGCCCTGCTGACCTTGTCTTTTAGGGAGCAGTCACCCCTTGTTGCACCTTGACCAATTAAAGATAATTCCATCTGATTTACAATAAGAAGAGTTACCTCTGCATGAATTCAAACACAGCAATCCAATATTTCAGTAGTTGCTTGACATTCTCTCCATTATAAATCCTGGTGAGGGAGGAAAGGAGACAAAATACACAAACTCTACACTCTCTGTTGCCTGCTTCTGCAAAACAATTTAAAGGGAATGTCCTATCTAAAAGTGGAAGTCTGAAAAGCTACTTTTCCTTATATTGATAATTGACTTCGGGCTGGAAAAAAGTGATGTTGGTTTCTGGAACACAAATGTGAGAACAAGAAGAGATCAACCCACCCAGGGAGACAGAATACACTGGGTTGAAGAGTTTCTGAAGATCATAGTCATAGACTTATTTTCCACTAATAAAACTGCAGTAAGTACAAAATTGCATCTATTATATGTACACACTGCCAGGGATCATTGAACTCTTTTCTTTATAGGGTATTTTGTCTCTAACAACTACCTGGATGGATGAAGGGAGAGCAGTGGATATTGTCTAGCTTGACTTCAGCAAAGCTTTCAACGCTATCTCTGATGAAATCCTCATAGGCAAACTCAAGAAGTGTGGTTTGATGAGTGGACAGTGGGATGGATTGAAAACTGGCCGACTGGCAGATCCCAGAGGGTTGTGATCAGTGGTTCAGAGTTTAGTTGGAGGCCTGCCACTCGTGGTGTCCCCAGGATACTATACTGGGCCCAGTGTTGTTTACCTTCTTCATCAATGGCTTGGATGAAGGGACAGAGGCCTCCTCAGCAAGTTCACTGATGATACAAAACTATGAGGACTGGCTGGTACCCCAGAGTGTTGTGCAGCCCTTCAGAAGGTCCTCGACAGGTTGGAGAGATGGGCAAAGAAGAACCTTCTGAAATGCAACAAGGGCAAATGCAGCATCATGCACCTGGGGAGGAATAACCCCATGCTGGGGGCTGACCTGCTGGAAAGCCACTCTGCAGAGAAGGACATGGGGCTCCTGATGGGCAACAAGCTGTCCATGAGCCAGCAGTGTGCCCCTGTGACCAGGAAAGCCAATGGAATCCTGGGGTACCTTAGAAAGAGCATTGCCAGCAGGTTGAGGGAGGTGATCCTGCCCCTGTGCTCAGCCCTGCTAAGGGCAAATTTGGGATACTGTGTCCACAGTATAAGAGAGACAGGGAGCTCCTGGAGCAGGTCCAGCGGTGAGCTACCAAGTTGGTCAAGGCTCTGGAGAATCTCCCTTACAGGGAAAGGCTGAGGGAGCTGGGCCTGTTCAGCCTAGAGAAGAGGTGACTGAGAGGGGACCTCATCAATGTCCATAAGTATGTGAAAGGAGGGTGTCAAGAGTATGGAGCCAGAATCTTCTTGGTGGTGCCAACCAGGAGACAACAGGCAGAAACTGATCCATAGAAAGTTCTACCACAACATGAGGAAGAACTTCTTTACTGGAACAGATTGCAGAGAGATTGTGGAGTCTCCTTCACTGGAGATATTTAAGAACTGTCAGGACACAACCCTGTGCCATGTGCTCTAGGATGGCCCTACTTGAGCATGGATGTTGGACCAGATGACCCACTGTGGTCCCTTCCAACCTGACCCATTCTGTGATTCTATCATTTTTCTTCTACGTTTTCTGATTCTGTAAACCCATTGGAATGTTGGATTTAATTTTGTTTCTGAAATAAATGTACCAAACACGCACACACACACACACAACCAAACTCAAAGAGGTTTCTCTTATATAAGAAAAGCAAATGATTAAGCAGTTCTGCAGAGAGAGACTGTACATTGATCATGGCAATTTAGACTGATTTATAGTAGAAGATACAGCATGCTGTCTATCCAGGTAAGTGCTGATAAATTCTTAGTCTAATCCATGGAGGTTTTGATAGGTGAATATGTAAAAACCAGTACGCTGAGCTGCAGGCACCTTCAGCATGCTACTTGTATTTACCCTTTATTCTTATACTACTGTTAGAAAAAGAGTGGGAAGTTGGGCATCCAGGACACTGGCACAAGATGTGGTGGAGCTTTTCAGGGAGATGCAGCAACTCTTCTTGGCAGGGTGTAGCTGCTGAACAACCTTGTGGTAGCAGCACAACTTAATCAGTGTCTTCTCTCTGTCTCCTTGATTCTCTCTGTGTGCTGCCACAGCCCTAGTAATAACAATCACTGTTATTTTTCTAATGGAATTGTTTTACACTGTGACAAGTTTCCCCATTCTAGTCATGAGATGGGCGCACAAACACCTCCTCAAGCACAGCACTGTGTGCCATGCAAGGGCAGGAATAAGTGTCTGGGTCTGAGGAGGATGATTAGTTAATCTGCTGTAGTCAGTACTGCTGGTGAGTGTGTAATTGCAGCATAGCCTCCATTGACTATGGCCCCTGCCACTTTTGCTTATAGAAATCTGAATCATTGTGTATGGCCCAGCAATAATTCCTATTGTAGACTTCCAGAATATTTGATCTGACTACTTGGCATTTTCAAACTGAAATTCCCGATCTCTTTTTGTGAGATCCTGATCTCTGCCTTTTAGTGACCCCCTGAGTCAAAAATTACTTATTTCCTCTACAGTGTGAAGACTGAGATGCAGCTGTAATTACTGGCTCACTCAAACATTTTGCAGAATCTGAGCTGTTGTAAACAATTGCATTAGATGAGCACTTTTCCTACTAGTGATGCCACATGCATCTCATTTCCACAGCCTGCTCTCATTTCTCCACCTTGGAAAAACTCAGTTCTTGCAGATTACTGCTGCTTAACAATTCTCAATCTTCTTTTAGCTCTTTTGCCCCTTCTCCAGAGGGGCCATGATCCATAGTGTAAGATTACATTCGTATTCATAAACTTAATGTATGAAGTGTGTAAGTCAAAGTGAAATTGAAAAGAGGAATATGAATTTTGGAAAAGGGGAAAAAAGCCTTTCAGAATCATTTAATCTCTTTTTGAACTTCATCATTATAAAAGAATACCTAGAAGAATATGTGTCTTTTATTAACCTGAAGACCATATTGCTTGAACCTTATATTAAAAGTCATCCTACTGCTTTCACTGGGGCTATTTAAGAGAGTAACACGACTCAGTATAATATTGTTCAAATCTTGCTGTATGTAATGCTTGAAATTGTATTTTCAAGGTTTTTGCTTTTTCATCTGACTTGGACTGCCTTACGAACATATTTTTTTTAATTAGAAATTACTATTTACTGTACTTTTCTGAAGCTGCTATAGAAGTGTGTATGACTGACCTATCAGCAGTCTTGAGACCACAATCTGACAGCCCATTAGAGTTTGAGAATAATTTTCCATGTTTGATTCTGAAACTCAAGATGAGATTGCTTATAGTAAACATAAGGGTATTCTCATTCTGTGGTTTGCTTTATGATCTGAGAAAGTTAAGAAGCAGTATCTCAGATCTCTGAGCCAAAGCCTTCAAAGTCTTATATGAGTTCAGAGTTCATGTTTGTTAATATAGAGAAGTTTCTCCCTCACTTGCTTTCTGGGCAAGATGAGGCTCATAATCAGCCACTAACAATTAACTCTTGACTTCTGCTAATTCAGTGTATTTGTATTTCAAGCTGGATAATGCTTTGGTTCTCTTCTCCACAATTTATTTCTTTTAATTATGGAAATCAAATGGAATAAACTTATTCTGGAGATGTCTGGGCTTTAAGAGATCCAGCCAGTTCTTAATTATTACATTCTCTTACGTTATTACCCTTATGCCAACAAAATACATCATCTGTCAAGTCTCACCTTTCATCCTCTTTTCTTTTAGGTATACAGTTACACTTCGGAACATAGCATGGAGAGTTTCTTATGAGTCTTATCAAAGTGTGATGGCTCCCTGCTGGCTCATGCAGGAGATGGTAATGGAAATCTTCACACTTTTGTCTTGAGCTTGAGCCAGGGTCTTCAGCCATAGCAGGCATGGACTGAGCCAGCACATACTGCCCGCTGGGTTAAACAAGCACTCTAAAACTAGATAAGAATCATTCCAAGACTTAATAAGGTCTGGGCTTGATCCTAAATAAACATTAAAAAGTTTGAAAGGGATGTAGTCTCAAGATGTGCTTTACGTTCATGAGCCACAGATTTTCACATGGGGCAGAAATAGATTTTGGTTACTGAAATGGCTGTAGTTCAGCTGGTGGTGCTAAGAAATACATTGGTGGCATGTAAGCAAATAGATTTGACTAATATATGGTTTAGTTGCCACATTGAGCCCTTCCAGGCTTACATAAGTTAGACAGAAATGTTTCATGCCTCCAGTTTTATCCTTCAATTGGAAGTGTATTTGTTTATGACCTAGTAATTAGCTATGCTGAAGTTGTCAGATACATTGTCATTTTGAGGGACATTATATATGTGTGAAGGGGACCCCTGGTGGCCTAGTGGTTAGCATGCGGGACTCTCACCGCTGCGACCCAGGTTCGAATACCAGTCTCCCCGGGCAGATGGAGCTCGTTAGCCCTGTAAGGCCATCCATCTATGAGAAGGTCACTCTAAACAAACCTACGTCCTGAGGACCTCACTGCCATTGTCCAAGCTTGCTTGGCCCCGGCAGATGAACCTTAGGATTAAAGGGTGGGCTCAGTTCAGCGCAGGCTGTGTCTCACCTAAAAAATCCATTGCGCAGGCTGGAAAGGTAAAAGACCTTTCCCCAAATCTTCGTTCGCGAAGACTGGCCATTATTATTATATGCGTGAAGCAAACAACTTGTTATGTTGTAGAGGCAGATGAATTCTTTAACTCTTATTTCTATGAGAAATATTTTAGAGGGCTTACAGCTGAAAGCCAGTTCTCAACTGCTACTGTGGAGTGAGAGTTGCTCTGTAATAAACTTATGATGCTGTCGTAGGATGAAATATATAGATGTGGGCACACAGTTGTGTTATAGATATTTGATTCTGTGTTTTTTCAAAGACTCACAGCTTGAATCACAGGCTTTGTTGATTTCCTTTGAAGATTATATAAGAGTAAGTTGATTCCACATTGTACAGAAAAAAATAACATTGGAGGACAAAAGAGAGATATTGAATATCGAGCACAAAAAGGTTTATAACAAACAGTAAAAGGAAGACAAGCAAGAAAAGGAAAAATTGATACGGAGCTTGCGAGAGTCACTCCATCAAGCACTAAAACAGACTTGTTCTCCAGCTTGCCTGCTCAGTCTATGCTGTTTCAGGCTGCTGAATCCTGTACTCTGTCAAACTCCCGAGGTCTTTGGCTCGTCTGTTCATTTTTTTTGTTGCCGTTCACAGCAAAAAAGTCTTCTCCAGAGGACCATTGTGATAAATGAATAAAAACAAGGACATCCATCTTAGTTATAATTATGACCTTGCAACTTTTAAGAAGTATTGGAGGGATTTCTCACTCAAAAATTCCCCAGATATATTGCTTGTTCCTAGTAACAGTGTTCCAAATGAAACTGGCAATGAACTGTTCATAACACAAGGTCAGTGAATCACCTAATGCTACACAGGTGTGGAAAAAAGTATTCTCTAATGTAAATGCTGTTAGCATCCTAACAGTTTATATCTGCAAACATGGCATTGAATGTCCAATATCCTCTGTGAATTACCATTTAGCTCAGATACGCAGGGAAAAAAGTCTACCCTCATATTTCTGTCTTCATATGAGTCATGGTTAACACTGTCACCGAACACTGGAGGTTGACTAGGGCTGTCCAATACTGAAAGACCCTGCATCCCTTTATAGTGCCTGGGGTTGCAGAAAATTTTGCTTTAGGAGTATGTGATACCACTTCTAGAGCAGGAAGCATTTGTACATGCGGGTTGCATCCTTTTGCTGTGCAGGAGCAGCCTCAAGGCCAGACTTGAGGCCAACTTCATCCCCTGTACACTTCAGTTTCCCCAATGCCTTCAGGGCTGTCTCTGAGATAACCCAGCAGTGTTTCTGGGAACTCCTGATTCAGTGCACAAACTCAAGTGCGTGTTCATTTGTGTGCAGCCTGGCAGTCTCCTGTAGCTCTGGCACATGTGTAACAGACATTCATGCAGTGCTTCTTAAATGACCACCAAGGTTTTTTGCCAAAAACATAGATGAATTTCAGTGGTAGCAGGAGTTCAGGATGTCCATTAAAAAAATGTTGAAGGATGATGCAAGCCGAAGTACAGGAATGGCCAGAGCACCTCTAGTGGGGCCAGAGTCTTTGATGAAATAGAAACAACAGTATTAAAGAAGAAATTGGTCCAGGCCTTGGAGTATAGAGGAAATACAAAAAGGTTCAAGCTAGGCTATTGCTTCTTATTCCTTTTCTCTCTATATTTTTTTTTCATTTTCAATATGATGTCTTCTGTGGATTTCCACATCCACCATCTCTCTGCCTTTGTAGAGCCTCCCCAGGTGTCTTGTCTCCAATAGTTTTGCTCTGTATTCTTTTGTGTAGCTTTCCTTGCTGCATCTATTATTTGAGCTACTTCTGGTCAAATATATTTGTCCAGACAAGGGAATTATTTCATGCCTCAAACCCTAAAGTAGTAATAAAAAAGGAGTACTGGACAGAGAAATGAATTTTTTCCCTTAGTCATCATTTCTATTAACTCTGCTCTGAACCATTTTTTCTTTGTAGACATAGCCCTACACTGGAGCTACTTCCAGCAAGAAAAATAAGGAAAGCAGAAAAAATCCCCTAAATTAAACATCAAAAAAACCAACACACACCCCCCTTTTGGTGTTGATAAAATTGCTCCAAATATATGGCATGTGTCTGCCTAAACAATACAATTTAGACAGTAGCGCTAGAGTGAGAAAAGCAAAATGTGGAATCAGCTGCATCTTGTACTGAAGCAACCAGGGGTCACATTACCTGCCTTCCTTACTATCATTATGATGGCAGTAAGGCTGGCTTGGTTTGTCTGACTGCTGTCCTTTAGTGTGCAAGATGAGAGACGAAGAAAGGGGAGAATTTTGTGAAGAAAACACACCTCTTAATTGAGCTGGGACTGAAAGTAGAGGAGTCTTTATGAAAATGCTTTTTATTATCTCTCTGCATCAGGTACAAGAAGTGACCTGGAGGGTTTTATGTTAGAAATATTTTCCACTGTTAGCATATGCAAAGCAAACAACAGCACAGAAGTCAAGACATGAATGTGCATTGGCAGTATATGCAAATGCTCTAGAAAGAGGTTTTCATTTATTTACATACACTGCTATCATTGTGGTGGGAATTGAAACTGATAATGTCTCAATTGTTCAGTTGTTTTCTGGATAAATAAAAACCATTAAATGTAGGAACTTGATATTATATATGTTAGTTTTTTAGATGGAGGTCATTTAAAATTGTTTTTCAATACTGTATTCTAGAAGGTGCTTTGCCACTAAAGACACTTGCTCTGTTCTCTGAGGAATTGCCGTACTAAATGAGGCTCAGTTTATTGAGGCATTATCATTTTTCTACTAGAATATGGGGTGTTCCTTTTCTAGGTACTTGAAAGCTTATTCTCTAAGGAAGGATGTCCATTACTCGGGCAGGTTGTCCTGTTTCCAGCATCGTTTTCTTAATCCGAGAACAAGTCTTGAATTTTCAGGACAGAAAAAAAGAAGGATTGATCCAGCTCAAGCTAGACAAGGAGAAATGAAAGCTTAGCCGCTTTGAAAGATGGATGTCTCCCAGCAGGAGCTCAGAGAAGAATTGCATGTAAGAATAGAAAGTGGGGACAGGTTGCTGGGAAACGGATTAATGAGCTGGAAGATAAATTGAGAGGAAAAATTAAACAGCAGATAGACCCTGCTTTTGGTGTCACAAAGACTGATGTCCAGTTCCCTGTAAGTGAAGAAGCTGTGAGTAAAACTGCCATGTTAAACCCATGCTCCTGGTTTCCAGACCAAACTGTGGTCTGTAATCCCATCTGTTGGTGAGGCAAGTTGGCATATGTTGCCCTGCACAAATGTACTGTTTCCTGCTCACAGTGGCTTCAAGACCTGCTGTGGTGCCTGGGCAATGACTCTGACTGTTCCATGGAGGAATGCAGAATTGGGCCCTAAAATGAGAAGAGTCACCAGTAGTGTGCTCTGTTAAATCACATTTGGATGCACATATCTTACTTCTTTTGCACAGATGGGAAAATGTAATGTTTTCTGACATGTTTTTAAGGGGGAAAAATGCTTTCTTACTTGATTTTACAGTTTATCTCTAAAAATGAACAGAATACCTAAGTGATTGCTTTTGAAAACAGATTATTAAGATGCATGATGTACATTCATTGGTACAGAATCAATTTGTCATCATTTTACAGTCCATACATTTGTGTCTAAGGCTGAGTCAGCCTTAGATCACTAGGGACACCTTTGATTGTCAAAAAAGTCCTTTTCATTTGGTAGAATAGTGGTGCTGGTATGTCATTATGAGTGAGCCAGAGATGGAACTTCTAAGCAAGAAGGAACATTTTGGATATGCATGGGAATCTACTGCAGATTCTTAGAGAAAAGGAGAACATATCCCATTTGGAGAGACAACAGTCTCTCCAAAGCACAGATTATGGAAATGGGTCACGCTCTGCAACAACAATATGTAGTGCCTGAAGAAGTATCCAAGAAGCATCTAAGAGCTGGAAATGTAATGACACGGTTATGGCTGGAACAGCTCTGCTCATCCATTGGAGCAGAAAGAAAATACATCACTTTTCAAGAAGAAGTGAAGAGAGATGCAACAAAAACTGAAGGGAATTACAAGTTATTTAGTGTGTAAAGCTCTCCTGTGCTAAGGCCTTTGTGTTCAGTCCATTTCCCAAAATATAAATTGTAGGGTTTTTTTGGATAAAATCTTAGATGTCTGGATTATGCTTTTGGTTAATCTGATGCAAATTTAGCCTCATTCTGTTTAGTTTGGTAGAGTTACTTGCTGTTTCTAGTAAGGCAACTGAAGCAATGTCTGGCCTCTGTGGATTTTGCACATTTGAATGCAGAAGAGAGCAGTGATGTGAAATGATGTTCTTGTCAGAGCGTGAGAACAAGAATGTTAACAGGAAGGAGGTTGTCCTTCTAAGTTTATGAAATTGCATTAGATTGAATTTGTTAAAATTTTGGCCTTTAAACCAGGCAAAGGCTAGCACAGGACTGAATTTTATAGGCAACCCAGCTGATAATAGGCTGAGATGACTATGTAGAGAATAATATTACTGGTTTTTTCACCTGAACTGGATCACACTGATCTCAGTGTTTCAGTGTTTAGGCTATAGGAGGATAGAGATGGAAATATTAATATGAAAATTTGGGACAACAGCTAGGTGATAGACTAGTTGGATTCAAAACTATTTAGGCCATGTGGATCTAGTAGGCAAAGAAAAACAAATGAAAGAGAGGGAAGCGACACCTAAAGTACAACATTTTTAGACAACATGGAATATTTTACTGCTCTAACACTCATCTTCTAGGTGAGAGAAGGAGAGAAAACACAGTAAGATCATTTTGTTTAACCATTCTACATATATAAAGAGTAACTCAAGTAATTTTAGGTTTTTGTGCTATTTTGCCATTGTCAAAATCTGCAGAAAAGCCCTTCTTGTTCTGATGGTTGATGTACAGCATCAACTGCAGTCAGAGTTGGGTGATGCTAAAAAGATTGGCTTTGAAAATACAAAGACAAAAACATCTTTGGTGTTTCAGGTCCCCCAGCCTCTTTCTGTAGTCCAGCAAAAGATTGGAGACAGCACCAACTTTTACTGGGTTTTCTTAGATTTCTGCTTGCTCGTACTGTCTGCTAAGTTATGACAGTCATATACCTGGTGAAGCATCTGGTTAATCTTTAATTCTGTGGTGAATAAATTCTTCTGCCTTTAGCACTGATGTGAAATAATGGGTCTGACCTTTAATTTCAGACTGTGGTCTTGTGGGATAAAGGGAAGCATAATGCTTTTTTCACAGCTCCAGGAGGTTCCCTGTTTAATATTGGCAAATGGACAATAGGATCTCATGTCTCATTATCATTGGGCAGTTTTAGGTTTTTCAGTAGAAGTATTTATAACAATAGCAAGAGATGCCCTTTGCAGAAGCCTGTGTATTGCATCCTGATGAAACTTTTCAACGGAGGTTCCCTATAAAGCATCTCAAGGCCTATTGTTAGGAAGACACCTGTCTGAAGTCAGGTAATTGCACCACATTTTCCTCACTCTATCATATGTAAAAGTCCACAGAACCATTCCTGTCCTTCAACTGTGTTTGGTTTTGTTTTTTTTTTTTTTACTACAGTCCTATGATTAATAAGATATTCACCTTGAATCAGATGTAAAAAAAGAAGTTAAGATGAATGTGAATTTGCAGACATAAGTCAGGGCTCTGAATTCTCAGATCTCTTATCATGTAGATAAAATTCCCCCAGTGCAGACTTTGGAAGTGTGGTATTAGGAATAACTTTACTTGAAAAATATGAGAGAAATGCTCAAAGAAAGTACCATTGTATTAGGGTAATAAGAGGAAACACTATAAAAGAATAGTGTAACTCCTGGTTAGCCTAACAAGATTTAAAAACATGAGGCATTCAGAGATTTTTTTTTTTAATGATCTTAAAATTGAAAGGATTGCATGACATTTGTTGTGTTTCCATTGTACTGTTAGGCAAGAAACTTTCCAGTCCTACCAGTATGGATGGACAGAATTTTTTCTGATTTTCTCTTCACACTGATTTGCTTATGCTTCACTTTTCTACTAATGTGTAGTTTATTGCCTGTTAAAAACACAGTCATTTTCAGTAATGCTGATGCTGGTCAAGTAAATCTCAGCAGTGTAACCCAAAGTACTGATGAAGTATCTTCATCTTCGCATCTCTGCTGTTAAGAAGTCACATTACAATTATGTCCACACCTGCTAATGTTTGTGAAGTTTGTTTTGTGAAATACATTATTAGGTATCAAATGAAAGAAGAAATGACTGTGGCCAACCTCGATGGCTGTGCCCTCTGCATTTCCAACACAGTGGTGATGGGAAAAGACCACTTTCTTTCATTTGTGTTTTTTAAAGATAACTTTACTTACTTTCATGTCATATATTACAAAATATACCCTTCAATTTCAATTCATTTTACTTGGTTTTGTTAGTTTGGTAGATATAAACAAATAAAACCAAGGTATATGTCTCCTTTCCTCTTCTACTTAGAGTTTGTTGTAGAAGACAATGGCAATTTCAAAAGCCCCATGGCTTTTAAGGATGCTGAAATTTCACGTGTTTTTGCAAGCTTATTGAAGCAAGAGAGACAGTTGTCTTAAAATATTTTGTTTTTTTCTGTTTTAAATGGCTGTTATGTAGAATTTTCAGAGTTTCAACTTTAAGAAGATGGTAGAAGTGAAAATTTTGAAGAAAATAAAACCTTGGAGGCTTTCTTCTCTGCAAACCAGTTTTATTATCTGTAATTTATGATCATGGATAGAGGTGTATGGCCCTCATTCATAGTCCCCCAAGTGTCCATTATGAATGGAAGTTATAAGGACATGGCTATTATAATTTAGTAAGAAACATTGATATTTGCCATTGATTTGACTGTAGTTTCAAAAGATTTTCCATTAGTTCATTTATTGCTAAGACATTGATAATTGATAAATTTATTTCCAGTTAGACTTATTCTCATTTATTGATGTTTCCATTTGTTTGACTGCCAAAACTGTGGTGAGATGCAGTTTGCTCTTAAAATGTCTTGAAGTGTATAATATGTGTATCATCTTTAGAAGCCATTGGAGAGATTCCTCATTAGTTTCAACAGGAATTGGGTTGATCCAAAAATTAGTTGACTTAAAGGCTTATTTCCTCTTTAAGTAGCACATATCATGAGCTGTGCATTTTTGGTTTTATACTTCACTCTCATTTAAAAAAAACCCAGATTATTTGGAGAGAGAAGCTCTAGGTATTGTCTGGTTGGAAGACAGAAATTCTGTTTTTCAGCTCTTAGTAAGAATTTCTTTCTGTCTGAGGAAACTAATTTGTCACCTATGATGACTTTTCAACTTTGTCACATTCAACAGTTGCAGTTAATATTATTCATTCTGTTTCATTTTTATTTCTTTTCAAGTAAGGAAAGATAACCATGGGATTCCTAAATTTACAGGCTAGAAAGGAAAGAACTGAGAAGACAGCTGTAGAGTGTTAGAGGAGGATTGGGGTGGACATTTAGAATTTTGGGTCCTTTTTAATTGCTATAAACATACTGATTTCTGCCCTTATAGTTTCTGAATGGAAAAACAATTGCACTCTACAGGAGTCTGCTTATCCTAATCTAATCTGCACATGGATTTAGAGTCACAACACTCAAGTTTCAAATGAATATATAAATTGAACTAAAATCATATCTGTCTTTTAAACAAGGAAAGTATAAATTACATTCATTCTGCCTTGGAGGGAAGGGAAAAGTCCATGAAATGTGGGTGGTCAAAAGTCTGTGCAACAGACAAGAGCTCTAATTTATACAGGGGTCATGATGTTAAGGGATAAATGTTTATAATCTCAGATGGGAAAAGGTCTTAGAAAATAATTTTACAGTCATGGGACTGTCACTCAGAGAAGAATGACTTTCTTATGGACATACCTTCTGTTATAATTCAGTTAAATATGTGTATGTACACTAGTAATAATTTAACAAATTCCTCCTGTTTTGTCTCACCATGATGGAGAAAGGTTTTACTTCATCAGTGAACTCTCTGTTTCCCACCTCCATTGGTTCTTCCAGATGTCTGTATTAGATGCCATAAAATGATAAAGTATTAAGCCATCTGTTGATGTAAGTCTTCCTAGAATTAAAAGCTCTAATTACATGTCTCAGCATGGTACATATTTTCAAGGCTACCTTTATTTCATTGTCAATGGTCTCCTTGTAGGGTCTTTTAAGACATAGATTTACTGTTTTACCCATTTGAGAGATCAAACAAGTATTCAGTACCTTGGTTATTTGGCAGCCAAATATATAGTATTTTCCCTGATATGTCCTTACAAATATTGGAATATTTCTCCTATCTTTTTAATTTTAGTCATGAAGCATATTTATTTAAGTCTATTTCATGTTCTGGGTTCATTAACAGCATTTTAAGTAATCTACCTTTTTACTAAAACATTTAATGTTCCAAATTTTTAACTGCTTTCCCTTGAGGATCTGGGCATGATTCACTGCAAGGTCCACAGAGCTCATGCAATACAGTGTGATGGAAATGAAATGAGAGTCGAGCTTCTTACACTGCACTTTGTACAGTTACTTTAATAAGCCAAATGCTCTCAGTGTAACTGAAGCAGGCAGCTCACAAGTGGGTGAGAATTGTAATTATAAAATTATCCAGTCTCTCAAAGTGGATCTTCTTTGCAAGTGCTTCTGAGAGAAAAAGTGCCCGTGGATGGACTCTGGAGAGATTGCAAGTGTGTGCTGTGTTTCTAGGGCTCACTGTTGACACTCTGCTCAGCTTCCACTTAATTTTCAGAATGGTAAAATGTCTTATGGGTTGTAGTGGTCTAGAAAGGCATTGCAGGCACAGGAAGTTTCTAAACATTAAATGGTCAAAGTTATTCAAGGCCATGTTTTGGGTTTTTTACTCCCACTAATTAATTTAAATAAGTAGGAATAAGTTGGCAATATGGGCCAAAAACCTGCCTTTTGGTGGGAGAATAATGTTATCAGATACTTTGTGATCTAATCTACATGTCAGTGATGTAGATGTCCATGTTCATTGTCTGGATCATTTTCTGGATTTCTGTTTTATTTGTGTTTTTATAAAGATTGTCTGTGCACCATTAGCACAAACTTAAAGCAGCTTTCCAAACCAGAGCCCTCCTATGCCTGTTTGCTCTCGATAAGGTGAGCCCAGGTGACTCTCTCAGAGGTTGTCAGTTATAGTGTAGAGGTATAATGTTTGGCAAGATGAGTCCCACCATTGCCATGTCAAAGTCAAAACCCCCTAAACCTTACTTGGTTGCTGACTTTAATGTGCAAGCTCACTTCTCAACTGGGAAGGCCTCACAAAATATAATTGCAAAGTAATTTATTGCAGTGACACACTGAACTTGCTTTGAAATAAGCTGCATCTCACAACATGTTTTAAGAAGAGAAACTTTGAGTTCAGTTATTAAGGCTGGTTCCAGTGGGGAACTACCTCGAGGCAGGAATTCATCAAAGCAGCTGCAATGTGAGAGCCCCTGACCGCAGTGCAAGGCAAGCAAGAGCTTCTTAAACCCATATCCACAAGGACCTTTACCTGCAACAAATCAAGGAAAGTTGTCGAAACTTGAAGTAAAAGGAAGACTTGAACACTTAGAGTCTCCTTTTGGAAATGCTGGTCGTACCCATTCATAAAAGAAGCGGGATTCACCTGCATGAAGTTCAACTGCAGCTGGAATTTCTAAAGTGAAGAATGATATTGTGGGTAAAACCCGGATACAGAGCAATTTCTGACTGACCTTTATAAAATAAATTACTGGTAGGTTTTCCTTGCTTTACTACAGCCAGTTATTCATGTAGAGGTCAGTTACTATATTCTATACCTAGACTCCATCTAACTTTTTCTTAAAACCCATAAAGTCCTAACCTAAGGCATCTGAAATCAGCCCACAGTAAATTTTCATTCCCTTTTTTAAAATTCAAGTGAAACTGTTACCTTGTCATATACATGAAATTCTTTTCACCTTTATTAATGAACTTCAACCAGGTTTTTGTTTTAGGAAGGTTGACTTTTTCTCATCTAGGTTGGCTTTTCAATATCTTTTTCTACCCTTAGGATTTTAATCAGAAGGCTCTATTTTCATTTTCGGCTTTAGGATATAATTCATTCTGAAAGACACAGGATATCTCATTGCAGTAATTATGAAAACAGGGTTTGGGGCTGGGATTTACCTGCAGCCCCCAGGTGACTGTTAAAACCAATACGTAAATCCCTTTCCTTGGGGAAGGGGAAAAATGTTTAAAGCACCCCTGCTCATCTCTTCAAAAGTAAGTCACTTCAGGAATTTCTCTAGACTTAACACCAGTGATCCCAAAAAGGAAGAGATAGACCTACATAGGCCCTATTTATAGTCTGAATTTAATATATCACTGAAATATCAGAAAATACGTTTCAGAAAACCATATTGGAAATATGAATGACTTTTTAATTTGTGGGGTTTTTTTTCAATTTCTAGCTCAGATGATTCTGTGCCATGATCTATTTGTTTCTCAAGCTCCCTTTTATAGCTGGAGAACTTGTGTGCACTCATTAGCAGTAAACTGGGATAGGATTTGGTATCTGTTTCTCTTGGCATCCAGTTTGCTTTTCTTTCGAATAACTCTACTTTTTAAAGATTTACAAATGTTCTGACCCATTTTAGTAAAACTACAAGATCACTAGCAAGGGCATTGGCCAGTTCCTCCTTCTCATAATAAATCTGAAGTTTAACAACCTCTAAGCAGCCTTTCTCTTCAGAATGCATCTTCGGGTTTTTTTGCTCAGAATGTCCTGATTTTGCTCAGGAAAGAACAGAAGAACTGCTGCTGTGATCAGGGCAGGGATCTTGCCAGCCCAGTTTCCTTTCTTCAGGAAAGATCAGTACCTTATGAAGAAATAGAAAAGATGTGGCATTGAAAAGAATCTTCAGAATACATTAATTTGTTGAATTTATTCTAGCCATTGATCCAAACAATGTAATTCTCCCTTAGCAAATAGCACTCTCTTACCTGAAAGACTTTTTCATGGTTTTAGCAGCCTTACACAGTCAATAGCTCTGTTTTATGTTCAAGCATAATAGGTACTTATTAATTTTCTCTCTAGATTCATATGAATTGCTGTATGAAATAGAAAATTTTGATAAAAATGCAAATATAGCACCTACACACTCCTCTGTTCATGGTTTTTCACTTATTAGGCTCATGTAAAATAAATCTTAATCTACTGTGTTTGCTACATGCAGAAAATATTCTCCAGCTGTTGAAAACAAGTGTAAATAATGTCAGAGAAAGCAGAAGCTGACATAGATGAAGTGACCTTTCTAATAAAAGGAACAATAATTGTAAATTAAAGTTTCAATTACCCAACATACCTATGGATCAATATCTACAGAAGCATCTCCTGTTGTGGCAATAAATACTAAGGGAAAGGTCCAATTTACAAGAAGGGTTTCTTTTTAAGATTCTTCCCTCAGCCTCAGGGCTTTTTTTTTTTTTTTTTAAACTGTAATTTCTTGTATGGAATTGTGTTTCTGTCCACAAAACTAGAACTTCTTTTCCTTATTTTCATTTCTGTGGATGTTCCCTTGGCCTCTCTCTGTTTTTCATCCCTGCTTCTGCCCTCCCCACTGCTCACTTTCTTTTTCCCTGGATCTCTTCGCTAGCAAAACTAATGTCATCCATTTATATGCTGCTCTCTGATGCTGTTTACATTTCTGATCTTCTCACTTTCTATTTCCTCAGCAAGCTCTTCATATTCAATCATTTATCTTTGTTTTATTTTTCCAGTCTGAACTCTGATCTCTTATTTACACCTGGAAGATTTCCCCCATTCAATGGGGAAATAAGCTCTCTTCATTCATACCCTTACTGAGAACTCATCTCCTGTGTATGATTGATACTGATAAGTCATGCAAATTATTTTAGGTATTCTTAAAATGATTTACAGTTTGAGATAAATTTGTCTTCAGCTCTGCAGTGTCTTATGTGTCTGTCTTGTATGTGATTATAGCTGCCTTGGGGCAAGGTTCCTGCCTTCTTTCTTTTGCATACAGCTCTGAGCAGGTTTCCATCACGAAACAAGTCATGTTATTATTGACTAATAGATGGGGCATTTCACTTCTCCATTTTCTCCATTTGAACCTGTGTAAAACTGATTCCCTTTTTAAAGTATTTAAAACCTATATTACAGCTACTTTTAGTCTCAGCCCAATGGAAACAAAGAAGGTATTTTGTCAGCAGAAGCATTTTAGATAAAATGTACTGATGGCACAACTCCTGAATCTTGATTTAGAAGACTTCAGAACAGACATTTTGAATGATTTCTAAATGAAATGCAGGGACTGATGTGCTGTGTTTGCTTCAGAGAATGACTGACATGTAATCTAAAATTTCTTCACAGTTCTGTAGTTACTACTTTTGATTTTAATGTGAACTTCAAGTCGCCACTATCAATTTGATTAATGGGGTAATACAACTTGTGACATTAAAAAAAGTTAAATGCTGATAAAGATAGCGTTTTTCTAGGTAGCTGAAAAGGCATTCCAGTTATTGCTGAAGAGTTATGAAGTCTGGTCTCTTGAAAATGGTAGCATGTTTCTTAATGTTACAATTTTAAACAAAACTTTTCATCTGAGTATTTGTGCAGTTCTTCATTTTATAAGACTTTATGCTGAAATCCTAATCTCTGCAGGGATGAAGAACTTTGTTACATAAACTAATTGGTTGTGAAGAAAGGAAAAGGGCATAAATTGACACATGAATAAGCAGAAATGCCACTCTTTGAAATCCACTGAGTAGAATACTTCTGAAAAAATTGCATCTACAATAGGAATATGCGAAAAAAGCACGTTTGCCTTTTTAACATTTAATTTTCTTTTTGTGTAATATTACGATATATAATATTTGTATTATATTTGACTAGTGTGGTAAAACAAAATATTGTCCATTTATAAGCAAACACACAATTTTTTTCCAGGTAAAGTGAGAGAACGCAATTACGGAGGGAGACAGCAGTGCTCTGTATAAAGTGTAGTTTAACACACCCTATATTGTAAGAGGTGATGCTCTTTCAACTGAGGATGTTGTGGTGGTTTGGGCTAGGCCTTCCTTGGTGACCAGTTTGTAACCAAGGAAGGGTCCAGATTTACCCAGTATTCCCTACGATTTTTACGTAAGCCAGACTATAAGAAGAGAGGAGGAGAGGCCTTCGCTCTCTTTCCTTCCGGCGGCTTGGAGGTGCAGGTTCCCTGCTGTTGAGTCTGCCGTGTTGGGGAGCGAGGCCTGGTTAGGCCTTGCCGACCTTGGGAGACAGAGGTTGCCGGCGATCGTTCCGGAGCGACTCTCGGTTGTCCCAGGAGAGTAGTGAGATATCTTCTTTGCTAACTCTTTTGTTCTTTAGTTACTAGATCTCGGGCTACTGATTGGGATATATATATATATATATATATTTTTATTTTAGTTTTGTTCTTTTTCCCCTTCCCCTTTCCCTTTCCCTTGTGAAATTGTATATAAGTGTAAATATATTTATATATATCAGTTTGGTTGTCCTCTCTCTCGTTTTCGGGTTTTTCTTAGTTTTTTCTCCCTCTTCTCCCTGAGGTTTTTTTTTGTTGGGGGGGGGGGGACTTCTGGTGGTAGGGTTTGGAGACTTGGCAGGGAGCCAGCTTCAAACCATATCAGATGTGAAACAGGGAAAAACAAGGAAGATTTAGGAGGAGATTGGTATGTAAGGGTAGAGGAGATTGGGATATGTAATAGGAGGAATGGTAGGGCTGAACCTTTCAGAGTCTGTCAGGTTTATAGATCCCTCTTTCTAGATGTAGTGATAATACCAAGGTAGATTAGTCTGGCCATCACTACACTGTAGTTGTCCAAAGGGGCATATTTTCACAGATGGAACAAAGCAGTATTGGTGGGAAGGCAAAGTAGATCACCAAACTAGACACTTTTCTCAAGAGTAAGAAATGTGGCCATATGCAATTAATTAATTTAATATTCTTTTGTTTTTGTAGTAGAGTAGAGCCATAATCTGAGAAAAATAGTTTTGTTAGCTGTGAAAACAATGTTGATTCCCATGTGCCAAGTCAGTGCCTGTTAGTTAATATTTCTTAGTATACATTGACATGAAGTGCTTCTCTGTGGGAGAGGGAGTTCTCTATGCCAGAGTGAGTAGGTGTGTGCGAGTATTTTATGTGTGTCTGATTTTGTATTCTCATTGGGCAGGAGGAGTTGAGATTGGGAAAAAACCAAAAATTTACCCTCATTTATAGCTGCAAAGCTGAAGAACAGAGAAATTAATCAATTTGAGGCCACAGAACTAAGCTCTAGTGACAGAACTAGGATCTTCTGAGCCTGAAACTTCCCTCCATAGCAGGAGTGTAATCGCTGCCATTCGTTCCTCCAGCTCTCCACTTGTAGAAGACTAGTCTTGTCCACGAGGCACACTACAAGGATATTGAGATTCATATCACAATATACTTCAACTTTTAGGAGAGAACGTTGTCCTCAGTGCTGTCATCTTGCCTCCCATCTCTTCAATGACTTGATTAATTTAAACTTGTCTTTAATATAAGATTGGTATTCCTTACAGATTTTGTGGTTTTAATTACCCTTGGTTTAGGAAAGATTGGCTTGTTGTTTCAGTGCTCATGTAAATTCTTTATGGAAAGTGAGGAGCCTCAGATGGCATAAATTGTATGTTTTATCATCAGTTTTCTCCAAATAAATTGACAGTTTCAGAAATTTAAGCACTTACATCCCTACTCTCATTTAAGACTGTGAGCAAGCCCAAAGGGATTCATGACCATGTTTGAATAATAAGGTATTGCACAGAATGAATGAAAATAGCAAATGTCAGCCCTATGCTGTTATTAAAATGTTGATGCACCAGAGACATACAAAGTTGTGGCTAGAAAAAGGCTTTGAAAGGAAAGCAGAATAGAGACAACTATGAATGAAGCTTTAAAAGCACAAAGATGACCTGAAAGGAGACTAGATTTAACGTGCATCTTGTAGAATGAAAATTGCATTCCTCCCCTTCTCCCCACTGGTATTTTGCTCACATGCTTTTAGAAATCAGCAGTGACAAGTTATTGCTTTACACTAATTAACATTTTGTCTATAGTAGACGTCAAACTTTCTGTGCTCTTGAGGAAATCTAAATTGCATGGTGAAATATTAAAATGGTGTTGTTTAAAATCTGTCATCATCTTATGCTTGTGACAAATGAGAACCCATTTGCTTCTTTATTTTCACTCATTTAATTCAGTGATTGCCACACTATTGACTGTCAGTTCCCAGACCTGGTAAACTTAGAGGGCTTTTGTGTGATGTTTGAATATGGACTGGTCATATCAGGCCCTAAATCCAAAATATTTTCCAAGGTTCAAGCACAGATGTTGCATTTGTTTCACTGAATTTTTTTTCCTCTGTACAAATGCAATTCAATGTCCCAGGGGTGCATTTCCACCTTCTTGGTCCTGTGTAAGAATTTCTTTGCAACCACAGAGTCTAGTATCTGTCTCCAGACAAAATCCATTCTTCACAGAAGCTGTCAGTGTACTGGCTCCAAATTGACTGATGCCATCTGTATGTTGATTTCCATGTGGTCTATGTGCTTATACCCTGAAATACGAAAGTTTTCTTTATTATATAGATAAAATCAGGAGCAGAGATATGTGGAAGTATATTGCTTTTCTTGGTGTATAGTATTCAAGTGTAATGAATCTTTTTTTTGAGTTTGTTGTACCAGTAGCTACTGATTAAAAAGCAAAACCAAAAGTTGAGCACCAGTATATTTTAATGTAGCAGTGAATCAGGTTTTAGTGTTGTATCTTTATATCTAAATGATTTCTTCTTCCTATTTCTGTTCTTGTTGTTCTACATTTTAATGTCCAGATGAAGCAGTTTTATGGTTGAGAGGTTATTTTCTAAAGCAAATGATGAATGTAGCTTTATGCAAGAATTTTAATGCAACAGATGCATTCACTTATAGTAGAACATCAAAGACTCTTTGACAGCAAAATGAAAATATATTAGCTTGTCATTAAAGGAATTTTGAATTTCTTGCTAACCTAGATAAATGCAACAAAGTATATTTTTGACGTCTCATTAGTTAAGTTGATTCCAATGGAGTCGTACATTGTTAAACATGATAAAACATAATGTTAAGACTCTTGATTGGAAAACACCATACAGAACAAACTGGAATTGATTTGGCTTGTGTTTTTTTCTGCACCTACATATGGTCCCCAAGAACCAGGGAATTTGAGTGTTGATTTTAAGGAGATGGTTTGTTAACAAGGATGGTAATACTAAAGTTTTGCCTGACAGTCAAGAAATAATAAGATAAGCAGACGGAGGACTTTTGGCAGAAAAATGACCAGTGGGAATGACTTGTCTGTCCCAGAACCCCATTTATTTACCTACTGCATTTTTGAACCTATGAATTTTACTAAAATTTATTTTCTCTTAACCTATTACTATGTTCTTGAAACAATGTTACATCTCTGCAGACAATTTGGACTCGCATCCTTCTGTAGCCACCTCCAGTCAGTCCTCTGTCTACCAAGTAGTTTCATCGGAACGATCTAAGAAGAATTAGGGTTTTCTTGGGGCCTTCTTGCAAAAGTTGTGCAGGGTTTGAGACTGGTACATTCAAAGGTTTCATGTTAATTTCTGTTAGTAAATACAGAAGGCTACATTTTAAACTGTTCTGTGTGAATATATGAACACACTGACAGTATCTGGCTGCTAATATTTTGCATTTTACCCTTTTGCCAAAGACAAACTGAGAATAGCTCCAGTTCCAGACAACACTGCTTGTCCTCCTGAAAATATTCTTTTGATCATCTGATGATTGGACATCCCTAGGTTCTTTTTGGTTTTAAATCAGAAGACACTAAATATCTTTATTCTTTTGTCATCCATAATTAGTAAGTGCTGGTAATATTGTCCCCTGAATATCTTTCCCTCTTTCATTAAAAATAGTTGGGGAAGAAGTTGGTACATACTGTCTTTCCCAGGTTACCCAAACCACTGGGGCTGATTGCTTGAATATGCAGTTTTCTGAAGAGCTGGCAGGCTGGTTGGTGGCTGATGTTATCTCCTGGGAGCTGGCTTTGTGCAGAGGCAGCTCGGAGCAATCAAAGTTTAGGACTTCAGGAGCACATTGCAGAAATGCATCTATATTTTTTCGTTGTTTTGGCGGGGGGATCATGACAGGACACGGCAGGTGGACATGAGACCTGACTTCACACTGACGCTGTGTAGTCTATCACCAGCTTGGTCAAAGATAGGTTGCAGACTCCACCTCAATCCTAATCACACTGACCAGATGAATCCCTTGTGTCTGCCCTACATCCCTGACCTGGGGCCTTTGGTAGGGCTTCTTGCATTTCTTGCTTCTTTGTGCTGTATGAGCCAAATGTCGTGCAGCTGATACTTACCCAGGTCCTCCATGGGTGTCTCTGCGTGTGCTTCCATGCTGCCATTTCTAGAAGGCTTTTCTTTTGCTCACTTTAATGATATTATGCCTATGGTAATGTAATGCAAACACCTGAGCCAAGCTGGCTTCCTACAGACAGGTGTATCTATTGCAGAAACTAGTCAAACCTCCCACAGTGTCTCCTTTTTGGGGGCTTCGTCATTCTTGGGAGTGTGCCAGCATCCTTCCTTACCTTATATGATAGTTGACTCATTGAACAGATCTACCATAATGATAGACCAGGAACTCTTTCAGAGGTGATAAAAGCAATAACTTGTGCTGTTATTAATTCTCTTTTTTTTGTATTTTCCTTTACAATCTTGAGAGATGTGGAACATGGCTCAAGAAGAAGTTTTGTGTGTGTATTCATTGAGAATATATGGGAGACAAATTACAAAACATGATGTTGGAACATTATTTGACAGGTTCAGTCTTTTCGATGCAGACAAGATTGAATGCTGCTTCAGGTATGGTGTTGAATCTTACCAAGATCACATAATGTTCAACTAGTCTTACTCTTTATGTGTGAAATGAGAAAATGTGCAGAATTACTAAATGTTCACTGCTGAAATATAAAGTGCAATTCAGGGTCATGAGTAAAATGCAGATCAGCCAAACTATGTAGAAGTACTAAATTTATTTTTATTCTTGTACAGTGAGCCCACATTATAGTTAACAATGTGTGCAGGAGCATGGATGCAATTCCCTATAATATGATTCAATGATTGTATAGCTGGATTTTATCCTTTCTATATATATACATTTATAGAAATAAGAAAAATGAAGGAATTTAAAATGGCTCAGTCAACAAATTGGCCAAAAGAAAGAAAGTAATTGAGCAAAGTAGAGATACACAATGCTGCAGAAAGACAGGATGGACAGCATTATAGGAGTGACTAGTTTAGGGCAAGAGAGGTAATGAGCAGGAAGAAATGAGGCAGCTAAATGATAAGGTGGGGAAAAGTAGATGAGGAAAGACTGATGCAAAAAGAAAGTATGCTGTTTGGCGAGAGAGAAATTACATGATGGTCTATGAAATTAGAGAGGAAAGAAAGATAAGATGAAGTGAAATTGGATTTAATGAGGTAGAAGAAAGGTGATTAGGGACAGAAGAAAAATAGAATTTAATGATGAGAAAATCCTATTAAATTATCCAATAAATCTTCTTGCCACTCAAGGATTTCTCTTTCTCCTTCTTCTCCCCAGGATAATTTCCAGAGTAGCTGTGTCAATATCTAACCATACAGGAATGCCCTTTTCTATATGAAGCACTTCACCATCTCTCCACCACATTACCAGGGAAATGATACAAGTGTAGTCCTGGCATGTAGTCACAGGCTTCAGGCTTGTAGTCCGTGTAGTGTGTTAATGCTTTTCCAAGACCACGTTTAAGAAACTGGTATCACTTTTTAAAGGCCTCTTTTGTTTAGGGTGTTTTTTGAGGAGGATTATATCCATTGAATACTGTGCATGAAGTAACAATCTTTCTCTTTTTTTTTCATAATCTCTGTTGCATAAGTTAAATCTCTGGACTTTGCGCCATTTGCTTCCTTTTAATATTGTTCAGTTCCCTATTAAAGCTTGTTTAAATCCAAGTAGATAGGAACAGTGATATATATCTGCACGTGATATGGTTTAACCCCGGGCAGCAGCTAAGTACTGCTTCCACCTTCCTCTCCCACAATGGGATGAGGAGGAGAATCAGACAAAAAAAAAAAAAGGTAAACCCCAGTGCTCAAGATAAGAACAGCTTAATAATTGAAAAAAAATTATAATAATAATAATTCTAATGAAAAAAGGCAACATAGAGAAATAAAGCCCAAAAAGAACAAGTGCCGCACACCAAAATTGCTCACATCTGCTGCCTGATGCCCATCAAATCCCTCAGCAATCAAGGCCCCTCACAGCCAACTCTCTCAGTGTATACACTGAGCATGATGCTCTGTGGTGTGGAATATCCCTTTGGCCTTGTTCAGGTGGAGTGTCCCAGTCATGCTCCTTCCTGGCTTGTTGTGCAGCTCCTCACTGGCAAAGCTTGAGCCATTGAAAAGTCCTTGCCTTATTAAACCCTACTGAACAACAGCCAAAACATCTCTGTGTTATCAGCAGTATTCTCATACTGAATCCAAACACAGCACTGTGCGAGGTACAAAGGAGAAAATTGACTCTTATCCCAGCCAAAACCAGGATAGTGCAGCATATGGCTTCCAATTAGTTTATCTGAATTATACTCAGAAGGTAAAGTTCACAGAATTTGTGCAATCTCCTAGCTTTTTTTATTTTTTTATTTTTTTAAATGGGTAAACAGGAAAACTCAACACTTCCTGCCTCCTAAGACAATCCATCAAAACATCAATTGCCACTATTGCATTCTTAGTGTGTGTGACCTTCTGCCTTGATGTCATGTCACTGGGACCTTGTTTGGCGAGAATTTGCCTATAGGTTAAAATTTGGTCTGTTTGGACAGTAAGATGGAAATGCCAGTAAAACTAATTATTTTCCACAAAAAATTTCCTGAAATAGGTCTCCCTTCAAGTCAGTGAGCTAGAAGAGATGGACAGGTGATCTGAAAATGCAGAACAACTAAACTGCAAAGTAGTTAAACTTTAGTTTAACTATATATAGAAAGCTTTCCTGTGCAGTTACAGTAGGTCTGATGCACCAACTAAAGCTTCAGTCTTAAAATTATGTGTTTTACAGAGCGGAAGGCAACTAAATTGACCAGCAGTTTTTGAGATCTGATGTTTTAGTGATGACTAGTCACTTGGTTTTAAGGTTTTTTTGCTTTTACCTTTGGCAATAGTTTTAGATCTTCTAAAAGACTCTTTTTGTAGACGAATTTACAGAAAAAAAAGAATTCCAGGAACTAAAGTTAATGTAGTCATCATAAAAAAATGGTTTAGTCAAATCATAAAACTTTGTGGAGTATACTGTTATGCTTTAGCTACAAACTGGGAATACTGAGCAGAAATAAATGTGTACTAACCAAGTCTTCCACCTCTGTGTCCTTCATGGGAAAACATTTTGAGTGCTGCAGTTTCACAAGTCTATTTGTTCAGCTTGAAGTACATTGCAAAACTGTTCTGGTCAGTTAGATAATCCTGATGTTGCTCAGCGAAGTTCTTAATTTTTGGTGTCATCAAGTTGCAAGGAAGTTCCCTTAAGTGGCAGTCCCCTTGACATGGAAGGTGATGAAATCCAAACTTTCCTATAGTCTCTGGCTGATAACCCTGTCTCCATGAATTTGTGTTACCCATTGTCATGCTGAAGCTGCAGTTGGCAACATTTTAGAGAAATAGAATTGTTAACTTGTTTAAGAGGGGAAGCAATATCCAGATAAAGCCTGTATACCAGGATTTTGGAAATCTGTGTGAGTATGAAGTAAGACCATTCCTAATGACCATGGAAAAGAAAAAAATGCTGAAGTAACCACACAATTTAAAGAGCAAAATAAGTGTATACTTTAAGCTCTGAGCTGTAACTGTTTCTTAAATATTTGGTATTAACAGTAAGGACTCTGCATATTAATCCTAAAACCTCTCTTTATGGGGAGGATGATGCACAGAGTAGTTGCTATGCCAGCTGTTTTTCCAGCCAAATGAGTACAGTCTGTCTTTTAGTGATGGACCAAACACCCATTCTTTTATTGGTGATTCTTGCATCAGGTTCTGGGTGGGTTCCTGCTGTGTGTATCACAGTCAAATTGTCAGTGAAGTGAAATTTGAAAGGAAGACAGCAAGAAAGAATGTCATAGGGAATATAAAATAAAACAAGATAGCTGTTGAAAACTAAAGGAAGTTTGAACTGGCACGAAGAGAGGAAGTGTTCTAAATTTATAATGAAAATTAATTATGCATTCATTGCATTTGAAGAGGTCAGACATGATGAATTTAAATAGTACATGAGAATGAAGGCCATCTTTTATATTAAAGGCATTACAACAGGGTGATGTGAGGAGAGGCAGAGAAATAAAGGAAGCAAAGGGGGAAAATTGCATGACTGAGGCAGTAAGGAACAAGAACATTAAATTGAACAGATCTGCTTTGTGACTAAATTGATTCATGATTTTCAGACAATTCAAAATAATGGTAATTTATTGGCCATAAAATTATACTGGAAAAATGTTTAAAGCTTCTGAGAAAGTTAATAAAAGAAAAAATTTCAAAGTGGGTTCTCACCAGCTTGCAGCAACCCTTAAAAGTTCTGTACAGTGGAGTATTTTTTTATTAAAATTTTATTCCTTTCTTGCACATAGTTGCTATATACACTTCTTGCTCTTATGGGGGCAATGCTAATTTTTTTCTGGTTTTTGCTATCTCCTGTCACATCTGTCCTGTTTTCACTACCCCATTTAATTTGTGAATATAGTATACAAGCAAAGAGATTAAACGCAAGCCTTTGTAAATGCCGTGTGGGATAACCAGCCGTAGGGCTAAAGCAGAGCATGTTGCTCCACTTTCTGGGTTACTGGAGCAGAGAGTTATTCTTAGCAGGGGTAGACTATAGCGAATAACACTGATAGAAATACAGCAGAACCTTTCTGCTTAACCCTGTTTTAGTAGGTGTATTCTGGGGCGTATGAACATACCGCGTTACTTGGCCACCTTTCTGTTTAGAAACTCAGACACTTTGGAGCTGGGGACTGTATACCTTTCATGTGAACTTGGACAATATTTATATTGATAGCTAAACACCTGTCAGGCCCAATAGTTTGGTTTGACACAAGGTATTGGTATGGAGCTCGAGGATACATAAATAGTTTTTGTATAGGAGTATGACTGGGAAGTCAGAAACTTGCCCTGATTTTTCCAACAAAGGCATACTTTTAATTATGGAAAGTACAGGTGAAATGAATCCTTCAAGAATTTAATTTCTCTGGCCCTGAGATAAGCATCATTGATGGCAAATGAAACCAGAGAGGCTTAGTGGTTAAGAAGGTGGGTAAAAAAGGATAGAACAGAAAATAGTACATTGTCATCTCAGACTTTTACATAGCAACACATAAAGAGAAATAATGAGTTTTCCCCAGAGGGTGGTTGCATGTACCTTGTTGTCCATGGGGTGCAAGGTTACCAGAGCAGGAAAGTGTGCTGGATAATTGCCTTATGGCAGTTGTTATAACTCTCTGATTTTAATAGTATCCCCAGCTTCACTTGAGGGAATTCTCCAGGCAAGCTTCTAAAGCATCACATGTAACCTAATAGCTTTATTGTTTTTATTTTTTTTTATTACAGGCATATTCTTCATTTACTTATTGTCTACACTGAAAATGGCCCCATAATTCCTCTAGCCACAAT
Organism: Neopelma chrysocephalum; assembly: GCF_003984885.1. Classification (NCBI taxonomy): domain Eukaryota; kingdom Metazoa; phylum Chordata; class Aves; order Passeriformes; family Pipridae; genus Neopelma; species Neopelma chrysocephalum. Next base: position 2,469,396 of record NW_020897731.1, on the reverse strand, counting down.
TAGATAACCACAGTTAGATTTAATCAATATGTATTCTTCTGAAGAATATTATACTGACATTGTGAAGTATGTCTCTCTCTGTCCTGACAAATACAATTACCACTGGAACAGCAGCCTCAAGTTCCCCTAATTAATGTAATTGGTTATTTACCAATTAAATATTTAACACATGTATGCTGTCCTCATATTTTAGAATCCTAGGACTTCAGCGTTACTATCTATTGATGACTAGTTATTGCACTGTATTTGGTAAAAATCCTAGTAAGTTTAACAGCCAATAATGTTGGTGTTGGGCTTTTAGTGCATGAGATTATTGACACCTGATATGGAACATCAGGTTTTCATGTTAAATTTCCTTTTTCCTCTTATTTCCCTTATTCTTCACCCTAGAAATGAGTGTTGTTGTTATCATGAGGCAGAAAAGTTGTATGTTCTGTCTTCTTACCCCCAAAGTGCTTGGTGTGACTTCCCTCTCAAGCTGTGCATTGCATTTTGAGCTGATAAGTGGTTGGGCTGGCACGGTTCTACTAAAATCATCAATGGTGAAACCACTCAAATTAAGCTGTCACTTGTTATTAGAGGAATTTATACTTCACTCCCTCAATGCTGGAAAACTGATTTACATTGATTTATCTCTATGAAGTTTTCCTTTACAAGGTACTTCTGCACAGCTGTGTGTTAGCCTGCTAGCACCTATGAATATTCCTAATTTACCATTGGTTTTATGGAGCCCAAATATGTTACCAGGTGTAGGTCTTGGTGGGTTAATTTTTATGGAATCTGACAGCCTTCACTGTGATTAAAGCATTGGCTTTGAATAAGCTTCATTTGTGCTGCAATTGGTCCAGTATATAAAATGAGATTATATATAGGGAGCTGTACCAAAGATAGATTTACATTGTCTAACAGGCAACTCAAGCACAGGGTTACAAAACATTCAGTTATGATTAGTTATCAGTTATTCAGTTATGATTCAGTTATGTTAGATAGTGCCTTTGCAATATCAGTCAGGCCTGTCAGCTGTGCATTTGCCCCATGAACAAAGTTCTGGGCACCAAATGGAGATAATCCTCTCTCTTCTCCATGAAACTCAAAGGTGGGTTTTGGGTGGTTCTGGGCAAAGCAGTTGTAGATGTCCATGAGAACGAAGTACTAACAAGGATATGATGGGCTATCAGCGGACCAGATCAAGCAGAAGTTTTTTTCTTGGAGGACCAATAGATAAAATAAGACATTCATCTCCTGTTTCCAAATTGCCATTTTAATGATCTCCAAGGGCTTAATTCAGTTGCATTCATGACCTAACTTTTGCACTAAATTTGAGTTTAAAATTAAAATCTTATCCTTTTTCAACTTCTTTGGCGTATTAAAAATATTTGACATAATTTTTCTCATTTCAAGGCCTCTGTCCTGAACCAGAAGTAGATTTTTTTTTCTTTTCAAAAGGGCACAGCAGGGAAAAAATCCTTCCCTGCTAGGATCCAGTCAAATTTTCCTCATCAGTTAGGTTAACAGCAGGTTTAGCACATTTATTAATTATGATTGCAATTTGTTAGAACAAACAAGATTCCAAACCTTTAGGAGGCCTAGCATGATTATAAATAAATAAAAAGCTTTGGAAAATTCTTCAAGGCAAGAGCTAAGCAAAGAAAAAGAAGGGATTATACTTTGACAAAGTGCCAGTTAAGTGGAGAGTACCTTCTTTTGAAAAATTATGCCAGATAAGTTAACAATATGTTAATGGTCTACAAGTGTATATATTTATATTTTGCTTGCTAGAGGTTCATCAAAACAAAAGATGTTATGAATTTGTGTGTGAATCTCCTTGTGAACATCTGCTTTCAGGACTGGTGGTCAGTCTGTCCTCTTTCCTCACAAGTCTGATTGCATTTCTGGCTTTGGGGCACCTGTCTTTGCTACTCAGTGGATACAATTCTGCAACAGCAGTGATTATTGTGGGAAATTCACTGCAGGTTGACATATGCTCTTCTTCTTTTTCAAGAGAATGGATGCTTTCCATGTCCTTAAAGGGATCTCTGGAGGTCATCTATCTAGTCAAACTCCCTACTCAAAGAATGCAACCACTTTCTTCAAAATTTCCATCCATCAGAATTAACCAGAAGGGAAGGTTAATTTTCAGACATAATTTTCCATGTTGCATTTGTTACCTACTTCTTGAGCAAAATCCAAGTACTAATCCTGGGGCCATCAATTCTTGTAAGATACTACAGAGCTGCTCTTAGTGTGCCAACAGGTACAAGAGATTTAGATGATTATCAGCTGTCGTGGTCAACTAGTGTATTTAGAAAATCTTAACTGTTCTGTGTTAGGGGCAGGCAGTGTGGCAGTTTAATTGGGTAGCTCTATTGATTTCAGATTTTGAGAAGCTTGTTAAATATATCATGAAGGCCAGTATTCATTAATTTATTTTTTTTTATGAATGGACATCAAAACTGAAAATTTTATGTACAGTGATGATATGAATAAAACTCACATTGATGTCTTCAAAAGAAGCAAATACCTGTTAGTAACAAGCAAAGTCCCATTTCCCGTGCTGACCTGCCCCACGTCTCACTATTTACAAATATTTGTGATTTTCATGGTTTCCAATTTTATATACTTCACCCTCTGAACATATGCCTTCCAGTGCTGTAGCCACTCCATTCCTTGGTACAAAACTAGTACGAGCAGTTGTGTTTTGTCTTACTGTCTTGGGATTAGTATATCTATATTTTCTTCTATGGCAGGGAATTTGCATCCAATAGTTGCCATACCTCTATCCCGTGGCTATACATTCTTCCATGAGAAGCAGAAAATAATGTAATAGAACCAAATAATATGCTCATCCCTGACAGTAGAACTTCAGGAATGAACGTAAGTTTTTCCATAACTAACCTGGATGACATTTTCTCAAGGAAATATAAGAGCACTTGTACTGTGAACTGGACTCACCTCTTTGTTACACTGAGGATAAAAAGGGTTCTGTGTTTGCATTTTTGGGGCAGTTCCAATCAAATTCAGGGAGCTAGTCCAGCTATACAGCTTTGTAAAACAGAGCCGAATTTGTCTCATTAACGTGTGTTTCTTCAGATGTAAGATTTGGTTTCACCAATGTGCTGCTATTGTGCACTGCTTCTGTAACTACATTCGCCTCTTTGAAGTTGCAAATATGACAAAGACGTGTTGTCAAGGTAGGTCAGACCCGCAGAAGAAGATGAGATAGTCACGAGGAAGGATATTGTGGGCTGTGAGAGTGTCTGTGACACAGAAAGTAGCACAGAAGTGCATTTACTCTGTGCGCTGATGACATACTCACTTTGTTTTTTCAAGAACTCAGTTACTCATTTTCCCACTCTATTATGTTTATTGGACAAGTTCCACATAGTTCATGATCAGCAGAAGACTGAGGTCACACCATTAACATTTTTTGGCATTCATAACTAGACACATTTTTTTCCCCTTTTAAGAGAACACAACTTTGAAATAAATAAATTTAAAACCCCTAAAGCCAATTGTAGTACCTTGTAGGTCAATGACTTGGTTTTCCAAAAACTAGTGCTGCCTGACAATACCTGTCAGCAACTGCTCAGTCATTCTGAAAATCAAGGCATTTGCTTAGGGACATGAGTGTAAATGCCACTGTCTGACTTAAGGATTCTGTGTTATTTTGTTGGGGTTTTTCTTCTACAATTTCTTTATGGCCTGTAGGGTCTTTTCCCTGACAAAGAAGTTAACAGCCAAAGAAAACAGAAGTGAAGGAGTCTCAGGTTTTAGACATTTGATATATGAGTTGTTCATCTTTGTCCATCTGAGAAGTTGGTGCTTTCATCCAAAGGTCTGTGGGATCAGTTGAAAGGCTGATACTTATGTCACTGTTTTAAAAAAGCCCTAAAAGCTTTGTGCAGCCACTTCTGATTTTTCAGTAAGATGTATTCTCTTTCTGAATATTTATATTAAAATATATTTATATTTATATTAAAATTCCTGAAGGACCAGATGGTAGAGGATTCACCTAATGATTGACTTTCAGGCTGCCCTGGACTTTATAATTTGGGATTTTAATTCCGGTTTAGCTGTGACTCTGTATGACTTTGTCCCACCCTGGGTTTCTCGTGTGGCCTCTTCTTGCTTTCCCAATGACTTGTAAAGGAGAAGGAGACTCCTCAGTTGGATGATTACAACTTTCATTTGGGTGTGCAGACCCTTTCGGGCTTTAGGTGATTGTCCCCCCTGTCTCCCACCCCACACAAGGTCTGTGCTGCAGGACGGCTGCTCGGTCTGTACCAGGAGCTGCTCTCTTTCATTACCTTTGCTCTCATTATGCCTCAAAGCCAGAAAGGCATCAATTCAGCTGCTGTCTGCTCCTGGGGTTCAGACTGTACAGAACAAGGAAGGCTTCACAGGACTCATCTGTGGACAGCTGTATTCAATGAAGATCTTATGAAGATTTTTGGAAGACACTGTATTAAAATTACCAAAATTCAGGCTTTACAAAAGCTTTTGTGAATACTTTGTAGCCAAGCCGAGACTGTTCTCCATGTTTTGTGCAGACAAGGAGAAAATATTTCAGAAGAAATATTCTGTGCCTTTCTGGATGACACCCTGCTGCTTCCCAACCATTTTTTTGTTTGCCTTTTTTCCCCCCACCTCCATCATATATTAATTCCGTCTCTTCCTCCTTCAGAGACAGATGGTGAGCTGGTGGTACTAATGAGCTCCCTGCTGCCCAGGGAAGGCGGATTGAAATGCTTTGTGTTCTGAGAACTAACAGGCTGAGCACCCTCACTAAGGATGTAACACATGTGATGAAAGGTTTGATGCACAAATACTGGAGCAGACTTTTTTCACAGGCACCTATGAACCGTGTTTCCCCAAGAGAACAACTTCCCGAAACAGCCTACCTAATAGTCCCATCCTTACTGTGTTTATTGGGGTATTGCTCTGAATGGTACAGTAATCTCTCTCTTTTATGGAGATGGAGAGAGCATTAGATTGTGGACACATGGCAATTGAATGCCCTGCTTCTCTGGCATGAGCACACTGAGAAATAAAAACAAAGAGCACCTGCTGTTCCTCAGAATGAGTCTTTGAACATTATAAAAACTTTCTTGGCAAAAAGCCATTCTCTTCTGGGCTGACTTTAAAAGGAATGCAATTAATTATAAGAGCCACAGACCTCTAAGGTAAGAAAATGCAATTATCCAGGGATTCATGATGGATTCAGTTATGTCTTGTTTAAAATGTAACAGGATTGTCAAAAGTGACTTGTACTAAGGATGCAATTAAAGACAGATCAGGTTGACCAGGACGTCTAATGGCTGCAGTCGTGTGGCCAGTTCAAGGCTGCTTACAAATTTCCAAGTGGTAGTTATGTGGATTCAGCATGATCCTGAGGAGTGTTTCAAAACCTAATGAGTTGGTTAAGATTCTGAGAAATTTTGTAGTGGATTCATTAAATGTTCTCTCTCCAGCAGAGACCAAAAAGATGTATCCCTTTCTCCACACTCAGCAGAAAATCTTCAGTGACACAAGATTTCTAATTGAGTGAATGTGAAACGTTCACTTTTTTTGTGTTTAAAACAAAATAAATACTAATATCAAAGTATCTGTCTTTTAATGTGAGATCTCTTTTTAAGAGAGATCATTTTGTAATTGAAATGGAGAACATTAAAAAATCCAGGCTTTGTTTTCAATTTCTGCATAGAGAGATATCACATATGTTTAGGGGATGGATAGTAAATGTAGCTCTAACCTGAGCAACTAATATAGCTGATAAAGAGGTGTTGGTCTGTTATCAAAGCAGGTGCTTTGATATCTGTTGATTCAGAATAGTACCCAGTCCACATTTAAGTTAATTATTGTATACTAGCAAGTAACAGATGTGCTGCAGATGGCTAGGTGATTAAAATAATAAAGCTCATAAATAAAGATTTTACAGGTTTGGAAGCTAACAATAATTAAATGAGTTAAAAAGCACTATATTAAAACTTAAATATTTTAGTAATTGGACTAAAACCATATTGGTTTCCTTACTGTCAGTCAGTGGCTTTGAATAGGTTTAAAACAAAATATTGAGTTACACGCTTACACAGAGATGTTTTTCCCATCTGACTTTATTTGTACTATGCCAACAGTCACTGAGGGATAAAGTGTGTGTACTGTCTTCTTGATTCTGTGCTTTCACCAGCTTTCAGTAAGAGCATAAAATGAGGGTCAGTCTGAAAGTGGCTGATGGTCTTTTTATTAGAATGTACATTTACATTTACAGAAATAAAGCTTTTTACAGCACTGTACTGGTTTCACCAAGAATCCTTTTACAAGCATTTCTAGTTTATGACTGGAAATTCTATGCTGAAGGGAGAGGGAGACACGTACAGACAAGCAAATGCCTATCGCAGAAAAAGCAAAGTGGTCCTGTAGGCAGCGTAGGATCAAGTAATTGAACAGAGATATCCCCAGGACTAGTGGATATCTTCACATAAAGCTTTTTTACCTTTTTTTTTTGTCCTGGGATATTGCTCCTTTCCTTGTTTTTGTTGTTTTGGGGTTGTTCTTATGTTGTTTGTTTGTTTTGTTGTTATTTTTTGGTGCTGTGGTTTTTGTTTGGTTTTGGGTGTTGTGGATTTTTTTTGTTTGTTTGTGTTTTTGAGAAAACCTTTACAATTATTATTTTATCCTTATTTTTATCCTAATTCAAACCATGGCAATTTATGAGGTCTCAAAACTTTCATATGACAAGAAAGTGGCTTCCTGCCTAGCTGTGGGGGGCATCATTGTAAGGTGAGAAAGACTATGAAATGTTATTTAAAGGAAATTATACAATCTCAGTAATTTAAGTGTGTATGGATAAGTTTACTCAATTTCCAAAGTGATAATAAAAATGTAGACCACCTTGTGGTGAGATTTGTTCAAGAAGAACCACTTAGATGAATATGTGATGTAACATTGAATTAGCCTAAGGGAGTTTAGTAAATGGAATGTACTACACTAAGTAGCATGGACAGAAGACCCCTCATACCCAACATGCAATACTCTGGACTGAATTAAAAAAAAAATTTTTTTTTAGAAAAAAGCATCTTTTAGAAATTTTTCTTAAGTTTTTGTTTCTTGTTGTTTTCTTTTTCTCTCATGAGATTGCAGGTGGTACTTAATCAATAACAAAGGGCATTAATATTTTGTTTTAAGAGGGTATTTTTAGTATTAAGTGAAATAACTACTCTTTGAGAGCAATGACTAACCACAGGTGAACTGAATATTTCTGGAGTTTGCTATAGCTATTTTTTCAAATACTTATTAAGAAGGAAATCATAAACAAATAAGTAGGGAATGCTCAGTTTCTATTTGTGATTATAGACTACTGTGTACCAGTGGGACATCAGATAACCCCACTCACTGCACAGACAGTCCATGGAAGTTTCTCCCCTTATCTTAAAGCATTCTACTTTTTAATGCAGTAAACCTCTGCAATGTATGGACATTTACGCCATATTCATATGGAAGTAACTCTGGTAGTAGAATCACAGAACACTTTGTTTATGGTTTTTTCTTCTATGTACTGTAATAATGAACTTCCTTGCTACATTCCCCTGACCTTTCTCTTCGACTCCTGCAGTATCCCAAGGTCATTTCCACGTGCTACTTGGGACGAGAGGCAGTACTGGCTGTGGGTCATGGTAAGCTCCCTGCCAGACTCCCCAGTGGCCTCTGCCATTTGCCTTTCTCACAGTGGAGATGCCCTTTGGGTCTGTATTCTTTATCCAGCTTACTATTTGTAAAAGTTGTAGAGGTTCATGATTTTTGAAGTCTCTCTTGCTCTGAAATCTGGGTCCAAAAGCCATTTCGTATGGGGAAAGGAACTGGAAGGGGGAAAAAAAAGATTGTCTAAGTCTTGTTTTCTTAGGGAGTCAGATTAAACATGTGGATCTAAGACTTGTCTTGCACTTTATAGATCAAGCAGAATGCATCCTCTGGTGTGTAGTTGTAGTGGGGAAGCTAAATTAAGAAGGGTGGTCAAGAACTTAAAAAACTGTGCCAAAAAGTGTTGCCCTGTGCATTGTTCTGTCATATGAGAAGATTAGCATGAGATCCACTACAGAAGTATTTTCTTCTCTCACATATTAAATTTGCTTCCCTTTCTGTTAGTTTGGATTTTTGGGTACGGTGGAACATTATCAAGTATAATGTAATAGTGTTGTTCAGACATGTTTTAGGTTTGCATCATCACAGACACTCCCTTAAAGAGTTAGACAGGAAGGAAAAATGAGAATGCTGCCTTTTCCTTAATTTGCATCATGAAGTACCTTCTTAGAAATCACTTTTAAATTTCCATCATGTCATGTGAGAAAGACCTTCCTTTCCCTTTAGTTGTGAGATAAATACCCCACCCTTCACCCAGATGTACAGAAGTAGTATTTAGAATTAATTAAACTTTCTAGTTTGAGCATATGCTGGTGGCATGGTGGAAACCTGGGAAATTCTCTCCCATTAAAGTGAGAGAAGATGCCTTTTCAATTCAGAATAAAAAACCTCTGCTTTAAATATGGAGAAGCTTTGGTATTTTGGATTTAATGAAACCTAAATATGTCAATATTGAAGGCTGTTTGCTTTTGTTAAACAGTTGGCATGCTATACTGGCTGGCATTGTTATATTTGCTCTGCCAAAATCCTCTGCATCTCATTGTTTTCCAAGCTATACGGATTCCGCTCTTCAGGTCTGTCTTCAAACTAGGTTTTTCTGTTTAGTTTTAGTATAAACTACATCTGCTCTCTATTTTTTTCCCAAATGTCTTGATATTTCTTCTTTTATTCATCGTACAGGCATTGATATAGACAAATTACTGTGAATAATTATTTTGAATTTGAAGTCAGCACAAGAAAAATGATGGATTTGGAATGTGAACAGTGGAAGTTTAGCATATGTAGATCCTCTAATGTGTCCTGATCATATTCAAAATTGGCTTCTGAATGTCCAACAATACACTTCTTTTGGCCAGGGGCACAAGGCTGTCATGAATATAGAGCTGAATTCCTCTGCAGTCCCAAATCTGAATCTCCTGAGCTTGCATTACAGGGGATTATACTTGTTACAAGTGACAACTCTAAAATCCACTCTCAGATTTCTCCACCAAAAATAGTTCTAGTCACGAGGCCTACTTGAGTTAGTGTCTAGAAAACATATTTTCTCCGCAGTTGGTGTAGTTTTTAATTTTTCTCTGTGTGAGTAGCATGCAAAGGACTACAGTAAATAATCTCCTTTTCTGCTGTATACCACATCTCTCTTGTAAGTACAATGCCAGAATTATGATGTGAATTGTTAATATTCCAATGCTGAGCACTGAAGTCAATGGAAATCTGGCATGTAGGATGATGGGATTATCATGATGGGAGTTCAGTAAAAGGCATGTACATTTTATTCTTTAGTCAGTCATTTTCCATGAAGTAATTTTGGAGTATCCAGTTCTTTATATTTATCCAAAGATTTTGACAGCTTCCTGGAAAAACAAACCGGCATCTAGGGGTTGATAATCAAATGAAGCTGCTACAGAAGAGGTGAAGAGCTGGTGTAAAGACTTTCTCACATAGTCAGAACTGCTTCAGTGGGAAAACAGAAAAGTAAAATGAGTGAGATTCTCTAGAGAACTGTGCGTTCGGGGTAGGTCAGAGTTTGTTAGTGATCTGGCTGATGGACTAGGCAGTGTATATATTAAATTTATATATGTCTTGGAGTCTGAAAGGTTTCTAAGCATTGTTGGGAAAGAAAACTGGAATTCAGAATGATCTTGGCAAACTGAGGAAATGATTGGAAAAACAGAGGAGATAAATTAGGAGGTCTAAGTGTAAACTATTGCACTTCAGCTACCAATTAAGTGAAAATGTTACAGAAATAAAACTTGAGTTTTAAAATTAACCACAAACTGAACTTTGGTCTTGTCTTTGTGATGCCGAAGAGCCAAACCTCACACTGGAATATATGTATATCTGAATTTACATGCAAAAGATACAGATAAGTCTCTCTGGTCAATTGGTCTTTGTAGGGCATCAGACAGGAATGAGCCTAAAGAGCATCAGGGATGAAGGAGGGAGGGTCTGACATGTGACCTGTGACAAAGACCAGAATAATGTGGGGGTTTTATTTTAGGGAGTAGCAGTCAATGGGCAATGTGTTAACAGTCATCAAATATATTAAAAAATACCAGCAAAGAGGATACAGTCTCCAAATGCTTAGTGCTAGATGATGAATAGCAGGCTTACATGTCAGCAAAGAAAACACAAGTTAGAAATTAGGGAAAACTTTATGGTGTTACACCATTTGGATTATTTGCCTGAGAAAGTTATAAAATCTTCGTTACTGGAGGTTAATAAATATATAGACAAACATCTGCTAGAGATAACAGAGGTATAATTCATCTGCCTTGGCAGTGATGGATATGAAGTATAAGTAATAAGAAAGTTTCTTAAATTAGGCAGATCAATACTGGTATGTTGATTCATAATTATTTAATATATCTATAATAGGTTTAAATAAGGTGTTCTTATCCTTTTGGGTATGTGGCGAATTGTGTCTTCCTTCTGAAAAGGTTCTTTTATGACCATGTCTAAAATAAACACTTCTATCTGCTCTGACACCTTGATGGTAAGCAAAATATATTGCTAGTATTTTGGCTTTTTTTAAAGTGTCAGACTTATTCTGATTACTGTTGTGACCTTCTGAAAGTGGTAATATGGAAAGCACATTAAGAATGTTAATAGACTCCACCAGCACTTTGGCCTACGTGGCACTAGAGTTTGTTACTAACTTCACTAGCAGTTTGTATAATAAAGAAAATTTGCCTCATTGCTACAGATATGCTGTTCTTTGTGGTGTGATACTCCTAAAAGTAGTATAAACTCACATTGAAAAGTGGTGTGACATTTTTATGATGGAGAGTAATAACCTACAGCAAGATCTGATGGGAATTTGAGAGAAGCAAAGGCTTCATTTTATTGTATCCCTGTACGTGGCTTTGCCAGGGTGGAGATGGGCGTGGAGAGCAGGCAGGGCACCCTGGAGTGTTTGAGGTGGATGGGACACCTGAAAGAATCCTCTCTGGAGGTGAGCAGTTCACCAGTAACCCACCGGTTGGCAGCTGTTCTGCCTGCCCCCAGGATGTTTCGTTTTTTATAGAGAAAACATGTTTTTGATCCTGTGAGGTTCCTCTGTCATTGTGAATTACCTGTGTGCTGGAAACATGTTTATAGAGTCACAGTTCAGCAATGGAGGGATTGAGGACTGAAACACTTTTGCTGAGATGAAAGTTATTTTTACAGCAGTTGTATACAAAAAAAAATATTTTTAGACACTATGACAGGAAATTGGAATCTTGACTGCTAATTGTGATTTATGCTCAAATCAAGAAGGTTCATTTAGATTTTTCGTGCTTTGTGTTATGTTCACATTTCTGCCCTAATGCATTTTCAGTTCTCTTTGTTACCTGAAATACCCTGCATCTTTTAGATCTGGAAGAATGAACAATTTCTACCAGGCTTGCTTGTTCAGAGTTGCAGCATTACCTCATGGTTTTATGCCGTCAAATATAGAAAACAGCTCTGCTAGCTCTCCTGGATCCCCATGCGGACTTCACAGAATCATAAAATGGCTTGTGCTGAAAGGGACTATACCAGGACCTTAAAGAGCATCTAGTTCCAACCCCCCTGCCATGGGCCAAGTTGTAAATGAATTTGATCTTGTACACGGATGTCATCTTTCTTATAAAGGTAGAACACTGAAATCACATTACTTCATTGTTGAGCTTAGGATCCATTTTAAAAAAGAAAAGCTATCAATGGCTTTGGTATTAACAGTAGCCCATAACAGTTACTGGAGGATGTGAGCATTGTGCATGGCAACACCTGTAGGACCTCAGCTAGAGGTTGATTTATATATGACTGTTATGTGGTACAGCCATTTCCACTTGAAAACATTTTCAGACAAACATGAACACTCTCCAAACGTATGTGAAGGAGAGGAGCTAAGAAATGTTTGTGGTCCTGATTGATGGCATTTGTAATTTTCCTTAGTGAAATCAAATTTTTATGAAAGTTGGAGTATTCCAAAATACATTAGATGGAGTAATTCCAAGGTTAAGATTGAATGTACGATGTTTTCAAGTGGCAAAACATTGCCAAAAAGGCACAAGTGCAGGTCAGCTGATGAAGGACTTGTTCTGTGATTAGGTTTGTTGGGACAGGTACAGTGACAGTTCTGCATCTCTGGTAAGTGCAGCAAACATCACTTGTGTTTTACAGTTCTGTTTAGTCAAATTACCTCTTATACTTCTGTTCAGTCACTATTAGTTCCAGAGAAAGTGTGCTTGGGGAGTACTTAGGCAAAAGAGTATGCATTATTGAATGCCTATGCAGTACACAAAGACTAATTGAGAGACCTCGTTAAAGGGTAGAAAGCTCTGTTGCAAGTGGTTCATCAGGTGAACTAAAAAACCTCTTGAACTGCTCCCACTGCACACTTCTGTTGAGATGGACTCAAGTTGTTGGGGAAGAGAAACAGTGATTTTTGATTATGGAAATAACTTTTGCTTTGAATGGGGACATGTTCTCAATTGAAATGATTCTTAACCACTGGGATAAGCAGATTTCAGGAAGAAATAGTGTATTTATAAATGTTTCTCTATAGTGGATGACAATAGGAGAATGACCTTTACATTTTGAAGCACTTTTTAGATAATGAATTGTTAAGTTAGAAAGTATTCTGCATCAGCAGGGATAGTGGTAGCTGGCAGAGAAATGGAAGGATAATGATGGAATGTTTCCTTGTCTCTGGATGAGCAAGTGGCTTTCCTCTGGAACACAAAGCGACCAGGAGCTCTGGCTCCTGTGATAAACTTCCATGACTGAGAAGGGCTGTTGTCATTAGAACTTGTTTTCTCAAGTTCTACCAAGCTCCTAGGTGTATTTGGGATTCACAGTGTGGCATTTAAGCAGAATCAGCCCTGCCTAGTAGTTGTTACCGTGTACTTTATGGCATGTAGACACAATTCCATATTTCATATCACTGTTTTTCTAAACCAGGTGTTCTCTAGGAGCAGACTGGACCCAGCACTGGTACTCTGCATCTGTCTGCAGGTTTTTGTTCTGAGGTTAGGAGCTGTCATTGTTTCGTTCTGTGGATGGTGTGATTTGATGGACAATATGGTAGCATTCCTCCCAAAATGAGGATTAATTGACGACAATACATCATGGAATCGGTAAGGATGCAACTCAGAGGAGTGGTTGTGGCTGTTAATTTTCCCTTGGAAGTCTTCTCTGTATTTGAATGTGTTTGAGGTTGCAGTTGAGTTTGGTTTCAGACAGGAAGAACATGGCAACAAATTGAGGATCCAAAACTTGTGCTGGGACACAGGGCATAAAAACCCACATGCATAATTGAATGTCTTGTTCTGCTTGAGTCGAGCAACAGAATATTGTTTTCTGTGAATATTAGCTCATATTTGAGAATTAATTTATTTCAATCCTGTCTAGACACGTCTTATGTTCATTTTCTACAAATAGACTTCAGCATATGGCAGGATTTGCCAAATCAATACATTTTAACTATGCATTACAGAATTCTTGAGGATGGCAGTTGGAATTTATAATCACAAACACTAAGGACTCTTGTCTGATTCTACAAGTCACAAGCTGATCAGGCAAAATTAAACTTACCTGAGCTCTCACAGGGCATAAGAAAACGTTACTTTATACCTAACAAGATACAGGTCAAGGATTACTTTACAAATATTCTGAGGCAACTATTGTTGATAATTTGCAAACAATAGAGTAATTTGTCTGGAATACAGTGTTCTGTGATATACTGCTGTATTGAGATGAATTTAGTGTTCATATACATAGAAAGCACAGAGCTTGATTCCAAGGGATTTATTTAGGTAGGTGCCTTTTTATTGGGGTCTTAAAGGATGGACTGTTCTCTGCCTCTTAGCATCTCTTCCTTTCCTGTATACACCTTTGAAGAATATTTACCATTTTCAGAAAATGCCATGTGTCTCACTGTTCTCAGAGTTTCACCTTTTCTCTACTGTAATGGAAACTCAGGTGGTAAGGGTGGCGAGTCCATGGGCCAGTGCTTCACAGCTGAGCTCTGGATCTACATTGTGTGTTGTTTTCAACTGGGAGCGTAAAGTATAGTGATATTTGAAATATTCTGACCACTTATACAAAATTTTTGGAACCAATTACCTGCAGACAGCATACCTGATATTTAAGGAATTTGGTGTCTCTTGTCTGAGATGGGACACCAAGGCGCTTATATGCTAAAAGAGAACATAACAGGAAAATTCCAAAGCAAATGCAAATAGTCCTTCTCGACTGTGTGCCAAGGATGCCTGACATTGCTACCAGTACTGTTAGTCATGCTGTACCTGCAATTTAGATGAAATCTGTACCCAGCATGTCCAGTTTTCAAAATAAAGACTAATGCATTCCCTCCCCTTGCTGCTGCTACACACTGAGTCTTGTGTAATCACTGCCAAAAGATAAGAATGTAATGGGAAGAAAAAGAAATAAAAAACAATGCTGTTCTGAAGGGGAAGGCAAAGAAGAGATAGGTATAAAAGAAAGATTGTATGTGTAATTAGTGCTATGATAATAATTTGAAATGCAGTTACTAAAGGTCAGCCATCTCCAAAGGCAAATTCTTCTTTCCTGCTCAGAGACATTAAAGCAGTAGGGAAGTTGAGGGAAGTATCAAGTAGAGATGGGGTGGCAGCAGAGGATAACAGATCATGTTTCCCCCCTCAGGACCTTAGGTCTTAGAATGATGAAATCACATACATCTCTAAGTATCGTATGCCTCACAGTAGTGCTTATTCCCTACAGCTTCAGGGTATGGAAGATGCTGCTGTCTTCTTGTTTTATTATATTTCTGCTTTTGCGTATCTGGTGCTCAAGGGATTGAGGAACAGCAGAACTAATTCCTTCCCACATTCTTCTGTGCCATTTGATACATTTACTGACAAATGGAACATATTTTTTCCCCAAATCTATACCTAAAGATTTGAAGAGACCACTGCAAAGCATAAAACTAAAGCCTGAAAAATCTACCTAAAGTAACCCAAGCTGTATTTTCTTTCAGATATTCCATTGAAAATATAACATAAATGTTCTTATTTTCTTTCCTCTTGTACTTGACAGTATGTGTGAAAAGATGTTAGTCTGAACGTGGTGGTACTTATTATTGTTGTTATTTAGTAAAGCCACAGAACTGAAATGATAAAAGATCATTTACTCATCATAATAAGTACACATGACTCATGGATTTTGTATTTGTTCCATTAATCCAACTCCACTGTGTGGTTTGAAAGTAATTACATTTTGAATGTCAGAGTGAATAACTTAATGGTTTGGAATCACTTGAAATTTCTTATCAATCCATCAGCTAATATCCCTTACTTATCATTTGCATTGTTAACAGGATAAGTGACTCAAAGCTACTCCTTATTTTACTTATTTTTATAATTATTTACTGCTTTCTTTGATCATATGGTAATATCCTTCATTTTTACATCCTTCAATGTCTTAGAGACAACAGGTATCCACTTTGTTCTATTTTAATGCTTTATTGAGACAAGCCCAGAAGTTTCTCTGACCTTTTGTAATATTTTAGGAAATTTGAAGTGTCTGAAGCTCAGTTGTGTTGAGTACACTTCTATTTATCTATGTAAAATATGCAAAATGTTAGGACGATCTGAGACAGATCCAAAAACTATAACAAAAATAATTATAAACTTTAAGTGCTAATCAAAATGCTGCCCACACAAAGCTGCTGAATAGTCCATATGTGGCCAATGCAAATATAGATGTGACGTGACTGTTCCTTTTCATGCTAGATTAGTCAGTTCCTGGAGACACAGTACCGATACTGGAGGACAAATTCTATGGGATTTGATGGGTCATCTGATTATCATATTTCATATTATTCTTACTAATCTCATAATGTAGAATAGATAGATTTGTGAGCAGGTAAATAAGGAGAGTGCAATTATATTGGAAAGAGTTGAAACAAAAGATCACTTTTCCTTCTCAGACAGTTATGCAGCAATGCAAAGGGCCTTTAGCAAACACAAAGGAAAATTATTGCCATATATAATTTTTTAATGTAATAATCCTAAGGAAGGAAGAAAGGAAAGTATTACCACTGCATAATATTTCCTTCCTTCATCACCCTCCTTAAATCTAGCTGTCTCATTTTTGGAACTCTGAAGTGCAGGAATGCAGGCTTCATGTTAGTGAAAATGAGGGACAAACCAGCTTTGAGTCATGGAATCTGCTTCTAAAACTTGCCATAAGAGTAAACTTTTTAGGTTCTCTGACTGCTTCTGGAAAGTGTTTTGCATCTGTTGAGTCAAGCCTTTTATTTGACAGTAAAGTTCTTTTCTTGATCTCATGTAATGTGGTCTCTCTTGGCTTCAAAACATAAAGAATGTTCCCCAGTTAAAAAAAAAAATAAAAAAAGTTCAAGTATAAAACATGGTTTAAAAATGGTTTTACTTGTCTTTAATCATGAGGTGGAAGAATGAAATTTGTCTCTCTTTCTAAAAGTACATTATAGATGACCCTACTGTCCAAACTCATTTACTATTATTAGATCTTTTCAAACCTGAGACGTGCTGACATCCTGTCTTTAATGCTCTTGTAAATTCTGAAGTAAACAGATTTCAAAGACACTTGACTGTTAGTGTGAAGACAAGGTCAAAGAGTTGAATGACACGTCCTCCTGGTACAATAAGACTACCTATCAATCAGTTTTACTAGCAAATTCTTAATAAAGAAAAGAGATCAGAACATGACAAAAAAATTATCTTGGAAATATATGTGCATGATGTCCATTTTGGTATCCTTGGACTAGTAGTTAATAATGAACCATTATATATGGCCTGGAAATATGGTTGTCTCCTGTAGGAGAACCTTTTCTGCAGTTTAAAACTTCTGAAAATTAGAAAGAGAAAAAATTCTATTATGCCAAAGTGTTCTGAACAATACATATTAAAGTAACTAAAATAAGCAAGACGATTAAATTTAATTTAAGAATGATCATACTTTAGTATTGATAACTGAAGGATGATAATTTACAGCCATTAAAGAATTTTTTATTTTAATTATTGAATACTCTTTTATGTCAGTCTGCAAGCTTCACTCATGATGCATTTGGCAAATACACTCTCAGAAGTTGGGTCATTTTCCTCTGTCTATAGGCTGAAAGTTTTTAGCATTTTTTAGCCTGCCCTGTGTTGCCACTGTGTTTCATTTCATTAAATCTCCTTTGACATTTGTTCTACAGGGTTAGCTGTTACAGACAGGTTAATCAATGGTAATGTTAAATACAGCCAGTCTCCCACTTTAATAGTAGGACACAGTCTAAAGTTAGACAGATGGCTCTGGAAGAAGGATTTCCCTTTACCTACTAAGTAAATGTATAGGAACAACAAAACTGTGACTCATATATCTCATTTTTATTATCACAGGATATTAAAAATTAGAGAAAATATAAAATGCCTACATGATAAAGGACTTCAGATGCATTCAACTGTCAGTGTCCTTAGATACATAGTGGAGCTTTTTCATTTGGTCATTATCTCATGAGGATAATGAGAGTTTGTCTCAGTAAAAGCAAATAAGTCCGTTCATCCCTGGAGATCAAGTCTGATCCATTCTGCACACAAGATACATTTACGTATGAATTTGCTGTTATTTATATATAAATCTATGTTATGTGGTGAATTTGGCAGCTCTGGGTTAATGGTTGTATTTGATGATCTCAGAGACCTCTTCCAACCAAAATGATTCTATGATTTTATGAGGAAGGAGGGCAGATTTCAGTCTGTGGTTTTCCGTCGGTTTTCTGACAAATGTGGGGCAGTAGGCATTGCATCGAATGACTCCTCCTAACCACCTTACTCTGGCTTTCTCCAGTGATAGCCAGAGTTTGGATTTCTTTGAAAAATACTGCTCTGGAGTGGACATGATTTGGAAGTAAGAATAACAAGTGTATCTTTGTCTCTTCCCAAACACTGGCATGTTGGTTTTCAATTTATTGGGGCAAGATCAAACTGTTTTCTGAGTCATGTATAAAAGGTACTTATTAAAATATGTCTGCTGGGACTGGTGGCTAGAATTTAGGATCTGTACATTTATTTGTAGAGTAGTGGTGTTGTGCTGAACTTTCCCTATGAAACTGAGGCTTGACCACATATACCAAAAGGTTTGCCAGAGCTTTCATAGGTTAAATTCCTCAAAGTAGTGGTTTAGAGTGGAATCAACAACAGCAGAAAAGGGGAAGCAGAAAAGCTTTCATCGGACAAAACCATTTTTTTTTTCCTTTTCATTTAAGCTCAACTGCTTTGGGCAGTAGAATAAAACTTAGTTATATGACTGCAAAAAAGAAATGTAGATAAAATGCTTTTGTGCCACTTTTCAGACCACAAATGTAGAGTTTGGGATACAACTATAATTTCAGACTTAATCCAAAGATTGTTCAGGCCTTATGTCATAAGTACTTTGCTTATCATTAAATGTGAATTTTTTTTTTGTTGGCTTAAACAACCCTGCTGCCAGTTAAGAACTTCTTTGGAACAAGTACACTCGAGGCAGAGTTCAATTACATTGAACTTTGAAGACAAAACAAAATGACAAAACTTTTGGTTTTAGTATGGTCAAGAACTGTATGTGAAGTTGTGGATTTCCTAGAAAATATGCAGCTAAGTTCCTTGTATGACTTTTTTTTCCTAAAGAAAATTGTTTTTGTTACACGGTGTCTTCAACAAAGACAAATCATGGAATGTAATTTTCAGTAACTGCAGAATCACAAGTGGATTGAGGTTGGAAGGGAACTCTTTGACATGGTTTAATCCAGCCCCCTTGCTCAAAGCACAGTGGTCTAGATCTTGTCCAGTTGAGTTTTGAGTATCTCCAAGGATGGAGATAACCCAAGTTCCCTGGGCACTGTTTAACTGTTCAGCCACCTGCATGGTAAAAAAAGTTTTTTCTTGTGTTCAAATGGAGTTCGGTTCAGTTTGTGTCCATTGCCTCTTGTCTCTGAGCACTGCCAAGGACAGTCTGGCTCCATCTACATACTCCCTCACATCAGTTATTTATGCACAGTGATAAGGTCTCCCCTGAGTCTTCTCCAGGCTGACCAGTCCCAGCTCGCTCAGCCTTGCCCTTGGTGATAGATGGTCCAGTTTCTAATCGTCTTGGTGGCTCTTTGCTGGCTGTTATCCGATGTGACAGTGCCTCATACCAAGAGGCCACATTATTGCAGCTGTGTCTCAGCAGTGCTGAGTGGCGACGATCACCTCCCTTGGCCTGCTGGAAGTGCTCTTCCTGATGCAGCCCAGAGACTGTTGGCTGCCTTTGCTGCAAGGGCACTTTGTTGTCTTAGGTTCAACTTGATGCCCAGCACGACCCCCAGGCCCTTTTCTGCCAAGCTGCTTTCCAGCCTTCTGGCCTCCAGTATGGACTGGTGCAGAGGGTTATTCCTTCCAGGTGCAGAACTTTCCACCTCCCTTTGTTGAGTTTCATGCGATTCCTGTTTGCCTGTGTCTCCACAAGATATATTACTGATGTATCAGCCACTCCTCACAGTTTTGTATCATCTACAAACTTGCTGCCGTTATCCCATGGATCTCTTTCTCATTGTCTTGGAAGCTGTGAAGTCAGTTGACCTCCATCTGCAGCTCTTCGCTTGGTGACCTTCCACAACCACAAGGCTCCTGCAAAGAAGGAGTTCGTCCTCTGCTGTCCATCTTCAGTGAGAGAGCCCAGACACCCCAGCAGCCCCAGATCTGCAGAGCTGCATCTGCTACTGGCAGCTCCATCTGAGCTTGAATAGTAGATGATAGGAGAAGCAGGAGAACATGCAATAACCTTCATTCCTACAAAAAGAACTTCTTTTTAGACACTGGGTCACTTTTTTCTCTTCCTAGTCTCCTTTAGTATCAGACAAGCATATGATTGAAGTTTTCATGTTCTTGAGTGCTTTGAGTTATTTTGAATGTAGAGAACTATTCTTATTCTGTGGGGGTTGTTTTCACATGCATTTGAAATTACATGCCAATAATTTATAGTGGACCAAGCTTCTGTTAAGGGCAGTTAGTCACTGTCAAGTGAATGGATGTATTAGCACGTCACCCTGGTATATATCAACCCTCTCTCCTATAAAGCACAGTGGCAGCTGTGAACACACTCTTAGTGCAGCTTTCTTTTTACAAAACAGATCCAGCAAGGCATGTGTTCAGAAGATCCCTTCGACCAAGGAACATTGCCTTACTGTTTTATTTTTGGAATGTTCATTAATGTGGCGTGGAAGCACCCTAGATCCATGTGAAGATGTTAACAGCCATAAAATTGGCTGCTTCCTGTACTTGTTACTATGAAGCACAATCTTCTCAGTTTGGAAATTCGTATGTAAATGCGTGTATTTGTTTTAGGATTCTGTTTCCTAGCAAGCTGGGACACAGTGCATTTGCTGTGGCTGGCCCTCATAATCTGTCAGCATAATTTATGGCAACACTTCACGGCACCTTCTGCTGCTAACGGCCTCTCAGGGTCCTGCAGAAAAGGCTAGTTCTGCCTCCTAATTTTAAGAGCCATGATGGTGGCACTGTTTGTCTCTTTTCTGGATCTATTTTGGATTTATGTCTGGCCAAGGGTTTGAAAGAGCTGCTATTAAAGCAGAAACATCTGCTGGGGCTTTATGTGCTGCTGGCTTGCCAAGTTCAATAGCAGGCCAAACTACAGCTGATGGGCTCAGCCCTCCACAGGTGTCACTGCAGTTACAGGAGAATGACTGCAAGGGAAATTGGGCTGCTGAAAGCTCTAAACAAAATAAATCCCCCCCAAAAAACCCTTCAGCAACGGTAGAAGGCTATTAGGAGATTACAGCTGGGGTCATTAGCAAGTAACAGAAACAAATCCTGCTGAAGTGGTTGTGAGCATCTGAATTCCCCGGTGGTCCTGGTTGCTGCAGCACCCTCACGTGTCCCTCCTCCCATCCCTACCTGCAGGCTTACCACTATGTTCCTCACACTGCCAGCTCAGGCAGCAAGGACACACTGATTGAGAGGCTGTTAGGAAAACCTGATCTTGTTTCACCGTCTGAATGTTTTCATGATTCAGACACATCATGGCAACCTCGTTCATGGGTGTGGTTGAGGCAGATGTTGTTTTTTGACATGGACTGTGAACTTCTGTTGCAGGACAGGAATTCAAAACAATGCTTTAAAATTCCTTGTAAAGGTTTTGTTCCTGATGTAATAGTAATAACTTGAAATAATCACTCCTTTGACGTGGGGGACACAGGAACTGATATCCTGGATGAACTTGAACTGCCTCTGAGCACTGCCCAGCCTCCATCCCTGATGTGTACTTGCAGTTGTGGAAAAGCATGCCAGAAAACTGTGGGTCTCTAATACACTCAGCATAAAGCTTGATACCTTCCAGAGTCTATTTATCTGAATTTACTTATTGTTTAGGATTTTTATTCTTTATAAAATGTCTAGTTACTCCCTTAGTTCTGCCAAGCATTTGGCTTCAGGTGCAGAATACCACAGTCAAATTACTGACAAAACATTGACTTCATTTACCTTTTTATAAAGTGCTACATCCTGGCCAGATAGTTCATTCCCCCTTTCACCTCCCCCATAGCAATCATAAAATGGAGGTCAGCATTTCAGCAGCAAAAGCAAAAAGTTCTACAAATGGAGTTAAAGAAGAGTTCTGCTTACTGAAGAGTGAGTAGCAGACTGTTATAGCTGGCAGAGCCCATTGCTAGAGGAACAGATAATTGCATGTGAATGAGCACATACAATTAATTATTATCAGTTCTTTTTTAATTGTGTAAATGTTCTCATTCCAACCAGTTCTATCCAGTGATTACAAGAAAATTTTCTGATCAGAAAGCACAAGGCCAAATTCTCTTATACATTCCAACATGCTTCTTGCCTTCCAAGGAGCTGCCTGACTGAGAATGAAGTAGTCTCTGAAATATTTCATCTGTGTGTTGTGGTTTTAAATAAAAAACCCGGGCTATGGTAAATACTTAGCATTCTTCCATGGTAAAGAATTTTAATATTCCTTGCAAACCTCGAGAAAAAATTCTTAAACCATCTCCTTTCCCCAAAGAACACAAATACGTGAGATGAAAAATTTTCCTTTGTAAATACTTATTTCCACTCACAGCACTCATAAAAGAGGAATCCTACTGGAAGTGGTAGGTGGATGTTTCCACTTCTGTCAATATAGTTAGTAGGCCTAATTTTGGAGAATTACATTTCAGCAACAAAGACTTTTGTTTCTTTTTAATTTTCCCTAAATTATAAAAAAAAAAACCCAAACCAAAAACAAACAAACAAAAACCCAGCCAAAAACCCCCAACCTTTTCCTTATGTAGGAAGTGAAGTATTAATATAAAGATATAGCTAACGGTAAAATTCTTCCCCTACTCTAATCTAGCTAGCAACAGCTAGATTAACCCCCAACACCACCCCCCCCAGTTAATATTAATGATTTTTGCAGCACTCCGCTATCAGTCCTGGTATTTTATTTATGTTTCTAATACACCAGAGCAGATTCTCAGTAGGAAACACCTCAAATGTTCCATGATACACTCCATTCCTTGCTGAGACCTACTAATGCAGTGCTGGACTTGCAGCTGCTGAAACTAAATCTACACATGACTGTTTCGTGGGACAAATGCTTGCATACTAACTGTTGGTTACACAATATGTTGAATTGAATGAAGAACTGTGGTAAGAAATTGGTCTTTCCCTATTTCCCACAATTTCATTCTTGTTTTCTACTCCCCCTTGTAGGTCACTACAACTGTTTGTGGGAACGGGTTGTAAACAGGATTAGTGAAATGATCCAGGTTAAAAGCAAGACTTCAAAACCATTAATTTGAACGTGAATAATTTCAGTAATGTTTTTAACAGGAGCAAACAGCTGGGGTAGAATGATGTGGGGAATTTTTAAGTTGCCCGCAGGCACCCTCAGGTGCCCCCATGCCCCTGGAGGGCACCGTACTCCACCACCTGCCTGAGCCCTGCTGTGGCTGCAAAGCTAAGAAGGAAGAAATAACCCAAAGCTTTTACTTTTTGCAAAAGTAAGACATAGCCCTGTCTTCCTGGCGGTGTCTTGTCTGCTTTGTCACTGTGACACTGCTTGTTTCATGGCTGAATGGATTCATCACAAGTATCTGTGTACTGCAAGCGTGGCTACAGGCTGTGCCTTCCAAGATGTACCGTCAGCAAGTGCTGTGTGTTGGTGGTGGAATTAATGCACCAAGGCAGGAGCTTCAAAATAGGTGTCTAGTCTAAACTAACACTTTCTGAGAGAAAAGGTGACGGCTGCAGCCAATAGAAGCTAATGTGATGTTTTGTGGGCCTGTAGAATATGAAGGCTAATTATTGGAGCTGTGCAGGAAAGTAATGAGGAGCTTGGAAATGTAACTGATAAGCAGAGTGATTATAGGCTAATGAGCAGGATGTTTGTGGTATATTGAAGGACAAATGAAGGATTGAAAAAGATAACTGTGATGGTGTACAGTGAGTCTATGCAGAGTTGGGATGCTTAAATACAGCACTGAAAGATATGTAGTTGATACTAAAGATACAATGCTGCTAACTATTGGAGTTTAAGAGTGTGTGTGTTAAGTAATTAACCAAAACTAGTACTCGATAAATGCATGACAGAAGATACAGTAAGGGAAAAAATGATACAGTACATAAAATATATATTATGTAATTCAAGTGTCTGCATCAAGTAACACCCCATTCTGTACAAAGAGCTCTGGTTATCACCTTCCATGTTCTCTCATAAGAAAACATTAATGGTTCCTGTACATTAGGAAGCATTGGGTTCAGACAGCTCTGAGACAGGCTAATTCCTGGAAAATGTGGGCACCAAAACACTTTATTCAAAGGTAATTTCAACATCAGAGTAGAAAACTGCAGCCTGGACTGCCAGTGTGGGGCCCAGTCAGGCTGGGTACCATGTGGTGTCAGGGCAAAACCCAGTATAGTGTCATACAGCATTTGTCTACTGTGAGATTTAAGTGCACTGTAAAATAAGGTCATGCCTTAATTTGTCACTGGGAAATTAGGAACCATAGTTCCTGAGGAAGGATCTAACTCCCTGAAGTCACCTAGCATGGTAATCCTTACTTTTATTATTGGCTACAGAGGACTGGTTTTCCCTCTCAGTGTGGCCAGTTGAATTGGATATGTTTAATGCATTGAATAAAAGTCCAGTTCTAGTATTTGTGATGTTTATGATCCTCCTAGAGTTCTCACTCAATATAAATGCAGTTTTTTGGTTTAATTTGCTTTTTTTCGTGTGGAATTTTTCAGGTCAGCATTTTGCAATCAAATATATATGGACATTAATAACTGTAAAAATTGCAAGGAATCTCTATAGCTGTGTAAGTGCAAAGTTGCACCATGTCCTGTAGTCATCAGAGCATTACAGAGCGGGACACTTAAAAAAGGCTGTTATGATTGTCCACAGCTCTTGAAAGTATATATGCTATCAGATATGTTATCAATATATGTTATCAATAATGGATTGTTAGTGAAAACAGGACGTGTTCATCTTTGTGATGCTTTTGGGAAAAGAAGGTAAAATCTGTATTGACTAAATGTGAAGTTGCTAAACTATTTATTTGTTACCTCTTGCATACGCCATTGATTCTTTAGCGTAAAAGTGGATTAAGGAAGAAGCATTTCTATATTTCTGGTTTTGAGAGAAAAAAAAGGTTAAACTTTTCTGGAAAGTAGAGATAGGTATTTCCGGAAAGTACTCCAGCAAAGCTGATAGCTGATGAGTAATCTGTTAATTGGATTGCTGGGTGTTAATTGGATTGCTGGGAGTCCTACTCTTCTACAGCCTTTGAAGAAGCTTTCATCTGCATGAATTCCTCAATATATGAGTCAAGTATTGGAATCCAATGTTACAATGTGTTTGTACTCTGAAGAAAGGCTTTGAGGTTTTGGAGGTTTTTTGTTGCTGTTTGAAAGGATTTTATGAGGCTAACCAAAGTCTCTGCAATTTCCACATTGGACATGTAAGAGCCCTTGAAGTCTTCTGTGCTGTTCAAGTGAAAAAGATATGTTAGTGTTCAACTTCTTTAATGATATTCCTCTGGTTTCTTTCCTTTCAGTAGGTTTGTCCTGGCATTTGTTGTTGGAACTTCTGATGTATCTGTTTTAGATACTCCATCAGCCAGTTCTTGATTGCCCTGCTGTCCTACAGAATCACAGAATCAACTAGGTTGGAAAAGACCTCTGAGATCATCAAGTCCAACCTATGACCCAATACCATTTTGTCAACTAGACCACGGCACTAAGTGCCACATCCACTCTCTTCTTAAACACCTCCAGAGATGGTGAATCCCCGGGCAGCCCATTCCAGTGTCTGATCACTCTCTTTGTAAAGAATTTCTTCGTAATGTCAACCTAAACCTCCCCTGGCACAGCTAAAGACCGTGCCCTCTTGTCCTACGGCTGGTTGCCTGGGAGAAGAGACCAACCCCCACCTGGCTACAACCTCCTTTCAGGTAGCTGTAGAGAGGGATGAGGTTTCCCCTGAGACCTGTTTTCCAGGCTAAACAACCCCAGCTCCCTCAGCCACTCTTCATAGGGCATGTGCTCCTTACAGGCATTTGAGGTATAGTAAACAGCATTGTCTCTATTTTTCGGGTGAGGGACCAGAGCACAAAGAAAATCCTACTGTTAGATATAAGTTTGTGATAGAGCAAGAACCTAAAATAATTTCTCCTGCATTTTAAAGTTCATGTTGTAAATCCTGGGCTGTTCTGTCGACAGAAAGGAGAGGTAGGCGAGAAGACAACATTTGCAATACAGTCTGGAGAAAATTAAGTGGGAAACAGTCCAGTGAGTTTTATGCACAGATCCACTCTTCCTTGATTCTGTAACGTGCATCTCAATGAATCTTTTTTTTCAACAACTTACAAATGATCTAAACCAGCAGATCTTTTGTATTTTTTTTTCAAAGACTTTCTTTTTGTTTCACCAGTTAAGTAATCCATGAGTCATTTGAAATCTCTTCATTGTTGTCTTCCAGGATTTTAAGCTAATGGGGCTTGTACAGTATGGCTCATTTGACTAGAATGGAGCTTGAGTTAATCTTTAAGAAGAAAAGGTAGAGGAAATTTGATGAACATGTGTGTTAAGCATTCCAGCCGTTCTCTTTCTAGTGTATCTCTTCCATTCATTAGAAAAAAAAAAAAAGGAGAAAGCATTTTTTGTAGTTCATGTTTTCTTTGAGTATGAAATTTGACTTTTGAATGAAATTTTCATCTCAAAGAATCTTCATTAACATCCTACTATATTAATTTTAATGTTTCTTATATATTAATATCTACTTGTAAATATAATCTGGAGAAAACAACTAACAATGAGCAATATCGAATCATAGGTGTGAGTCAGCAGTGGAGAACTGTATGATAGTGAAGTTTAGATAGGCAAACATTTGGTTCATGTCTCTTTTTGTATCTGTTAAATTTCTTCTTCTTTCTCAATATTTCTGTTGGAAGATGTCCAAATCCAGTGTTTAGATACAGTTCCAACTTGTGTTAAGCATAGATTTATTTTAGCTCAAATATAAAAAAGTTAAATTTTTAAGGATGAGACCCAAATTTACTCAGAGCTTAGGGGCTTTGGGAGTTTTATTTCATCAGGGTACATATCTGTACCACTTGGAAGTTTTCCTATTTTTTGATCTCACAGTATTAAAACAAGCTAAAAATACCTAATTATGTCTGTGCTGTAATATCATTGTATGATTTTGAGGATTGTTATTTGAACATGCTATTCTTACAGTGACAACTGATTTTTCCTTAAAGAAAAAAAACTATGACACAGATTTCAACAGATGTACATACTTTCAAAGAAACTGTCACCCAGCCCCAAGCTCTGTCAGGCTCGGCTTGTGTGATGTCTGCACAGTCATGAGGAATCATGTCATTCCACCATCTGATGGTTCTGTCACCCATCACCTGAATACTGGAAGATGTGTTTCCTATGAGTCCTCCACTGAGTTCTGCTCTACAAGGAAACATCCATGTGATCTGTAGCCTGTAGTGCATGGTGGATACCCAGCAGGAGGGGGCAGCCTATATATCTCTTGTTGTATCCCCTGCAATATCTCACAGAAAGTCAAAATTCTAATGAACTGCATCTGGATCACTTAGAACTGCAGGTCAGGCTCATCTTTGCAAAATTAATCTTTACACTTCTTGCTCTGGTTTATGGAGTTTTGCTGTTGTGCTACCACTGCAAATAAACCCTGCAGTAGCAGAAAGTTTTCCTCTTCTCATCAGGTGCATGTGTATTTTCTTTCCATTATAACTTGAAATATCTTTTAATGAATTTTTAGGGAGGAAAGAGAATATGTTTGTACTGATAAACACAGATGTCTCGTGGATTTTTTTCCATCTCCTTAACACTTTTGACACAGCAAAAGTTTGGTTTCTAGCAGACAAAAAAATCTCTTTATGACTGGAAAACCATAGGACTTCTCCTCTCCTTAATTTGGTACAAATTAAGGCACTGAGATCCCAGAATTCATCCTCCCCAGTCCTATCTGCAGCCCAGTAGTGCAATTACAGGGAACTCTATTCTAGCTTTGTGCCACAAAATGTTAGTTTTTTTTATATATGCAGAGACAGGAACTTGGAATTTATATCTCAAGCAAAAATGTTGGGGTGACCTGTTTCCTCTGTATTATAGCAGATGTAGAAAACCAATTTTTTTTGCACAGTGCTTCCCTTGACTGATGTCCTTCAACTATGTCCTCTTGTGCATAAATGTCTCAAAGACTAACTGACATTCCTGGCCTATAATAAAAAAGGTTCGAAAGTCTGAGTAGATTTCTCCATAGATCCACAGATCTGCTTCCAATCTGGGTCTTCCTGCTTAGGCCTGGTGTACTTTTAGGGAGATGTGTTAACCTATTGTCTCAGGTTCGCACTGGATGTTTTTTTTTCCCCCTGAGATTGCTAACTTGTAGCAGAAAACAAAAGATTTTTGACTATATAGTTTTTCTGCCTTTGAAAATACCATAGTAACCTTAGTGCACTCTTATTTTTTTTTAATCCTCAATCTTTTCTTGCAGTACTTTTTAAAAGTCACGAGAATTAGAAGACGAAGTTTTAGATTGGAACTTTTTGTCTTGGAAATGGCTTATTCTCTTTGGGCTTCCTGCCCATATTCTTTTCATACCTTGATACAGTTGCTGCCACCATCCCTCCTGCAGTGTCACTCTCCAGTGGTCCCATTGTATTAATCCTGGAACTGCCTCTTCAAAGTAAATTGAATCATATTTAAGGTTCAGAGAATTATTTCAGGATGTTATTATTGGGCAAACCACTGACCTGATATTCTTTCCTCAAAGAGAATAGACTAGGTTGTTTCTGTCATACGTACTTGCCCTGCATGATTTCAGTACATCTGGCTGAAGTCAGTATTTTAGTCTTTGCTTTAATTTCTTTTCTGTCGAACACCTCTGGCAAATTAGGTTCAGCACTAATTTGCTAAATTGTCCATCCTATTCCCCTTAGGATTTTAATTAGTTCTGTGCTAAGCACCTAGTACACTTCAGTTGTATGTATTTGATTTTTACATAATTATTTGTCAAAACTGAGTGGTAATGATTCCATTAACTTCTGTAATGCATTGCTTTATATCTGCAGGTGAAGCAACATTGAGGGGGAAAAGGGGGAAACCAGATCAAATCCATTCAGATATCACTATAAAATGGTTAAACTCTCAGCTTTAGGCAGTGAGTGTGTTCTGTGTGTGAGCAGTTGCATTTTTTGACTGCTGGAGAAGGAAGAAAATTCGAGGTAAACATGAACCCTTCTTTGCTTGATATCCCTTAGGACCTGATCCCAGCATATCATCCTCTGCCATCCACTATGTTTGGTGATGCCAAAGACAGAAAGCTGCTCCATGACCGCAGCTGGTAGTTCTTGTATCATGAGGAAAGCTGGATGTGTGAAAGCACAGCAAACACCTCTGGCTTTGTACAACGTGCCCTTTAACTTAGGTGACATCATCGGTGGGACTGGGACGCAGGTGGGCTGTCATGGCAGCCTCCTGCAGGCACCAGCCCCTCAGGGACTAATCTGCCTCACGTGCCTTGGAGGATACCTCAGGCAGTGGGCTACCTGTCAAGGTGTACACACTTGGCCAGGGATTTGGTTTGTCACTTTTCTCTCTCCTTGTATTCAGTCACATTCCCACAAACTTCAGCAGTGACTCCTCTGAGCAAGGAGAGCCCACCTCAGAGTAATGAACGTGGTAGAACTGGGGCTATAGGGCAGAAATCACTGCACAGGCAATCCTCAGTGTCACACTGGGTAGGACAGAGGTCTCCTCTTCGTTCTCTTAGACATGAGAGCTGTTGCATGTTCCCAGTTGTTTGAATTATGCAGAGCTGCTGGGCGGGGTACCTTCAACCCTGTTTGTAAAGGAGATTGTTATTGCAGTGAAAAGAAAGGGAGTATGGAATGGAAGTCCTCACACCAACTCTCTGCCCTAGGGAGCACTTCTTGGTGAAGAAGGGACAAGTGCCTTACACGTGTCTGAGTCCCTTTCCAAATGCAAAATGAATAACTGGAAATATAGAGAGAGTGCATGATACAATTTGATTCTAAATAGAACAAGCAAGGTTTCATCCAAAGAGATTTAAATTTGAATGTGACTTCCTTTGAATTTCACCAACATTTTCTTATACTAACATTTTACTTGTCTGTTCTTTTTATAATTGATATTGGCACTACAAATGAGTAGCATGGATGCCATTTTTCACTGCAGATTTTTCAGGAGTATGAAACAAATTCATCAGAGTGCTCACATTTGAAATACTCATAGATACGTGTGTGTTTGTGACATACTGATGGCCAAGCACTGACTTTGGTTTTATTCATTCAAAACTCAGCAATCCTCTAAAAAAGAGCTGTAGGAGTGGATGGATACCTTTATCAAGTACTTATTCTGGTAGAGGTCCAATGTGAGTCTTCCAGATCTCAGGCCAAATTCTTCTCTTATGCAACAGCAAGCTCTGAAGTCAGCTCTTCTTTTTCTGCATAGCTGAGGAGGTGCTGTTAGTACTTGCCAATGAGCCTGTGCTCTTCATAGCTCTTTTTTCCCACCTTGTGGGTGGAGATGGAAAGGTGCACATTTTAGGCTTCTGTCACTGCACAGAAAAAACCCCCCTAGCACTGCATAAGACTGCAAAATACAGACAGAACTAGCCATGTTTTTTTCACACCTAGAATAATATACTCAATAGTGGCAGATTTCTTTTAGTAGCTAACGAGCCCTGAAAAGAACAAAAAGATGGCATAGAAACATTGAAAATGGATAGTTAGTGCCACAAAGTGGGGCTTTTTTTGCAGAGTTTCAATGCTGAACCCTTTAGAAGAGAGCACTTACAGATGTTTGATTTCTTTCAGGTCTTCAGATTTTGGGACATTATACACAAAGTTGAATCTACAGCCTGGGATTGCCACTGTTATTGACAATTTCTACATTTGTCCCACCAACAAAAAAAAGGTATGTGGCAAAAAAATGACTTTTTATAGTGCAGGTGAGATTCTGCAACTATGTGAAGTGTGTTTTACTGGTTTCAAAATTTAGGGGAGTGGTTTTCACAATGTTGCAGATCACCTTAGGTGCATTTGTGACGTATGGAAGGGGGATATTTATTGTTCCTGAATAATATAGAAAGAAAAAAGTGCCTTGATGATCACTGAAAACTTTTGAGGGCATTGACTCCTGGCAATCAAGCTTTTGTGGAGTTTTCCATGGAAATGAAGAAGGAAATTCTGTCACTTTTCACACATCCCAGCAGATTCTGGGACTAACACTCAGCCTCTTCATCCTTTATGTACGAGGTTCGTTGCATGTTCCTTAATATAAAGTATAGGGATTGGACAGGCTGTCATCGAGAATGTTGTTTATCCTGTGTAAAACCTTAATTAAAAAAACCCAAAACCCCTCTCCTTGAATCTCTTTTTAAGAGAGTGTTCCTGCATCATTACCAAACCAAACAGCTTTTTGTGGAACCTTGGAAGATTGAGTGGACTTTATAAGTGAGAGCAAAATTGACCCATTGAGTGTATTGACAATGGGTGTTATATTAGAAGCAACAGGAAGTGTGATTATGAGAAAAAAAACACAATAACAATCCTTCTCTGTTGGCAAAATGCCCACGATTTAAACAGCAAGAATTGTGAAATATAATGTGAATAACACAAGCACAGTAGGTCTTTCATGAAATAAGAATTTTCTCTTGATAAGGGCCTATTAACTCCAGTGTAATACAGGAGCACTGATTTCAGGCAGAGGCCACTGGTTGGAAGGACAATGTTAGTTATGTTTGTCTGTCTGTTTTGCTTAATCAAAAATCAGTGGAACTCAATGAGACTGCCTGAAGGATTAAGTACATATTTTATTTCTCTTGAAATTGTCACTGGAATTTTTGTGCCCAAACTAGACTGTGTCTGAGCTCAGTAATATATTTTTGATCTGCTGCAAAGCCAGAATTTTTTTGTTTGTTTGTTTGTTTCTTGAAGTGGAACTACCACCAAGCACAAAGTTTCTTCAGACTGTGTATCTTAGACATACAATCTACTGATGGTTTCAAGTTCAAGAGAATAAAACCAAAATCTTTACCCATCTCAGTTTCTTGAATAAAGACTAAAAGGATGAGCTGGATGAGCTCCCCCTGTGGAGGATTTTTACCAGCTCAACTAGCTACAATATCAAAGCCTGCCCAAGAACAGGGGGTCAGTGACAATGTGGTGGTGCCAGTTGTCTGACAAAATAAACAGCAGTAAGATCATTGCTAAATTTCAAACCTGAAGGACACACCAGTGTTTACAATAAAACTCGTGTTAACCCTATCTTAGAAAAATCTATATTCTACTCAATCTCACAAGTTGAAGTTCCAAGAGATACAAATCCCGCTTAGTAAACTAATGTCATATTGAAATCCATCTGACAGAAAGTCCCTTCGAGTCATTAGATATGCTATTTTTATTCTGAGATTTCCTTCTACAAAGATGTTGTTCAGTAACATACAAACATACAAACAACAAAACCAGCAGAGCAGAAAGGATTTCTGGGGCCTGTAAATGATGCCAGAGGGAGATATATTTATACATGCAAATGTACATACATTCATGCATGCATGGTACAAAAATGATGAAAACATTGGAATTACTGCTTTAGCCAACAGCTTCAGGTGGGTCTTGGAGGTGTTGCAGTCACACAGGGAAGGTAAGAGGGAAGTTGTCGTGCTGTAAGAGCTTTGTCAATTGTAATGGGAAATTTTAGGTACTGGGCATTTGATTAGGACACAAAGGCTACCAGCCGACCTCACCAAAAATTCATTTAGAATATTGGAAGAACATCCCTGTCCATCCATTTCAGCACAGTTGCACTGGGGTGGAATAGACTATTCAGAGTTCTGAATCCCTTTTCCAGGCCATGCAGAAGTCTCAGGTTTTCCCTCATTCCTGATGTTACCAGCCTTCAGATCATTATGGTGTGGGTTTTCTTTAACAGTTCACATCTTTTGAAATGTGCTCAAAAGAGAAACTGGGTTGCTGACTGTGCATACTGGAACAGAGCATGCACTTTAAATTTAAAGCATAAGTAATCCCACTTAGCATTTAGGGACTGGGAATATGCATGAAAGCAAAGATAAGACATTGATGGGGATTTTTTAATACTTTGCATATTAAACATTGTTCTGTGCTTTCATTCCGTTTGCCCATTGTAGTCCTCATCTGTGGAAGAACTGATATTGCCCATTTAATGCTCATTATTTCCACCTCAATGTCATCAGAGCATTAACCACACCTGATTTTAGCTCTGTGCAATATAGGTATTTGGTCAAGCTCTCCTCCTCTAAATGAAAGGAGAAATGCAGGTACCTCCAGGCAGTTCATACTGTTAAAATCATAGTTCTTTGTACTTATGAGAATAAGATTGAATTATCTTGTGAAGTTCCTGCAAGTGCCTTTGTAACTATTTTGTGTCTGAACAGTCTAACTGTGGCTTCTTACAAAGACATACAAGAGATGGGTCATGGCAACTAAGTACCACACTGCCACTCGCTCACTTCATCTGTCAGATCCCTCAGGACCTACAGATGCATCTCATCAGGTCCCATGGGCTCGTATACCTTCAGGTTCCTTAGATGGTCTCAAACCTGATCTTCTCCTACCACGGGAAGTTCTTCGTTCTCCCAGTCCCCACCTTTGCGTTCTTTGACTTGGGTGGTGTGGATGGAGCACTTGCAGTGAGGAGATTAACTCCATCCTTGCCAAACCAGCATAAGATGGGACATTTTTTGTTCGTTTGCTTTGGAGTGCAATTAAATTCAATATCTGCTAGAAGACTCCAGTCTAGTTCTTGGATTGACATTATTTCTTCGGTTCGTATCTGCTGGTATACCAGCTCCTGGAGTGACCAAGATGTCACTCACTCTGTGAGCTGCAGTTATACTGTACAGAGCAATGGACTTAGAAGTGGGCTTTATACAGCAAATGTGAACGTGTACTGTAAATTTTCAGTCCCCATGAATTATCCTACTTTGCTTTTTCTTAAGATGTCTTGAAAAGAAAAAAAGTTGATACTCCTTATCTTCCCTACCCCATTGTTTGGGAAATTGAAATTCAACAGAATTATAATGCTGTTGATGAAGAAGTACATGAGCAGATACGAAAAGTACAACAGCATCCTTTTCACATAGTGCTGTATGGAAAACGGATTGTATGAAAAGAAAAAAACCCCAAAATTATAAGGTAAAATACAGGAATGGTAAGGACTGTGAAGTAGCTGGGGGAAGTATGGAAATAATTTATAAAACCCACTAAATCCATGCAAAAAATGGCACATTCCTTTTCCTTCTTACTCTTCTATGAAAAAGTTGTGATGAGTACTGTTCATAGGTCTAAACGAAGAATCAGGAAGGAGTTGTATCAAGGTCATGGCTACACAATCTTTTGACAGTTGAGGTAAATTCATTCAGTCTGTACCTTTTTCTGGCTGAAAGCAGCAGAACTCTGATGAAGAAATTATGTTGCTGCGGTTACCACAGGACTCAAGCTATAAACCCCAGTTTTGACAAGAAATGATGACAAATCTCCGAGAATAGAGCTTTAGAGGGCTTTGTGTATTGCTCTGAATGGGCCTTTCTGGTGAAATCATGGGGTGGACTTGTGAACTGTGGCTGTGTTATTTGTGATTCAGAGCTGGATTGCAGTCAGTCAGCTGCACAAGTAGAAAACATTTTCACCTACCTGCAAATGACCATGTAGAATTCCCCTAAATGCTATGAAACAATAGAGTAATAGGCAAGGTAATACTGTAATTAGGAGTTCACACTTCCTAAGGATGCATTAATATATGCTTTGCATTCTCTCTGGTTTTAGTGTAATATTAACCTGCAACTAAAGCCACTGAAACTGTTATTCTGGTACAGTTTTGGAAAGTCATAGAGTAATGAAGGTGAGTTCCTCTGTGTAAGCTCTCTGATGCTGACTTCTCCTTTTGAAGCACTTTTTCATTGATCTGTGAAGTAAAATAGTCTTACCCTGTGCAAGTCTTGAAGTGCTGTGCAGTGATAAGGGATGTTCCTGCACTTTAGACAACACATTTTATGCAATTATCTCCTTTTCGGTGATTACTGTATGCCAGTAGCATAGAATGGTGCAGGAATCCCATAATGTACCATGTGGGGGAAATAATTTAATTTATATTCTCTGTTTTCCAAAACAATATTATAATTGTAATTTGGAAGTGATGCACATGGTTTGTGGAGTATGGGATTATGGTTTCTGTGGTGTCAATCTGGAGTCAGATGAACAAAGTAAATTCTTTGTACAAAAAAGAAAGCAGAATTCAGTTTCACTGAAGTTTCAACAAAATATTTTACAATTTTTTAGGGCATATATGCTGTTGGATGTAGAAATTACATATTTGCCTTAATTCTGTTTATATAATGGTGCTGGGGAGGAGTTGAATGAGCATACTGATTTTTTTTCCCCACATTCAGTCCATATTTTAATTTTAATTCATGCTGGTGCAACTGATGCATCCATCCTTCCTTTTATATGCCTTTG
Organism: Neopelma chrysocephalum; assembly: GCF_003984885.1. Classification (NCBI taxonomy): domain Eukaryota; kingdom Metazoa; phylum Chordata; class Aves; order Passeriformes; family Pipridae; genus Neopelma; species Neopelma chrysocephalum. The sequence goes on along the minus strand of NW_020897731.1, from coordinate 2,434,193 downwards.
GAAAATAGGCAGCTGAGCAGTTTATATTCAGGCTTTTCTTATTAAGAGAAAATAAATGTTGATTTTGCTTACACCAACTTATTAGTTAAATGGGTTGAACACTTACATTTCCAAGCTGTCACAATAACCAATGGCTGTATGTTTTTCCAAACTAAAAGTCAAGATGACAAACGTGCTTAGGTGTTTGACAAACAATGCAGAGCACTTGAGATAGTATTAAGGATACAGGCTATCTTATACAGTATTTTAACACCTGATAATTTAAAATAGTATGAATTACACATCACAAAAGAGTATTTGCCACAGCTATAAAAGCATTTCCCAAGATGCAACTGGCTTGAGCAATGTTTGTAAACGCTTACAGGTAAATGCAGCCCTACATCATTTTGACATTTGTCTTTTAGAGCAGAACAATTGGTAGTAGAAGTTGTCAAAATGCAGTATGACTACGTTTACTTGTAAAGAATAATTCAACTCAAGTATCAGTTTCCTTAGAGACCATTCCAGAACATCTGCCAACATAGAGAGCAGAATTATCTTACACTTTTATTAGTAGTGAACTAAGGAATATTCCTTTCAAGAAGGTGACTAGTCACTTTAGGAAGGTTTCCCTGTGAAATTACAGAATATGAGTCTGTGTGTTGTGTTCTCTACCTTCTTTACTTATAAGCAGTATCACCATTCAGTTTTATTCTTGTGATGCACCACCAGAGCACTAATGTGACCTGACTGCATCATTTTGCTTGAGAATTCCGTACAGTCCTGTTCAGTTTGCCTTCAGAATTTCCGAATACTACCAGAAGTATGCCCAGGAATCAATTTCTTTTTGCACCCACCCATACTTTGCTAGTAGGTAGATTGCTGTGAGAGGCAGTCTTGGGAAGAAATACCAGATTTTATTCACACACAGCTGATGAGCAGTTGCCTAGTTGACAACCAGGAAGCTTGCTAGAAATGCAAGTGGAATGCAATAGGTTAAAACAGTCAGAGCTTCCACTGAGCTGTTAACTGGAGTCACTGTCCCCAGCAGAGGTTCATCCAGCATCACCAGAACCATGACATGCAGGGAGAGGATTTGATGGATGCTACTTGATGGGGTGTGAATATGTATACATGAAAAAAGTAGGGTAAAGCTTTGAGAAACAGAGAGTGGAACAGCTGAAAATTAAAACCATGAATGGAACAATCACTAGGAATCTGGCTGTTAGAGAAGTATTTGAGCTATTTACTGGATAAATGGAGGTTAGGAGCCACAACCTTCCAGTTGGACTGATTTCTGCTACGGTTGAGAGACCAGGGTTTTTTCACACTTTGCGTGTAAACAGAGCCGCATAAAAAATGTGTGAGTCCGATGTAATTTTCATATTGTAACTCCATGTAACCCTTCCAATAAGTCAAAGGTAGTAGCAGTGTTACTGTTTTATTTGAGTATACCCTCTCCCTTAACCAGTAGACTATGAATGCATTTTTCTACATAGTGTGACAGAGAAAGGTTTGGTTTGGTTTCCATGAAAATGTTGCAAACACTTCCTAAGCATTTCTCCATCCTGTTCTTGTATGTGCAGAGCTAGAAAGGAATTCCCAGCTTTCGTTGATCAGATACGTTTGTCTTTGAATACTTTTTTGCATGATGTCTGCTAAAATATTGAACCATGCAGTCTGAAGCTGCCTCTAAAACTTTTTGTGTCAGTTCTTCTCTTTTTGAACCTAGAAATATTCTGTAGTCCAGCACCTGAAGTACACTGTGGTTAAAAGCTGCAATTCATTTAAAAAGAGAAAGAAAACAACCCACAAAAAAATGCCAAGCCAACAAACCTGACTAACAATACAAGCGACTGCCACGAGAAGCATGTGGGTTTCCCATAGTATGTAGGATAATTGGTTATCAAGGTAGAGGGTGTGCGGGCTAAACAGCTGCACACTTGAACAGACATTCTGTGTTGTTATTCTATCCTGTCATTCATTTGATGTTTGGAGATCTCAATTAAAGTTTTTGAGATTGACCTTCCATGGTGATTTTGTAGCTTAATGTACAACTTTTGCATTCTTTTGTGCTCAGGCATACAGTTATTCTAAGGAAAAATAGACCTGTCTTTACTGCATGCTTATTATGGATGTTTTTGTTCTGTTTTTATGAATTTCCTGTCTAAAACTCATTAGTCATAAAAGCAGACCAACAACTACCTAAAAGCCATAATGTTAAATTAAGTTTACTGTAGTGAAGCCAAAAATAAAATGACTAGTTGGTGGGAGTACAACATAAAAAAGATTTATGTGAAAATGGAAAAGACCTCTGAGCAAGTGTTAAGAGACCATTGTGCATATGATTCTGCACTTGAGAGACATCCATTTCCCTCCCAGTAATTCTGGGAAGAGAAGGAATCCAAGCATCGTATTTTCAGCAAGGTTTTATTTCCTATTATGATGAGCAGGGGTCATTGCTTGGAGAAATAGGAATAGTCAATCAAGAGCACATAGCAGAAAGCATGTCTGAAGCTGCCCTCAGTGTGCTGCTGAGGGACTGACTGGTCAGAGAAATCGTAAGTGGGAACGCACCATGTTATACACCAGAGGGGTTTCAAGCTCTGGGATTTTGATTTGCTATGTCTGAAAATAAGGGTAATTTTGCAAAATTTAGTCCAGGCTGTCATTTCAAAGCTCATTTTTTAAAAATTTTAATTCTTATGCCCAATTTTAAATGTGAGTCATATGCCAGAGAAAATGGGGGCGTATGTGGATTTGCTGTGCAGGACATGAAGTAAGGTGTGTGTTTCCCTTGTATAGCCTGTCCATGTGCTCATTGACCTGCAAGTACTTCTGAAATCCTTCTCTGCTTAAGATATCAACTAAGGGAAAAACTAAACTCAACTAATCAACCAGAATTGTCTGTGGTAGGTCTCCAGGCCTCAGCAAGACCTGAACAAGACTTTTCTCCAGCATGGCAGAGATATTTCTTGTGTCCTAGCAAGAGGTACAACAGCCTTCTAATCAATATTTTTGAGGGTCATGCACACCTTTTTTTTAAGGCTATACATTCTCATGATAATATTATCCTGGAAGATCTGATGTAATATAGAACTTGCAGAATTAAATATAAGAAAGAGGCAAATCATAATATATGGAATAGTGTCCAAATGAGAAGGTGTCCATGTGAAGAATGAATAGAAAGTTACTGAATCTGTGAGAATTCTGTTGCGCATAAAACTAGAAAGGAAGACATGGTTGCATTAGTGAAGCTGAATCTTTGCAAAAGGAAAGAGGAGAAAAGAGGCAAAAGCTTGTTGTAAAGAGGAAGTGATAAAGAATTAATAACAAACATCTTATGGTACTCAATAAGTATTAATTGGTTGCCCAGTATACCTGGATGAAATGGGTACAAGTAAGTCTATAGAACAGAGTCAGGTTTCTGCTAAACTGGCATATGCAAAATGAGGGTTTTCTGTGATTAATTTAGACTATTTATATCAATTGCAATTATGCTGTGTGTTGAGATTATTTTGTCTAATTATTTACTGAACATCACAACATGCCTAGAGGCTCTATCAAGGTTCTGTGTTGCAGAAGGGAGGAAATTGGGAACTCTTTCATCTTAACTCAGTCTAACCACAGGAACAACTAACCAGTAGGTCCATGTTAAGGAGGTTATGTGAAAACTCCTAAACAGTATTTGAAGAAAGATCAGTAATACCATTCAGCAGGTCTGCAAGGACAATATACAGTAGGCATATTCCCAGGCAGCCCAAAAATAATGGCGTAGTGTGTTTGAAATATATTCATCATGCTTGCTGATGTATCTTCTGCATCTCCTGGAGACCTGAGTGTTTCCTTCTCACTTCCCCAGTGATGAAATGGCAGCATGAGTCACAGCTTCCACACTTCATGCTATGCTGGCATTTCCCAATCTACTGATGCGTCAAATGCTGCTTCTCTTCACTGTAGCAGTTCGACTTCCCTTCACTTGTGCTGACCACACAACCTCCTCTGGCTGTCTCAGCAGCAGAGATGCAGCAGGATTTTTTTTCCCCAGAGCTGGCATGGAATCACAGTGGAAATGAGCAGGGTTTAAATTGTTGCCATGGCCATTTTGCAGGGCTGGCAGCATGTTTGCCCCCCTGAGGATCCCCGGGGCCGTTGCCCCCCTGCCCTGTCAGGAGTAAAACTGGTGCTTAAACCAGTCAGCTGCTGCAATCTGACTGTCGTGACACAAGCATTTATACAGGACTTCTAGACTAATGTGGAAGTTAAGTATTCCATTGATTTTGTTTATTTCACTCTCTTTGTGGCATTTATTAGAAGGGATGAATGTAACTTTGCTTACCTGTTTCTAATTCTGAAACGAGCCCTGATTCTCAGTAGCCAAGGTCCCCTGCAGCAGTGGCAAACTTCTACTGAAAAACCAGGACCTGTGTGGCAAATATATTTTAATCATACCCTTCTCATGCAGCTTGCACCCACATATTTCAACACAGTCAGCAAAAATTCATGAAAAGATAAAACGATGTTTTGTTTGGTTTTTTTTTTTAACACTGTGTGTGTTTCTGTCAGGCAGAGAAAGATTCTTCCTCCTGGAAACTGGAATCACATTCAACTAAGTCACCTCTGAAGCCACTTGGTGCTGGCCTCTTTGGGGCTTGTTCTAGGGACAGACTTTTTCCATCTGTGGAAGTAATCCCCTAGGTTACTGTCATCCCTTCATAGCAGAAGATTGCTATCAATGGAATGGTGGACTCTCCCTAATATTGTTGGTTTGGTTTTGAGAAGGGATCTTCTGCCGGCTTGTTTTGGATTGTGCCTAACTACTATTTCTCTTCTTAACCTTTTTTTCATGATTTTTTGCAACCTTTCATCACCTCTTTCTGTCCTTTCATGTTCTAATTTCTTTTCAACACTCTCTTTCTGCTTTTCTTTCTTCCATTTCTGAGCATTACTTCTTCCTATACCTCACAAGTAGATTCTGGACCAAATTTAAGCTTTTTATTTCATTACAGTTACTGAAGTAAAATATTATTTAGGAGAATGTAGCTAATTGTCTATGTAACTATTTAAAAAATCACAATATTCTTGGGACAATAATAAATCTGCTGGCACATCTCTAACACATTCATAAAATGAATCTCTTCAACAGCGGTGGTAGGATGAATCAATCAGGGAGCTGTTAGCCAGGAGACCTGACTTGAGTTTCCATGACCTTGCACAATCCTGAGCCTCCCTGAAGCCTGGCTTCCCATTGCCTCAGACCTTGTAATATCATTTGCCTTGTGCAAAAACACTGTGACAAGACATGATTTGACAGCCTACCTTACAAGGTAAGGTTTTGCAAAAGGTACAGAATTAGTCTGGTTTAGTTTCCTAGTTTAGAATCTTAAGATGACAATACTGAAGTCTGTATATGATCCTACATATCTATGATCCCTAAATAAGTGCTAAGTGTTTTTATGAACTCATTTCAAAAGGAATGCACATTTATAAGGTATTTTTTCTATCACATCTCTGCAGTGCTGAACAGCATTTTAAGATTTGCAGCATGCTGAAAATAATTGTTATAAATATGTTCATATGTTTTTCAAGATTGTTTAGCATTTATCAGTCGTGGCTGGTTCAGTATGTAGGTAATAATTTGAATATGATGGTAGTACTTATATTCTCACTTAAATGAGGAGAATAAGCTACTTGTCCCGAGCGGAACAGGATTATTTTTTGCTGCAATTGCTGGGTCTACAATTTACAGATTTACAGACTTATTCTCAGTCCTCTAAAGAATATTAGCAGTCTGGCCATTGAAATGACTTTTGGATTTGACTTTAAAATGCTCTCATTCTTTTCTAGAAGACACTAAGTCTGTGCAAGGAGGTCTGGTGGAAAGGTCTGGCGATGGAAGTGTATCAGGTAGCACTGAGGGATTGTGGAGTGTTTATCTTGTAAAGCTTGGTGCTGAAACCAGACAACTGCTAGTTGGATAAAAAGCTGTGCCTTCAGTGTAACTAGGACTACAGGAATCAACCTGGGATCCATGGGAATAAGCAAACTTCTCATGTCAATTAAGGATATTAAATGCACTGGAGTAGTTTTTTAGTTCTAATATATGTCCTGTTTGTTTCATTCAGCCATACCTAGGAACTAATTTTTTTACATGTTGCATCACTTTATGTAAGTGCTTTTACAGTTTATTTGGGATGCAGTGCAAGCAGGCATAAACTAGTGGGGTTTGGCTAAAAGTTCCAGTCTGTCCATGAGAATAGTATCTCACAATTGGTTCTTTCTGTGGGCTCCAGCAAAGACAATTCTCTTACCTGCTGCAACTGAAGATTTCAGAAATGCTTCTCTTCTCTTCAAGGTGCTGCAGCACAGGAGCAACAGATCTGGGCCTCTGTTTTTTACATATTTGCTCTGCAGAGCTCAGGGATACAGGGTTTCTGCTGGGCCTTGGGATTGCAAAGCCCAAAGGCTCTTCAGAAACTCTCACATGCTGTACATTATTGCAAGGCCCAACTGTAACTTTTCACTTGACTTAAGATGACAAAGTCTATAAAACTGTCCTTTCTGGACTAAAATGCCGTTCAGGAGGTACTAATGTTCCATTCCAATATTGTTGGTATATTAAAACCACTTGTGAGTTGTAATCTGCCATAAAATCTCAAAATTTTATATGCCTGTAGATGATTTGGTGTCTCCCGTTAATAGCTTTGGGAATTCTGGGGAGGTTATAAGATTTCCCTTTTACAGATGTGGAAACAGAAAGATATAAATTACTTGCATGGGAAAGAAACTAGAGAAATTTAATAATATGCCACACATCTAAGTCAGTCTCTCAGCTTGAAGCACAAAAGTAGTCTTTTGCCTCTCAACAAAATAATAGATTAATTAAATAAAATACATTATTACCGGTTTGGGCTAGCGGAAGGTCTGTCAATACTGTAAATATTAGTAGTCAAATATATGAAAGTGTATTTTGGAAAAAAATAAACCCATAAAAGACCAGAATGGTTAATATTTCCAGAAGGAAGGACTGAAATTTAGGAAGGATTTTCAATGTTAAGATCATAATTAGGTTTAAGCAAAGACCTAGTAGATTTTTACACTTTTTGTGTTGTTGTTTTGTAAGATTAAATAGGTTAATACATGGAATTTAATAAAATATTCATCAATATCTCTTCTAAGACTAAAGATGTGACTTCTGAGTCAAATTTCTTAACTTTGTAGAAAGCCTATCTGTGAAGATAATGAAAGTTTTAAAGCTTTTATAATGTGTTAGAGGCGATTTGAGCTACATCTTTAAAAAGTTATACTCAGAAAGGAAAATGGGAGTGGAATTTTAGATACTTGGTTGGAAAACATCGGCCCTGTGTTTCTGCACCGTTCGTAGAATTCACTTTTTATTAACACTTATCTACTATAAACCAGTTACCACGTAAAGCCTGGCTGTGTTAAGATGAAAATTTTTTATCAATACTCTGAAAAATTCTGAAAAAATAAAAATAAAAAGTTTGGAAAAGATTTGATGAACCCAAGATAAGGAAATCCAGTGAGATTAAGTGAAATATTTTGCTTAAACTTTGATCCTCGTAGATGTAGCATTTTAAAAGTATGTCAAGGTTTGCTTATAAAAATAATAAATACTCCTAATTAAAATTAGTATTTGGCCTCAGAAACTTGCCAAAATTAAAGTGCACATTGAAAACATTGCATTTGCCACTTCAGCGTTTTCAGACCAAAATTTATTTTTTCTGAAAGTACCCTGACATTTTAATAGCCTGTAAAGTGCCAGAATCTTATACATTTTTTACTCTGATAGCTCGTAAATTTTTGACTTACATAATATTTATAACTGTGAGTTTACCTCAAAGTTATAAGGTATTCTGCTCTACTTACATATTTCTCAAATTCTTTGATTTGTTAGTAAAGGGATTATCTTCTTCCCCCCCTTTTTTTTTTTAAACTAAGATATTAAAAGGCAAATTCATTAGACTGATGCTCACAGTCTACAGGTAACAGTGGTGTGTTTTTCTGTTTTCTTGTGTTCAGTGGTCCATGATTTAGGTAATTGTCAGTTATTTATCTCTTTTGAACATTTGAATAGCACACTGGGGTTTGTTTGTAGTGCTTTTTGCCCTCTCTTGTCTGCTCTCTTTGACTGAAGAAACTACTGCAGCTTGTCAGTGGCTGAGGTTGGACACTTTGCTGTTCCTTAACACTACTCTGTCTCCTCCCATGGCATATAAGCCATGTTCAGAAATGTAAGCTAAATATCATCCAGGAAAAAAACAGAGAAAGGCTAAATCTCTAAATGTTCATCGTAGAAAGTAAGTTTATTTAAAATCAGCAAGTGATGCAGTGGGAGAATGCTGAAGTCCCTTTCTGCCTTCTCTGCAGATCAGTTCAGAAGCTACAGCTAACAAAATTATCCCCAAAGAACACTGTGGTTGTAAACTGGCAGTGACATCTATTGTGGCTTTTACCAAAAATCCCCACAAAAGGTCTATTCTCAAGGCTGTAGCCATTTTAGTAGATCTTAGAAAAATGAAGAATAACATGAGGATGAACAATAAATTTTCAGTTTACTTTTTAATTCAGTTAAATATATGTTGATGGCTGCACAGTAAGATGCTATTGTACTTTTTCCCTGAAGGGTTTGAGTTTCTAGCTTAATTTCATTTCTTAAGGAACCATAAAAACCAGGAGGAAACCTCCAATTTAAGCTCTGTTGTAGTATATTATATGGTAATCAGAGGTACCCCAGCTTGATGACCTTTCATCTAGGGCTGTTGTTTAGCAGTGTACAGTGCTGCAATCTGGCCTTTCATGTGTTTTGAGTATTGATTTTCCAGATAGAGAGAACTGCAATAATAACCTGGGGAGGTCTGACATCACTGTGACCTGGTTTTCTTTTATTCCTTCTTGCTGCAGTTAGTTTATGGGAGCAGTGGGCTGCTAGAAATGGCATGTCTCTCCCCACTTTGCTTGTGTGAAAGCTCTCAGTAGTGTCTCTCCCTCCAGCTTTCCTTTCCAGCTTATTTCCATTCCACTCCTCTTTTTCTCCTCCCATCCTTCCAGTTGCAGATTGGCCTGGAGGGGCTTTTCCTGGCACCCTCACCCCAGGAGCAGCAGCAGCATTAAGATCAGCCTGTACTGCTGGGCAGCCTTGCACTACCACTGGTAGTGACTGCAGCACTGGAAGCTGATAGAGTTGTACATCAGATACGAAATTTTATATAAGATAGAATTTTGGTCAAGAATCACCTCAAACTGGTGCACTGCTTTCATAATGTGTTATTTCTTTCCTTTGGACAAAGAAATGTACTGGCATTATTTTGTCCAAATCTCTTTGTAAACTCACTTTTTCCCTTTCTATAGCTTCAGGGTATGAACCTCCAGTTCACACAGGAGTACCATAAAATCACAGAGTAATTTATATTGAAAAAACCTTCCAGATTATCAAGTCCAACCATAAGCCCAACACTGCCAATGCCACCACTAGACCATGTCCCTAGGTGCCAGGGACACAAGTCCCCCATGTGAGGGTCACAAGGGCAGGACCTGGCACTTTCACCTTGTTGAACCTCATCCCAGTGATCCAGCCTGTCGAGATCCCTCTCCAGAGGCTTCCTGCCCTCCAGCAGACAAACACTCCTGCTCAACTTGGTGTCACCTGTAAACTTACTGAAAATGTACTCTTTTGCCAAGAATGGTTGGACCAGATGATTCTTGAGGTCCCTTCCAATCTGGTATTCTATGATTCTATGGTCCCCTCATCCAGATCACTGATAAAGGTATTAATGATCTGGATGAGGGGATTGAGTACACTGTGGTGATGGGTGGCTTCCAAATACAGTGAGTGTGATGATGGTTGCTGTGAGACTAGTTCTATGTGAAGAACCCATAATTCAGATGGAATGCTCTCCATGCCAAGGGAACGACAGTACAAGTAGTAGTAGTGCCACATGGGGTTGAGCTGATGACTGATGTCAGTACTCCAAATTTCTAAAAGGAATGTCACCAGATGTCTTTGTAATCTTAGATATGTAAATGGGGCTCTCTCATGGGAATGAGGTTACTTACTGAGCATTTCAGAATACAGTATATTGTCAATATTTGTCCATCACGTGTAATGGTGGGTATGCAATATTTATAGTCTTTCCATAAGGATTGCTGTTGGGAATAGCAGAGTCACAACTGATTACCTCAGCTGTTGCTTACAAAAGCCAGCTGAATTACCACAGCTTGGTTGGAATAATCTAGCCCTATGTTAGAAGTATATTACCCAGTAAACACAATGCAGTTGATACCTGTTTGCAGAGACCTCACTCATTTCAAAAGTCTCAGGAGACAAAATAATTTCTTTCTGTGGCTGAATTGCTGAACAAAAGAGAAGCCATTTATTATCTGAAGTAACAGGACAGCATATGTTTCACTGCAGTGTGGCTGGCAGTCTAGAGCCTTGAAAAATATGTTCTTGTCTTTAGGGAAGCATAGACATCAACTTTGTGCATCTCAAGAGGTGTTAAAACAACATCTGATGAGTCAAGTTGCAATCAAATGAGCCTTACTAGGGAAGAGCAAGCAACACAGTCAAGGTTTTGACAACTGCCGTTTTACCTTTGCCTTTTTTAATCAGAGAAAATCTACTGTGATTTCTCATGAGTTTTATCAAACTTTACAATAAAGAAGGGTGCCCTGAGCTGTCATCTCTCTCTCTCTCTCACCCAGCCGTCTTGAAATTTAAACCTCAAAAGTGAAAACAAAACGTTAAAGTACAGTTTGTATTTTAGCTTCTATTCTCTTACCTATTAAAAATTACTGACTTTGTCACCTAAGATTTCCTGAGTCACCTGTTGAACCTGCCTTTATTCTGGAAAAAAAATTGCCAATTTTCATTTTGATCATTTTCCAGATCACTTTGACTGCCAAAAAAATATCCTGAACAGTTAGTTCTGCAGATGTATTTAGTCCTAAATTTGTTATGTTTGTGTTCAGATATGCCATTCTGTCTGTCTTCATCATTATAAGAAACCCATTAGGTGTAACACTTAGGGTAGTTTAAAGTTTGTATTTTCTGGTAGAAGACATCAATGATGCTCACATTTTTAGCACCCTCGCACCAAGTAAAATAGGAAGAGATGATAATCATGAAAGGCTTTTTATGCCCAGCAGCTTGCAAACCATTTGAAAAATAGTCAGTCCTTGTACAAGATAAAGATGAAAGGTCTGTGAAAAGGTTTTCAAGGTGCGTATGTTTCTAGAAAGTCAAGCAATTTCATCAACAATGCTAGACATAGATGAGGGACTTCATTTGCTGCTGATGAAAACAGCCCCAACAGAAGAGGTAACAGTCAAATGTGTGGAGGGATTACGTGCTTTGGTTGGGTCTATTATGCTGAGTAAAAGGTGCATAGCAAAGGAGTTTCACAGCAGAGCCTGAAGTACTGATTCTTCTCTGAAAGTACGGGGAAAGAGAAACCGTATTCTGCCCAGATTTGGCTGGTTAAGGTTGGAAGCAGAGGTTGGTTCAACAACACCTGAATATGGATGATTCATTCAAGGAGTCTCAGCTGGGACTATGACACAAAAATTAACAGAGAAATCCATGACCATATCAAAGGCTCAAACCAATATTGCAAACCAGTCAATTTCTTCGATGGTGCCATGCAGTATTCTTGCACATCCACTTAGAAGCAATTGCAGCAAAAGGAGAGATAACTTGGAGACCTTGTCTTCTTTACACTTCACTTGTTCTTAGTCAAAACTGATGTGCTTGGTTTCCTACACCATCCTTTGTGTTAATTTAGAAGTACCAGTGCTATTTGCTGAACATGTTGTAAGCAAATGGGGAGAGATGCCTTGGGTGTGAGGTCTCTCATTTCTGTTTATTTTTCACCTCAGAATTCTTCTTTCCTCACAGAAGTCATATTTATAATGCAAATTAGGAAGGATTTAAGGAAATCTTTCATCTTCTCTCTTCTTGCCATGGTGGGGAATTATCTCCAAAAGAAACAGTGACCTTTTCCTCATTCAGAAATAATACCGAAAATGAATTCAATCAGTAAAGATTATTTCAGTACATGTAGGACAAAACTACTTAGTTGTACTGTACCTATTACATCACAGGGAAATTGCTACATTAGGATGGCTAATAATTGCCTTGCTGAATGATCTCATTTTGTTAGCATACCTCATATTGTTGCATGTTCATTGCAAGGTAAGAGAGTGGTAACACTGCATTCTGTTGCCATCTTTTTAACAATACTTGATCACTGCTCTCAGGAGCAGTGGTTTGACTGGTTCATGGGTGACAGTGATTAGTAGGTAAGACAGCATAGACAAATCTTTTCAATATTTTTACTTTTTTTTATTCTTTCATTTCTCTATGACTCTGAGCAACATGGAACAGCATCTCAGGCAGTGTGTTGCTCTCAGTGCTGCTATACGAGCTGACCTAAAGAGTTCAGTAAAGAGCTGAATACTGTGGGGGAAAAAAACCAAATATGTAAATTAGGTGGATTTACTCTTGACGATGTAAGTGAAAGGGCATTTATCAAAATGTTGTACTAAACTGCTGCTACGTTTGCTTGTGTCACTTCACTCACACGTCATCACCCTTCTTGGAGCATAAACCTTTGGTCTGCCATTAGAACTGAGAATGCTGAAAATAATTTCTTAATTGTTCTATGCACTATGAGTATCTTTATTATCAAATTATATCCTTATGACACCGATTATAGCTGGATATGTATGATATTCAATATTAATATGATAAGAAGTTTCACTACAGCTCATCCTTGATTAAGAATTTATTTTACTCTCCTCTTAACTAGGATTGACTGAATCACAGGCCATTTCATTTAAGAGGCTGTATGTGAGAGCTTTGTTGATTTTTAATTTTCCTCCATTGATTTTCAGCATCCAGAGAGCACTTGTTCTCTAATGGCTCTCTGTGTTGGTGTTTGCTTGCAAATTGAAGTAAAAGATAAATGGCTTTCCAGGTAATACATCTCCAAGGGCTTCCACTTGAGGGCTGGTGGCTGTTAGCAGAGCTGCATTATGTTTAGAAAAGTTCTGTGCTCAAACAAAAACATTCTTGAGCTTCTTAAATGTGGTAACATTGTTTTAAGTCTGGTGTGACAACAATCTCTAACTGATTTATGAATCTTTGCAAGGAATAGCCCATTTGTCCACATTTTTCTACGGAAGTGAAATGCTCTGCACTTTTCATCATAGGAATTCAAATGTGTTCCTTGCGCATGTTTTCCACAGCAAACAGTTGATTTTTCAGTAAAAGAAGGGGAGAAGAGCTGCTGGTATTTGGTTAGTTTTTAACTAGTATTTGTACTAAAATGCAATGCTAAAGGTTGAAAGTTCTGGCCTTCCAATTGGAAAACAATATTTTTGAAAGGGCTATGAATTTAATTTTGTAATCTTTGCTTGCTTAAGAATGTTAAGGTCATCTATAGTATAAATTTCTATATTTCAAGACTGCTTGTACACTGTTGCTGTGATACATTGTTACACTGTGTAATAGTTTTCTGTCTTATAACCACTGGTAATGAAAGGGTCCTGATTAGCACCTCTTGCCCTCAGACCAGGCTTTACTGTGTAGAAAAGACATATCCTTACTCTAGGCTTGAGTTAAAAAACCATGGAAAAAGAAATGTGAAGCCCTTGGAGCTCCAGGGAGATGATCCCATGGATTGTGAGCCTCATCTTCCGGAAATGCTGGGCAGCATTTCTTCCTGTCACCTTCTCTGTAAATGATTGCTATTCGTTGCCTCAGACAGCCCTATTTTGGTATCAGGTAGCTTTGTGCAGCATATGCAAATAGACTGCAGTATGTATGTTCATACATTCAAATTTTAAAATTGGGCTAATACAAATTTTTGAGAGAATTCAGTTATTAAACATATACTGCTTATATGGCATCCACGTCTTTTCTTAATTAGGGTTTCAGCTTTTCAAGTGTCCTGTAAAAATCAGTAAGAATTTGGCTTAAGGGACCTGTGATACATTTTTGTTACTCTGTGTTTCTCATGCCCCTTATTGATCTTAGTTCAAGCAGCTTCAGCAAAGATCTCAAGTAGTATTCATGTTCAAATGTCTGGATCAGGACTGAATCAGCTTAACAAACTAGTTCATTGGCATATGGGTCTAAGAAATCAAAGATTCAGTGTGAAATGAGAAAAAGTTAAAAATCTTGGGCTCCTTTCTCTCCTCTGCTGCTATGTCATTTTGTGTCTCCAAGATGGGTTATTAGAACAACCTTAACAGTCCCCTCGCCCTGCGGAGTCCAGCATTGGTCAGAGTTTCATCAAATATGAAGAAAAAAAGCCTGAATTTCAGGTTGGTTTCTGTGTTCTGCTGCAGCAGAAGTTTAAACTGTTCATGTTTGGCACTAAGCACATGGATGATGCTATTGACTTCAGTGCATAAGGTTAAGCATTTGCACGATTGCATTTGGGAACTGGGGAATAAAATGGAATACACAAAAGTTAGTCTTTAGACAGAGGAGTGGGACAGTAACCTCTCCATATCTTAATTTATAAATTAGAAGAGTGCCTTTTTTTTCCCATGCAAAGGACAGTGTTTTGTAGCAAAATGCAATGTATCCGAAGCCTTCCCTTAGCTCTTTTTTTAAAGTAATAAATTGCTGATGGCTGCATCTGCCACAGGGCACACAGAAATCTTTTGCTGGAGGCTTTGTTTCAAGCTTGGGAGGCTTTTCCTTCTCAGTAGTCAAGCATATTACATCAGATGTGCTTTTGTTTTGTTTCTTCGATGCAGCTTTCGGGGTGACCTCTGCTGAGATAAAAAGGACCAAAACCACTGTGGTTTTTCCTAAAGCAGCATCTTCAGCAGCAGTGGGCAGTTCATCACTCTGAATGACAAAGTCCTAAAAAGAACACAAACCAGACCAGGGCAGACCTGGCAGAGCTATTGTTTTTCTCTGTCCCTCCTGCATTGCTTGTGAATCAGAGCAATGTTAAATCTTGCAGTGTGGTAGTCTATGTAATGAGCATAGTAATGATTGAGAAAAAAACATTGGGTTATGTTTTTCTTGAGGAATTTAAGTAGTGTCATAATGTTGTTATATTCCCGGTCAGCTGTTCATTGTAGACTCTCCTGGAAGGGCTTGAAATTTGGGCTGTATCTTCACTACATGGCTCAGTGCTGTTTAAAATCAGGCAAATGTAGTGTGAAAGGGTTTGAAATTCTGCCAATAGTAGGAGCTGGCTTTAAGCTACTGTTATGGGAAACATGACCAAAACAGGGATGATGTCTGGGTCCAGACCATGCAGAAGTGACACAGCTGCTCTGTAGTCATAGGAGGGATGTGTATGTATCTGTCCCAGGGCCTTTTTTCCCGGTAAGTGAGTTTAAATATGGGTTTAGTCCAGCACAGACTTCCAGAGAAGGATCTTCTCTGTCTCTCTCACCCCTAAAAAGGGAGAGCAGCAGGTTATACTTGAAGGAGCTCTTCTCACAAAGAGAAGGATATATCCCCTAAATACTGAAGGGTGAAGACCCAAGTGATGTTAAATGGAGTGAGTCCTGGTCATCTTCTGTTTGGCTTAGATGAGGCTGGCTGCTCTGCTCATGCTCTAGGAGCTTGGTATGGATCCAGCAGTTTTTGGTATGAGTGTAGGGTGGTGTATGTAGCTGTGAAGGGCTAATTTGAAAGTCAGGGAGTAGAGAAATTATCCTTCCATTCTGTTGTGGAAGTGGCAGATAATAGTCTCAATTGTGAAGGTGGCTCTCTGTTTACTTTCATTGCAATAGAAGGTAGCAGATTTTGTAAGTGATATTAGACCATTTCACAATCCATAAATCAATCCACGTTCTTTGAAATGGGATGTGGGGTGTATGCATGTTTATCAGCAATGAATGCCCTAGAGTATTTCATGGTAAGGCTACTGTCAGGGAGTAGTCCTGGAATAAGACTGAAATGAATAAAATTGTGAATATTTTTCATAATACTTGTTTTTAATAAGATGCCTAACAAGGGAGTTGAGGGAGGGCACTGGAGTGGTTTGAAGCTGAAAATCAAGCATTTTTATGGAAATAGACTCATTAAAGCTGCCTGTCATGGAAGGGCAACAGTATTTTCTATGAACATGATATTTATTCAATAATTGAAATAGTTTCTCAAAAAGAAATATACTGTCAGTTTGCTTTGGTTTTGGTTATGTAATTCATAAATGCCATTTATAAATAGATTAGGTACTTTGCCCCAGAAAGACTTGAACATATTTACCTGCTTTTTACTGATCTGTTAATGTAACCAACCTGCAAAAAAAAAGGTTTATTTTATTCCCTTTGGGTAAATTACTAATGTGGATCAGTAAGTAGAGATGTGGTTCTGCAGCATGCATTGTCTGATGTTGATGAGCCAAACTGAGGTTGTTTTAAGTTCTTTGCATTATTTAAAATACCTTGTATGAATTAGTAACTTATTTTACAATGTATTTAAAAATATTTTTTAAAAGCAATTTTTTCACCTTGAAACTCGTCTTAGATCTAAACAATAGACCTTGTTATTGCCTTTGACAGTCTTGGCTTAAAGAAGTCTATGAAATTTATTCCAGCTTCAGTGCTCAATGTCCAGGTGCAACGTGGGGCAGCTGCTCCCTGTGGGATGGGGAGCTGAGAGGGGGATCCTGTGGCCAGTGGGGCAGGGATGGAGGTTGCCGGGCACATCATGGGGATGAGGCTACTATCAAGGGTGTCGGCCTTGACTGGCTTCCCCACAGGGGAAGAGTATTTGGGAGCCTCTTCCTCCTTCCCACTCCAAAACTTTTGCAAGTATTTTCAACCCAAGTTAGCTGTTCTGCTAATCTCATCAGTCAGCCCCCACGCTGCTCTGCTTGAGCAGGAGGCTGGAATGGAGACCTCCTGAGGTCTGCTGGGCTTCTGTGGTGACCAAGTGCCACACACATTCAGAATTCGATTTCATGGTTCTTCCAGTTAGATGTTATGGTTTAACTGATGTGTTTTTATTTTACGTGTCCAGTTGTTTAACCTAAATTCAAAACTGCTTAGGACTCTTTTTCATATAAGATGAGCTGTTTGTGTCAACCTCTTTATGTATACAATCTGGTTTTATATGGTAGAGCTAAAGACACCATGAGAAAGGAAAAAGCTGTGAAGCATGAAATATAAATCCTTGAAATAGATCCTCTGAGTCTTGAAGTCACCAGTTTCTCACTGCTCACTTTACACAAATGTGCTTTCAATCCTTCAGTTGGCCCCAGTCCCCATTTTAAACATTTATTTATAATTTCCTTGACATCCTTTCACTTTTTTAAGTATCTGAACCAGACCTTTCAAGATTGTAGCATTTCCTTCTCCTACTTCCTCTGATGGGACAAAAGATTGTTTCTGTCATGCCCCCGGCGCCCGAGTGAGAAAAGAATCAGTGCCTTGTTAGGCTGAGAGCATCCCAAATTCTCCAGGGATGGAAGGCTGTGCTGTTGTAAACAAGATGACCCAAGTTCACCTGTTTTGGTTGCATTATGTATATTGATATTGGTTCTTTGTCACTTGGCTGACTTGTCACTTAACAACCCTTTTTTGAAGTCTAGTGGCACACTGGAGACCACTTGAACCTGCGAGACACTGGTGATCTATTGTGCGGGAGTTAAGGATGTCTGGAGCTGTGGTTTGCAATTCAGAGAATGCTGATCAGTTCCTGTGGCAAATGCCATTAGTTATGGCTTCCCTTTAAACAAAAGGTTTGCAAACCCCTTTTGTATGAAGTTCACTGGTAGAAGAGAAAGACATAGCGTGCACATGGAGTGTTCACCCCCCTCCAGAGCCATCCACTCGTCTGCAGATTCTTCCTTTATCTATACATTGCATAATTTGCTGGGTTTTGATGGATTTTTTTTTTCACCTCTTTCATCTAATTTTGTTTAGAATGTGGCTGTGTGGGTAAACTGGTTTATACTTTTCCCTTCAGGTTGTTCCTTCAAAGACATCAAAGCATGCTACAAATTTGTCTAAACCGTGGCAACCATGCCAATTTTTCATGGAAAAAGAGACAGAGAAAGGTAGAGACCCTAGAGGTGGGTCACACTTTGTGTGTGACAGCATCAGGGCTTGCTTGCAGAATGCTTCTTCCATGCCAACTAATAGACTGTGTTCTCAACCTGTAGTTTCTTAGGCATATATCCTCAGTATTCGTGCATGAGCTTCTGTGTGTTTGGCCATGCATAAAGGGAATTGATGGTAGAATTGTATAGGATTTTTTTTTTTTTTGGTGAAGTCTTTCTAAAGCAGGCAAGGTGTGAGAATCTGCAGCATACCTACAGACAAAGTGTGTTCTGTACAGAACATTTGGTGACCCATTTCAGCTTTCCCCATAAACAGTAGAGCACCTATTGGTGAACTTTGTGTTGGCATTTTCATCAGGTTTCTGAAGAGGCAACATTGCTGGCTCGATCAATACAACTCAGTTAGATTTACTGATTACACAATTCTCTTTTCCCGAGACAAACAGCAAGTTCGTAATTGCTCAGTGTACTTTATTTTCTAGCAGCTATATCCAACCACACCTGTCAGTCTGCACGTGTCACAGGAAAGGATTCAGACCGCTTCAGATCTCTTTCTTCTCCCACACTGTTGTGGGTTGGTGGACTTTCTTCAGCAGAAAAGGAGAAACATGGGTTTTAGGATCTGAGCCTGTCAGTGCAGTCTTCAAAGCAGTGACCATAATGTGAAACAAATGTTTTGAGATTTTCAGAGAGTAGATTGTTGCAACTGAATGTGCTACTCTTAAAAAAAGAGAAAGACTGTCTCAATATAGTACACTAATACTAAAAGTAAATTACAAATGAAGTTCTTTTAGTATGTCCAACTGACCTACGGTCACTCATTTTAGTTTTATTTCTGAATACACATATAATTTTTCTTGTTTCTAAGACTATGCTTGGAACTGTGCGTTCCGTTATGTGTTGTTACCTCTGCAACTCTACACCTGCTCTTTTTTTATACATTGACAGACAAGTCAGTCTTAAGTTTTGAGACTCTGAAGTCTGCAGTGCATGTTAAAACTCTGGGCTCAGTGTAAGTGTTGGGCCTCTTGAGCAAAGTATATGCCAGTCAAGAAAATCCCCGGTAGTTAATCAAGCCTATCTGGATATGTGCAAACCACTGTGCTCCATGTTAATGGGCAAGTCTCTCGAAATGCCTTTTCCTCCCTGGTTTGGTAAAGCAGCTATTTTCCTTTTTGAAAATGCAGGTCTTGTACTACTTGAAAAATATGTGCTAAATAACACAAAGTAGTTAGATGAGACCTACCATTCCCGTAAGCACATTTTCCCCAGAATTGCTCTTGCTTTTTAGTAATCTATTTACTGCTGTAAAAATGCCTCAATTACTGGACTAAGGCATACTTACTGAAGGACATTCTAAGTAGCTCTGTTAGAGGTATGTAATTCTTTAATTTGGCTGCCTCCTAAAGAATTACAGCCATTTCCTCCCTGTTTCCTTTTTTCTGGAACACAGATTCTCTGTTGACATGAACACACAAAATTTCATTGATAACAACACTTAATTTTGAGCCCTCTTTTTCTGTGCCCTCTCCTGCACTTTAGGTGACACTCCTCCAAGAAACTCTTCTCATCAGCTTACATAATTTTTTTTGGTAAATGTAATGGCCTGACTATCCCTCTTGCTGGGTGTGCAAGCCTGATATTGATGGAAAATCCATGAAAGAAGAAGAGAAGAATTCAATGAGGCTGAGCAGATGGAATTGCCTTCTCTTTGGGTCTTGTCTTTTTTTCTAAGTAATTTTGATACTCTGAGGCTTGAGTCTCTGCTGACCTGAAACCTGCTTACTGACTTCTAAACCTGTGAGGAGAAGCTTCAAGCACACAACTACTGTGGCAATGCAAAATGGAGGCAGCAGAGAAACAAGGCTGGCTTTACACAGCAAGCAGAAAGGATTTGAGGAACCTAATACAAGGGTTAATAAATATACTCAAGGGTAGGAAGAGCCCGAGCTTCCTAATGAGCATTTTATTGTATTTCAGGCAACTGTTTCACCAAAGTTATCATCTTTGTTTTCTTTGAAACAAGACTGACCTACAGCTGAACTGTGCTGAGACACAGTTTTAACAGAATTATACCAGCTGCTTATAGTTAGAAGAACCCTGAGCTAGACTCACAGCTGATGTAAACTGATGCAATTACATTGTATTCAGGAGAGGTCTGTTGCTCACATCAACCTGCGGGTCTGGTGTTCTGGGGCTATTCTGAGGGGCTTTTCTGAGGCTGATGTGCAGCATGTGACTGCTATTTTCTCCATGTGCTGTGCCGTTTTGCTTACTGTGAGATGAGGAAAATATCTAAGGTTAGCCTTAGAGATTCCTTGCTTGGACTTTGAAGAGACCTTTGACCACCTCTAGTGCTTCCCAGCTCTTGAAGATCTCAGCATGCCAACATTTTCCTGGCTGGGAGTGCATCAGCTAGTCACAGCTATGGAACCTCCTTAAGGTAGGCATAAATACATATGAAATGTTATATGCTGCATAGGGCAAAAGTGCTTAAAAGGGGGTCCCATTTTGTAAGGTGTTGTTGGAAGTATTTACATGTGAGCAGTATCTGCATTGTGGCCAATGGTTTGCAGGTAGGTGGAAATATGGGGAAGAAATTGGTGGGCTCATCTTTTCCAGGTTGTGTGCTCCTTAGGGAAACTATAACTAAACCTTTCTCCTTTAGACAGATTCATCTCTAGAAGTTGTTTGGTTGTTTTTTAATATCAGATAAAACTTTTAATTACTAGCTCAATCTCTTAATCTCTTTAAGTAGTTCTCCTGTAGTGCTCCTAATTTATAGAATTCCTAGGAGATGGGTGCTATCTAAGTCCAGAGGAACCTGAAAAAAATGCTAAGCTGTTTTTGTCCAAAGCTGTATTTTTCAGTATCTGTCTACAGTAATGCAGCATCTGCGATTAGCTGAGGTTTTTCCTGTGTTATTTTGACACCATGAAGTAATAGCTCTATGATATAGGTGCCATTTATCATCCCTTGCTTAGTCCTATATGTAAAACTAGAAGTCTTCAAAACAAGTAAAGGTAAATAAATATATGGTAAAGACATTTTGAACATCTTTACTTTTTTGGGTATCTAAACTGAGACATTTTTTTAAGATGATTACTGCTTGCCATTTTCTTAAGTAGGGATTGTCTCCAAGTGGATGTGCTGGAATGAGATATCAAATCCACTGTGTCTTTGCTCCCTAGACAGCCTCTTACAGCTAGAGGGAAGGGCAGCCAAATATTAAATTACATGTCTCAGACCACAGATACTAATTTCAGAGACAGCATTAAAATAGTGGAAAAAAAAGTAGCACCCTTCCTTAGGCTGATAGCTTTCAGTGGGGAAAAAACCCCACCTCCTTCCCAAAAAAACCCCAACAAACCAACAATAATTTCCCGTCCATTGCAATATTTCTCTATTTTTCTTGAAATATTTTTTTTTTGCTTGTACCTCCTTTAAATCCATAATGGCTTAAATTACTTCTCTCTCCAGATATATATGTAGTACCTCTTATGACCAAGAGAAGCTATTCCCTAGGTGTAGCATAGGTGGCTTTGTATTTCTAATCTATTTTAATATGGTTTAGCAGGTGGGAGAGGCAGCAGAATTACCTTCAGGTGGCCAGGTACTCTTTGGTGTAGCAGCAGCAGGTGAACTGCCGGCCTCTAGTGGTAAATGGGGAGTAATATGAGAGAGTGAGTATCTCTTTCTCAGAGATGATGTCTCCTGATGTTAGGACATATAAGTTACACCAAAATGTAGTGTATAGCTGAGACCACGTCTGTGATTTAGTTTCAGTTACATGAATTATTTAGTGTGATTCAGATAATCTCGAAATTAAATACTCTTCATTTTTACTGGTGTAAATAAAGCTCAAGCTGCATGTGAACACTAGAAGAATAAAATTTGTGTAGCTAGAGCCAAGGGTAGAGTCATTTTGAGGGAACACAGAGTCAGTATTTTATAATTTCTGTAAAGAGGAAAAGCCTCTGTCAGGTTGCTTGTGACAGACAAATAGATGTCATTATAAAACATGTAATCCTCTGAAGGGACTTATTTTTTTCTTTTCCAAGTGCATCCATATAGAGATATAGCTCTCCCTGGGCTATGTGGGCAGTTAATGAGGAAAATAAAATAGAGGCCAGTTTGATGGCCTACAGGTAAGTGCTGTGTTACAGGGCTGATCTCTGCCCTGCTGGGACAGCAGAAGCCACAGAGGGGATAAGCTACCACATTCCCATTTTTAATATGTCACTGAACTGTGGTCCAGTCCAGCAAGTGTTGCAGTGGTGTTCATGTGGGTTCTCCTGATGAAATTTAGTAGTTATCACATGGAAATGGTAGCCAAAACATGTGGAATCTGTCCAGAAGTCTCCAGGACAAATATTCATTATAGCAATACCTTAGAGGGACTCAAAGAAGAGAGGCAAATGCAAACCTTTCAGGAAAGCTGAGAGAATAAAAGCCTCCTTCGTTAACCCAAGAAGCAATTAGTGTGAGAAGTGAGACATTTAGTCTTATTAATTTGTGTACTGCCAGATGCTTTTACATTGCTTTATTTTCTTTGATGAATGAATCTGAATTAAAACTTACCCATTGCTCAACTTGTATTTATACTAGATACAGTTACTCTCAGCTTAGTTCAGTCCTTTTTTTTAAAGGCCAGAAATAATGGCCTTGAGTCCAAATCACGGAAACTGGTGTAATTCAGAGGTTGAAGCAAAGGATCTATGCCAAGATAAAACGAGAATGGAATTTGATTTCCTTGCTCTGAATGGGGAGAGACTTTGGCTTTGAGGCTGAGCCACTGTTTTCTGGTTAGCCCAGACTAGCTGCCATTTCTGCATAGATATTCCCTTCTGTAAGATCTCCTTCATCCTCACCCCTTTTTCTGCCCTATCCTCAGTCACTAAAGTGACAGAAAGGATCTGCTTACGCTTACGTGCACCTCAATAACAGTATTTCCCAAATGTTCCCTGGCAGGACATTTTGTGGTGACTAATAGTTTCTCTTTGTGTATCCATTTACTCCTTTCACCCCCTGCCCCACCCCCAGACCAAGTGCTGTAGAGCCCAGCTTCTCCTTGCCTGCCTGGCTGGCTGATGGTATTGGGGTTGTTGGGACCTGGATGAAGAAAATGGCAAAAGCAAATTTGAAAAGCCAAAAATTGCAATAAGCAGAACAGACAGGTGTCGTTTTCCCAGTACAACCTCCATGAAGTTTTTGATTCCGTAGAAATTTTCATGTTTAAGATTTCCGTCTAAAAGTGTCAGTATTTCAGTAGCTCCAGAGTCTTTTGGAGCTTTTCCCTGGGTGTCCCCACCTTGGAAGAATGTGTGGCTTTACTGTAACTGCTAGAAATCAGGCTTTGTGTTTGGTTCTTAGTGCTATTCCCCTCATTCATAGGGAGCAGTGGCTTGGAAGAAAAGACTGATGCCCCTCCTGGCATTCATAATAGGATTTCCTTCCATTTACAGGGCCTTAACATTACTTACTCAGCTGTGCAGGGGTTGATGTCAGTGAATTGCTGGCTGAGTCATTTTTGAGTTATTTAACATGTTGAAAATAAGCCTGAAGCTGTCAGACAAGTAACATCTACGTAGGCTTTTTCTAACTGCAGCCATTCTTAATTTCTGTGCTATATTAAAGCTAAGCTAATAATAGTACTTTGGGTGATACTTTGATGGGAAGCTTTGTTAATGCATTTGCGAGGACTAAAGAGACCAGTTAAGTCAGTGTCAGAAGTGTTACAGAGGCAATGATGCTAAACTGGAGATTGAATGAATAGGTGGAGCAGCCAGTTGTTTTGCTAAAGCAGATAAAATATGTGTGTGTAGGTCTTCGCAGTACATTAACTAGTGAATAGACACAATAGCTGGATTGTCATAGTTAGACCTCCTTCTTTTCTTCTTTAAGAAGAAATTGTTTGTTAAAAGTGAGACTAATTTTATGAGTACAAGTATTCAGTTCCTTGTTACGCGTCAGTAGTTATTCCCACACTGAATCTTTTTTCTTCTGTAATTTAGCCCAAGTTAATTGGAAAGAAGGAGAGTGGTACATCTCTGTTGAGCTGTCAGTAGATGATGTACAAAAGGCACCCGTGTCTGCACTCCTGTGCAGCAAAGTAAAGTAGGGCTACCTGCAAGCTGATTTGGTGACTCGAAGGTCAAGAGTGGTGGCGGTGAGAGCTGCATCTAAGAAGAGCAGGGGATGATGGTGAGGATGGCTAGAGAGAGCTTTATAAAGCCACTGTTGTAGCAGAGTTATGTGTTAAATGCATCTGTGCCTGGAGAAACAGACCCCTTTTTGGTGATATTGATGAAGTCAGTGGAGTTGTGGTGACTTTCTGCCTTTGAGATTTTTGTCTCAAGTGGTCAACTGCCTTATTGAGACTTCTGTGAGGTAAGAGGTGTGCATTAGCTGACATCCACTACTGACTAATCTGAGTAAGACATCATGGTTAGGAAAGTAAGATTAGGATATCTAATAATAAATACAATAATCACTGCAAGACTGTAACCCTCCAGAAACCGTTGATTTTTTTCTATTAAAATTAAGTTCAGAAAAACTTGTGCTTTCTTAAAATTAATAATTTTATGTTTGTATCTGTAAGCTGATAATAAATATTGGAAATATATATTGACTTCTGTGGCTGTGTGTTTCCTTCTGTGTGGGAGGAGCTGCAGGATTAGATCTAAGCATATCCTGCCAGAGTTATTTTCTTTACTGTCTTACTTTTCCTTACCCTTCAATGTCTCTCTGTGGAGTAATTGTACTGTATTAAATACATTCTGTTCCTTCTATAAAATTGTATAGATAAACTTGAAAACTATTTTGAAAGAAAACTTTGGATTTTGTTTTATTTCCTTTGTTCATATTGATTAAGGCTATGGAGGAAGATTCATATGGTATATGGTATTGTTTGGTATTAGTAATAGTGGCAGAAGACAGCTTCATATATTTGAGTGCTATTTCCTTGGCTACATCTGTGAAAGCATCAAGGGCAGCACAAAGGAACAGACCAAGGTAAGAGTAGGAGATAGAAATGCTGAAAAAGATGGTGAAAAGTGAATATACATTAGTATTAAGACACTAAGCTTTGGATAGCCTTTCATTGGTTTCTCCATAAATCCCCATGTTTAAGGGGTAAGCTAGCATGGGAAGTCCTGTGGCAGGAAACCCACTGCACATGTGCTTGTTGCTGATTGTCACTGTCAGCTTGTCTTTGTCACATCCCGGCTGAGAAGTTTAGTACAATTTTCAAGCATTGTATAGAGAAACTGTCAGCCAGACAGATTAACAATCTCGTCTGGGACTGTCCAGGGATACAAGGCAGGAGCCTGTGGGAGGCTTTCTTCTGTCTTCCCCTACATAGCTCCGTGTGGCAGCTTTGAGGTGGGAACCACAGCATCTTTGCCTTTGGGTTACATGTGTTACTTTGTTTGCAGAAAATTGGTCACTGTAGGGTCACAAAATGTCCTGAAAGTTACCTCCATGGGGGAGTTGTGCATGTTACCCTGTGGGAGATATTGCCTGTAATCCATATACAAATATACAAAGGGAGGAGAACCAGATCTCCAGCCCACCTAGCAGTGGCAATCTTCTGTCCAGCTTGACTCCTGCTTTGGATGTGAGGAAGATGATGGGGTCAATGCCCTGTACTCTCTGTATCCCCTTTTTCTCGAAGTGTACAGTTTGCTTACAGCATATGTAAGCAGATAAGCTTCTCTCTGATATTCCTTTTGTGATTTCCTGACATGGTTTGCTTTTCCCCCCCTCTTTGTACATGGACTAAGTGATAAACCTTGAAAGCAAATGTGCAAGAATAAACAGATCGTCCACTCTCTGTATCCCTTACAGACCATACAGACTTTGAAATGTTATTTTGTTTCAGCTAGAAATGTCAAAATAATCAGAGGCTGGAAAGTTACTGCTTTGCATTAAGGGAAGATGGTGACACCATTTTCAATAGCATCAAGGCTCTTAATGAGCAACTGTTAAGGAAGAGAGGACCAACACAAGTAATTGTGTTGCTCGTTGGGATTACCATGTCAGCTATAGTTCTCTTTTTCAGAAAAGCAGAATCATATTTTTATGGTAATTAGAAATGTAAGATTTATTGAGGACTGAGACTCTCTTTTTACACCTGGAATATGAAGCTTGCAATCATCCTGAAAAATTGAATAACCCTTTCTACCCCTGTGTGTTGAGTGCAGGCTTGCAGATGTGATGCAGGGCTGTTAATGAGTCAACTTTGTCTTGGCCTCCGTGTCATTCATAGGTAAGGTGTGAATATCTTCGGATGATGTAATTGAATAGGATGCCACTTCTGGAGATTTCTAAAACTCAAATTGTCTCTTGCCTGGTACAAATATGCTTGCAGGGACAGTGAAACGGGGACATTTTTAGCAGTTAAAGCACTGACAGGTGGAAGCTAAGGGAAGTAGTCCTGCATTATGGGATTTAAGCATGCAAAGTCTATTAATACCAGTGGTGTTAATGCTTTTGAATTCTGCTAATATTCAAATGTAAAAAAAAATACAATTTGACATAAAATATGTATCTTTTTTTGGTCTGTATTTTCTGAAAACTGAAATATTGCTGTTCTAGAATTTACTGAAATGGTGTTTGTTTTTATGAAGAAATAGAACCATCACAAACTTTACAAAATGGACATCATCACTCACTGGTCTGTGTACTGTGTAGCTTTGTGCTTTCGCTTCTGATTCCACTGTCACTGTTCCAGGTGTAAAGACTGTACACAGTGTGAAGGTTTTTAGTACACAGACCTTTATAAGATACCTCTGTGCAGGTTTAATACTGGGCCAGAGTGAGAAGAGAATGCCCAAGTCCAAATTCAGGTTCCTAAAGACTGCAAAATTTGGCAGGTGAACTAATTTAAAGATCTCCCTCTTTCCCTGACCAAAAAAAATTGTGTTGTAAGTATTTAGAAGTAATTTTTTGTTGTTGTTATTATGGGTGCTTTTTGTCATTGCCATTTTTAATATAGAAGCAGATTTTTGTGTTGCAACTAGTGCTGATGTTTTTAACAAAACAAAAAAATAACATGTCAAGGGGCTGGATTAAAAAACCCAAACATAACTTTCTCTGTACTCTCTCATTACTTTTTGCCTGCTTCCTAAATGATACTTTCTACTGAATTTCCTTCTTATATGAGGCTTTTAAAAAACTGTCAACTTGACAAAATGTGAAAATTTGATTTGCATATACATATTTGGAATATTTACATTTTTAAATTTTTGTTAAAGCTTTTGGATTTATTTTGCTTTGTGGTTATATTATTGCTAAGGGCCTAATTCTAACAGATATCACTTTAATTGGGTTTATATTTTCATTTGAGCCTCACCTGAAAAAAATTAGATTTAAACCTCATACTAGTAATAAGGAATAACTTGTTTGCTCCTGCATGCTTTGACTTCATGTCCTCATTTCTAGAAGGTCACAAAATCCAGTTGTCCCTCAGTTTTTAAACAAAATGAGATCCTTTAGATGCATTTTGGGTTTCAACCTAACAAATAATATTTGGTTATGTGCTTAATGAAAAAGATTGCTGGTGGATGCTCTCATGCTACTTTCAGTTGTTATCTGTGCTCATTGATCCATGAGAGCAGTTTAATTACACTAAAAATGAATGTCAATGGATGTAGAAAGAAATAAATCTTTTAAATCTGTGCAGTATACTTCACTGAAACAACCGAGTTTACTACCCTTCCTCAGACTACCTTTCAGAAAGGTTAAAATGGAGATATAATATACTGTGTGTCTGGATCCTTCAGCACTTTGTTTAACCTGTCTGTCACTGCTCTTAAAATCAAGGGCTGGAACAATAAGTTGATTTGTAGAGAAGAGCTTTGTAGAATTCAGGTGATCTATCTTTATGTGATATCTCATGTTTATATTGGGTTGATTTACTGTGGATTTATTTTAGCCACACTTAGAATGGCAAGAGTTAGCAATGAAAGGATAGGAAGTGGGCTTAACTCTTACCCAGATAACATATCAAAAATAGTTATTGACTGAGCTTAGCTCTGTCTCTTAGCTGTTGAAGTGGCAACATTTTGGTTGAATGGGAAATGTAGACTTCATTCTGTTTTGCTGCAAGGAAGTGTGTTCTGGAGAATTTTTTTTATCATAACATATTGTTCAACCACCACCAGCTGTGTTTTCCAAACAGTGAGAATCAAGACGCTTACTCGTATGTATGTGAGGCAGAAGGGCAATTGATGTTTAGGTCAGTGCCTTGAATGCTCTCTGAAAATAACGCAGTAGCTGTGTGATCTGATTGTTGCTAATCTTTTTTCCCAGTCTAAAGATCATTTGAGATTTTTGGCTTCATTTTCTGGCGGTCTGCTGAATTGCTGGGTGAAAATACAGTAATTTAAACCAACTCAAATTTCTTTAATTGTTTTGTAAGTGAATTTCCCAAAGGGTTTGATAAAGCCTTTAATTACAGAGTAGCCATGGAATAAATATCCATAGGACAATGCAGGTACCATTTAAAGCTCAGCTACATCACCCTTATGGCAATCATGCTTAATGTCAACTAATGAGTGTGGTGTTCGTGAGAGAGTAGATATTGGCAGGATAACACACACGCTGCTGCAACTACAAAAGGTCATTGGATTTTTAAGCTTTCAGTTAGCAAACAGCTACTTAAATGGGCAGAAACCACGACTGATATTTCAGCCATTGACACAATAAAGTCACTTAAATACATATGTACAGCCAGTGAAAATCTGACAGCTTCCACCTTCAAGGCAGTAGGGAGAAAGCAGACCTGACCTTGGTGGCTCTTACATTCCCTGTGTTAAGTGCAAAGCAAGCACTACTCCAAGGGGTTCATGTTTGTCCCGCTCTCAAGCACTCACCGACTTCAGACATTGACTCACAGATTCAACTGTCCCTTCATTTCAAACAAAATCCCAAACCTTTCTATTGAATAGTAATTCGAACCATTTTAGAATATTTTTTTTTGCCCTTCCCCCTCTAAATCTTATGGTGTTTACTTCTGAAGCTGAGACTGAAGTGATTTCCCTGAAATCAGGCAGAGGCTGGAATATGGAAACAAAAATTATATTTTGGGTCTCCTGGTGCTGGTTTGATATCTTGTCCCTTGGGATGTGCATTCCATACCAGTGGTGCATGTCCAGTGTTTCCAGCTTTGTCCTGTATTTGATTTTATAATCACAATAATGAGTATTGCACATCTTGTTTCCTGCTAGACTATTTATTGTATTATAAGCCGTGTGCTGTTGTTATCCTCAAGTTGAACTCAAGGGTTGGTATCTAACAGTCCAGTGTTTATTGCTCATTTAACATTGCAGTTTTTAAGCAGTTATTCATACTCCTTTGTCCTTTATTCATAATCAGTGCAAGGACTCAGTGGTCCTGACTGATCTAGTGTATTAGACAAAGAAGTAGCTTGCAAAGTATTAAAGAAAATATGTATGAGGAAAAAAAGAAAGTTGTTTGTTAAACTGCACCTCTAGTTCCTCGTGACTTGGGAAAAGGAGAAATTCTTCAACTATATATGATTTCTTTTAAAGAATGGCATTTCCCCTCTCCCCTCTTATTTCTTTGATCCAGTGACTTGTGAAAGAGAAAAAATAAAAGTACTGGTGCTGTAGTTCTGTAGTCTTGTACACAGTAGACCGGATGCAGAACTGATACAAATGTTGATATTAATTACATTAATTACTCGTAACCTAGTAGGGAGAAGGATCTTGCTTCCTTCAACTGTAGTAATCTAAAAAGTTAGGCATTTAGTACATTTTAGTTCTCAAAATTAATGAAAAGCCAGTGACATCTCAACATGAGAAGTCACAGAATTGGAGTGAGAGATATATCATTGAATATGGAAAGTATGGAGGTGACCAGCTTTGTCTAGAGACTGAGGAGGTCTACACCACACAGGCTTTTAGAAATAGCCAGTGAAGAAGATTTAGAATTTGGCCTTTCATTGTCATTATTGACTTACTCTTTGTATGTGTTTGCTGTTTAAACCTTAAGCATCTAATCCTGTGTTAAGTTTCCATTTCTAAATCAATACTACAAAAGGAGAATTTTGCTTGCAGAGTTTATTCTATGTCTGACTTGACAAATGAAAACTATTAATGAGGAATTCCTAATTTTCATCTGCATTTCTACCACGCATCATAAGGTGACTTGAAACAATAGATTGATGTTATTGGTTGCTCAGTCGTTCATGTCTTCTGGTATAAACTGCTGTTATTATTACTCTTTAGAATTTGTTAGGTGGACTTTTGGGTGTCTGTTTGTGTTGATACTTCTCTTTTCCCCAAGACGATTGTTGAACACCTCCCAAAGTGGTAAAATATAACTTCTGAACCTGGGGAACTGTGGTGCAGACAGTGAATCAGTGTAATGAGAGTGCAGCAGTACAGAAGTGAACCAAAAGGGTCCTTTCAGCAAGATCACAGCATGCCTGAAGATGAGCAAAGTGAACTGGGGATATATGTTCTAACTTTGAGTTTGTTAATAGTTGATCTCCCTACAGTCCAGGTCTTTTGTCTTTGGAAAAGCTATGTTCTTTCTCAATTGTATGTTCAACGTTAACCTGCAGGAAGAAATTACCTGAAAAAAATCAGAATTATTATTTTGAGCTAAGTAACAATTTGTAGTGGGCATTGTTTTAATAGGGTATAAAGGTACATGGCCTGAGAAAACTGGTAGTTCTAACAAGAAACTAGGGTCAATAACGTATGATTGAAGTAACTAAACTCCTTTAGAATTAACCTTAAATCAAAGGTTA
This sequence comes from Neopelma chrysocephalum, assembly GCF_003984885.1. Lineage (NCBI taxonomy): Eukaryota > Metazoa > Chordata > Aves > Passeriformes > Pipridae > Neopelma > Neopelma chrysocephalum. Next base: position 2,403,374 of record NW_020897731.1, on the reverse strand, counting down.
ATGTGATTAATGAAGAATGGACATCTTCATAAAGGTTGTATGTTATGCTTAGGATGTACTGAAAATTACTGTGAGGTATTTGTAGAACTTGAGTGTCTTCTTCAGTTGCATACCAATATGTGCTTTTCAAAATATATAATCAGTGGACTGCTTCAGTATGGTACTAGTCAGCTTTGGCAGCAGGTGTGACATCATCTCCCTTCTGAAGCAAGTTAATTGTCAGTCGTTCAATTTAACACATCGGTATTTTCTCCTGGAGGTGAAATATCAGAGTGCTACCTGCTTGATGAGGATATTTAGATTTCATGGCTCTTTTTAGTAGCTGGATTTTTTTGGTTTTGCATTCACTGAGAATGTAACCTGCTGAAACCTGTAATTGTTAGGCACGTTCTTTAGCTGTCAGCTGTCACTCAGCTGCAGAACCTTCATTGGCACTGTATGTGACTTAGAAACCTTCTGGGGTGAGCAGAATGGCTGTGTTAAAGTATTACTAATAAAAATGTAAATACCAAAAGACACGTTATCCAGGGAAATTCAGATCTGCAGAATGTGCAGATATCCATGCTGAACCTTTGTGAGGAACAGCAGCAATAGAGATTTGGGTATTGAGATGAGCAACGTTGGCTTTTGACTCTTCAAAGTGTCACAGATGGCAGGGAAGCAAATTAACAATTTGAGAAAACATTTGTGTGTGCTACCAGGCTTTTGACAGATGGGTTTCTGCAGTAGGGCCTGCAAGCTATAGTTTCTGCTGCTGCTGTTGACTTACGAATTCAGGGGAGTTAGCATTGGATCAATAGGGATTTTGGAAGGCTTCAAGGCTTATACTGGGAGGTGAGTGAGCGATATCCTTGTGTGTTCGAGAGGTTACTCAGTAATAAATCAAGCAAAGATACAAATTTCTACCACAACAGTGATACGAAAGAAGCTTGAAAGATGTTAATTTTTCTCTCTTCAAGAATTGTGCATATGACTGAGGTTCAAGTTAATGCGGTTCAGTAACTGGATCAGCAGTTTCCATGGTAGAGCCTGAGTAGTGGGCATGCTGATCATAAAAACATAGTTCTATTATTCCTCCTGAGAGCCTCAAAACTAATCCCCTTGGCGCATTTTTCCTTGAGGTGGCTGAGCCTATCACCAATGTCCTTCTTGATCTGTGGGAGCAGCACCCCATGGATCTGCCCCGTCTGTCCTGTGACACAAATTTTTGAACCATCTGAGCTCCTGGAGAGGGGAAGGAGTAAAGACTCTAAAGAGAAGACAGGTACCACAAATTGTTACTGGCTGGTTACAAAGGAAATCAGAAGAGAGCTAAATCTAAATACTTGATACAGATAGGGACCAGGCCAGGGTTTTTGCTGTATGCATGGATGCCAACCAGCTCATCTTATGGGAAGAGAAGATCAGTGTATACTGATATTCTAATGTAATTATCCTAAGCTTATTTTTTCAGATGCATTCAGGTATCTGACAAAAGAAAAAAAAAAGAAAAGGTCTGGATTAAACTGACCTCAAATCTGCTACACAAACTCATTTCAACATAGATGGAGAGTACCTCTTAAAGAGAATTGAGAGCGTTTATCTGGAGGGTTATAGAAATTCTTGTCATGTTGGGTAAGAGCCAATATGCAGAAATGAAGAATTAGGAAGCAAGGAAAAAGCCTGATATAAATAGGCTTCAGCCAGAGGGTGGTTGAGCATTGGAACAGGCTCCCTAGGGAAGTGGTCACAGCACCAAGCCTGACAGAGTTCAAGAAATATTTAGACAATGCTCTCAGGCACATTGGAATGGTCCTGTGCAGGGCCAGGAGTTGGACTTTGATCCTTGTGGGTCATTTCCAACTCAGGGTATTCTACTATTCTATGAATCTGTGATTTGATGAATAAGAACATTAGGATTTATTGGTATCAGATGTCAGTAAAAGGGTTGTGTCACTTCAGGAGGCATGGAGAGGGTTGAATGGTCTATTTGGTGGGGTTTCCTCTTGGATTAAAAGTTTTAGATGAAATGCAAGCCAATATATGGAAGTTTCCATTTGAAAAAAAAATAATCCTTTTGCTGAGACAACAAAAGCAAATGGAGGGCACAGCAAAATGGGCAATACACCACCCTAGCTGTTCATGGTTTGTGGTAGGTAATGCACTATATCCCTTTCCTGGATCACCTGTAAATGGCCAAAACCTGTCACTTCTCAAATAAGTAACCCAGTGTTATACTTTGAAAAATCTTCATCAAAGTCTCAGTAGCACAAGACAGGAAGGCAGATCTATTAGAAAGCAGGGATTTTGCACATTAATGTGTGACTGTATTGGATTTGGGAGTCCCCAGTGTCAAATTTTGACTGAATGCCTGGCAAAGGGGAACCCTAGTTGTTTCTGGACCACTATACAAATCTGCACCAAAATACAAATGTATTAATTATAATCTTAATAAAAGCAGCAGCTGCAGAGGGCATTAACATCTTTAGGAAAAAAAAATAATTAGATAATAATCACTGTAGGTGAATTTTCATATTCTAAAATTATTGAACTTTTAAATAACTCAAGTTTCCATACATTTGTAATTCTTCTTATTGCACTGGATCATTCAGCTGAATACCTAGTGCCAGGGAGGGAATGCTTCACTCTGACAGGCTGAAGGAGTGAGGAGAAGCTTAAAATTTTTCAGACTAAGAAGAAATACAGTTCATTGCTGATGGTACTTTAGGAGATGTTAGGATGAACCTGTCGGGTGCATTGGTGAGAACATCTTCTGGACATACTGATAGACAAGACTAATAAAAGCCAGGACTCACAAACATGAAAGAAAGAGTTTTTGGCAGGAAGGCATAGGCAAAAAATTAATCTCTATATTTAAAAATGAGTAAAATTGCAATTGGAAGGAGGGGGAAAACAGCAAAGCTAAATGTTTAAGGAGCAGAACCAGACCACTGATTCTACTAGCACAGGAAGCCCAGCACTGTGTATTGCACAGGGACTGGCTGCAGACTCATCCTTATTTTACAGTGTCTGAGACCAGAAAGGGGAGAATGAAATCATGCAAAATTCAGACTGGCTATTAAGTTGTATGAAATAGTATTGTACCGAGCCCAGGAGATTGGCTCAAACCAGTTGTGCCCCAAAGCACGCCATGCAAGCCAGGGAGCTCCAGGCATGGACTGTGCCTGAAGGCTCAGCAGTGGCACGAGATGCTACTTGCTCCGGGTCTCTGTTGAACACTTTGACCAAGAACATTTCTTGGTCAGCACAGTCCGGGGTAAGATTCTGTCCGAAATCTCATGTGAACGTGGAGGAGGAAAAACCATGAACTCAAAAATTGGTTTATTTTTAATACCACAACATCAGATCTTATTATTTGTGCTTTCAGCTGTCAAATCCAAACATACATACAGCACTGAGACTGAGTCTTTCTCTTCCATTGCTTCTTTTCCTTAAGTACCAACAGTTTGCTCTTGCTGAACAGATTGAACTTGGAGACCTTACATGGTAAAGCTGGCTTTTCAGCTCTTAGAGCGTTTCTGTGGCTTTTTTTAAACATACAGATTTGTGGCATTACAACATTTTACATTTGAGCAAATTTATTTGTCAACTATACCGTACCCTACCCACCTAATATTCTGTATTAGTTTTTGGTCACCTACAAATGGTACCAGCAAAGACTCTATATAAAACCCTGTATGATCATTGATGGTGACTAATTTTGTAGGAGGTAAAGAATCCTGGATGCTGCTTCACTTATATAAGCTCCAACTGGGACAGCTGCCTATTTCTTGAGTTCCTTAAAAAATATGTAACTGTAATTGTGAGGTTGGCTTTTCAAAGATTTTCTTGTTGACCTCCTGCCGGAGATCATAGTAAACTTCACTTGCTAGCCTGTGGAAGAAAAGTTAGGCAGGCAATGAGAGCTTTAGAAAATCCCACCCTACAATTACAACCAAAAATAATTTTCTGGCAAGTAGTTGTCACTGCTTTCTTTTTTTTTTTAAAACTGAGCCACCCACTGGGAGTTCAATTCTGTAGGAGTTTGAAGATGATTTGAGGGCGGGGGAATTCAACCTAAAAATTATTTAGAGGAGCTCTTTTATGCATCAACAAAGACACAGTTGTAGGTCTGTTATTTCTGGACCTCCAGTACTGAGAAATAAGTGTTGGATGCTTTGGAAAGAGAATATGTGCGTCTAAACATATGTCTGTCTGCTCTGAATGTATACATAGAAACTCAGAAACTTGGTCAATTTTTGCCCTCTTTGGGATGAATTAGGAGTGTTTATTGAAGAACCTGGATTAACCTCTTTTTCTCTTTTTTATTACCTTTTTTTTTAATAGATAGTACCCAAAGGACTGCAGTTCTCTAAGACTGTTGGTAGCTAAATTGTTGGAAATCTTTCAGTTACAGTTTCTAAAGTCAGATATGGCAACACACTTTCTGAGCCCTTTCTAATAAAGAATGGTGTGAAACAAGGCTGCGTTCTCGCTCCTACCCTATTCACAGTCTTTTTCAGTATGATGCTCCAAAGGGCCACGGCAGACCTCGATGATCAGGACGGTATCTACATACGATATCGTACTGATGGAAGCCTATTCAACCTAAGGCGACTGAAGGCCCATACTAAGACCCTTAACCATCTTGTCCAGGAGCTACTCTATGCTGATGACGCCGCCCTTGTTGCCCACACAGAAGCAGCTCTGCAGCGTTTAACATCCTGCTTTGCAGAGGCTGCTGAGCTCTTTGGGCTGGAAGTCAGCTTAAAGAAGACAGAAGTTCTCCATCAGCCTGCACCTCAGGAAGTCCCCCACCATCCCCACATCACCATCGGCCAGTCAGAACTCAATTCAGTCCAACAGTTTAATTACCTAGGCAGCCTCATCTCCTCAGATGGTAAGATTGATGGGGAGATAGACAATAGGTTAGCGAAGGCATATAGTGCTTTTGGAAAACTCCATAAACGAGTATGGCGTAATAAACACTTGAAGAAAAGCACCAAGATCAGTGTTTACAGAGCCATAGTGTTGTCTACTCTTTTATATGGTTCCGAATCATGGGTCATCTACCGCCACCACCTGCGTCTCCTAGAACGCTTCCATCAACGCTGCCTCCGTACAATCCTTAACATCCATTGGTCAGACTATGTGACCAATACATCTGTTCTTGAACAGGCAGCAATTACGAGTATTGAGGCCATGTTGCTGAGAACGCAACTGCGATGGGCAGGGCACGTCTCTAGGATGAAGGACCACCGCCTCCCTAAGATCCTGCTCTATGGTGAACTTGCCACTGGCTGCCGCAAGAGAGGAGCTCCAAAGAAAAGATACAAGGACTCCCTGAAGCAACAACTCAGCCTTGGGCATATTGATCACCATAACTGGTCCACTCTGGCCTCTAATCGGGAGGCCTGGAGACAGACCATTTATAACGCTGCTGATGCTTTTGAGAAAGCACGCGGGATCACTCTTGAGGAGAAGAGACAGCGCAGAAAGAATCGAACCTTGCAGAATGTACCATCTAAGGAGTCTTTCTGCTGTGTCTTTTGCAACCGGACCTGCCTTTCTCGTGTTGGCCTTTTCAGCCACCAACGCGCTTGCATGAAAAATGGGTAGAGCCCTTCCCAAATCTTCGTTCGCGAAGCCTAGCCATGATGATGACAGTTTCTAAAATAGTAAGAATGTTGATACAAGCAAGTGAATTGCTTTCAGCAGAACTGCAGAGAAAGCTGGATTTTCAGAAGGAATCAGAGGTGCTGCTTTGTAAATAGACCAGTAGACACAGGACCGTGTTGTGCTCACTAGAGTCGATCCCGATCAGCTCCATTTAACTTAACAAATCCATGCTAACTTGTGTTTAGGTGAGAGCAGAATATAACCTGTGCTGTCCTGTGGCTTGCTTTTCCCGAGTGGATTACCAAGGTTCAGCACTCAAGTTGTTGCTGACTTGTGACTCCCAGAAGTGCACCCCCCATTGCCACACCCTGGCTGAAGCATCGTAGGACCTGATGGAAATTTCACATGGGAATGAGGCACCCAAGTTCCTGTTTATAAAAGGCATCTTATTTTTTTCCTCCTATGAGACTGAGTGTGTCATCTGTTGTTTGCTTTCGGTTTTCAGTGTATCTGACAAGCATGCAAAAAAGTTTTTTAAATGTATTTTATTTAAAGGATTTGGGAATACAGCCTTTTGCATTCTCAGGTGTTGGTCCTGCAGTGCAAATGCATGGGGATATCTGCAATGCTCTGCTGCTGTTCTGCTAGAAAAGTAAATCAAAAGCCAGAAACATAGCTGATCCTGCTTGTGAGCTTCCACAAAGAGTTAATATTCTCCTATTTTTTTAAAGTGTGATTTCTTCATTTATTTTACTTTGAGCCTCCAGTAACACCCATCAAGCCTGATTATACAAAGGGTTTGCAGTCAGACACTACTCAGGGAGAAGGAAGGATATAAACATTGCTGCTTGCTTCATAAAGAAGCATATTAATCTCACTCTGCCAGGCCTTTGTAAACCTTTGCAGTGGATAAATGATACTACAATTCTTCAAGCATGTAGAGAAGGGAAAGCTGGTTACTTGACTTGTGCTGTCAGCTGTCATTGGAAACATAAAATCTGTGTTCCTACAACTGCTGACAGTTTGTAGAAGAAGTGAATAAAAATATGCATTTTTTAGTCAAATTGTGCTATGTTAGCATGATATCCTATTTCTGAGTGGAATATAACAGATTTGATTGAATAATTCTGTTGTGAGTTTAGTATTTCATCTTTCTGCCTGTATTTTCAAGGCTATAAATAAATTCATGTGATCATTTAGACATTATCTTAAAATAAATATCTATGGTAATTCCTGAATAAGAGATAAGAATTCATTTGTAATTTTGATCAATCTATACTTATATGTATTCACTGTTATGCAATATAATATTTTTGTCACCATATTGCAGAAGTTTATAATCATACTCTAAGACTGTAATTTCAAGAAACATCCTTTGTGGACTGCTGCTCAGAAAGGTAGTTTGAAAAAAGGATTCTATTATTGTTTTCTGGAGGTCATAAATAGAGTAATAAATATACCACAATAATACAAACTCTAATTCATATTTCTATGTAATTATGGAAAACATAGGTGGTTCTTTGTCCCTGTAATTTTCTGGCTGTATTTCCTGTAAATGCCAGCTCACCTTTTTCTATATATTTTCATTTTCTTAGCTGAAGGAAAATGTCATTTCCCAGTAGACAGAATCAGAATCCTCTGTAAGTAAAGAAAAATCAGAAATGTAAAATGTCAGCAACTGTTTTCTTTTAAAGAAGGCCATTTTCTTTGTGTGTTTGCATGCAGTGAATAGGGAAAAGGAGTTGCTTTTTTTTCCAGTATTGCCACTAAAGATGATATTTCAAGCAGCATTTTTAATTTGTTCTTCTCCAGGGGCTGACAATGAATTATTAACGGTTTTTAACAGTGATGCAGCCAGTTCACAGTGTGCCTGTAATCCAAGGCGAGTCCTGTCCTCCTGGAAGGAATAATTCTTTGCTCTCTGAATTCAGTGGGATTTTATCTGGGGTCAGATGACCTTCAGGAAACAGCTGTAGTGGGCTGAGATGGTGTCGTCCCTGAATTGTTCGTCCCTTGCATTGGAGGCTGGGCTAGAAGACAGTTGAGGTAGCAGAACAAATCATCCAAGTGCTATTCAGCAGCTTTTGTTCAAAATCAACTATCTTTGTTTAATCAAGTCTCACTAGCTATCCAAGTCAAACCATCCAAGTCTGTGCTGAAGAAGAGGAGGGATCCTTATGCAATCAGCTCCTCAGTCAACAGTAGGAGCGGTGGATTTCAGCTGAAATGTTAGCAAAGAGCTTATACAGGGAAAAGGCTTATACCTTGTAGAAACATGTAGCCATTGGAAATGCCAGCCTTCAGTTTTTCTTGGTTTATTTTAATCTTGAAGAAAAAAGAAGAGGAGCATGAGATTAGTACATTGGGATCCAGCTTAATTCCAAAAACTGCGTCTTTATTTACCTTCCTAACCTCCAGCTCAGTCTAGCCTTGTAGAGACGGCCTGGCCTTTGTGCATTTCCATCCATCTGGGATGTCAATAGTCCTGTGTGAGTGTGAGTCTTTTCACTCACTGTAAAAGGATCATGTCATACACACAGATTAAGTGATACCCTTGGATGTCTAGAATTGGGTGGGATGAATTTGGTGTTAACAGCTCAAACACACAATCACATTACTGTGCTAACATATTGCCTCTGACAAAGTCATGTTAAGTTATCTTTAACAATCTCTTACGGTATATTAAGTTGTAGTGCATTCATTTGTATTTATTGTGGTCTAAGACTGTGTACACTGACAGTTGCCATGGGCCAGGTAATATTTGTTAGCTGAATAAACTATAATAATCGGATTTAGAATCTAATCCCAGGCTGAATGTGTGCATGAAGAGCTTTGTTGTTATTGAACCTCTTTATTAGAGCATTTTTTTTCTAAGAAACCAAGAATTACATTAATGGATGTGATATGGGGTGGCTAGAAGTTACCTGCTTAGTTTAATATCCTGTCTCCAGGAGAAATTTGTTTAGGAAAAAGGTCAATATCTCATAAAAAGGAGTGAAGGGGAAAGAGTTAAGGTTTCCTTTTTTTTTAATTATTTCTTTTATTTTAAGTATACCACTAGTCGCTTTTGGTGAATGACTCTTACTCTTCTGTCATGAGAGAACTAAAGCTGCCTCTGAATATAACTCATTATTTTTGATACATTAATTATGAATCTTCTTGTTTATTTCCCTTCTGGGATAAACACTATCAATGTTTTCAAATCCAACTTCAAAGGAAGAAGCTCTGTTTACAAAGAATTCCTAAAAATACGGCTAATCTTAAAAGCATGTTCCAAACACAAACTCTGATAAATGTAACATGACTATGATAACAAAAGATGGAGTCAGAAAATAATACCATTTCTGTCCACTGACCGACACTACTACCTTTATACTGAAGATAACCGGAGTCAGTATGAGAAAATCTGTCCTGTTATGTGTTGAAGGATAGAGAAGAACAACCTATTTCTTATAAAATCTGCAATTTGTATACATGTGGTTTTGAATGGAAGTGCTGGACTGCCCAATTCTTCAGCAGTGCATTAAAAATGGGTAACAAAGGGAAGCATAAAAAAGGCAGTGCAGTTGCTGGAGAGACAAAGATAGTTTATATATTTATGTGAATAAACAAGAACAACTACTTCCTTTTTTCTGTCTCATTTGCTTCTTCCAATTAGAGCATCCCTTTTTATCTGTCTTTATCTTTCTGTTAATTAAACTGGTGAAGTCATGCTCATCCATGTTGTCTAGACGTTTTTGTTTAAACTTAAACATTTTAATTATTAAAATACTTACATTGCCTGATGACCCCGGCATACTGAGATGGTCTGAATACCCCTACTAATGTCCTGAGGCTGCTTTTTTTTTTTTATTTATATTGAGGATCTGTAAGACAGGTATGAATCCAGGCATTGGAATGGACTTGCCAGGGAGGTGGTGGTGCTAAGGAAACTTTCCTGTCCGATCATCCAGGAGCCACTCTGGTAGTCACTCTTGCACCACCTGAGCAGGTCCCTGTGCCCTTTGTTACACCAAGAGTTGGCAGGTCACAGCCTCTCTTGTGGCTCTTCTGCTACCCAGTGCAGCTGGCACTGCAACTGCACTGAATGTATTCCTCAACAGTGGAATCATCATCCCTGAAGTGTTCAAGAAATGACTGGATGTGGCACTTTGTGCTGTGGTGTAGTTGACAAGGTGGTGATCAGTCAAAGGTTGTTCTTAATGATTTTGGAGGTCCTTTTCAACCTTAATGATTCTGTGATGCTGGGAATTGGAGGACTGGAGCTGGAAGCCAAGCCTTCTATGTAATAACTAGTGAGAGTTATGTGACCTTGAGTGTGGATCAGGAGATACATCTGTCTATAAAATTAGAACACAAAAGTGGCTCCTCTGTAAAAACCTCAGACTTTTTCACATCTCGAGACTTTAACATTTCAGTTAGAAGTCTCTTATGCTAATGGTGGCCTTTCAGTTAAGTTTTTTATTTACTTGAGCACTGGCTCTCAATTTATTATTGCAGATGAGAAAGAACATTCAAGAGCATTAGAATGCATGTCAGGATGTTCTTCCAACCACAAGATTTGTTTAGTTTGCTGTTGCACAGGCACAGTGATATTCTGAAAGGACCAAGTCATTAGAGTAATTTTAAATTAGGTTTTACAGCTGCATATATTTCTTGCATAGTGATAGATGACTTGTTTTACAATACAAATAAAGTATTTCAAATTAATCGTGGGGTATAAAATTAAACATAAACTTGCGGAGTTGTGGACTAACAATTATTATATCTCAAAAGTACATCTCAAAACTTGGTTTTCACTTTGGGGGATAGATCTGAGCTGTCTGAGTACTTGATGAAACATGTTTTATATAAAAATTGAAAAAGCAAGCTTGATGGGATCCGTTTTTTTCATTAAAAAAAAAAAGAATCTGTTTGATTGTCAAATTCTGCGCAATTAAGTCTTAGTCAAAACCTGGTAACTGTTATAAAAAGATAGGTCAAAAAGAAGCAACTCATGACCAGCACAGGGGCAAGTCAGAAGTAATAGGTACGTCTGCCTATATACTGCTTAATTGTTGTTTTTCAAGGAGTCGGAGGATGCTACAAGGGGAATATCTTTTGTTACTAATGCCTCTGCTGCCAGACCATGACTGGGGGCAGCAGACACTGCACATACCTTGTCTGAGGAGTCTTTACATAGTAAAGAAGAGAGCAAAGAGGGACTTAATCTTTACTGTGTCTTTGAGGATACCTTCCCACTTTAATGTGCAAGGGCTTGCTTTTGCTGCTGTAGAATAACAGTAGAGGTTGCTTGAATTTTTTATTAGGTCAGGGAAATTCAGGTTAAATGGGAGCAAATTAGACCATGTTCAAACTTGTGTTCTGTAAAAATAATTCAACTTTTAATATGCATTTTTGTGGACTTTTCATCATGGTTATATTTATTTGTATTATCTTGCTACGAGAAAGTAATTCTTGAAGGATTACTAGCAAAGATTCGTGTACGAAATATTGCTTATTGGTATTGTCAGTAGTTGTGTGAATCATCTGTTTTATTCAGTACACACAATTGCATAGTTAATTTAATCTGTAGTCATTATGCAGTTGTCCATTATTTGGGAAAGATGCCATGGCAGTCTGCTTCCATATTGGTTCACATGTTTGGGCCCAGGACTTGGGATCATGTAGGTGATGTCTGGCTACCATTTAAATTGAAGGATCAGTGTTCAATTTCTGCCACCTAAAGATATGAGCAGTAATTGCTATAAAGATCCCAAGGATAAAACTAGAGCTTTCCATGGGTAGTGTCTGCTGATAGTGTTGGAGAAATCATTGCAACACTGAATGTTTCCCAGGATTGTCTGAGATAGTGAAGAGTTTTGTTCACATTTGCTCATATACTTATGTTTTAAAAGATACTAAAGCTGTATGGAAATGCTCAAGAAATTAAGTAACATTGGTAATAGGAGATGTTAGAATAGTTTTAATTTTATAATTAAGAATGTATTTGACATACTTCAGTATCACAGTGGTTAAGAGATCTGAGGATGTAATTCTCAGTTATATATTTTCTTTTTTTTTTCCTTTATTCTTTTCTAAGACTTATCCACTGTTAACCAGCAGCTACAGGAATTGAAACTTTAGTAATAATTTTTGGAATTCTCATACAGAAAGAAAACAGAGCATTTATTTATTTATTTATTTGTTTGTTTATTTATTTAAGAAAAAAAAAGAGGAAAGGCAAACAGAATTAGTTCAGCTTGGAGTGCTTTCCTCCACGGTCAGACAATTTTAAAGTGACTGAATCAGTTTCTTTTATCAGAGGTCAGATAAAGAGAGACCAGATCAACAGTCAGAAAAATTTGAGTAGCAAAAACTTAAGCCTGGGTTTTTAAATGGACAATACTTGCTAATCCCATAACAAATTGCTGTTGTGTGTTACTCTACTTGCATATCTCCTGTGTATATGAAGTATTGATTTCTTTGTCAAGATGCTCTGTAAGAAGGGCAAATAAACTTAAATCTTATTGATAACAATTGGCAACTTGCGTTTCCCCTTTCCATTCTTTTTACAATTCCTTCTTGGTTGCGTTACTATGTCCTTCAGATGATAAAGATGCGCTTGAAGGCACTCCTGCTGCTGAACTTGGTCAACAAACTATTTGAGATTACAGTGGATGTTTGTTGTATTTGAGTGCATTTTACTGAGCATATTTTGCTGTTTGTTCCACTCCAGAAGGTAATGGTTCCCTGAAATCATCATTTAGCAGCGAGGGCTAATGGCGGGACCAACCTCCCAAACAAGTCTTCTAAGCATCTCCTTGCTGATGGCTGATGCAGACCTTTGAGTTAGATAAGAGCTGCGTCTGTTGTGAGAGGTGTTTGACTGAAGGTTGCCTTTTAGAACTAGAAACTCAAACGGGCAGCGGGCTGCCTGGTGCTTTCACATATCTAAAGGTGTTACATCGCAGACCCTAAATCTGACCACTGGCTGTGCATCATGATTATGTCATATAAGTGCAGCTGGAAGAATATTTGTCTGCCATTAAACCAAACAGCTCAACTCTTTCAGGCAGCAGCACACATATAACAGTTTCAGATCGTTCATCCGTCTGGTTTTTGATATACTGTGAAAAGAAATGCCAGAATTTATGCACATGGCCACAGTGCTGACAGATTCCTCAGGATACTTTGAAGAAATCTGACAACTCCAATTTAAGTTTACTAATGTGATAAAGTTTTTTTTAAAGGGTATAAACATTTTATGTGGGAAGCTGCGGTCTTGACTGTGAAAGTGTTTGGCTTTCCAAAAACATAAAGCAAACAAATGCCTCCTCCATAAAATAACCTGGCTTTACAGTAATATCATCAGAGAAATTTATATAGTTATATATGCTGAGGAAACTAAGGAATTCCATAGGCCATTGACTTCTGGGGCAAAATCCTGAAAGTCCAGAAATATTCTAACAGACAAAAGGTTAAATTGTGTGATTAAAAAGTCAAAACAAAATACCTTCTGGTTTTTCTTTTTTTTTTTTCCTCCCCTAAATTAAACGATTCTTTATGGAAACACCTTTACAAAGGTCAAATCCAGTTGTTTGATCTATTTTATTAATATTCCTTTGTTGATATGAAACTTTGTATTTCACCCCTCAAAGCTACCAATGTGTCCAAGCCAAGCTACTTTTTTCAGGACTGTCTCCAGTTTTAAATCTAACTGGTTTAATGATTTTCTTCAGTCATCTTGAATATATGGAAACAGAGTGAGAGTACAGTTAGTGTGATTGCTTTATCCAGATTTACAGAGCAAGTAGCAGTTCAGGAGAGAAAGCTGCTACTGTTGTGTCCCCTGTATACATCAACAGCAAGAAATAAGAAAACTGATCTCTCTATTTCCATTCAGATTGGGCCAATTTCCTTAATGCTTTTAACCTGGCATGAATGAAATAGATTTTTAACTTGAACTTGTGAAGAAAATGTAATTGCTGTTCAGGATAGTTACTTGTTTTCTGCTGTAATGTACTACATAATGTCCTTTTTTCAATAAAATCACATCTTAGAGTGAGAACACTTCAATAGCAATTACTCTGACTTTATAACCGTCAAAGAAAGGTAAGCATCATGTTCTTCCCCACTTCACAGATGTACAGTGAAGATAATAAATTGGTTTTATTGTGTCAGGTGTAAACTTTGAAACAATAAAGAGAATGTAAGAAACTTCTACTGTCTGAATTGAGTCAAGAGGTCCTTCCACTATCACTGTTGTTCACAGGGAAAATCCAAGAGTTTGAAACTGAAGTTCCAGGAGAGGAGATATTAAAATAAATTGCCAGAAGCTGATGGTAGTTACCCAGGAGGGAAAAGGAACTTAGGGATGAAATAGCTCTGCCTTGTACCTATTGCTGAAATCTGATGTGCCACCAGAGCACTAGCAGGTGTGCAGTACACCTCCAAATTGGAGGCAGACAAAAAGGAGGATGTGTGATCTATGAAACTACCCATTAAGCCTAATATGCATATCATTAGAAACACTTTTAAACAATAAAAATAATAAATTAAATTCATATTGAATGAATTCTGTATGAATCTGAATATCTGAAATATGTTAGAGGTGTTTTTGAGGAACTGACTAATATTTGAATGAGAATTATTTGTTTGATAGTCTCTCTGGAATTTCTGGTGGTCCTACTTTCCTTCTCCTACAACTGCTTTGTGTGTTTCAGTGTTGGCACAGGAGTCTGTGGATGCCAAACATTTGTGATGTTTTAAAAAAGGATTAAGAAATTAATGGAAAAAAAGTACATCTGTACTGTTAGACACAAAATTGCCAGTCTTGTCTTGACAGCTACTGAACTGTGGGTTGGTGGAAGATGGCAGTGTAGAAAGGCTATAGGGCAAAAAGTGTGGAGCAAAGATTTACTTTTCTATAGTAGTTTTTCTCAGAAATCTATTCCTCTCCAGTCCTGGAGAAAAGACATTGATATGAACCCTCTGTCAGCACCAGTGTAACTAATCTTATGACTATTTGAAGAGCATAAAACTGCAAAAGCCCCTGTGTACCATCTCCATCTTCGTCTGGCCAGTGCTTCGTGTGGCTATGTTACTTTTTAAAAATGTGAAATGATAAATGTACCCAATATATTTTAAAGTTTTGTTCACTGAATAATTATTATTGAATGTTTACTCTTCTATAATTGACGATGGTTAATTAAAAACTGTTCCAGTAGTATGATAGATGTATCATACAGTAAATGATTCTGTTCAGAAGATGTACCAGAATACGCTTGAATGCTCCTGAAATGATGAAACATACTCTTTCTCAACATTCTGAATGGAATTCCCTTACAGCTTTTCCATGTAATGTTTTCTATATATTGTCTTTGTTAAGTGATGGATTCAATGGATGAACATGATATTGGGTGCTAAACTTTCTCATCACTTTCTAAATCTTCTCATTTCTTTCAGCAGATAGGTATGGATATGGTCTTCTTTGCGAATGTGACACACACCTCTCCCCAGTTATTCATTTCTTTGTTGCCTCTTACAGCACACTCATCATTTTCGCCTAAGCCTGGCTCAAAATTTAGCATCTAAATACAGTTTTGATGGAATCGAAGTGCAGGAGAATAATCCTGAGAACGTCACTGAGGGAGTTAACAGTCCCTGGAAATCCAGCTTTTTCGCTGGTAGGGTTAAGGTGCCTAGTCTTTTACTGCCATGCAAGCCCAGAGGTGCCTCAGTCTCAGCTGACCTGAACGTTTTGGCTCCTGCTTGGTGCTGGAGGCAGTGAGTGGATCAGAGCTGTCTCTCACTACCTGATCCAACCAAGCAAATAATCTAGTAGATTTATTCAGAACATGCTAACATATACTGACAGTGTGGCAAAGCTATGGCTACTGTAGCTGGGGGTAATACCTTTATACCTATAGGTAAGTGATAAGAGCATCTGTCCAGGAAATGTAAAACCAGGATCATGGACTACTTTAGCTAGAGGGAATCCAAGCCAGAGCTTGTACTTTTCAGAGATGTCCCCTAAATCTCCATTCTCCTAGGAGGATTTCTACTTTGTGCTAAGTGATCAGTGGATATAAAAGGTACTTCTGAAAGGCAGGGCCAAATCCAGGACTTTACCTTCCCAGATGATTCACGAAAGAGACAGGATCCTGCTACTACTCCTTCTTACCTCTCTAAATCTCTTCTTGCTGGCCCAATCGACAAGTATTACCATATGCCCTTGTCCAGTTTGGCTTTAAGGTGGTAGGTGGCATGCTCTTTAACCTGGTGTGTAGGTTATCATATAGTATAGTAAATAATAACTCCTACACTTCTTCCTCCAGCTTAAAAAAAACCCAAACCAGCATATGTCACTTATGTCTATACAAAGTGAAACATTTGATTTGGGGGGAAAGCTGATAATGCCAGCCTTCTGTCAGTATCAAACAGGAGGCTTTTGCTCAGTGTACAATCTCTAGAAGGAGGGGGTATTTTTCACTGTTTTATGTCACTTAGGTTAGGTGCACTCTTGATCCTCTGCCCCCTTCAATGTACTAGCAGGAGTTGAATTCCACTCTAGATACCTCAGTCTTTACATTCAGACGAGAGAGTGGATTAAAAAATTAATAATAATAATAATAAATATATATCAAAAATCAACACAGACCCAAGGGAAACCCAGAATACACTTACCTTTTGGACCTCTGCAATCTGTTTTTGTATGATAGTTAGAAGTGTCAACTCAGGTGTCTTTTCATCATCCTTCTGCTTAAAAGGATGGCTCAGGAAGCCCTGTCAGGACAGTTGGTTGGACAAACTTTTACACTTCTAAAAAAAGTTGTTTATTCTATTTTGTCAAGTAGGTGTCTTGACTCCCCTTGCAGATGTGACCAAAGAACCGTGTTGATAATTATGTGGAAATTCAACACAGGTTTTCATCTTCTACATTTCCAAAGTATTCCCAAGATTTTTTCATAAAGAAACTAACTTCAGCTGTGCGAGGTTTAGAAGTAATTACATTGAAAATGCCATATAGTAGGAAGAAGATTTGAAAACATGATTCAATATTTTGTTTTAAATGGATTTATAATTACATATGGGGATTCTTTGCTTCCACGGTCCTGAATGGGACAGAAGGAGAAGAATGACAGCATGTGTGGGAGTATTGATTTTAAATAACTCACCTATTAAATGATAGCAAAAAATGCATCACTTGGTAGATACCTCTAAGGACGATATAACATTCATCTGTCACTGTGGAATGAAAAAAAAGTTTTAGACTAATACCTCAGCTTTTGATATAGATTTTATGGACTTTTTTTGCCTTTATAATTGGATTAGAATTGTTGCACTTGTAACCTTTTTAGTGACTACTGATTCAAGTATTGACACATGTATGTGTTTTATTAGTATCACCCTTCTGGCTCAAGGGCCAACGCTACAAACAAATGGATATCTGGCTCTCTAGATATGTCTCTCAATTACTGCAAATTTCAAGAAAACATGTAATTTATAATAATATTGATTTTCAGTTTTTCCCCTAACTTGAATTTAGCAGCATCTCTTCATGTTGACAGTGCTGGCTATAAAAATCCTGTGTTCAGGTTCTGATGGAACTATAGTTCAGTCTTCCTGTATGATACTTAAATCATGTCAGTTCCTCTGCAAGGTCTTTTATGACTGTTAATAGAGTTGAGAGGCATTATATTGCCTGTAATAGTTCTATCCAGTGAAAAATGCAGAACTTTGCTTAATAAAACTACTTTTAAATTTGAGTTGAATTAATATCATTATTATGTAAGAGGTTTCAAACAGTGATATTGTGAGGTACTGCATTGTTTTATTTTAAATTGATTTTCATTTTTAATGAGAAACTGGGGAAAATGCCTTAATGTAGGTGATTATATTAAGCACAGTTTCTAATCCATTTTTTACTTTAAATATTTGAGAATAAAGGAAACATATCTTAGAACCTTTTTCAGCAAATTCTAAATCTAATTTAAAAATTCATGATTATAGGAATAGCATCACATAGATACAAAGCACACTGGAACTGGAGAGCAGACACATCATATTTCATCTGGAAATATGATGACAGAGAGGCACTCCGAATTTTCATGTGGATACAGTATATATTTGAGTTGGTAAAGTAGAAATTCTCAAAAGCAAATGTAAGCCTTTTATCCAAAATGCTTAACTGATATGAGAGTAACATTAATCCAAAGATGGTCTTTGTGATCTCAGAGTAATTTCTTTAGTATCTATGAACAAAATGTAATAATCTGAATTTTTTTTTGGTCTGCATAAAACCATATAGCTGTCCGGTGTTATCCTGTGGGATGAAGTTTAAGGCATCTTAATCCTGGCAACACTGCTGGAAGTCTCCTGTGAGAAGGTTATATAATACTGTCCTAATAGAGAAATAGGTGGTTTCCAAACACAACATATTAAGGCCTAATCCTGTGCTTGACTTGAGGTGTGTCTCAAGTGGGACTATTTGTATAGGCAAGGGTAATAGTTTCCAATTCACTCTTTCCACAAATACAAGTATCAGGACTTAGATTATGTACAATGCCAACAATACGAAAGTATTCACCCAAAGAACAATTTTTATTCTTATTTTAAATAAAAACTGCTTCTGACCCATAGTTTTTTCTTTATATTTTGCTGCAAATACCTGATATCAGTTGAGGAAACCATATTCATGTGAACAGTCCTATTAGCTGGGGTTTGGAGTTTAGCCCCAAACCTTGATAATAGGTTTATCAAGGTTTGGGGCTAATTATGCTACAGAATAAGTGGAAAATGGCACAGGCTTGTGTCCTCAGGGGGTTTCCTTAGGGGTAGGAAGTGCTTTCTGATTTTGCCCCTTTCACTCCATCCTCTGCCATTTCCAGTGGCTTTTTCTGGTTGGTTGTTTTGGGGAGAGTCGGGGGGGGCATTTGTCAGCCTTTAAATTCTAATTATGTGTTTCCTTTAATATAAATGGAACTTTACACATATGAATAACCTTTTTAATTCTGTAGGGACTACCTGTGATTTTAAGACTGCAGATTACCTTCATTCTCTGGGGCAGGCAGCACTTCTCATGAAGTGCAGAGCATATCAGCAGCACTCTAAACAAGCAAACTACACGTAAAATGTGAGGCTTAGTTTGATCAGTGTGCAGAAAAGTGCAAAAATTTTCTTTTTAAAGAAAGACACAACTGCTTTCTGCCTTGTGCTTAAATAGTCAAAGCAGGCTAAGTGATCTTGTCTTAACCTTTCCAAAGTGTTTTCTTTTGGAACAAAGACCAACCAGGAGACAGATCATCCCAGATGTCTGCTTTTTGAGGAGGTATATGTGGAAAAGACCTAGTTAGAAGTAAAAAAAATGCTGTTCCAACTTGACCTTTAATATCCATCCCCAGATGATTATCTGTGAACAGCTCTGGTGGCTTTTACTTTGAAAAATCTTGGTTTCACCTAGTTGTTGGCCTCCTGAGGCTTCCCCCAGTCCACATCCACATTATGGCTGATACATTTCTGATAATACAGGCTTTGGATAGAAATATGCTGGCAGAAATTGTGCTGGTGGTGGTAGTGATCTGTATTTGCAATGGTGAGAGTCAGGTTGTATTTTTTCAGTGGAGTGAGCAGAGTTCATTCACCTGGGAAATGTGGATGAAGTGTGACTGCATTTGTCCTTTTTGTCTCTTTGTTTATTGGAAGCATCTTTCCATCAGCATTTCTGAGGTATGCATCTCTCTCACAGGACTCTATCCGTGATGCACACAAAACAGAAATGACCTTTCACTGAATCAAAGGCAGACTATCTGCAGAATAATCACAATCTTTATATCCTAAAAATGCATTTTTGAAACAAGTCAGGTAGGTGATAAACAGATGTTTTCTGGATCATTATGTGCTGTTGTTCCTGCTCTCCCCTCTGTGATGTGCTGGGCGTAATCAGGTGTGAGTCAGTGATGTGAACTTACAGCTGCTGCTTTGGGACCTTGTGGATATGAACTCACTTGTATTTCATACAGTGTGTGGTGACGGTGAGAACGAGCACCAACGTGATGACTCGACCTCTCCTTTCCCCTCCTTCCTGGTAGCATTCCTAAATTACATACAGCTGCAGACTTGGCTACATTGGCTGAATAAACTCAGGCTTATAATTTAGGACATTTATGGGTTTTTTTTTTAATCCTTCTGTAAAATTTGTTTTCAGATTACAGAAGGTTGCAGCAGGAGGCAGATGTGGAGTTGAGCAGCAGATGATGCCTGCTACAAAGAGAGGCTGGAAGGGAGTCTGAGGACATTAAATGAGGATAAAGAGAAAAATAAGCTGCAACTTCATTTTGAAAGCTTTTGAAGCCATAATCCATCTCTGTTGTAGGTTTTCATGGTGTTTAGAAACCCGTGTCAGGGCAGGTTTTCAGCTACAGATACTCGTGGTGACATAAGGTTAAGTTAAAAAAAAATTTAAAATGATGTGAAGTTGTAGTAACTGTAGTAGCAGAAAAAGTTGAAGCCACAGGAGTGAACAACAGCTAACATATCAAAGTGTAAAGTGTGTTTTATTTCAGTTCCCAGTCCTTTTGTAAGATATTAATGGTTTATTTGAAATGCAAATGAGAAAGGATGAAATTTTGTTGCAAAACCATATTCCACATCAAACTTTGATGTCTGATTATACAGAAAGAGCTTCTAAAATTTTCTTGTAGTTTTTAAAATCAGCTCAACATATTCTTAGAGGGCCTACATTTGAGATAAAAACTTGGTAAGCAAACAGCAGTTTCTGTTTTTATTGCAGGTTCCTATTCTTTAAAGCATCAAGCAGGAGAATCATTAAGTCTCCTTTGTTTAAGTCAAGAGGAAGGAGAGGGCAGGAGGTGAATAAAGACATTGTGGTAATTTTCTCAGAGACTATTTTATACAGCCCTTTTGTACCACCTGACTGGGAATCAATAGTACTTTACTGGAAAACAAGCCAGCAAAATGAAAACCTGGGAAAGCTCCTCAGCACAGCTGCTGGCATTGCCATTGGGAAATGAAATCTTCCTTTAACTTTCAATATTTGTACAAAAGGACACTGATGCTGTTGGGCTTTTACATTAAATTTGACTTCTTTTTAGGGCCTTTCTAAGTTGTTGGGGGTTTTCTGTGGGTGGTTGGTTGTTTTTTTCCTCTTTACAGAAAGGATAGCCTACTGTTTTTGTGGAATAATCCTGTATGTGCTGTACCAATAGAGTAATTTCTACTCGAAAAGATATTACTTTTTTTCTCTAATTATTATTTAGCTGTATATTCTTGCTCCCACCCCTCTTTTCTTCCTCCGCTTCCATCAAAAACTCCACTTCTTTACAACAACATAAATAGCAACAAAATTTCAAAGTGCAGAAGTATTCTTAAATGATGTTGTCTCAGAGAAACTCTTGATCTCTTGGTTTGCACTTTGAGTGTCTTATTTGTGTGCCCTCCTGCAATCAGAATGTGTTACCAACACTTCAGAGTAGCAGAGAATTCAACTCTGTAATTCAGACTGGAGGTTGTCAGATGAAATGGAAGCTTTTTTTCTAAGAAAAGAGAAAAATTGTTTGAACAATTAATCAGAAAAATGTGACAAAGCTGTGAGAATTTGTGATTGAAACAACAGTGATTTTGAAATGTTGTCATCAAAATAAACAGTGTTTACCCATTCTGCCAATCCTCTTTTTCTTTGATTTGGTAATGACCCCTAAAGATACTCCCCTAAAGTTATTATTGTCATTTTTGTCTTTCTCATGTTTTTTGTTACTTCAATGTTTTATGGTTTTATAAATAGAAATTGATGGAATTTTAAAAGTTAGAGGTGGTTAACTTTTTGGATAGGATTCCTCAGGCCTAAGGTGTAGGTCTCAATATCTCAGTTATTTATAACTGGTGGAAGGAATTGCACTTTTAGGACCGAGTTCAATTTATAGAATGCATGTCTGAATTTGTGCCTTAAAGTGCCTATTTCTCTTCATCACTTAGAGAAGCTTGGGTAACTATTTCAGGTCTAGATATTCATGCAGGTTTTTAAATTTAGAAATTAATTTTATGCTCCAACTTGACAGCATCCAGTCAAAAATAGGCCTTGACATCACTGTAGACATCTGAATTCAGGCTTCTATATATTGTGCAACAGCTGCCGAAGAATAAACAAATATTCAAAAGTTATAAAAATGGGGGACAAAAAAATACTGCAAATATTATGGCTATGATTTTATTAAAAACCAAGAAAAGTCAGTACTGTGCCCTCACCTGAGATATTGTGTTTGGTTCCAATTGCTGCATCAGAAAGACTCACTGGAAAGAGAGAGAGAGAGAGAGAAAGTGGTTGAGAGAGAAGATGAGAATGCGGCGGGTATGGAGAAAATACATCGTGTGAAGAGATTGAAAACTCTTGGACTATTTAGGGAGAGATGAATAAGAGGAAACAGTAAAATTAGCTAAAGTAATGATTACAGTAAAGAAAAGCAGGATGTGAATTTGTATTTTATTTTTAAAGCTTGAATAGAAGAACAAGGAAACACTGATTGAAACTGGAAGAGGGAAATAGAAAACCGATGGAAGAAAAGACTTTATTCACACATTGTGGAATTAACCCATGCAGTTGTTTCCCAAAGATGGCATTGAGGCTAGTGTTTTGTCAGCCTTGGAAAAAGGGACTGGAAATATATATATACGGAAAAAAGTGAAGCATATACAGCAATGCTAGAGTGCAATATCCCCCCTAAAAAACAAGGGAGTAGCTTTGAGTGTTTACAAAGTAATTTCAGAACTCCCAGAGCAGCGTGACTTTGGGATGATTTCATATTTCACCACTTCTGAACCAAGTAGAAAGTAAATGGTTTTGAGGAATTTTTTTTCAAAAGTTAATTTATTTATGCAAAATAGATGTACTGTTTGAAACCATCAGATTGGATATTGCTTGGTTATCATCTGCTCTCATTTATTCAACTTTATGCAAAATCCGTTGTGGCCCTCTGTCAGAATGAAGACGTATTTTTGTTTGTGATATATTAAGAGCAAAATAGCAGCAATATTTCAAAAAGAGTGGGCTAAGTCAGTTTCAGTGTATTGTCTGGCTGGGAGATGAGCTCAAAGGAATCTCAAAGCAATTCAAGCAGGTTGCAGCCTTTAAATGCTAATTGGGTTTGTCTGCAATGTTATTGATAGAGCCTCTAAGGAAGAGAATGAGAATTCATTATTCTTGAATGAATAACCCAAGAAAGAGGAAGTGAATTAAAGGGACAAGTACTTTTTCTTCCTAAATTCCAGATCTATCAAACCTATTTCATTCACTTCAATCTTGTATCTAGTGGTCAATGTAATGTTTTAGATTTCATTCTGTTTATAGGTCATTAAATATCTATTGCAAATATCAGTGAAGTTTTTTCACTTTAACATCTAGAAAATATGTGATCTCCTGTCGTTGTTCCAGTTGTGGACTAAAACACAGCAATGCAGTCTGCTCCTGTGTCTGTTTTGGTCTATTCCACAGGGCTTAGATTGGATATTAGGGGGAAAAAAATCATGGAAAGGGTTGTAAAGCATTGGAACAGACTCCGCAGGGAAGTGGTTGGAGTCACCATCCATGGAAGTGTTAAAAAAGCATGTGGATATGGCATTTGGGGATGCAGTTTACATGGTGGTGGTACTGGGTGCTGGGGTGATGGTTGGACTTGATGATCTTAAAGGTCTTTTCCAACCTTAACAATTCTATGATTGTATGAAGTCCTGTTTCTCTGAGTTAAGAACTAAGTTTTCTGAAAGACCAAAGATTGTTTTAACCAGGACATGCAATCAAGGTGCTCCTTGAACCCTCTCTTAAGTGCCTCTATGCCTTTTTTTGACCAAGGAGATCTGGAATTCCTGTCCTTGTCTCATTGTCCCCTCCTCTTGGTGGCATTGTGTTCTGCTGTGCGGTTCCCTGATCCTCACCTCAAACTGGGATGGGGTTTGGGCTGTAGATTAGTGTGAGAAGGCCACACAGCAGCTTCCTGCAGTTCATTTTGTGGTCTCTGGAGAAAAAGAATGGTGAGACCATTTCCAGAAGGACATGACAAATATGTATGAGGTAGCACTTGGATTAGAGATGGTGGGGAGCAACAAAAAAGAAACTGCCTGGAACTAAACCATGAGATTTTTTTGCTTCCTAATCAAGAATGATATTCTGACTCAGTGCACTTCCCTTTCTCAGTATAGTTTACTGTGGTCCAACCAAAAATTTCCATGAAGCTGCTGCTGCTGCTGTGAGTGTCAGAGTGGGTTAGAATGGGACGTAGAATGAGCAAGAAGTTTAAAACTGGGCTGTATTCATTAGTGCATACCAGCTGCTCTGTTTTGATGTGAAGGGTATGAAAACATCATCAAATCAGGGGATTAAACTGTTTATGGCTCTTACTTTCAAAGAGATTGCCATACTGGTGAATCTCTGTAATTTTGAGACTGGTTTGAAAAAGGAAGGCCATTCATCTTTTAGATTTATTTTGTTAAGCCCTGGGAAAATGGATGTCCTTGAGAGGACTATTATTTTTCACAGACTTGCAGTAAAATCTGGAGAGCACCTGTAAAATCTGTGTTGGATACTGTATATGTATACTGTGGGTAACTGTGACCCAATCATCTTAGAAATCATTCGCTGAAATTAATTTTGGGGTCCCCCCCCAATTTCAGTAATGATCTTTCTGTTCACTTATTTTTTCATAAAACAGATTTAAAACAGAGAGCTTGCAAAGTGTCAGATATTCACTGATGAAGTGTGTTACTTTATTTTTTTTTTAGCATTAGTTTTTTATTGTGGCATTGGAATAAGCAATATAATTATGCTTTCTTAAACCAACCCAAAAAGGATTTTCATGTGGCTGGGAAAAAGTTAGTGCCCTTCTCCACAGCACTGTGGACCAGACCCCATATGTATTTCTTGGCACACTCCCTTCATCTTGAATTTAAAACAGAAGAAGAACAACAAAAATTGTAGTACTGCAGAATTTTTTGCCTCAGTGATTCTGGTTTCCTCCTTGTCGCAGCCACTCCCAGCTGCTTTTATGGGGTCTCTCCAGCCATTCTGGCAATATTTCTTTCTTGTATGTCTTCAAACTGTTTATAAAGGTATAATGACTCTTGCCAGCGCAAAACAATCCAGCACAATAGCTCTTTATTTTTCTGCATTACAAACCTGTCTTTTTGGGCCTTACGTTAAATCTCTTAAATCCCTTTTGGGGGGCCGGATGCACAGCAGACAAGGCCTGGATTTGCAAGGGTCCTGAAGAGGTCTTGTTTCTTATGACTTCCATGGGATGTATTGCTGATTATCTCCCCTGAAAAATCAGTCCTTAGGTTTCCAGGCAAATGTGTTAAACTTAGTGGGAGCTTCTGCTTTTAAGTTTCTTAAGCTTCTTGCTGCCAGATGTGTCATTTCTAAAGTAATAGCAATAATTTTCTCTGAACTATTCCATTCTCACTGCAATATATATTTAACGTACTTTTGTCTATTATGCTCCATTATTAAGTACTAAATCTATGTCATTATTAAGTGAAGAATGATAACAAAATGCAAAAAATTGTAAATATTTCTGCATTCAGATCATAAGTGATGGATATTTAAATATAATTGCTATGTAAGATGTTATATTTATGTGGTAACTGACAAATGAAAGAAGAATGGATACATATTTACACTGAACTTGGTTTGAATTCTGCAAGCACTGAGCACAAACAGCCAGATTTATTGCAGCTCTTTGTGTTACAGTTTTTGAGGAGGAAGTGTGCTTAGATGAAGGAGCAGAGAAAGAGTTCGTAGGGTTATAACTCTGCATGAAAACAAACTCTGAAACTAATGAGGATGCTTGGCCAAGTTCTTCCTATACTAAAGTATAGGCATTTATTTATCATGGTAGATCTATTCTGCCTAACAGGCAATCAGAAGTTGCCTATAATCAGTGTGTATGTGTAGAGATAAATGAAACTTTACGATTTACATCTGTAGCAGAAAAAATGTTTCAGAATGAAAATTTAGGACACACACATTTAAAAAAGAGAGTTGAGCTGCAGCAAAAAAAAAAAAAGAACAATCTCATGTAATAATCTGTGTTTTGCCATAGGTGTGCTGAGAAACAAGTGTGGCATGGCAAATGTTAAGAATTAGGAGATGATGAATAGCATGGTTATCTTAAATTGTTAGTGCTCCTCTTTGTGTCATAGTGACTGGCAGGTCCCAGAGCATGGCTGCTTGGTCTGTTGAGCCAGTGAAACATCTCTCTGTCTTTTGCAAATGCTTGCTGCTAATTGTTGTTGAATTGAACCCTGGTATAGAGTTTTTCAGAGGGTTTTTTGGACCACTTAATATTGAAGCTTTTTGATACTATCTATATGCCTGCTTCGTGGTTATGTTTTAGTGTTCTTTTGGTGCCACATCAACAATGATCAGATGTGCAGAACACATTACTCTTTTTTTTTTTTGGACACTATTTTAAAATTTAAATAATATTAATGTAAATTCAATGAGAAAGCAGAATATTACTGTATTTTCTCAGTGCCTGGTATGCTCCAGAGGTGCAAACTGAATGCAGGTCTGTTTTAAAGTGAGCTTAAAGTAAAATGAAACCTATTCCTGTGTCACTGTTGTCACCAGCAGAGTGCCACTGATTGTAGCCCTAGACTTGTATTAGTTTCCTTTAGAAAAATAATAACAGTAACAATTTTTTTTAAAAAAGGATTTGTCTTGAGAATTGAAGTGTGATAAAAAACTTTGCTTTCTTTAATGGCTAAGTTTTGAGAATCAGCAGAAATAATTATAGATATGTTCATGGTGCCATTAATGAAAATTTCAAAATTATTGTTTACTCTCTTTGAAATGGATGACCAAAGCTTTCCTTTACCACCTTTGTCTTTATCTCCAAGGAAGAAGATTCTTCTTTCATTGCTTTCCAGAGGGAGACTCCACAAACTGGAAACATTAGAAGAGAGGTTCATTAAATGAGAATATGATGGTGTTTCAAGGCATTTAGAATTAGCTGTGCATGCATAAAGTGACTATCTGCTTTCCATTATGAATCATATAGAGCAATTAATTGGATGGCCGTTGAGAATATTTTCAGCCATCTGGATGTCTACAAAATGGTGGAAGAGCTTTATCTCTTCATGTTATTAAAAAAAAAAGGATAAACTTGAGCTTAATATCAATTAGGGCTTTAACATCTGTTTCTAGAACATCAGAATTCTCAGTATCAAATATTAAAGGTTGCAACATACCTGGCTTAGCATTGGCAGTATAAATGTTATGCATCCCGTCCTAAAATAGATGTCTAGGATGACTAGTAAAAGTCAAGGTATCTACCTCTCTGCCACAACATTAGAGAGAAACTAGTTTTTTTGTCTTTTTGGATTGCTACGTTGAAATCAGATTAGTTACAATATAACGATCAAATTGCAGTTTATTGAAAAAAATAAAAGAAGTAATAAAAAGTAGCATGAAGTGGCAATGGATATCTCATAGCAGGTATAAGTCAAGTGGCATACCAGAAATCCTTTATATCAGCCTGTCTTTGGAATTAGTGCTATGCAGGAAAGGAGCAGAAGAAAAAGATCTCTGGGAGTAGTTGAATAAGACAAACTGTTATAACTGGAACATTATACTCTTATGTTTGTTTGGCTTTTTTTCACTTGTCCCGCTTAGGTCTGACCCCCAGTGAGCTATGCAGTAGGTGTTGTCTTGGCTGTTTAAGACAAACCACTTTTTAGACTGATTTTTTTACAGCTCCTCAAGTGTAGAGGCTGATATTCTGTGCTGTAAGGGTAATTACCATTTTCTCACCTTAACAGAAGTTTTTCTAAATAAATTAAAGCACTCCTATCTCCATGCTTCTTTCTTAGTGATTTACCATATCCCCAGTGTATTTAAACTGTTTATTAACCAGATGCTACCTAGATTAGAAGGGAAAAGGTAATCTACCATGCAACATGACCCAATACTTTCTTAAAAATGAACTAAATTCGTTCCAAACCATGGCAAACAGCATGGGCTTGTCCCTTGGGCTTTCCACTGAAAAATTCATGCAGAGTTTATAAATGTCACCTCTGTGTCCATATACAGTTTGTGCACATGCTGTTTTGTATAATGAAGTATCTTGTTATTCTTGGGAAAATTGGGATAATGTAGGGACAAACCACAAGACATTCCTTTATTTTTTATGGAGAGTCAAATAAATAGTTCAATGGAGATTCTGGAATTAGATCTGACTCCCTTCTGCATAGTTCTGTTATCTGTTTAGGATTTCATGAAGCTTTAAGGACATATGAATAGAACTGGAGACCCTGGTTAAGGTTTATAAAGAGATTAAGGGACCAGAGAAAGCAGACAGGCTTGTAGAATTTGTATAAATGCTTGAGCAATTCAGTGGTTAAAACCAAAGTTTAGTTAAACCATTGTGGGGACTGCTGGAGCTCATTCTAGGCACATATTTGTATTTGAGTGCTTCCAGCATCTTCATAAATCTGGCTGCAAGAGCTAAAACCTCCAATAAATGTATATTTTTTTGGATTTTTTAAATTAAATTATTTTCATTTAGAGTCCACAGCTTCATGCAGACCACTAGAAATGCTCAGGAAAGAATGACTGCTAGGTTAGGAGCCAAGGCTCAGTTCTCTCCACCCGTTCACTTGTATTAGAGTTTTAAATTCTTATGGTATCATATGTAATCTTTAAACTTTATGCCACACAAGCCACAAGAAAAGACCCAGTCCCTGCCTGAGGAACATGTATCAAAAAAATACAAATTAAGTATAATTACCATAGGTTTTGTGTGATGACTGTAGTAATAGTAACATAGCAGGTAACATAGTAGAGACCTAGAAACCCTCTTGGCACTTGTGTGCCTTTGAAAAAGCTGCCTGTAGCCTCTGTGCCTGTTTTGTTGTTAAACCCAGCTGGAAGAGGAGCATTGAACTAAATTTTTGTTCTTTAGTATTATTGCCCAGTGTTACTCCTAATGTTTCATGTATTTCCTTTCCTCTTCCCTCCTCTCTCTCGCAAAGCAGGTAACTGTTGCAATATTCAAGATCAAACCAACATAATGGAAAGGGTTCAAATTTGGTGTAAAGCATTCACTCATTTTTAATAATGATAAAAAATTTCTTGATAGCTATTATTTTTGAAGCTGCTATATGTATATAGGAGAAAGGCTGAATTATTCGGTGATCTCCTGACTAGTAAATATTATAAAGCAGGGTTTTTCTTCCTAGTGAACTTCTAATGTCAACATGCTTTCGCAATGTTATAAGCTCGTGGTTTTTTCTGTGGAAAGCCTAACAGATTGGTTTATTTTCCTTTTTTTTATTCACAAAGGTGTTCAATTATTTATATGCTGCTTTGCATCCCATCATAAAACTGCTCAATGAACAGATTATGAAGGCTCTTGAGTTTGTGGAACAGAATTCTGTTCAGTATTTCCATTCTTATGTCTCAAGCCTCTCTTTTTCTCTCCCATCTGTCTTTACTACTACCACTTCTTCTGTGTAGTGTCCCTAATTTTCTGACCATCATCTTCTGTCCTCCACTATTTGTCCTCTTTTCTGTCTACAAAATTTCTATTTCTGTAGAAACATCCTGAGCTTCCACAGCCTACTCATAGTTTTCACGTTGTATTTTGAGTCATGAATTTACAGAAAATTGGCAAATTTTAGGTACAACAATGGAGGGAAGTGGAACTAAAATTCCTATTCTCCAATTAATGTATTTGCAGATACTCACTTGACCTATCTGCTACATAACTAGACATTCAGCCTTGTATTCTCTCTCTAAAACTGATATTTCTTTGCTGCTTGTAGCTTTAAGAAAAATTTCTTAATCCTGTCAGCACAAATGTCCGGCATGAAATACTGCCATTAGAGACAAAAAGGTAAATGATTCATATATTTCTGTATTATTTATTTTCTGTTCTGCAGTCTGACAAATTAACTCAAGAATTTTCAATGAAGAAATTAAATGTCTTGGAAGGCTCTGCTGACCTCAGAATTAATGAAGTAAAGACCATTGATTTTACTGGGGATAGTGTCATGTCAATTAACAAACAAATTACTTTGTTATATATATAATTTGAGGATAGTGAGATGATCTGAAAGGCATCTAGAAAAACTCAAGTTGGTAATTTCTTTCTCAAATCAGGGTCTGTAGTAATACCCACTGTAATCAGTGCATGAACTTTTTCTGCCACTGAACTACATTGATGCAGACAATAGTTCACTGTGTTGAAGTATTAATAAATGTGACTTAATTTTTGGTAAACTATGAAGATCAGGAAGGTTCTACTTGTGGATATATGAAATCTATTTGATATTACTATTTAGAATCTGATTCTAAAACATAAGTACTCACTAATGAGAATTTGCTTTTAAATATGTCAAACACTCAGTGGCACCCTACTATATCTCAGAGTGTGTAGAGATAATTTCAATAAGATGCCATTGCTATTCTGTTAGGTTTTACTAGTAATCCATAGAAAAGGTTGGCAGCAACATCATTTATATTAACATATGTTTTTGCTATGTTTTTCCATATAGAGAAAACCAATAGTTCACATTTTGATCTAAACCCCATAAATTGTTGACAGGTCCTCACTCTGCTTATGACAGTAAATTAATGAAGAGAAATCTTGTCATACCAGTGCTACCAGTTAGAATATTTTCTGGGTGTGATGGTTTGTTGGGCTTTTTTCCCCCAAAGTCTTTTGCGAAGGAAGGTCGGCCAGGTGGAATTGGGAGCAGATGTCTCAACACTCACAGAATGGTCAAAGTGGAGCTAAAGGTAGTTAAAAGTCTGGAAAGCAAAGCCAGGAATGCTATAGTTCACAGGGACAGAAATGAAGGAGCCAGAGAGGGGAGTGAAGAGGAGGATAAGAAAATTTTTAGATTAGTATCAGTGAGAGAAAGTTGTGTTTGCAAAGGCCAGGAAAAAGAAATTAATAGTTTGACAGGGTAATATATTGAAAAGACTGAATAATATGAGAGGAGAGTCATATCTTAGATTTGACACAGTGCCTGAAAAATGTAGATGCATTATAAAAAGATGTCTGAGAGGAAAGATGGGTCTGAACCAGGATAAACCAGTGCCATCTCCTAATCCAGAAGCTCTCAAATTCCTGAACTTTGAATTTGGTATAATAAAATAAAAATTCTACTAAATAAGCCTATTACTTAAGAAAGAGTTTAGTTGTGTTAACCATGTATACAGTTGAGATTTATAACAAATTAATGAAATCAATTTAAGAATTATTCCAGTTAAACCAGTTCAATTTCTCATGAAGATTGAATTTCAGACGGTTCAACTACTGGAACAAGAGATTCCAGATAGTTAGCAGTTAGGAAAATCAAACTTCATATTGGTGGTTAAATCAAAGGTATGAACTTACCTCTGTTCTCTTTTTGTCTCTTGGCCTTAGTGACTTGCCCAGGGTCACTCTGTGAGTCAATGGCTGAGCTGGAAATAAAACTGAAGAATTATTACTCCCAGTCACAGACACTAACCACAAGACAATCTTTCTCCTCATTTCCCTTTTAATGGACTACACTTGCATTGAGCATTCCACGCCAGTCAACAGGGGAAAATTATTGGCTAGAGTTAGACAAGCTACTAAAGAGTATCTCAGAGTTTAGGGATGAAAACAGCTGTAAAAATGCTCAGTTTTATTATTATTATTTATTGTTTGCAAACATGGAGATTCAATAAAAGTTTACAGATAAAGGAGGCCCAGTGCAGGACTTAAGTTTCCCATTATTTCTCTTTTGTTCCAAAAACAATATGCATTCAAATATATAGTTGAAAGAGGTTGTTGCCAACATTCTTTTGATAATTATTCTTGGAAAGATATATGAAAATATGGAAGAACTCATTATGAAAAATTATTTTCAATTATCCTGTTCCTATTCTTAGCTTCTCTTCTTCACCTAGGAATTGTTACATGGTTCTCTGCTAAGAATATAAAACAGGATCGATTAGTGAAATCAAGAGTACCTATAGTCCTGAGTAATCTGTGAAGGGTTTTCTTTGATTGCCAGATCATTTTCAGTTCTCTGAATGCCAGCTGAGTTCTCCACATTGAGGTCAGTTCCCCAGTTTTTTAGTTGACTTGTCTTCCTGTCGTTGCCAATCAGTGTGAGTGAGTGCTGCGAACGAACTGTATTATCAAGTACACTCAACATGAGCAACCCATAAAAATTAATGGCTGTGTTTTTCTTTTGGGGATTCCATTTATTTACATGTGAATCATATTTGACAGCAAACATTTACACTGTGAGTTGAAATAATTGAGAATAGGGATGAAAAGCTAAGGTTAGCAGGTTTTGAAGCTTCAGTCAGTCTTACTGCACAAGGTGAGCAAGGATATCACAGCATGGCCAGAACACTGGGTTCAGATTGGATAAGATAGGAGGGAAAGACTGTCTTCTTGGAGACATAGTCACAAAACAGAAGGAACAGATCTGCATACCTAGCAGAACCTGGCAGAGGTTGTAGGGCTGCAACAAAAGCAGCTAAAGCATACATGTTAAAAGCAGCTAAAGAAGCTAAACATGAGGCAGTAAGCCTGTGTTTGGTTTGCATATCAGCTGCCAGTCCTGTAAAGGGGCTGCAGCTCACCATGGAGAGCAGAGAATAACCCTCAAGAGTTGTGTGACAATGGGGCTTGAGGGCAGCCCTTCATCATGTTCAGGAATTGCAAACTACTTCCATGAGGAGGGAACCTACCTCCATGCATTCAGGGTGCTAGAAGAGTGCTACATCTATCAAGTTGCAAAACAAGGGGGCAGTGGTGTAAAATACTTACTGACACTTTCAAGGGCCACGTGGCCCTGCAGCACCCAGTGTATGTTTTTTAATTCATAATCTCAGTACCTTTTGTTTGTGGCAGTATCCATGAGTGAGCCCAGGGTGGTGAAAGGGGAAATTGGTGCTGTTAATAGGTAGGATGCTGGCACTGCTAAGAAAAGGTGAATAAATTAGCATGGGCAAGCAGTCTAGTGGTGTCACTGCAGAAATGAGACAGGTACTTTTTGAATGCTCTTCTTGGGGAAGTGAAGTCATATGCAGAAGCATAACACATGCATTGGTTATGTCTGGTATTGCTACCTATGCTGTACTTGAAAAATGTGACAAAAATTGCAGTGTTGTGAGGAGCTGCAGACAAGTACAACTGTGCCTTTGTGCCTGAAACTATGTGGAGCTTTTTGTCATTCATCATGCCCACCCTGTGTTTTTTCAACTTTAAGGACTTTCTGTCTTCCCTTTCTGTTTGTTTATTTATTACAGAAGGATTAAGAGTATAATCAACCTCAGTTGGCTGAGAAACAGCAATTTTAAAGCCTTCTGCTCTTTGGTAATTTGTGACTCATACACTTAAGTTTCGTTTATTCTTTAATACTCAATCCCAGTAGAATGAGAAAAACAAGCAAGCGAGCCTCAGAACCTAACACAAACTACAGTCAACAAGTAGCAGAATCCAATAGCAAATTTCAGGCTTCACTTGACTACAAATTAATTCTGCATTCTAACTGTGCTCTCTGGTTCATTAACATTCCAGTTTCCTTTGTGTTTTCTGAGCACCGCATTTAACTCTAACACATCCCAGTTTATTTCTGCATAACCTCGTTCCACCACGACATTCCAGTAGCACACACCAAACTTAGAGAAATGCAGCTTTTTTTTCCAGTTTTATTACCCCCTCTCCAACATAGTTCTCATCAAAGGAGCAAAAGAGTCTTGCCATCAGCTTCCGTAAGGCAGTATTTCACCAAGTGTGCATTAAAAATAGGGATAAAGTGTGTGAGCACGTCAGTAAAAATAGCTTTTTTGCCCTTCCCTCTCTTTTTTTTTTATTTTAAATTTTATATGCAAGCCATTTGGTTCTTTCTCTTAAAAGTCATTAATATTGTTATGGTACTCTCTAGTGTCAGTAAAGAGGCTTAACCTATTAAATAGACCCAAGGGGTGGGGAGAACCCTGCAGGGTAGTAGGAAAACCAGGCTTTTTTTGTAAGATTCACCCTCTCCACCCCTTAGAAAAGTGTAATTCATAACTAGTAATCTGAAAATAGCATGAAGAATTATTTTAATGCAAAAATGAGTACAGTAAAATTCACTGAATGTGAAATCATCATGCACACTTTTAATATAAAGTAGAAATTATATAAACTGTTAAGCTTTGGGTTTGCAAACTGATCAACTGGGGTTAGATCTAATCTCCAGGTGCTTGAGGTTTTATGCATTTTTCTAAAGCATTAGAGCACAGCTGGAAACAGATGAGGATGATCTGTGGCACTTAGTGTAACAATTCCCAGAAAAAACACATTTAGCATTTGCATCCATGAGATGACTGCATTTATTTAATGGATTTCTGTTTTTTCCTTGGACAAACAGTATTTCACAAATGAAATGTTTGTCAAATTGCAATACAAAGTGTGATCCAGGTTTTTTTTTTGGGGGGGTGGGGTGGCTGTTGTCCTTTAATAAAAGGTGAGGGCTGCAGTGTGATTCTTTCACTCTCTTCTGCTCCACACACCTCAGTCACAAATGTGTAGTAAGAATATGGTGTGACTCATGTCACCTTTGCAAGCTGCTCTATAGTCAGATGTCAGGGGACTCAGACCCGACTCCAGAGCCCTGCTCCTGGGATTATCTCTGTTTTTCATATGGTGGCTGTGTAATGTACAATGCATAAACTAAGCAGGGAGTATAACCTAGTTTCTCCCACTTCCCACTGAGTACCTTGAGTATAAGACCATAGAAACAGCTCACTGTGCCTGCAAATGCTTTCACTCCTCTAATGTGCAGCCATGAAATGCATCTTCGCCAGACTCTCCTGTAGCCTGGTGGACAGGCACTCTGATGTGTATTCCTCCCACTAACTTCTAGACACTTAATTGAAATCGTGAAAGGTGCTCAGGATCTTACCTCAGTAATGAATGTTAAGAGAGAAGCAGTTCTCCATCAAACATATTTACATGTAATTTACCCATGTGATGTACACACACATATATGCCCTCTCAACCCGGAGAGATATACAACAAATTCTGTCCAAGTTTAGGAAAGCACCTGGTATTAGATGGAAGAAGACTTGCCTCTCTGATACTGACAGGGGGGTTTGTTTTTCTTCTACCCAAGGAAAGATCCCGATCCCACCTCTTCCATCCCTGGCTATGTATTTTAACCTACAGGGCACTGTGTAAGTCATTCTTGTCACCCGCCATTGGACATGGCTTTTAGATACAAGTCCTACCTGCAGGTGTGGCACTTGGATCTCGAGTGGAGGGAGCCACTGAGCCCTTACTCAGATGCCTTTGCTTCAGAGCATGGCAGGAATGTGTAGACAACTCTGTTGTTCAGCTGTAGATTTCTCCTTGATTACTTTGAACCTTCCTAGGTAATTCTTTGGAAGCTTTTGGTGCTGATGTTTTGTTTTTTTGGTTTTTTTTAATGAGGTCACAGAGTTATTGGTTAAAAGAAAAACAAGTGTATGTTACTGCCTTTCTCTGTGAGCTGGCTGAGGTAGCAGCAATGCTCACAGTCTAGACTAGGAAGGTTTCTGACACATCCCAGATCCCTTCAGGTCTTCAGCTCTGCTAAAGCTGTTCTCTCTCCTGCTCTGTAGGATAAAGGGTAATACTCTTTTCACTCCTCCTTGCTGTTCTGGATGAAGGGAGTGTGAGCAGGGCTGATAGCAACCACAGGAGATTACTAATCATTTCTGGCAGCTTGATATTAATATACCCATCACACCATCAAATCCTTGTGCTGCAAAAAGGAAATGCATCTTCTTAAAGCTCTTAGCCTGGAAAACACAATTTAGTTTTGAATAGGGATATTTCTGCTAGAAATATAATCTCCTTTCCCCACTTTTGCACTGAAGACAGTCACCTATCTGCTTTTATTTGCAGTTGTAAGTCTGTAGTAAACTGTGTGACTTAAACATGTTACCTATTGATTCAATATATAAGTCATGGTAAACTGAAAATAAGCCAGATCTTTGCATATATAAAAATGTTACTCAAGTGAACAGAAAGATCACATTTGCTTGACCTTTTTTCCTCACACTGTAAGCAATGAAGAGCAAGTGAAATTCCAGTGGTCGATAAGCGGTTATGTCATTTAATATTGTTGAAACTTGTGGGGTCAATCTAATAGAACAGTCTCTCCACAATTATTTTTTTCTTCACCTGAAGAAGTGATGATATTGTAATATCAGAAGAAGTTGCAGCAGCATTTTGGTCAATGTAGTCTGAAGTGCCTTGCTGTAAATTGAAGTAAAGAGCAGTTAGGGGGCATACTGAGTAAGAAGGTCCTAAGGTAGTAAATGAAAAACTATCTGTTCCTTCTCATGATGTGCCTAGTTTAGTTTCTCAAAAATGTAAGGAATGGATGTTTTGGGTGTTTTGGTTTGTCTTTAAATAGTGTGGAAGAAGTGATCTACCTCACCATATTTTGTAGTAACACAATTCCACTGACATCTGTTTAGTACAGCTCACTTGCAGATCTTGTAAATAAAGCAAGATGAGCATTGTCTCTTTCTTAAGGGGTTACAACTGATGCAAAACATATCACCTGAGCTGCTTCTTACTTCTGTTCAAAGCCATGTGTGATAAAAGCTTTTTGATCTGCTGTAGAGCAGAAAATGCACATATGATCTCCCTTGTCTTTAGTACTAGTACTTCAAAGACTGTCCTGGGTTTAGTAAAAATCACAGTAATATAAAACTCAGTAAAATCAGTTCATTAGAGAGTTCAACAAATAATTGGCCGCAGTATGCTGAAGCCCGAGTAGGTTTCTGAGAGTTATGTTTTCATTATTCTTAAATAAGTGATATATTTGAATAAGGTCGTTTTCTCCCAACTCTTGAAACATCACAACTGTGTTTCTAAGAAGAAAAGAATTTGGTATTAAGAAGCCTACGCATTTTAGGTTGCATGAAAATTGAATCAACTAAGCTTTTAAAAGTGTTATTTATTTTAAATTAATATTAATTTTAAATTAACATCCATTCTACATAAGACTTAAGCAATTTGGTGAGATTTACTACATACTTGACTTCAATTCCTGGAAAAATACTGAAAGAAATCACTAAAAGTGCCTGTAAGCGCCTAGGAAAATAAAGATGAGGGATGGTAAACATAGATTTGCCAAGAACAAAATGTGTCAAATCAGTTTAATTTTCATCTCACCTAGAATAACAGGTCTTGTGGGTAAAGGACAGGCAGTAGATGTCATATATTTTGACTTTAGCAGAAGAAATTATTGTAGTTGGATAAAAAACTGTTGAAAAAGCTATAATAGGGGAATGTTATTAATATTTCACTGTCAAAA
The DNA here is from genome assembly GCF_003984885.1 of Neopelma chrysocephalum. Lineage (NCBI taxonomy): Eukaryota > Metazoa > Chordata > Aves > Passeriformes > Pipridae > Neopelma > Neopelma chrysocephalum. The sequence goes on along the minus strand of NW_020897731.1, from coordinate 2,366,441 downwards.
AAAAGACTATGTCAAGACTATGCTTATTAAATCTGTAGATGACACCAACCTGAGAAGTACTGTAAGCACTTGGAAAATAGTGAAGCAGATCAGGAAAGAAAAAGGTTATATATAATGTGATTACATAGTGAGAGGTACCTGGAAATGTAATGATGTTACAATAAGTAGGGAATGCCTCAGTTTTGCTAAAGTTTAAAATAATTTGTGGGTAAATAAAAAGAATGCTATTTTCCTTGATGATTGCAATTGAAAAAGATTTTATTTTCAGTGTTTGTTTTATCTCTTAAGTTGTGATATTTCTGTCTGATGACTTGGATGAAAAGGTCCATGCAAAGGAAAATAGACATACTGTCTTTTTGAGAAAAGTGCAAATATTTTGTATAAAACTTTCAAGTTATTTTATATCACAGCTGCCTATAACTTGAAGTTCAGCACTGCAACTGCTCTATTCAGCCATAAGCTTTTTCTTGTAGTAACTGATGTTTTATCATTTAAGTTGGAAAACTGTAATTTATTTGATCATTTGAAAATATCAGAAGAGATGCCCTGTAATGAGGCATTTTTCATCTCTATAACAACAATAAAACAAATATTCTTGGTAAAAGTAGTTTAGCATCATATTTGAATAGTGTTGTTAAAAGGATGTTATCCCTTTTTTTACTTTGTTTTTATACCCTCTATTGCTTCGTATATACATCCTAATATGGTACCTCTACATATATCTCTATATGCATGTTAATTATACATACCTGAGAGCCTTACATTTTACAAAAGCTTTTCCTCAACCTCTCTTTCAAGAAGCTACTATTAGTTTAAGAAAATTATTTACTTACATTCACAAAAGAAATATGGAATGCCTGGAACTCAAATCCCAGTTCCCTTAACATTGTGTTAACCTTATTAAAGAAATTGTATTAAGTGTAGGAGCATTGTGGGGTTAAGCAAAGAATTGCCAAACAGTTTCTTTTCGTTGTATCAAAATTATTGGTCTTATGTGATCAAGTCTCAGCAAAATAAATGCTTCCAAACTTTGTTTAACTTAAAAATAACTGTGGAGAATAGTTTTAATAGTTTAGTTACCATGTTAGCATTTCATTTGTGGTGTTTCCAAACAATACATTTTTAATATTAATCCAATTAATATGTTTTACCATCTTCTTAGTATGATTGTTTTATCTTCCCTGAAATCATTATATTTTCTTTAATAAGATGAACATTTAATATGCTCTTGGCATGAATTAACTTTTAATAAACCATTAATAAGTCAGTTCTCTACAGATTTGTTTCCCTTAAAAATCAAGCCTCTTCCAGCAAGGATTTTATGATAGATCCTGGCATTTGAATTTATTGTAGTGTTTTCAACATTATTCATAATAAGATGAAAGGAAAAAATCTGGCTAGTCAGACTGTAGATGATACATGTTTTTCCCATTTGACACACGAGACAATTAAAATTTCAGTTTCTAGAAAAGCTAGGGTAGTATAGCATGTGTTTTAATTTCTTAGAAGAAATTAACAAAATTGAAAATTTCAATTATTTATCTACCTGTCAATATGTTTGCATTGTACTCAAGTGCAGATTCATTCTTCAACTGGTTGATGAGCTACTGATGGTCTTCACATTGGTACTTCAAAGATCTATTTTGCAGAACTGATGTGGTTCAAGCAGGAATTCTAATTAAAACCTACCTTGGTAAAGTACTTTATGTCTGCTCTATCTAAGAAAAACAAAGCAGGTAGTATGAATATATGGTAGTTGATTCAATATTGTCAATAGTCTAAGAAAAACAAAGCAGGTAGTATGAATATATGGTCATCATCATCATGGCCAGGCTTCGCGAACAAAGATTTGGGAAGGGCTCTACCCACGTTTCTTGCAAGCACGTTGGTGGCTAAAAAGGCCAATACGAGAAAGGCATGTCCGGTTGCAAAAGGCACAGCAGAAAGACTCCTTAGATGGTATATTCTGCAAGGCTCGATTCTTTCTGCGTTGTCTTTTCTCCTCAAGGGTGATCCTGCGTGCTTTCTCAAAAGCATCAGCAGCGTTATACATGGTTTGTCTCCAGGTCTCCCGATTGGAGGCCAGAGTAGACCAGTTATGTGGATCAATATGCCCAAGGCTGAGTTGTTGCTTCAGGGAGTCCTTGTATCTTTTCTTTGGGGCTCCTCTCTTGCGGCAGCCAGTGGCAAGTTCACCGTAAAGCAGGATCTTAGGGAGGCGGTGGTCCTTCATCCTAGAGACGTGCCCAGCCCAACGCAGCTGTGTTCTCAGCAACATGGCCTCAATACTTGTGATTGCTGCCTGTTCAAGAACTGATGTATTGGTCACATAATCTGACCAGTGGATGTTTAGGATTGTGTGGAGGCAGCGTTGATGGAAGCGTTCTAGAAGACGCAGGTGATGGCGGTAGATGACCCATGATTTGGAGCCATATAAAAGAGTAGACAGCACTATGGCTCTGTAAACACTGATCTTTGTACTTTTCTTCAATTGTTTATTTCGCCAGAGTCTTTTATGAAGCTTTCCAAAAGCACTATATGCCTTTGCTAACCTGTTATCTATCTCCCCGTCAATCTTACCATCTGAGGAGATGAGGCTGCCTAGGTAATTAAACTCTTGGACTGATTTGAGTTCTGATTGGCCGATGGTGATGTGGGGATGATGGGGGACTTCCTGAAGTGCAGGTTGATGGAGAACTTCTGTCTTCTTTAAGCTGACTTCCAGCCCAAAGAGCTCAGCAGCGTCTGCAAAGCAGGATGTTAAACGCTGCAGAGCTGCTTCTGTGTGGGCAACAAGGGCAGCGTCATCAGCATAAAGCAGCTCCCGGACAAGATGGTTTAGGGTCTTGGTGTGGGCCTTCAGTCGCCTTAGATTGAATAGGCTTCCATCAGTACGATATCGAATGTAGATACCGTCCTGATCATCGAGGTCTGCCGTGGCCCTTTGGAGCATCATACTGAAAAAGATTGTGAATAGGGTAGGAGCGAGAACGCAGCCTTGTTTCACACCATTCTTTATTAGAAAGGGCTCAGAAAGTGTGTTGCCATATCTGACCTGGCCGTGCTGATCCTCATGAAGTAAGATGATCATTTTAAGGAACTTGGGGGGACAACCTAAACGTTCCAAAATCTGCCAGAGACCTTTTCTACTCACAGTATCGAAAGCCTTGGTGAGGTCGACAAAGGTTACATAGAGACCTCTGTTCTGTTCCCTACACTTCTCTTGCAGTTGTCTGAGAGCAAATACCATGTCTGTGGTGCTCCTGTTGGCTCTGAAGCCACACTGACTTTCAGGTAGAATTCCTTCTGCTATAGCAGGTATTAGTCTGTTCAGGAGTATTCTTGCCAGGATTTTGCCAGCAATGGAGAGCAGAGTAATACCACGGTAATTTGAACAGTCTGATTTAGTACCTTTCTTCTTATACAAGGTGATGATGACTGCATCACGAAGGTCTGAAGGTAGTTCGCCTAGTTTCCAACAGCGCACCACAAACTCGTGAAATTTAGCATGGAGTGCAAGGCCCCCATGTTTCCAGACTTCAGGTGGAATTCCATCAACTCCAGCTGCCTTGCTGATTTTCACCTGCTGTATGGCCTTGAGGGTTTCTCCTAAAGTGGGGGCAGTATCCAATTCGTATTTCACCGGTTGTTTTGTGATGGACTGAATTGCTGAGTCTTGTACTACACGGTTGGTACTGAAAAGAGTCTGAAAGTGTTCAGACCATCTATTCAGAATGGAGGTTTTATCTGTGAATATATGGTAGTTGATTCAATATTGTTAATAGTCACTCTTAAAATGGTAAGTTAAACATGCCTTGAATTTACCTGCAAACTTCATGAAAAATCTGTAGGTTCCAGCTCTCATGGGGAAGGGATGATTAGTGACAAAAGAGTATCTGTGTTACCTTTTGTTGCACTGATATAAAGCTGGGAAAAGGTGGGCAAGTTTTTAGGCTGTTCAGTACCAAACAGAAGTAGTAAACTTGAAAGGGAATGGTTTGTCAATGTTTGGTTGTATTGATGCCAATTACACCATTTGGGAGAGGGTAGTTTGGTACTTGTCGGGATGGAGTGGAGAAGGCTGAGATGTTCTCTCCAAGGAGAAAGAGGTCAAGACTGTAGAAACATGAACTAACTTTTCAAAAGAAAGCAATTTCTATGCTAATTGCTCAGTGTAAATTTAGGATATCTGACAGTGAGTTTTATCTGCTCACAAGTACTCAACAGTTTTACCAAAGATGTTTTGTTGGCCTCCAGTGGGTTACTGCCCTTAACTGAAGTCAGTGACCTTTCCCATTCAGTGGAAGTTGGAATTATAGCCTGTAACCTCTTGCATGTAGCCTGTTGTTTCATAGGCAATATTTCTGAGTGTAGAACATAAAACCCTTGAGTGGAAGGCTTCTCTTGGATCATTTTGTGCAGCTGGAGTTCTGTTTCAACACGAAGTTGATGCAAGTCTTGTAGGTATTTGCTTAAAACTTACAGAAGAATCAGTTTGCTTTGAATTGTAGACTGATGTATTTTGAACTGGAAGGAGACAAGTGGGTACAAAACCAGTTGGTCAAGATCTACCCTGAGGGAAGAGCTGTCATTGGTTCTGCTTATACCTAATTAATTTGAACAACATTTGAGGCAGGAAATAAGGCCTTGCTCCAGCATAACATCAGCTCAACTCCAGCTGTGCTACCAGTTCCTGTGAGTTAAATGGGGCTACTGCCAGCCTTCCACTTGGAGCGACGAGTGTGCTCCACAGGGTCAGGCCATCCATAAACAGGGACTTAAATGCTTTACTATTCCAAAGATCTCTTATTTTCTCCGCTAATAACTGTGTGCTATTAATGAAATGGTGGTGAACCTGACATAACTTCAGCATTTTAAACAAGCTTCAGCATTTTGAACGAACTACATTTCTGTTTTCTGCACAACATAATTCTTCCACTGAATTATGGAGATAATGTTTTTCTTAGGTCTGGGCTTTTTTCTATATTAGAAGTGTTGCTCTCTGCGTGAGTTTCAGAACAAGACATTTTCCTGTGCCATTGCTCATTTTGTTTGTGTGTTGAGGATGTTCTCAGCCTGAGCCATTAATTTCAGAGGAAACTTTATTTTTGTTAAATTGAAGCTAAAGGTTTTTAGAATAGATTTCCAAGAGGAATGTACAGAACAGACTGAAGACCATATAATTGGCCTGGATTTATAAACTATGTAGCTATTTCTATCTCGTGGTTCCTTCCAGAAAAACTTGTCAGCTTTTTGCTTCAAAGGTGCTGACAGTTTCTACTGTGGTACAGTTTAAATAAGCCTGCAAACATGCAAATGCAATCCAGGATAACCTTTTACTAGCATTAAAAGCCGATTGATCAGGTCAAATGACAGAGGAGGCCACGTGGGGCTATACCAAAGTCTGGAGCAGATTCTTATTGCTTTATTTGTACTCATTTCCTTTGCTGCTAAATCGCAGATGTACAAGGGGAAGACCCACAGGTATTCCCATGGAATATGGTTCTGTAATAATGATTAGGTCTTTTGTAAGCATCTTTTCTAAGCAATTACTGATGATTTGTGCCTAATAATATATAGTAATTTCTATTATTTTCTGACTCAGTTACAGTACACTTCAGTGTTTATGTTCCCTGCTTTCCTTGCTCTGCCTGTACTATTTCTGTCCATTCTGAAGTAAGGAATCATGAATAGCTCCCATATACTTTTGTTTTCATAAGTGCAATTTTCAAGTTTTGGTTGTGGTTTTTTGATTGTTGGTTGTTTCTTTTTATCACTTAAAGCAATCCAGCATAGAGGATGATTATGGTAATCAGAAATTTGCTGTGTTATGTTAAATGTAGTGGGTTTTTTTGTCACTGTTATGAAGCTAATTAAAAGTATCATCAAAAGATACCATTAAAAGGTATTTTTGTTGGGGGTGGGGATTATGTGCTTTTCATTTGACTACTTCTCAGGCTATGCTTGTTGAATGTGATCACTGCTTTGTGTGTATGGATGCATTGAGCTAGGTATTTTTATGTCTTAAGAAATTAATATAGTCTTTTTTCTTATAGTTTATCTAAGGAGTAAGTAAGCATTCTTGCAGTGATGGTTTTAGGCACACAGACTATGTCACTACTTAGTGCATGGCCTCAATCAGTGTTTTTCTAGCAAGGAGATTTTAGTTTTGCTGATGTAAATGAATCTAACACACTGGGGTGAAATAGAAAATACTATTCCAAAGGAATTTGCTAAATATTAACATTGACTTTTAAAGTGTATATATGTATAATGATTTATATTTTTAAATATTGTCAATTATAATAATTTGGACAGACCACATAACATGTCAACCTTATTAGATACCCACGATATAGGGAGAACTCTCTAACTTTCAGGACCTTTGTGTATATGATCTCCGTAGCTATAAAGTAAGGAACTGTCATGAATCAGTGGCAATAACCCCCAAGGATTGCTAAGGAAGTACTTAAGCAGACTAGCATGCATTGTGGTGTTTGCAATCATTACGCTTGGCCAGTACACATGCCTGGATTTCTTGCCTCACCTGGAATAACACTGCAGTAGTTTCTGCTGCAGCCTGCTCAGTGGAAACGGGGCCAGGTGCTGAACGGCGGAGGATAAATGCTGAGCTCTAGCACCTAGTGTTCAGTCTCCTCCTGTCTGGCATAGAAGCCCTACTGCTGGGTGCACCATAAGAAGACTAAGGAAACAAAGAGCTACGTGTCTGAAATAAAATGAGCAAGTTGGGCACGAGGAGCCGATGAAGTAAACACTCGCTTGTCGGTTCCTTTGCACAAGTATTAATAGGAAAAAAGTGAGGAAATTTAGTCTTAAATCACAGTAGTCTTCTAACTGTAGTTTGGATGAATCTTCTGAAAGTATTAATGTGCCATGTTAGTGGAATATTTGCTTAGGAGATAAAAGAGACCAGTTCAGTGCTGTCATTAGCATGACGGGGCTCTAACTCTCCTGTCCTTTTGAAACTGTCTTCTTGTGCAGTGTGGGGCATAAGAAGTGAAAGTAAAGGAGGAGTAAAGAAAACACAGGAGTGATATGGATCCTTGTGACTCAGCTGCTGTATTAAGCAAAGACTGTTTGCTCTTAAATATGAGTGGTCTTGTAAATAGGGCTGCAAGGCTTCCTAATCCCTGTTCCTCCCTGCTGCATCCCATCGAGAGTTAATCTCATAGTTAGAGCCACTTTGATAGGAGACAAGGATTTGAATAATTTCAGGTAGAGGAAAATGTTGGACTTCAATCTTCTGCTCTGTCACTGCTGTGTTTTGTGCAGGTCTCTATGCTAGTGGTAAATGTTCCTTTGAGAACACCTACCAGACTGAGGCTCCAGGGGCATATAGGCAAGGAATACTCCATTTTTTTTGGAACTGGCTGGTCTTTAGTGCCATGATACTTTTTAGCTAAACCTGAGTGAAAAGGGCAAACAATGCCATCTGTAAAACAAGGGAAGGAGGAAGAATCTTGGCATTACTAAGTTGTCAGTTTAACTAATTTTTTAGAAAAACATTGGAACAAATAAGTAATTTTTTGTAAGCAACTTGAAGATTATAATGATGTGTAATAACTGTAATCAAGAAATCAAGGTTAATCAAGAAAAAATGTGTCATAAATTTAATTCTCTATTCTGACAACTTAACAGTTCTGATAGATAGAAAAGAAGCTGTAGATGTCTGTATACATATACATTAGCAAATCTGCCAGAACGGACAGATACATCAAATGGGACTTTACAGAAGCCTGACTTCAGCCCAATTACTGTTCTATATTTTCATTAAATACTTTGAATGAAGCGCAGAGAATGCTTATTCAGTCTTCATGTAATGGCAGCAACATTAGGAAACATACAAGGATGTTTGGAAGACAAGGTCTGAATTCTGTGAATATAAAATCTTTGTAGTCATTCTGTTCCTGAAACACTATGGGAAAAGTAAAATAAACTTAGCTGTGGTGCTATGTAGAAAGGACAGATGTAAATTTCTATATTTAGGTTCTAATAATTAACTGTCCAAGCAGAGGATGGGCATCAGCCATAAAAGAAATACAATCCTTAGGCATCAGCAATACAAGAAAAAGTGTGAGTTAATAGTCAATTTTAACTTGAACTTAGGTAAACAGTGTCTTGTCAATGATGTTAAACACCATCTGGAGTGTGTGAGTGTGTGAGAGGAACATTGTGTTAAAAAACAGAAGGAATTATTTCTCGGACGTCCTAAGGTCAAAAAGGATATGGGCCAATTTAGAAGAATTCAGCAAAAAATAACAAGAGTCCTCAGAAGTCTGTTAAAAAAAAAAAAAAAAGAAAAAGGACTAAAAAAAAGGAACTGAATTTTTTTTCTTTTAATACAGAGAAGGTAAGACTAAGGTGACAACAGGTTTCAGATATATAAAAGACTGTTGCAAAGAGAGAGAGAATACATTCATGGTCTTTCACAAGGGAGATCAGTGAGAAACACACTTGAAAGGCAGCAAGGAAGATTTAGGCTATAAATCAGAAAAAAGCTTCTAAAAATAAGGATGGTGAAACCTTGAAACAGGTAATCTAGAGATAAAGTGAGGTTTCCATTATTGGAGGTTTCAAGAACAAATACCTGTACGTGGTACTGGGGATATTGGGAATACAGCATAAGCAGGGAGAGCTCTTTATCCTAGGGTAATAGATCGAGGAATGTCTATTAGCTTTAGATTCTTGGAAACAATATTTTTATAGCTGAATGTTTGTTGTACGTAACTGATACGTGAAAGTACTAGGATATAATGCAGTTAAATATGTGTTGAACTTGGAAGAGAAGCGTAATTTAGTCCCTTGCTCTCTCATTCTTCTATGCAAAGGCATTTCTACCTTTTAGTCTTTCAAAGGTGAAGTAGAGAACAAATTTTCTTACAGATTATTTCCCTCCAAATATGCTGTTTCAGCACTTGGCAGCTCAGAGCACAACACTTTCACTGGAGAGCTGTAGTTCTGTCCTAACCCCACCCTAATGGCCCCGCTGGGCCCAATGCTTCTCGGACAGGGCTTGTTACTGACTTTGATTTTGCAGATCCTGACAGCAAAGGTCCTGCAAATTCCAACCTTGTTATAATCTTGTTTCTATGTCTCATAATTTCTTAAGTGGCACTTTTCTTGAGCTTCTTTTTTTATTTCTATTTTTTTATGTTTCCTTCTCCACTTGCTTGTGTAACCCTGGTTGGGATTTTATCAAATGCTGGTCTTAAACATCAGATCCAAAGCCATGGTCTGCCTGGTCCTGCTTTTGTTGGGAAAATAGATCTTTTCTGGTTTTGTTTTTAAACAGCAAAGGGCTTCACTTCAGGTCAGACTGTTTATCTGAAAGGCACTTCACAGATAAAAAGAAGAATTGCTGTGTTTATCTTGCAGTAACAGCAACATCCAGCAAATAATGCTGCCATCTCCCTTGGCTCTGGTGCCTGGGACACAAACAAGCCAAATACAGAAAGCAGTTCATGTTGCTGTAGACTCTCAATTTAAGCACTGTCTATTAAAGAACATCTACATGGCCAATTTTTTTCTGGTTTTCCTCCCTCAGGAGGGAAAAAGACCTAACTGTTTTTCAGTGACAAAGGTTCTCAGTCCCAACAGATGGAAGAGCTGTCATCTCTCTTCTCCTGAAGTGGAAAAAGGACATTCATCAGCTCTTGGAACTGGGTGCAAAAATCAATAGCTCCTATGTTGTTAAAGCCATTCAAAACCGTGGTTTCAGCATATTTGTAAGACAGCTTAATGCAGTGAATGAAAAAAGAAAAAGGCATCGCAGTAGGAAAACCTCACTAATTTCAGTATTAGCCAGAATATTCGCTATTAGCCTACTTAAATGTTAGTGTAGAACCCAAATATAAGATTTTTTTCTTCTAATCCAAAACAGACTTAATTTTAAAACCCATAAAGAATTTCTCACATTTCTTATCTTCTAAATACATACTTACCTCAAAATTCAATTTGTCACTAGCTTAGCTGGTGCTGTGTGCATCATAAGCTGTGAAGGAATTGCTGGTTCAACCTGGGCTGTTCAGAAGTGACTCAAAGGCAAGAAAGAGCCAAATGGGTGCTGCTTCACTGCCTTCTGATTTTAAACTGATTTGTAGCGTGTAGTTGAGCCTCTGCTGCAGTATCCTCCAGTGGTGACATTTCAAGGTACTGGAATTAGTCTGGGATAAATACATCAAGACTTTTGGCAAATAAAAACTTTCTTTGCTCAGGCAAGGTGAGAGCAATAGTGGGAAATATTTTTTTCTGTAACTAACATTGATTCATTCACTGATGGGTGGGGTTTCTTTTTTGATTTTTTTTTTTGTTTGGTTTGGTTTGTTTGTTTGTTTTTAATATATGGCAAACTTTTATTCTTTGCTGACACTGTTCATTTGAGACTTTGTGACTATCTGTGACTTTTTCATTTTTCTAAATTCCAGAATACATTATGCTTTTACAAATAGGGCTTTTCATCATTATGCAAAATTCTGTTTAATCTCAGAATTAAGAGCTATTTTTCACTGAATAAGGAAATCTGGAATATGGCTACTACTATAGTATGTTTCTTTTCTCACTTATGACAAAGCACATCCTAAAAAATAAGGTTGAAATTTATGGAACCTGAGAGACTGAGGTCTGATTTTTTTTCCTCTACGTAGAACTGAGATATGAATGTTCCCATGCACCAGATGAGTGCCCTAACCTATGTGTACTGGGTGATCTGCCTTGATGAAACTTTAACTTTGGGAAGATTTTGGGGAAGTTTTGTAAAGAAAAATTTAATGTCCAGCACTAGTTCAAGGTTATAGCTACTCTTGGTAATGATCACAGAATGTTTGAGGTTGGATGGGAACTCTGGAGGTCATCTGGTCCCATTTATAACATCACTCTCATACTGTATCGTACTACATTTTACTATATTCATAAAAACTCATTAATGTTTCTGTTTATATGTCATTCAGATTATTTACTGACCTGAAAGCAGTTGTACTAATAAAAATCCATTGAAAACATTGTTTTGGCATATTAGTAAAGTCAGGGTTGAGTACTATGTGTTTGAATAACTATAGTAATGATTTAATACATGAAGCTGTATCTCTGGTGATGACAAAATTCTGAGCAATTCAGCTTGACTTTGAGATCTCAGGTTGAGTTTGGAGTGAAGTACCAGTAAGTAGGTGTAAAAATCTCCTAAAGAGAATGTCTTCTGCTATGAAGTTTTGCAGTCATATTTATAATGCAAATTTCACTGGATTTGTGTACTTCAGGATAAGCAGGAATGATCTTTCTTTGTTCAGACTTACGTATCCTATGTTCCTTTATCTTATCACAGGTTTTCTTCTGTGGTAACAAGGTATTATCAGTCACGTTACAGTGACATCACATTTTGTTTTCTACTGGAGAACAAATGCTCTTGCAGTTGCAGATCTTATTCAGTGTATTGTTTCAAGGCAAAGCCTTGAGATATCCTCCTCTTATAGAGAAACCTGGAATCCTTAGATCTCATTGTTGCTTAGGTTTAGGGGAAGTTGTGTTAAAATTCAATTGTGTTAATAAAATGGTCAATTGGTTAAAGAATTCACTCGTGTAGCTATAACATCTCTTAAACTGCACCTTTTTGCTTGTGACTTTAAAGATTAAAGGTGACTTATGGGGTTGTTAGAAATGGATTTTACAGAAAGCTTTGAAGAAAATCCTGGTCCACTATTCAAAGAAGACACAAAGCTGTAATTCTTTCTTTGATGAAGTCCACCTCTGTGAGATTTAACACTTGAGTCCCCATTGTACTCTGTACACGCATCATGGATTTCTGATAAAAGTATGTGCTACTTTCTCATCTGGCATTGTGTGTGTTTACATGTGTGTGTTTTAGAGGATACTTGACATCTCTATCCTTTCCTGCTCTGAGTGTTCTCAGGATAAATAGTAGAAGATCTTCTAAAAGTTTTATTGTATAAATTAAATTGTAGATAAAGGTGAGCTTAGAAAAAAAATTATTTTTAATTGGTGGTAGTATTGAGAAATATGTATGCATAGTCTTTTCAGAATTTTGTGAAGTTGTCCTCAACGTAGTGTTTCCTCTCTTCTTTCATACTTTTTAATAAAGATGCAGAATTCAGTTTTGAGTAGTTGATATATGGCAGTTAAACATAAAAATTAACTAAATGTACTTGATCCGATTCCTCGTAAGATCATTGAAGACTTTTTTTCTGCAGACTGAATAAAAACTGATAATGCCTGAAAAATGACTTTGCCTTACATGAGCAATGTTACCAGTGGGAAGATACAATCTCTTCAACTCAAGAGTTTTATACTGAGATTTCTGCATCTTGTTCCTTTTAAAAAATGAATAAGTATGTAAAAAAGGCAGTGTTCTAAGACCAATGTATCTTAAACAATCCTTTTGTGTCATGTACTGAACAACAATGCCAGAGTACAGTCTTGTGCTTATGGCTTATCTTAATGTTTTCTTCTGTCAGACATATTGGAAAGTATTTCATTTCTTCTCCTCTTTAACAACTCTTTGCTACTGACCTAAAGTACAGCTTCAATTAAAAGGAATGTGTTGGAGAGAAGTGAGTTACAATTCCTTATGGGCATGAGAGTATCACAGCTTGTATGACATCACATCTGCAAAAGATACGCAGGAATTTGGATGCTATGTGATATGATTTCTTGAGGTCTGGGTCCATGATGATAGGTTAATATATCAGGTTAATATCCTGATGTTAATTAACCCTTAGATCTTCAACTCAATTCAAGGCTTATAATACTGAACATTGACCATCTTTACAGATGGATTAGAAGAATGGAACAATTTATCACTATGCTGGAGGGATATTTTTACACTTGTCTGTTGATGGATTTTCCACTGGGCATTTGGTGAGGGTAGATCACAGAGGGGGTAAGGGAGAAGACAGATGGGAACAGCAGGAGGATTCAGAACCTGAGCATAGCCAAATCATTTATCAGGAAAATAAGAAGGGATTAGGCAACTGGGCGGCAGGCGTGTGACAGCTGCTGCTCTGAGGCTGTAGGAGCTGCACAGGGCAGGAAAGGTGCTTGACATACATGTGTGTGCTTTGAATGTTCAACAGCAGTTAAGGAGGCAGTTGAGGATGAAGTGCTTCAGTCCTGTCAGTTTAACAATCAATCTTTCCAGTGTATTTTCCAAGTGGATTTTGTGTGTTGCCATAGGGATTTCTAAGCATCCACCCTCATTCACAGATGCAGTTATCCATTCTGGTGATGGCTTCTCAGGTGATTAAGTAATACCAATGCTCTAAAACCTTATCATCATTTAATGCCAGCAATTAAAGACTGTACCCAATATTGCTTTCCATTCAAACCAAATAAATTCCTTTTTTTCTTTGGCATCTGGGAAAGATTTTCATATCTTTGTTTCATTTGGCTGAGCAAGTAAGATAAGAGGGGCACCTAGACTGAATGCCTGCAATTTTTTTAAAACTCCTGAGGTAATCCTCTCAAATGAGTAGTAACCTCCAATGCTATTCAATGGATTTGTGAGTTAGATGACAATTTTCAGTTAATTGTGGTTCACCTTGTAGCTCATGAGTTCATGCAGGGCTGGAATATTTTGCAGCATAGTAAAGAATTCCAAATTGTGACAAATTAAGTCACTCCTTTGCTGATAGAAAGCTGAGTATTTGGGGGAATTTTGTATATATATATATATATTTAATATATATTTAAGTAATGCAGTCTCATTAGTTTGACTGTGATGTGACTATGATTTATGAGTATGGTAAGAGGAGGTAGTTTTGCAGAAACACTAAGCCAGACAATTCAAACTTCATACTGCATACAAATTTTAATAGGTTGTGACTTTCACCTCTTGAGGTTCCTGGCTTTAAGCTATTGATTAATTCCATAGTATAAAATATACTGTAGTTGAACTTGAGAATAATAAGTGGTATTGCAGCCTTTACTGCGCTGATTTCAGGCTAGGAGTTGTGATATTCTTTTCATTAGAAACCTGTGAATCCATGACTCCCAAATAATAAAAAAACTCTGGGGAAACTAAGCTAACACTGGTGTCTTAAATTCTGATTAAAAATAAATTTGCAAAGTTAGACAAAAAAATGACAGTAAGCTTCATTTGAAGAATGAAAACCTTCTTCAGTAATCCGGAAAAACAGGGGACTTGAAAATCATGAACTTTTCATGAAATCTTGGCAGTTACGTCTGGCTTGTCTTATGTTTTGCATCCAAAACAGAATAAACAGTTGGAACATGATCTTTGGTACAGTCATCTGTAGCCATCTGTGTCACCGTTAGTGGACTCTTTCCCAAACTCTTTGTCCAGTTCTTTAGAACTGATTGAATATTTTGTTTTCAGTTTTCCAGTTCTAATAGTGAGCTATCACTTACTCCTCTTTTTTTTTTCTGTCAGAATTGACCAACTCTGTCTTAAGTAGATGGCTGCAAAGTTGTCCAAATTACCTCTTTCAGAAATTATCTTCTTCTGAATCTTTTCTGAGCTAATAATAATGTTTATACTTGATCTAATAGCATGGCTGTCACTCACATCACTAGATGTTGGACCTCATCTCTTCCTCAGGGCTTAGCTTTTTTTTTTCTTTTCCTTATTCATGCAGATGTTATCACCTTTACAGGGGTAATATTGCTTTAGTTGCAGCTCCTAGAATAGGCCTGTCAATCCATCAAGTTTTGGTCATTTTCTGCCATTCATTGGTGTTTCTTCGTATTGATCACCTGAAACGGGGATACACCTCCTTGAGACTCTTGTAATACTACTGTGATTTATTAGTTCCCTGCTAATTTTTGAATGGTATTGAACACCAGTCTTCGCTGTCATCCCCATCTTCTACTTTTCACACCATTGGAAGGTTTTGGGTTTTTTTATTTTTAAAGGTTAGAGAAAGTGATATTAAATGAATGGTAAAAGCAGAATATCCCAGAAGATAACAGACATAAAGGAAATCTCATAAGAAAATGCTCATGTCGAACAGAAAAAACTATCCAAGGAATGAAATTAACTGACATGCGCTCAAGAAAGACATCAGGAGAAGGAGAGGAGGGTTTTTCATGCTGCGTGTTAAAAAAAAAAATAAAAACACTTATGAAGTGTGACAGAGCTGTCTCTTCTTTTTTGGAGGAAGATAGCTTTTGACACTAGAATTCACCAAGTTCTCAAGTCAAACTCAAGCCTTTTTGTGGTAGAGAGAGTTACTTATGATTGGTGAAGAGTATGAGACCTAGAATCATAGAATTTTAGAATCATTGAGGTAGGGAAAGGCCTCAAAGGTCATGGAGTCCAGCCATAAACCTGACACTTCCAGGTTCACCGCTAAACCATTCCTAAGAACCACATTTATGTGTTGTTTGAACACTTCCAGGGATGGTGATTCCCCCACTTTCCTGAACAACCTGTTTCAGTGCTTGCTAACCCTTTCAGTGGAGAAACTTTGCCCAATATCCAGTCCAAACCTCCCCTGGTGAAACTTGAAGCCATTTCCTCTTCTCCTGTCACTTGTTATCTGGAGGAAGATACCAATGATCACTTCGCTCCTCCTGTTGGCCACACTATTCCTGATATAGGCCAGGATGTCACTGGCCTTCTTGCCACCTGGGCACACTCTGGCTCACGTTCAGCTGCTGTTGACCAGCACCCCCAGGTCCTTTCAGCTGGGCCTCTTTCCAGCTACTCTGCCCCCAGCCTGTAGCACTGCCCGGGGTTGTTGTGACCCAAGGGCAGGACCTGGCACTTCACCTTGTTGAACCTCATACAATTGGCCTTGGCCCGTCAGTCCAGCCTGTCCAGATCCCTCAAACTTGAAACAGTTTGTGAGGAAGCTGTATAACTGCTGTTGTGTTGCTTTTTAAGGGGAATGCATAAATTAATAAATCTTAGACCTAAAGGTCCATTGAACGTTTTTGTGTGGTACAGATCACAGAATGTCACCAGTGTGATGAGCTGAAGAGAGCTTATCTGGAGTCTGTAGACAAACCAGTTTGTGTACAAGATGCTTTGAGTATTATTAAAATATTAAATTATTAAGTCAGAAAAGTTTTACTAAAATATTCTGATTTATGGGACATATCTAATGTGCAGAAGTACTTTTGATAGTATAAATAAGAATTATTTGTCTGCTATAGGATTAAACAATAATAAGAATAACTGTTCTTCAGTAAGGGACATTTCCTGCTCATTGCAGGCATTTTGTTTAGGTTTTAAAATAAATTATTCTAATGTTTAAATCTGATTTTATAATAGAGATTTCTGTAACTCAACATATCTATAATTTCAATAAAAAGAAAAATGCATTAATAACCAAACAAGAAAGTACTTATAAAAGCCATTTCCTGGTACTGCTATGCTGTTCTATCTGGAAATTTTCTATTTTGGGACAAGACTGAGCACCAAGTTATACATCTGTACCAAGACATTTTCTTTTGTGTTTTGCTTGTTTGCTTTTTAAATTCATACTGAATCAGTGCTGCTCCTTCTCAGTGCCCAAAAAACCTTCTTTTTTCTTTTTTCCCCTCACCCTTGCAGTGGCTCCTGTTTAAAGAAAAGGAATGCAGTCTGTGACTACCCATAAGCTTTCTTTCCAGCTGCTTGTTACTCTTGACAACACTAAGTAGTCTGTTGCTACCTAATTGCAGTTGGTGTTAGAAATGATCTCCATCGTTATTACGCAACAGCAGAACTCAGAATTCCTTCCTGTTGTGGATTATCTTGGTAAATTAAGGCAAACACGTGAATTGTGAAGGTGTATTGCTGTGTACTTACCAGTGAAATAGTCTAAAATACAATTCAGAAATACTCCTTCTGCAACTCTGTTTTGCTTCAAGGGGAAATATTTCTGTGGGAAACACTGCCAATGAGTTTGTTAAAGTATGTCATCCATGATTCCTAAGTTCCTAGTTTCAGCTGGGCTCAGGGTTTTATTTGTCATGACTCACTTGGGAGGCTTAAGTAATCATAGACTCATCTTCCTTTCCTCCCCACCTGTCCTGTCTGGCTCTTTTCTCCTGCTAATCAGTGACTGAGATGTTTTTATTTCCCTGAGTTTTGTCATCATCGTGACTCCTCTGGAGACAGTGCTGACTTCAGATAATCCATTTCAGTTCTGAACTCCAGACAAGTGCAAAGGAAAGACAGCAGGGAGTGATAGAAAATGGCATTTTGGAGGAATAGAAAATAAGCAATAAATTTTTCAAACCCAAGTGATGAAGGAGTGGGGACACAGGGAAAGAAGTAGCAACCAAAATATTTCCAGAAATAGGACATCTTTTCAAGTGTTGGATTGGGAAATAGTGGGTCGGTCATGTTATGATGTCCTAAATTCTTGCTGCACCTTTTAAAAAGACATTTCAAACATGGCTTCAAAAAGGCACTGCAGTGCTAGGTGGATAAATTCTTTATTAGATTGATTTCTCTTTGATAAGCATCCATTGCTACAACATTAGCTGTGTTTCACTGGCAAGCTCATGAATTCATTACAATCAAAACTGCAAACCAGGATATTTACTTGTACTCAGCTTTTTAGTACAACATAGTTTGCACTAATTGAAATTTTCACAGTGATTTCTAAGTTCAGAATGTAAGTTTAAAGAAACATAGTGATTTAGCAAGCTGGTGCTGTTGACTTCTCAGGATTGCACTTGAATCTTTTAGCAGTTTACAGCACACATAATTTTAAAATTGAAGTTTCAGGAATGTGCTCAGCCCCATAGTAGAATGGTGTTGCAAGGTGAGATCAGATGACATGTCTTCTCCAATTTTCTGCAAGATCTGAGATTTGTTTACACAGTTGTGGGGTTTTGTTATTTTGAATTGTTTGGGGTTTTTCTGGGGGGGAGGGGAAAGTTGTTCAGTTTGGTTTTTTTCCCAGATTAATTGGATGAATCACAAGGAAAACTTGTCTAAGGTCACACAGTAAAATTCATGGCTCAGTGTCTAATTTTCCCTAGGCTTTTTATCCTCTGCTTTAGGTATCTGATTGCATGGTATCATCCAGCAGGTCTCCAGGTGGCCAGGGAGAGGACTTATAACATTGCTGAATATCATCACAGTTGTTTTTTGAATATCCAGCTCCAGGAATGGAGCCCACAAGACCAGCTTCCAGCACCTGCTCTTTATAAAGCGCATGGGGCCTGTCAGGTGTCCAAGGTGTGAACTGTTCAGGACTGTCTGGGCCAGCTCAGAGTGGGAGCCAGTTGCCTGGGGCTGCAGGAGGTGATGCAAAGGTGTTGTAGCAGCAGCTGCAGGCTGTCAGCAGTGTCATGAAGAAATTAAAGGAGAGACTGAGATCCCTGAAGGAACATGGTTTGGGGGAAAAAAAAGAAAGAGATCTTCATCCATCTGCAGCTCTTGAATAGCTGTGATTCCCGGTCCCTCAAACCCATTTCCTGCAAGTCAGGCAGATCCCAGTACTATACCTCCATCCTGCTGTTAGTCTTTCACACACAAGCCCCACCAGCCCCTCTCGCCCTTGAAATGCTGATGATCTGCTTCTGCCCCTTCTGTAGTTCTTAACACTTGGCATTTTCCATTACAAAATTGAACTGTGCTAATGCTATTGGAGCCTGGAATCACCTGTGAGTCATTTGACAGGAAAATGTGAATAAAAACAGGGTGCAAAAATGTGTCTGTGGCCTGACTGGAGTGTCCCCGGGGTAGTCATTCATCTGTCAGGGCAGAGCGCAGCTCAGAAATTGTGCTGCAGCTTCTGTCTGTCTCTGATGTTTTTTATGTTCTCAGTCTTCAACAAAAAATAAATAAGTAGCTTTCAGGTGAAGATGTGGAATCAAGGTCTTGCACTTCCCAGACAGAGGCCCCAGCCACTCGATACTATTAGGAAAATGTGAGTACTGCTGCTGTCGTTTGCTCTTAATTTTCCTCCTTTTTGAGCTTGGTGCTGTCCATGCTCATGGACGTGGGATAAGTTTATCTCCCAAATTAGTAGACACAAATTTTAGGTGCATCGGTGCCTGAATTAGTGAATCTGAGCTGGAGCTGGCATGCATTTATAAGCACATCTAAGGAAAGCCAGCAAATGTGCAACAGCAAACTCAAAGCATCCCAGTCATTTTTCCGGGAAAAACCAGAAGTTCTCAGGGACCATTACATGTGGAAGGTGAAAATTATTTTGTAGTTCTTGTGTTTGGACTCTGCTTAAATTTTGCCTGATTTGAATTTTGGATGCCTGAGTGCTTTTTTGTCCTCCCTAAATATGGACAGATGATGTATGCCTTGGGGGAGATTGAGGCACACATCAATAGTACTTTTACACTGGTATAAAATGTTTTATGTTAGAAATTGCTTCTTAGGTCTACAAATGGATTGGTTTTTTTACCTTCCTTTTCATTAAAAGCATTAGTATCCAATAGGAGCTAATGATCAAAGGATGTAATAGGCACTGAATTTTGAAAATTAGGGAATATACAAATTCAATTTTTTATGAAAGAAAAGGTAAAGCAACTCAGTTCTTTATTTGACAAATTTTAATTAATAATGAATTAAAGGCTTCCTAGAATAATAATAAAAATTATTTGATAAGTTTCAATAATGCTTGATATTCTTACTGTAATGTACAATTACAAATACAGTAAATTGCAAATCTCATTATGTCAGTCTTTAGAAATCCTTTCTGAGAAGAAAGTAGACAGCGATTGTGATGCAAATTTTGGAGTGCAAATTAAATATTAGCTAGTAAGGTACTATTCTATTTAGATTTTATGATTCTTATTTTCTCAGATAGATAGGCCTACTGCATTCTTTCTAAAAATAAATAGTGTTATTGAGTTTCTATGCCTATTGTACATTAGGTTAAAGTGCTAATTCTTTTTTTGCTTGTTTTTTTTTAATTTCTGGCATTGTTTAATGCCACAAATGAAAAAAATTATTCCACTTATACGTGGAAACGCAGAAGAGTGCTCTCCTTTGCTCTTTCCTCCTGCTTTGAAAATTTTATTTTCTGCAGTGATTGCTTACTCTTGAGAAGTGGAAGAAAAGGTGATTTGAACTAGTGTGACATGGCTTTCTGGGTTCCCTTGCACCTCTTGTGGCCTTAATTTCTTCGGATTGGTCATGACTTTCCTTTTGAGCTGTCATCCCATCTCTCCCCAAGATGATGATGCTCACAACTGCTTTGACACCCTTTCGTGACAGCGTGGTTGTCAGAAGCATAACTTTTCCTTAGCATGTGAAGTACATAATGAAACTGTCTTCATGTCCAGGGTGGATTCCCATGGCAACTGCAATGTGTTTGCAGGAAGGTTAATTACAGTCATGTTGGTAAATGAAAAGCTCCAGGAGCTGCGTGGTGACTAATCCCATCTACCTGTGCCTGCCAGTGAGGTGATGCTTGGTTTAGGAGAATATATAATCCACTATGTTTTTGAATTATGTAGCCCATGAAGCAACACTTTTTACAACAATCAGGGCAGAACAAATTTTATCAGTGTTACTTCAGTGAGATTCAGACTAACGCCACAGTGCAGGGGGCTGCCCCACCAACGTCTTGTCCTACTTGACTGGGGGCAGTGGTGCCCCTGAAGCACCTTACAGGGGTTTTTCTCTTGGCCAGCTTGGGAACCTGACAGCAAAAGTTTTTAACTTCTGACTCGATATTTATTGTGAATGTTTACTCTGGTTTTGTGAATGCAGCAATGTAATGCCAAAATTCGTAGCTGTTCCAGAAAACAAATGAACGGGGAGGTAACAGCCTGGGGTTTATGAGCAGCCAGTGTGTTATCCCTTCTTCCTTGCTTGACCCCATCACCAAGAGACTGTAAGGAATTGGTACACAGAGCGAAAAGTTTCAGACCAAATTCTTACAGACTTACTAGAATCCATTTTATTGGTATCTGACAACAGATATGAGAGAGTGTAATCTTCATATCAGCCCTGCAAAGGTATCAATCCATGATGAATATATTGAGAGAAAACTCCTCTGAAACCCCATGGGGGGAAATCTGCAGCTGTCATCTTTTTGCCCTTTTCAAGGACAAAAGGGATTGAATTGTCAGGTGAAGTTTAATAAATGCATCTTATATTTCAGTTAGTTACTTTTTCCATTTTCACTTGTTGAGTATCGTAAAATCATAGAATGTCTTGAACTGAAAGGGACCCATAAGGATTGTTGAGTCCAACTCCCTGCTCCTTGCAGGACTACATGTATCCTTGATGCAACCTGTATCCAAAGTATCTTTGTTACACTGCTCACCATAGTGAATTTCTACAATTCCCTTTTAAAAGCAATGATTCAGTGATTTTTTTGCTTTTATAGTGTAAAATGTAGGTCAAATCCTTAGTAATGTAACTTGAGCAAAACACAGACGGTTTTGAGGCAGTGGGCATCCAAGGAATGTATTCAGGTGAGGCACTGGGATACTATTCTACCATTTAGTCTCAGCATGGATGATATCAGAGAGGAGTGTATATTGCAGGGTTTGTACACGTTCTGCCTACCTTTTATCGGGCAATGACTTTATTTACAAAGAAATGTGTGCAGAAGTGGATGGAAAAGCAAATATAGTTGAAACAACAAAATGTGTACTGAGCTTAGGCATGCTTTTATCCATTCTCTTTTTCTTTCTTTACTTCTCTAATTTCATGCCCTTCAGAATAGCATCTCTCTGCCTGTAGGAAGTGCATTACTGTTTCTTTATGACACTGTGCAAGTGATAAATACTAACGAAATTTCCCCTGACCTGCAGTGAGAAGTCAGGGACACTTGGTCAGAGAAATTTACTCAGTAAAGCAGAGAAAGCCTCATATAAGATAACTGGAATTTTAGGCTTTGGAAGACTGTAATCACAATTGGCAAATGCAGTTGCAAATTTCCTTGTAGAAATAATCGAGAAGATGCATAATGTTTAATTTGGATGTAAGGAAATGTTTGATTTTCTTTTTTTGGTTTCTGGGTTTTGAGGTTGTTTTTTTTTGTACGAGAAAAACTGTTTTATAGAAATCATCTTTTAAATGTATCTACTATGAAATGAGATGTCTTGGTGGTGATTTCTTAGGCCAAACTTAGATCATTCCAGTGATGGATGCAGAATAGTAAGATATCCTGTTTCCAGTGTGATGAAGCCTTGTGAGATGTGATAGCTGCTCATCAGCAGGGATAGCTAGCAATATGTTTGAAGGACATAACAGAGGTCACTTTTTAAGAAATCTGTCTAAATTCTGTCAACGTTTTTGTGTAGCCACT
The DNA here is from genome assembly GCF_003984885.1 of Neopelma chrysocephalum. Classification (NCBI taxonomy): domain Eukaryota; kingdom Metazoa; phylum Chordata; class Aves; order Passeriformes; family Pipridae; genus Neopelma; species Neopelma chrysocephalum. The sequence goes on along the minus strand of NW_020897731.1, from coordinate 2,344,227 downwards.
TAGTTTATATTGCAGCCTTTGAGTTTGCTTAGTCTCAAAAAAAATAAAAAAAAAGAAAGAAAAATAAGGAAAAAAAAGGTAGATAATTAATAAGAGGTAGATGCAGAGATTTTTTTCCCTAATTTTATTTTAATTTCCAAATACAATGTCCTTTTGCGGAGCAAGTTCAGTCAGAATAGATTCAAGTAGAGGACCAGAGAAATATGCAGGAGCTGGATGGGTAGTTGCTATTATCAGTAATTGTTACTGCAATAATCTACATTAGTCTCATTGCAGATAAGCATCCTGGCAGGGTGCTCTCATCCCTTGAGAATGGAGTCTTTCTGATCTTTGCAGGAACAAGGAGGTGAACAGTAATAAATACGGCATCTGCATGTGAATAAAATGTGTGAAGGAAATAATTCCATTCCACATTTTTAGTTTGGTATCTATAGAATAAAAGTAAAAGCTGTGTTGAAATGATATGGCCAAGGCATGCCATGGGTTACTGCTTGGTGTGGATAATGTAGATGCAATGTTGAAATAATGCTTTTGGACAGCTAAACCAGTATGTAAAAAATTGTGTATGGTCTGTCTAACAGTAATTTTATTTCCAAAAACCTTGAAAGTTTCCTTGGGAGCACAGGATATGTCCAGTGGGGGAAAAAAAACCACTATAGCTGTATGCTGTTAATATAATAGGGAGTGACTTCAAAGGCAGGGACCTTCGTCGATAGGTTTTGACCCAAAGCTCCACTTGCCCTTAGTAAGGCTTAGTCTCCAGACTTGTATGTAAAGGCTACAAAAGCACATATGTTTACGCAAAAGGCATGAACGTTGGCTGCTAAGTAAGTGTCTGGCCTGCTGCCATCTTTGGGAAATCTACTACAATAGCATATGTTGGAGAGAAAACATGTTTATGTAAATGACCAATTTGTCGACAAGGAATGCTGAGTGGGATTTGTCTCATCTGAGCATGCCTGAGGTTAGAAGACTGGAAGATTAGCCTCATCAATAGTAATTACTCCGTCTTCCTCCAGCCCTTGCAGGGAAAGAATGATACCCTGAGCACTTTACTGCTCACTACCTGCTGCCGTGTGATAATTGCTTTGGCTCAATCAAACCTTAATTAAAATGTTATTGATAATTTGTCTGTAAAGCAGCACTTGCTCACATTTCTTAATGGGAGGTCAAATCATGCCATTCCTTATCTTAAACAGCTAAAACTTTAATAGAAAATGAACTAAAATTTGCCTTGATCTTTCTACTTTCCTGTGGTAGTGTTGATCAGTAGCGAAGAGTACAGGATGATATGCAAGGACACGCAGGGATGGCATACAAAAAAAAGTGTGTATATATAGAGATAACACTTTCCAAATAGGATAACATATCGATTGCTTAGCAGCTATAGCTGAAAAAAGCTCAGTGATTTTAGTTCTTTTACACCTATTTAAAGATTTTCTCTCAGGTGTTGGATCTGAAGTGTAACAATAAACAATTTTCATTGAATGTTCCAGTAGGATTAAACCATATAGTAAAACTCAAAACTGCTGAACTTATCCGAGTTTGCATGAAATACGTATTTCAAGTGATTTTAAACAAAAATCACTGAGTTTGACTTCATTCAGATTACTTCATGAACAAAGATTTTCTGAATCTGAATGTTTGTAACATATCTTCTATCTGGAATTTATAATGTGTAGAGATAATTGAATAATGTATTTCAGGTTCATTTGATTTGCTGAAAATAATAGATAAATTTTATGATTACAAATCTGGTAAATTTTGTATGATTTCGAATTTGGTTGCCATGTTAGACCCTAACACAACCATTTGTATGTTTTTAAATCAGCAGTATATGCATGGAGATGTCATACATGTGAGTAGTAGTAGATGCAAGTGTTAGTCGATATAAGCATCTTTAAATCATGTAGATGTGTGCAACGAGTCAACTTTTATGCACAATAGGAACTTGCAATGCTGTTATTTTTATTAAGTTTCTTACCTAGCACTGATGTTGGTAGCATAAATTTCAGTAAATACTATTTGCATATTACGTGTGTGTGTGTATGTATATAAATATGTAAAATCCACATATGTACTTATGTACCTATGAATCTCAAAAATATATTGGGGTCATATAAGGGAAGAAATTGGATAATCTCTGAGAGTGATCAGATGTTTGGCCAAGAAATCCTGCTCCTTTCCTCCCTACCGACTCTGAGTCCTACATCAGAGAACATTGCCATCAGGTATGAACTTGAAGGGAATATACCTTGGCAAAAAGATTAGTGTGTGCAATGCTGGCAACGAAGAACAAGGCTTTTGTATTAGCTATTCTTATTATATACACGTTTTGATGCCTGGTTGAAAAAATCCTATGGAGAAAACCTGTCATTGGCTTTGCCCAGTCTGCCTTTTGCTTGATCTTTCAATAAATATGTCATCAACTGTCTTTGCTGGATATATATTTGGTAAACTGTGACTAGTTTTTGTCCAGCATGTACTGGTCTTTCTTTGAATAAGCATTCTGCAAGTGTATAGGATGTGTCTCCACCTGCTTTTTCAGTGGTTTTTAGCATTAAATTGTAGATACTTTGTGAACTTCTGTATTGTGGTAGTTTTGTTCTGAGGCTTTAAAGCAACTTATGCTTTTAAACAGCCAGTTAAGAGCAATAGCTTGATTATGAACTTAATGGTGCTAGTGGATTTGGTTCCGTAAAAAATGGTTAAGTAAAACCTGAGTAGCAAAGACGTTGATGCTGCAAGAAAATATTTTATAGCACAGTCCCAAATTTCTTCCATTACATGCACATGAAGGAGTGATTCAGTTAACCACAGTTGTCATCTTACAACCTTATGTGTGTATTTGTTTGGGGGAAATAAAGGGCAAACTAGTACATTAACTTAAGATTAAATTTATTCAGAGCATATAAGCGCTTACAGAAGCTAAACAATTGTTCCCAGGAAAAACACGATTGTGTTTTAAGACACAATTATCAATCATTCATACTCTACTGATTTTAGTTATTTTTCTAGCTGTTATTTTAGAAGGCACAGTTTTTAATTTGTAGAGAGATTTTCCTCTTTAGCCTCCATCTCCACATCAAAGTCTAAACATTCTGATTGCTTTCATGATTGAGGCAAATCTCTGTGGGAGGAGATTCATCCCAGTCTACATCTAGCAGATAGGGTGGGGATTTTCTTTGCTCTCATAAGTAGATTATGTAAAAGGCCTAAATTGAGTCTCATTAGTGATGGATATCGGAAAGCCAGTTTCCTCATTCTCTCTCGACCAATAATTAGCATAAAATGTTACTGCATGCTCCACTATGTTTTTGTGATCTATTTTTTGTATCTGACATAACTCAAATACATTTATGCTTAAATGATGCTCCACATTATCAGTGTTGTGCGAGTCAGTACCTGTCCTTGTCATTCCCCTTTAATTTTAGTGGTGAGAAAGGTATTATCATTATCATCATCATCATCATCATCTTTACAGAAAAGTCTAATGGGAAAGTAAAGAGGCTTCATCGTGATTCACTGGCAGAGAGTCAGGCCCAGACAATGACAGTGCCCGGAGCAGAGCGGGTGGTCACTGGAGTACAGTTCTGACTGCTGAACTGTGCTGCCTTGCTGGGAGGAGGGGTAGGAAAGGATTTAATAAGAACTGTGAGGTGGTTGGAGACAGCTGCTTTAGGAAATGAGGCAGTATTTATTGTGAGATGCACATAGCTGTTGTATTTTCCTGCCAGGGAAGTGAAAGAATAAACATTCAGCCAGATTTCTATTTATTCCTATGCAGTCAAGGGCACTATGCAATCTGTTTGGGGTTGATGTTCTGCAAGCAGAATGGCCATTTTTAGCTGGAAGACAACTTTCCTTTCCTATCCTGTTTTCTTATGCAGGATGTGTGTCAAACGTAGCCATCAGATTTCTGTAAGTCCTCATTGCACTAGTTCTTTTTTCCTGCTTTGAATCCACTCAGTAGGTGACTAGTTTCCAGCTAGATTTTATGGAAGTGGTTTTGTTTCAGTTTTAGTGAGACCCACTTTTTAAGTAAGAAATCTATTTGCACATACAACACGTGTTTTGTGACCCCAGTGAAGTCCTGCTTGAGCAGTTCTTCCAATTCACACTGGCTTTCAGTCTGTTGTTGGGTTACAGTGAATATTTTTGTCACTGCTGTTTGAAAACATAAAGAACTGAAGACAAATGATATATTGAAATCAAGCACTAGAAGTTGCGTTAAAAAGTAAACATTTGTGTTATCTCTTCCTGTATTCTGCATTTTGGATATGGTGCATTTTGCCTTTTTTTTTTTTCTTTTCATGTGTGTAAGGGAAACAAAGGGAAGAATAGGTGAAAACAAGTATGACTCTAGGGATTGTGGATGTTGGACTATAGAAGTATGAAATTTCTTTAGTCAAGACATGGACCATCAAATCGATGCATTTCCCTTTACCATCTACAGATCTGCTTTGAAGTTTGTTCTGAAGAAGTTCTTTTACCTCATCCCAGATATAGAAATGAGTAATTTTTATTGTCTAACTAATAATTACTCCTCTCTGACAGTAGCACTAATCCATCTTCTTCTTAACTCTTCTGAGGACTGTAACCTCAGTAGCTCATATTAATTTGCTGTCTTACCTGTTGTCTGTTTTCAAACTGAAGCCGACTTAAGCACACCTAACCAGTTTACAACAGTTTTTCCTCATTAATTTTATCATCTAAATTCTTTAACATTAAAATGTGAAGCACATGTACTGTGCCTTGGGCTCATCTGGTGCAATATGTGTTTCTTTGTGATTTTCTTTTTCCAGCTAAAACTGGATGAGGAAAACCCTCAATGACATATGTCATTGAACATGAAAGCAAAGATGGAATCCAGAACTGAAGTCCTCTTTTTAGTCTAAGCACAAATCAAGGCCAGGCTAAGATAAAGATGACCAGCCCTAAAGGATCTTTTTGCATTTTCAATCATCATGAAAAAAACATTATAAATAATGGTTTCAGAAACTAGTAATCTTTAAATTTTTTCCCTTAGGAAATCCTTTTTTCCCCCCATTAATATGATATCTTATTTTGTATCAACTGCACTACTTATAAAGAAAATCTATATTATCTATAATGATAGCTTAGCATAAGTGCTTCCCGTTTAGCCTGTTACTTTGAGATCCTGTATTATTAGTCTGACACATTTGTGTCTCATCATAGTTTGACCAATGTGACATAAAAGTATTAGCAAATTTCTTGAAGCTGCATAATGTACTTTTCTGTAAAAGATAAGCCTCTCAAGTGTGTACCATATTAATAGAGAAGAGCTGAAGGGGATTATAAAGCTGTGCATGGTGTTTTAGATTCCAGTAGATGAAAAGTCCTAAGGTCTTTGTATAGTGAAATTTTATCATCAAAAAAATTACCCAGCTGAAATTCTACCCAATTCCCATCTACCATGTAGCTGTAGTTGTCAAATAATACAGCATCTAACTGGTTCAGTCCTTGACAAGCTTGGATGCTTGTAAAAAGTCAAAATAAAATAGATGAAATAAAGTAGATGAGATAAAGGAGGTTCCATAATTCAGTAGTTTAAAGTCAAAACAGTTGCCTAAAATTCTGTGTGTTTGTGCCAGGATAGCATCTCACACTGTGAGTCAAGGCCTCCAATCTGCCAAATTTCTGTTAGAGTCAAATTAATAATTTGTTTTATGACAGTTTGTGAGAAGAAAATCTTAAACCAAGGATTTACAAGGGAGCACCAATATCTTTATCCAAGTACTGATCATAGTTGTTTTTACCAGCTGCTCAGGGTTGGAAGTTGCCTTTGTCGATGTTTGTTCAAGTCACAGATGACATACAGAAGTTCTTGAATAACTCCAATTATACTTTATAGTCAGCTTTGCGTGCTTATTGTAATAGACACATTCTTTGCAATGAATCAGAAATGCAGATCTTCCAACATAAGGATTTTTACAGCAGGGTTTTCCTGCCTGAGCCACTTATCTATTGTACAACTGTCTACTGAAGAAATTTCAGAATTTCCCAAAACAGTCATCACTGAAGGATAAGGGAATGAAAAATTGCTGAAATAAAAGGGAGTAGTGGAAAGAATGTGCAGAAACAGATGAACTTCTCTTTTGCTCTTCTTGAAGAGGTGTTTTATTTTCCTCCAAATATTTGTTTCTTTTTCAAACCTGGCCTCTAGTTGAAAGTTTGCTTTACATAATTTATCTTTTGGCAGGGAAACCCTAGATAACATGTCTGATGTTTACTTCAGGCATCTGTTTGATAGTAAGTCTTGTTAGAACATTTTAAAACATTTAAACTACCAGATGGCTGGAAAAGTTTTCAAGAGAACTTTTTTTTTGTCGAACCTGAACTCAGAATCTCTCAGCCCTATTGGTTTGGTTCATGAATCCTGAACAAAGCTTTAAGTCACTTACAGCTGGGTCCTTAATATTACATGATTTTTGGAGTTTATGGCAGTTGTTTGGTCATTTGGGAAATAAATGCTGAATTGTCATATTGAACCTGAAGAATTTAACTATTTTTGGCACAAAGTGATTTGCCTTCCAAGCAGAATCAATGTATCTCTTTGTGCCCTTTAAGAAAAGGTTGTAGTTTGAATGGGTTTTTAATTTATGGACATGATTTTTAGTTTAAGGATTTCTGCCATTGGTTGTTTGCAAAAAAAATCCCAAACCAAACCCCAAGTATCTCAGTAATATAATACATTGCCTGAAAGTTGCATCATAGAATCATAGACTGGTTTGGGTTAGAAGGGACCTTCAAGATCACCTAATTCCAACCCCACTGCCATGGGCAAGGACATCTTCCAGTAGACCAGATTGCTCAAAGACAAAGACCCATTCAGCCTGGCCTTGAACACTGCAAGATATGTTCTTCCTTTTGTAAGTAATTAAGTTATGATACCCTTAGAGAAAAAATGAGAAAATGCCTTGATATTAGGACTTAATTAATTTAAATACTAGGTTCATTTTGAGTTTTAAAAACTTCACTAAGTAATCACAGTAGATATAGTAATGAGTCACACTGTTTGATTTTTCTATTGCTCATCTTAATTAACCATGACAAGGAGAATTTTTTAAGGTGACTTAATGACAAGAACATGTAGTAGTGAAAATGTTGCACTTAGATACCTTAGAAAAATATTCTATTCTGTGTTTACTGTAATCTGTGACAATAATGAACTTTAGAAATGCATAGTTGTAAAAGATTCTACAATCAAATCAAGCACTTTGGTCCATTCAGTATTGATTTAGATAAAATCTTCATTTTCAGAGCATAAGCATTGCTTTAAAAATATCAAAAATGGTTTCATGAAACAACAAGGAGCCTTGAACATTTTGTCCTCTCTGTGAGATTTGCTGTAACACTCTGCTGTAAGTAGAACCAGAAGTAACAGGAATATTTTAAACAGCCAGAGGAGTTGGAACATCCGTAAATAATCGAGAGAATGAGACTGACCTTGGCGAAGTTTGGATTGCTATGTGGTCTTAAACAGAATCTTATGTTTTTCTTTACTTATATGAGAGCCTGATTCAAAGCTGAATCTTCCCATATCCTCCACTGGGATTTGAATAGGTTTCAGATGAATCTTCCATGGCTATTATGAAGGTTAATAAGTTAATGTTTGTGCAGTGCATAGAAAATGTGAGGTAATCCCTACCTGGTGAATATGTGGAATTTAGAAGCAGCTGTAGTCCAAGTATAGATGGACAGAAGGGAGGGTGAAAGGTTGAAACAAACTACATATCTACACGACCATAACCGTGTCATATGAATTGGGAATATATAGTGCTGTGTCTAATGATAATTGAGGAGCTATAGCCTCTTTAATCTTCCTTATCCAATAAATTTATCCAGTCTGAAATAAGCCTTACAAAAAATTTAATGAGCAGCAGCCTCTAAGACAACCGTTTCACGCTCTTGTAGCACATGAGTATGGTCTCACTGTTCTTTAATGAGAATGAACTGTTTCTTTGTGAAAGAAGTTACTCTCTTGGAGAAAATGTATAGGTAAGACATTGTTGAATTATGTTAAATATTAGGGATTCAAAGTGAATGCTTCCATTTTGGGACTTTGTCACCAGTATCTAGGCTAACTAGCGTTGCTAGCATGCAGATGTTGTCTTACCTAAGCTATTCTAGGCTTGCAAATGATTTGACTGTTTGTAAGCATGTAAAAAGACCAGCTGTAAGAGGCAGGTGACATCACAGAATGAGATATTTTTAGCGTAGTTCTTGTAAAAGGCAGTTTATTCCCTAAGTCAAATAAATGCAATCCCATTGCATTTGGATTTTCAGTTGTAAAATGCCATCTTTGAATATGAAAGATTTCCTTTGGGGGAAGGAGCAAAAAGGGTGGATGATGAAGATGGGAGAGGGCTGGACTTGGAGAATATTCAGAGGAAACCTGTGCTTTCACATGGTGATTTTGTATTTGGAATAGTGAAACCAGTTAGTAGTATTCTGGACTGATAGTCCCTATGGGCATATTAAAAGAGGAAAAGAGTGGCACATTAATTTTCACTTAGTGAGTACTTCTAGGGATGCTTGGCTTCTTGCTTTCTCTGACACTTCCATGTAGAGATTACCTTAAGAACCTATAGCATTGGAAAAATGAATTGTTTAAACGATATATTAATATGCTTTTGCTTGGAAGCAGAGATCCTGTTAAATTTTGCACTAAGCCATGAAGGTCCTTTGTTTTCATTGTAGTTTTTTCTAAAGCAGAGTATTGTTGCCAGAAGGATGTTGCCTTTTGTTATTACCTAACATTTCTTTGCCTGACTTTTTCAGCAAAGTACAATTGAGATCAAGGAGTATAGTGAACTTTAGAGGTAAAAATCAGGGACAGCTGCAAGGTATGCTTTACAGAGAGAGAGGATCACTTATCATCTCTACTGCTAAAAGCCATGGGGTAGCTTCTGTCTCTGTACATGTCTTTGAAGAAAAATTTAAAGATAGCCAAAGATGCTGAGAAGCATTCTTTTAATCCTGCCTTCTCCACCAGCGATTGAACCGAAGGGCTTAGGGAACAGTGCTGTAATAAATAAACATATTTGGCTGTGGATAAAGTCGACTGGACACATCTCCCTCCAGAGATGAATAATGCAACCCTGTGTGGCAGCCAGAGGGGCCAGTTAAGAGTGATCTGAGCTGCTTGCAGCCCCCAGAAGATATTAACAATTTGCATGTAATGCTTATGTAGCACTTTCCCAATGTTTAACTGGATTACTGGAGGCTTGTAACTTAAAGGCTTCTGGTGACTTGAAACAGAACAATAGCTGAAATCCATTAAAATGAAAAATGCCCACCAAGTAACACAGTGTTCCCTGCCTAAACCTCCAGCTCTGCATCAAGAGCACGATAGAGAACAAATAAAACCAGAAGGCAGAAACCTCATTCTCTTTATGGGCACACCCTAGGATAAGAGCACTCAAACAGGAACAAAAGAAGACATAAGTCTTCTCAAACTTGATGTGAAGCTTGTTATGTACAGAGTGTGTACCAGGTCATATACTAAGCTAACAAAAAAACCCCAGAGATGACATCATATTGATAGCAATGATAGATAAAGAACTTTTTTCAACATGATAATAAATTAAACTCAAGTTCTTGCTATTCAAAATGTAATCTGACTCCAACATGTTTGTAAAAGGGCCAATAAGGAAGACATAAAATAATACTGAGATAATGCCAGTCTATGCAAAAGGAGAAAAAAGTTATAGTCTGTAAAGTGAGGAAGAGCAGCTAAAAGTTTACTTTTCCCTTAAGTGGAAGTGAAGAAATTGGTAAAGGATTTTGGTGGTACAAAGTAAGAGTCCTCTCCCTGGATTCCCTGCAAGCTGATGGAGCTAAGAATTGTCTTGTACGAAACACTGAGCAACAGATCCTAAATAAACCTCCTGCTAATATGAGGTACAGACAAGACAGCAGGGGTTTGAAGCAAATCATACCAGACATCTTTCATAACACATTAATGGCAATGCATTATTGCCAGCAGATACCATGACATTCCAAAATAAAATGCACAGATAGCAAAACTATGGGATCATGCTGCGTGTGTTGTCAAAGGGATGTTCCAAGTATTTGTGGTTGTCATTAAAGTTGCCTTGTATTTCCTAATATGGGACTTACTTTTCAGTTGCTTATAATTCTACCTGGCCTTAGTTTGGTGAATTCTAGACTGAATTTTTATGTTCCATATTTGCCACTTGATTGTTTTAATATTAGGCAGTAAATGGTCTTTGAAGATTAGGTATAGATCTTTTACTAGGGAATGAAGGAGATATGTGGAACTACGTGCAAGAAGGAACTTCAGTGTAACTTTTGGCAGTTACAGCTCCAGCATTTCTGACCCGTATCTTTGGGACGGGAGTGCTGGAATAGTAAGAGCTGAATAAACACATCAGTGAAGTAGAAGTGAAAACAAGTGTGGTCTTATTGTCAACAAGTAACATGATGGAGCCCAGTTTCAGTGACTTCACTTGTCACGTACATTAGCATCTAGCTGCAGAAGTAGACCTACTGGTTTCATTGTCTCTGCTCATAGAGCTTGCAAGAGATCTCTCACCATGAGTAAATGTAGAGAAGTGGTTCTCAAGCACTAGACCAGACAGAAGGTCTGGCAAGAAGAAAAATAGATGTTTTCATGATTTCTTTCTAATTTTGACTTCTAGCAAGTTCTGTTAAAGCTAGTAGGAATTTGTAGGAATGTGCCGGGGAATAAATACTGAGGTATGATATCAAGATTTGGTTTCTCTTAGTAGTGTAGAAAAGATGTATTCTGATGCTTATAGCACACTGCAAATACAACAATGCACAAACCATCTGAGCAGTTATGTGCATGGCTAACCAAACAAATATAATTGTGCTCGGTCAACCTGATGCCAAGGTGACACATGACATGTTTCTTTCCAGAAAGACATGAGGAATGGTTTCATCGTGCCACATTGCATGGGCCAGTAATCAACCTAGGAATGCTTTTGGTAGAAGAAATCAAGTGGTTCTGTTGTAAATACTAAGTCAAATATACTGTGGCTGTATTTCTGCTTGACATTTGTGCGTCTGTTTTTCTGTCAGGTGAAATGTGTTATATTTATAAACAGCAAATAACTTTCCAATGGAATGTGCATTGTAATTTAATCTTAGTCTCAGCCTTTTCTATTCTTTGTAACTTGATTTCTTGGCTTTTCTTCCAACCATATATGAAACCAGAAGACTATATTTTGTCTTCAGTAACAGTCTTCAGTGACTTTATTAGCACACTTGAAACATGTACGTATAAAAGGGTATAGATCTCTGTGATTACAACACCCTAACCTATGTCCATAGTGATGATGAAAATCCAGTAGTTGCTTCAATAAACTTGTACATGATATGCAGTTACATATCTGCATCTACTTGCATGTGTAATTATGCATGCAACTTTTTACAAATTAAGTTATTCATTATGGTTACTCTGTCACTGACAAAACGGTTATTTATCTTAATGTTTCAAGAGCCTGCTTGACAGTATGTTGATTTGTATAATATAGTTAGCAAGTTTATGATTACAAAAACACTTCAGTCCCCAGGGAGTTGGAAGAGCTGATAAACTGTAGATAGAGCAGACAACACTTGGGAAGCAGGAGCACCTGAGTCTTTCTGTTCCGAACTCAGTTGTTGGAAGTATATCTGTCCACTGGGGACCAGTTCTTTGGAGAACTGAAATTTGCTTGGTTTTGGTTTTTGGAGGGTTTTTTGTGAAAATGGTGCAGAAAAATAACATTTCCGTACCATAGACCATAATCAAGCTGAAAAAAAAAAAGACTAGAATCCTCTTCTTTTTTCTTTATAATAAGAGGAATTTTATTAAAAGGCTTAAAATAACCAGTTTTCTAAGAGTCTTTCTTACTGCAAAACTTTTGTCTGCAATAAGTCAACAAGCTCCAAAACTTTGCATTTTGCTTAAATTTGTAAGCAAAGTAATTTGGCTCAAACATCACACAGATATTTTCAAAATGCTAAGAAAAGCTCATAATTTTCAGGATTTGAATCATGCTGCATCTTCAAGGTGCCAATATTCTTCTTATTTTCTGTTGTATATAGGATACTGAGTTCAGTGTTGAAGTTCTTCATATTGAAAATATTGAAAACAATGCTGTCGTGATTGAGTTCTTTATGATCAGGTATCTTAGTTGCTTCTCTGTATTGCTGCTCTGTATCAAGGTAATAGCCTGCAGATTTATTTTTTCAGTATTTCTTCAGTCTCTTTATGAATATGCTGAGACATTTTACATGTTATGCAGCCCAATTCCTTTCTTCTGAACTAATTATTATACAAATCCAATGTTAAGTTCATTATCTGCAAGAATTTTGAATTGGTGCTATTTCTCAGCTTGTTTGGTGTCAGATATTTTACCAAGTATTACTGAGTGTGGTCTTTGCAGAAAACTATTTTTACAACATAATTATAAATTTAAAAGAGCAAAAAAAATTATACAAACGCCAGTGACTTGATGAAGGGTGTGCCAAAGTTATACTTTTCATGAAGTTTTCTAATAAGAGTTTCTGTTCAATGGTGGAACCTCATAGCAGAGCTCACTGGGAAGAGCTTGGTGTCTTAATTTCCATCATCGACACAAGTCCTTCATATCCTACTGTGAGGGGATGTCCTGCCCACTGCCAGTTTCTTTTTCTTTGCTACTCCGAAATGGTGTTAAAGTTGAGGATGTGGATTACTGGTTGATTTCAAGCCCCATGTGGAGTTCCTATGTATCAAATGATGAATTTTTCTCTGGAATTTTGGTGGAAAAATTAGGTTTAAAAGTTTTTAATCTATTCCAAAAACACGCCAGGCAAACTTCATGCTTCTTTTCCATCCTCTTAAAACCTGCTGACATGGAACCCTAATTTTACTTCTTCAGTGGGTTTTTTTTTCTGTCACCTTGATTAAAATTGTGAAATAGCAATGGATTCTGCTCTCAGAATGTATCTGCACAATATTTGGTAGTAATCATGTAATCTGTCTGATTACATAGGCTGATTACAAAAGCAGATGTTCAGACTGATTACGTGAAACAGCTTCCCTTTTGCAAATAACTGTCATTAAGGGGCAAATTGTGCAAATTGTGCTGCATGCTAGTTTAATTCCAAAGTCATTCCATTAAAATTAATTGAAAGCCTTTGGGTTTCAACCAAGAGAAGTTGTTTAGTGAACAGTTCAGATGGTACACTGACAGCCATATGTATCTGTGATCTTACTGTTGTGTTTTTTTTTTTCCCCAAGTGTTCTCCTAAAGCCAGAGAGAATGTTTTGGGATGATTGTGCAGAGTTCATTTTCTGAGATACAGGTTAAAGAAAGGAGCTATGCAAAGTACAATTTTTGTTTGTTTGGGTTTTTTTGTTTGTTTTTTAAAGGGTGGGAATTTCAGGTCTGGCATAAACAAAGTATTTAACTTCAGTGATGTAATTGATGGCACTAAAAAATTGCTTGAAAATAGGCCCCCAGCAAAAAAATATAGTGTACTTCAGGACCACCATTTATTTGCCACAGCCGCCTCTGCAATTCCCAATGTGGTTAATGCTCTTCCTTGCCAGCTGATGACCTTTCTTCAGTTGAAATATGATTCCATTAATGTAGAGATGCATTGAGATTACGTGGATACTAATGGTTTCCCAACATCTCCTGATAAGACCTGAAGTATTCCTACATCCCCCCAAAGCAGACTTGTTTACTATGATGTTGAGTAGGATGGCTTTAGCAAGGCTCTTACCAGCCCCTCTAGATCTTTGGATTGTTCTGCTTTTTGAGGTGAACTACATTTTACAGTTAAAGACGACTCATGCAGTGAAGCCTAATCTAGGAAATAAGCTTGCACCGTTTTGAAGGTTTACATCACAGTGTTCTCATATAACAAGTATAGGCAGCATAATATTAAAGAGATAATAAGTAGAGATCTGGGGAAAATCCAGCAACCCAGCAAAATTATGCCAGTGTGAAAGCAATGTTAGAAATGCACAGGACTATCTATCACATGCAATTTCAGCAGTGTTTCTCTCATAAGAGACTGTTGTAGTGGCCTCTTCTGCCCTTAAAAAGTATGAAACTGTGAGGCTTTTATAGTTAGGGAAAATACAGCAATTGCTCTTCATTTTTATGGTAAACAAGTACTTTTTAAAATTGTTTGGTGCCAATAGTTTAATGCATAACTGACTCAACTGTTTACATATGGGTTGCAGGCTGCCTTTTAGATCAATTCCTCCAACAAATGAAAGCCTCGTAATAGATATATTTGAGCACTATCAGGTGCTCAGAATTAATGTTGAGGCACGCAGCAAAACATTTCATGATTTTTTATAGGGCCTCATTGTCTTTTTTTATGTCACAGAAAGAGAGATAAAAGCAGTCAGGTTTTTCAGTTCCTTGGCTTTCTGAAGCATGCCCTGCATTTGAACAGGAGCACTGCTTAATGATATCACACTGCAATCCCAGTTCATTACACTAAGACCAGCACTGTCATGCTTTGAGCACAGCTGAGTGGGTTCTGTTGTCTAATCTGTGACTTCGCAACCTGCTGTACAAGTGATGGCTTATCAAAACTTGATTAAGAGGTAGAAGCTGGGGAAGCAGGATAGGAATCTTGAATGCTGCACCTTTTGAACTCTCTCTTGAAAACCCCGCTGGCAAACAGCCGATAGCAGTAGGTCGCTATCGCTAAGGCTCAAAAAGGTCCAGCAAAGGGCAGTGGTGCACGTCTGTGTCAGCTGTGTATCAGTAGTGATACCTGCCTCTCAATTAAACTTATCTCTGGAGTTTCATAGGTACATACCACCTTCATAAAGCATTCTAAACAAGAGTATTCCATGCACAGAATTCAGTAAAAAGTTGACTGTCTTGCATGTCTAGCTGAGTTGGAAAGGATCCGTAAAGTGGGGAGTGAAGTAGAGAAGAGAAAAATACTTTAATAAATCCTCTTGACTCAAATGTTGATTGACTGTGTAACTTTTAGGTAGGTTTGAGTTGGAGTAAATGTCAAATATAATTCAGTTCACACAGCGATGTGAAAAGAACTGTTACTTTCCTTGGAGAAAACCTGACAGCCCAACTTTCTTAAAGGGCTTTTCTGTCTTGCTCATTTGTTCTCTCTTTTTAATGAAGCCTTTCACAGTTGACACTTCCCTAACGAAAGGTAACACAGGTCATTCTATTAAGCAGAATATTCTTCCATCAGCAACATCACAGCTGTAATCTGAGGTCAAAAACTATTATTTTTTTTCCATCTGATGGAAAGTACGAGTTGTTACTCATAAGAACAGTGTGGTGTTCTAAAGTGATGTCTCCAGACTGTGGGTGCATGGTATTAAGGGCACATGTTGAGAACAGGTACTTGACATAAATTATATACATATATGAAACTAAGAAATGTGTGGTATTAAGTTCTTGAGTGAAACATAAAATGCACTAAATTTATGCCCAGCTCTGCAACAGATTTCACGTTTACAGAATGCTTTTGGGAACAGATTTGGGGGACGGTGGGAGAGTAGAGAAAGGATCAAAATTACTTAGTGCCTATGATAAAGAGAAAATTTTCAAGGGCTTAGAGTACCAAGTTTTGACATAATTGGAAAATTCATAGTGTCACAAAAGGAATTGCTGTATTCTCAGCATTTTTTAAAACCATTTAAACTTTGTTTACATGCTGCAATAGAAGGTAAGGGGTTTTTTTTAAAGCTGATCTTTGTTTTTCTCGATCAATTCACAACATGGAGAGCAGTGGTAATATTTTTTCCTTGTACTTCAGTCTATTTTGTTTTTTATATTAGAAATGATAGTTAGAATCTGTCTTCTCTGTGTTCACTTTTATGTTCTGCTGTGATTGGTACAGAGTCATAGAAGTATTCAGAAGTCCTTCAGATACATCTGTTGTATTTTAGCTTTCTGGCCCAGGATCACACAGTCACAGTATGGGTGAGGTTGGAAGGCACCACAATGAGTCGTCTGGTCCAACCTCCCTACTTAGGCAGGATCATCCCAGAGCATATGGCACAGGATTGCATCCGGACAACTCTTGAATGTCTCCAAGGAGGGAGACTCCAAACCTCTCTGGGCAATCTGTTCCAGTGCAGAGACACCCACATAGTAAAGATGTTTTTCCTCATATTCAGGTAGAACTTCCTGTGCCTCAGTTTCTGCCCGTTGCCTCTTGTCCTATTGCTTGGCCCCACTGAGCAGAGCCTGGTCCATCCTCTTGGCACCCTCCTTTCAAATACTTACATACAGGATCACACTTCTTTTAATAGTGTGTGTTTCTGAGAAGATAATCAATATGTGTGCCAGTCAAAGTTAGAAGGAGCAGGAGTGTTAGATTTGTTCCTAACAAGGAAAGGACCAAGCCAGAGGGTTTTGAAGAAGGAAGAGTATCCCTCCAAGGGAAATCAAGGCAGGTACAGGAGCCGGGAGAGAAAGGAAGAGCAGAAGCAGGAGATTGCTTTTGATGAGTGATTCAGGAAGTGACTGTTATGTCAATAATTCAGCTGCATTGGACCAAGGCACCTAAAGTACCGCTCTTTGCTGAATGTTGGGATGTGTTTTAATTCAGCATTGTAATGAGAATAAAGAAGCAAATGTGTCTGGATAGCAGGGAGCTGGGTTGAACTACTAAGAGCCACTACTGAAATGTAAAATCATTTGTCCCAGTAAAATGTAGCAAGTTCTGTTGTAGATATAATTAATTAAGCAAGACTGAGAGTAAAGAGATGATGAACAAGGGAAAAGGTACCTGTATTATTCTCAGGTAAGACTGAGATTTAGTTTGTATCTCTACTTATTACTGAAAGCAAGGCAAATAGAGGTCCAGTTTGATGAAAATTGAGTTGTTTATGTATAGAGTATGAACTGGGAAGAAAAATATTGTCTGTTATCAACAATGTCTTTTTTAATGGATCTCCTGAGGTGATTAAGAAAATAATTTTGGTAATCTAGTATGAAGATGCATTTTTTTTCTATCATTCCTTAATTACAGTTGGTTATGACTTGGGAGTAGCTAGCCATGTGGTGTGAGTAATGGTGGTATCCCCTGAGATTACTCAGAAGGCAGCAGGCCTTGTAAGATTTCCTGCAGTTGTTGTCAACAAGAATTGTACAAAAGTCAGTCCAGGTTATAATATTTTTCAAGCAGCCAAATAGTGTTTTTCAAATGTTCTTAAATGTTAATGTAGTAAATACATTTTCTAGATAGATAGAAAGAAAATAACTTAAGTCTTAAAATTATTTGTACAGCTATGTTTCTCTGCTGTGGTATATATTCCCTCTTGCACTGGAACACACTAGTACTGCTTTGAAGAATCATACTTGATTTTCCTTCATTACAACCATTTGTCTTTTTGCAAGATGGAAGTTTTGAGATGGAAAGCTGTGATACACACTTAATGGTTTCCAAATTGCTATTCAGAATTGAAAGAATATTTTGAAGACAAATATTCTGATAATTCAGCAATATTTTCAAATTATGTATTTATTAACTTATTTATTTATTTGCAGTGGGGTTCCATGGGTACCCCATGAAATCCTGCTGTATCATTTTACACTGTAACTCAGCTTGGGGAAGCTTGTCCTTGCAGAATACAAATCTTTATTGGTATTTGGTCTGAGTGAATGCTAAGAACTGCCAGCAACCTCTGTTTCTTCTCTTTCATCTGGAAGGGGCACTCGTAGTCTGGTATTCTCCAGAGTACAGAATGTGTATGTTTTAATAAAACATCAGATTGAGAGTGTGCACAAATGTTTCCTTCAAAAATATGTTTAAGAATCTCTCTGTCCTCAGACTGTATCCAGTCTGTATTCCTTTAATTCCATTTATACAGAACTCAGCATCCAGAAACACTGGTAGCTGTCAGTGCTGATGGAGCCGACCCTTTTTCATGAGTCAAAGAATGGTTTATACCAACTTACAGTCAGCATGATTTGACGTAACTCTTGATTCTTTTTGATTGAGTATTTCAAGTACAGACCATTCAGATTTTTTAATATAATGGTGAATGCTGTGATTCTACTCTTTCTTCAGAGTGGTGAGACTGCAGGTGCTAATTACTAGGTCTAAAAATACATAAATTAGCTAACTTTCAGATCAGAAATGGCAAGGGAGGAGGGGGAAATGGAGTGGTAAAACAAGTATTAACTTTTCACACTAAATTGAATACTTCTTGATAATATGAAAGTCACAGAATACCAGTGTGCAGTGAAGGATAAACCAGCTCCAAGGTCTGAATTCTTACACCTCTGAAAATCAAGATGTCCAGGACAAATTGTTTTACTTAACAGGGGGTACAGCAAATCTGATTCTGCAGCCTCTTCTTACATAAGAAAGGATTACTTGTTTCACTGAAACATCTCATATATTAAAGTGAAGAAGGATTGTGTAGACCTCCAGCTCTTGTGTTTTTGGAAGATCAAAGTAGATCTGGACTTCATTGTTTTAGCCAAAATTTTTACACTGGCAAATGTGATTAACACAGATTTTATAGCAAGAGATTTTATTTCTCAGGGTAAAGATTTATGTGTTAGAGTGAGCTTCAGCAGATTTAGTGGTCTTTGTATTTGGCTCCATCATTTCTAGAGGGAGCTATGAAGTTGAATTTCTAGAGGGAACTATGAAGTTGAATGGGTAGAATATTCACTTACTTTATGGAATTTCTGCTTTTGAGATTCCTTTGGACAGCACAAGTGATATTTGTTTTTCTTCATGACACTTTTGTTTCCTTGTCCAGTGGCTACTATTTTGAGAAGTGTAAGTAGTACTTACAGCAAAGGACAGTTTAATATTAAGGCATATTTTAATTCCATCACATAAGTCCTATAATGCACATAAGTATTTACTTCCATTATGTTGATATGTATTATAAAGCACACAGAGGTGAGATAAACAGTCCCCAAGTCTTACAGTGAATTGCTGAGAGAATCTCAAATACAGCTTGGGATCCTGATTCTCTAATGCCTGGTTTTGGTGCCTGTGCCAACAGCCACATCCTTCCTGGGCTCCAAGAGTCATCCTCTGGTGAATCTTACTTAAACTACTGATGTAGCAGTTTGTCATAATATACTGGTCCATGACCAGAGCAGGCCTTTTTGCTGCTGCTTTTCTAGAGCAGAGAGGGTGCAGAAACTCATCTCAATGTACAGAAGAGTTGGCATAACTTTAGGGTCTTGTGTTGAGGGGGAAAGCTTTGTGAGCATGTAATTTTATTACAAATCTTCTGTTGAGAAAAAGCTCTGTGGTTTTTGCAACTGTGATCTATGCTAGCAGAGTGCAATGTGCTTTGGGAAACAGTTACTGTACCTTGTCAGCTTGTACTGTGTTACAGCATCCACAGCAAATTGTTCTGTTAGCATCACTACATTGCAAAAAGTACTCTGAATCAAACTTTTGAAGGTGAGTTTTTTCCCCTTATATTTAACATAGTGAGTATGGATTAATAAACAAGTGATTGTTTTGGCTAAAAATACAGCAGCCGGATTTGGGAAGAGATGCAAAAGAATCCAAGTCATTCCTAAATTCTGAAGACAAGTGTAGGCAAAATATTGACATAAAACCAAGCCATTTTTTCATTATATGGGAAGTTAGAGTACCACAGGATCAGCCATTGCTTTTGTACTGCCTAATGGGAACTACAGACCATGCAATGCTTTCCTGGGAGGCCAGATCTGCTGAAGATATAGGTCAGCACAGAAATCACCTTAACTGCAACTTTTGCTAGAAATGCATATTAAAATTACCTATAACCTACACATTCTCCTTCTTCTTCAGTGATAGTTTGTCAACTTGCAGTTTCACTTAGATGTGAATAACAGAGAGAAGTCAAAAGATGTACTTGGGGGTTAGAGGAACAAAATACATCAATTCCTAGCCTGAGCATGGTAAATCTTGGGCATTAATGACAATAAAAACTTGAAATGCGTATTGTAACATGATCTGTATCCCTTTAATGCTTCCAGAGGCTTGCAGACATGTAAAGACTATTCATGTTCATTTTACTGGTGAAAAACAGATATAATCAACCTCTGGTTAATGTTATAATGTGGACATGTGGGCAGGCTGCAAAATTGAGCTGTTTTGCATGTTTCTGTAAAATACCTCAATATAAGGTAGACCTTTTTTCAGTGAGATTGTTTCATTCTACAGCTAGTTTTAGATGGAAACCAAATCTGCACTGTGTTGAACCTTATGGTCCCAGTTTTCTGCAAAGTGTTTATTTATAGTGGATGTAGGTTCCGTACTCCATAAGAAGCTGTGGCCTAAACCTGAATTCACAAATTCTTTTTAAAACCAAAGACTAAATGTACTCGTTGTAAATTTGAATGTGGATAAGAAAGATGTCATCAATTGTTTTATGTTAAAAAAATATTGGCATCATGCTGCAGCTGCCTGGTTGGATTTCTGTAAAACCCTGTACCCTGTTCAGCAGAGGCACCTGAGAGTCCCACGATGTCATCGAGAGAGACGTGGGAACCAGATGAGCAGGACTTACCTGGGGTTTGACAGGGTGGTGTGTTGTTGAGAGTTTGCAGGTTTTTAGCATTCCTCACAAGTGATATGGGCCACTCCAAAAACATAGCTTCAACTTCTTGTTTCATCCTGTTTCAACCAGCTGTTGGCAATCTGACATTTCTCAGTCAGAGCATGTTTTCCGGATGAACAGTTCAGCTTCTTGATTGCTTGCAGTGATTATTGTCTGTAAGAATGGTGCCAAACAGGTTGTTGGGACACGAACCTGTGTTGTTCCCTTTTACTCTCTTCCTCCTTGTCTGCAGCTATTCTGACAGCCTGAATCACAACTAACCTTTCATTAATTCCCACAGCCATAGTTGTTTGTAAAGTAACATTTGTAGCTCCAGGATACTGAAAACTCTTACTAGTGATAAACCTTGGAAAAGATGCTCAGAATAGGAGACTAAGCAGACCCAGGCTTCTCTGTAGGCATAGATTCAAATTCTCTGAAAATTGTGGAAAGCATAAAAGGAGAAGCTGCAGTTGGGAATTTCTGATGCTGAGCAGTTTGCAAATCACACCACTGTATATCAGCAGTACTGTGAATGAAATTAGTGGAGCTGGTTTCTGAATATGACAGTGCAAATGAGGGCAGCGTGTAGCTCATTTGAATTAACTTTCCATAAATAATTGACTTTTTTTAAAAATCACCAAGTTCTCATATAGGGGTTAAAAAAAATAGAATTGGTTTAAAAAAACATTCTGCAGCTCTCAGAACTTGATGTGACCAGTCTGGGTTTTGCAGCTGTATTTATTTACTTTTATCATGATTGCACCTACAGGCAAAGGTATGATTGAGCCCGGCACTGTCCAGATGTGAAGCAGGGAGACAGTCTTGCCTTGGGCAACTTGTAATCAGGCTGACAGAGAAATGGATGTGCTGAAGCCCTTTGAAAACTTAGCTAAGACTGTAGGCATGCTGAGCACATTTCAGACGGTTGGGTCTTCTTGCTGCTTTGTTTATGAATCCTAACATCAGTATTATTTCTGCGTCCCAAATCACCACCTGGATTTATACAGTTAAAATTCAGAGAAATTTTGGTTATTACTTTCTGAAGCATTTTGCTTTAGGATCCTTTGTATAAACATACAATATCTTTTAGTATCAAAAGCAAATTATTTCACAGACCACGAAGGTCTGTTTGGAGGCAGTTTGGGAAGACTAACCATCCACCTGGGTAATCTTTCTCCTTGAATGAGGCTTATTTTTTGTCCCGGTTTTGGGGAAGGTTTTTTGGTTTACATTTTTTGATTTTTTTTTTGGTAAATTTACCGTCTTTGATGTCTTTTAAGTTCCACAGGCCCTTTTGTTTTCAATCTCAATAAATGAGTTTAGCCCATTTCTCTACAAACTTTTTCTTGTCTGCTTATTAATTCTCTCAAAGAAATGCCTGAGAGCAAGCTGATGAAGCAAGGTAGATTTGACTGTGAGACACTGTCAGGCAAGAAAGTAAATAACCCTCTTTTTTCCCCCCCTGTTTTTCCCTGCCTGTCACTGAACTGTTTAACTTGCAATAAATTATCAAAAACTGTTAGTAAATTAGTATGCCAGCTGGGAGAGGCTGTTGATTATTGCGTGATTTCTATTTACTTTTCTGGAATGGGCTGCAGTCTCAGATGAGTGCTTCTTTCAGGAATCTCACTTGTAGAAATGACAAAAGGCCATTTTTTCTGGATATAGATTCTTATACTAAGAATTTAATTAACTTTTAATTATGTGAAAGAGGCTCTCCCAGTGTTTCATTTTTTATGTCTCATCCTTTATGGCCAGCTCACTCCACTCAGTTAGTTTTGTTGTATTATGGTGATTTGATGGTGCTTACAAGTTTTTAGGAGCATTATCTCAAATGCAGTTGATATAAAAGACCATAAGTTTTCTTATGCTGTTTATCAGTGGCTAGCTATGGTCCAGGGCTGCAATGCATCAAAACATAAGAGGGTGAAGGACAAGGTGTCCTTGACAGTTATATTGGAAAGGATTTTATAAACATAAGAATTTAGACTGGGTCATGTGTACAGCTAATGCCAACAGGAAACAGCAACAACTCAAAACAAACAAACAAACAAAAGCAAACTGTATGGCCAGTCTTCGCGAATGAAGATTTTGGGAAAGGTCTTTTACATTTCAAGCCTGCGCAAGGGATTTTTTAGGTGAGACACAGCCTGCGCTGAACTGAGCCCACCCTTTAATCCTAAGGTTCATCTGCCGGGGCCAAGCAAGCTTGGACAATGGCAGTGAGGTCCTCAGGACGTAGGTTTGTTTAGAGTGACCTTCTCATAGATGGATGGCCTTGCAGGGCTAACGAGCTCCATCTGCCCGGGGGACCGGGAATCGAACCTGGGTTGCAGCGGTGAGAGTGCTAACCAAAAAGCAAATTTTGAAACCAATAACTAAGAAATTGAGACCACTGGAAACATCAGTGTAGTGTGGTCTGACAGACAGTAAAGGGAAGACATTTATTATTCAGTCATTGGAAGTGGATGGTACTTTAAACAAAAAGTTTAAAATTGCATTGAAATGATTTGTTGGGGTTTTTTTATGTAAGAACTCCTCCTGCTATTAATATGTACATTTTTCCATTACTGATTTCATTAATAAAATTGGAGGAGGGGGATGTGTAAGAAGAAGAGGTGCCTTTTTATTTAGTCCTAGAATTAATTTTGTTAATATGGGGCTACTTCCAATAGCTTCATATTTACTTCTGATATGCTCAAGACAATCCAGTGGCTTGTATGGTGTCTGGTACATTCTGCTAATGAAATCAAAATAGGAACAATATGGATATTTTGAGGAAAACGGCAGGGTTGTTTTTTTTCACTCCTTTCTTTGTTGAAATGCAATTGTTACTGCTAATATATCTTTGATATTTTGTTACCATTCCTGAATTTGTCTGTTTTTTTAGTTCCCCTCTTTCCCTTTTAACACTACCTGCAAGCACATATGTATTTTTACTCCCAACTTGTTGATATTGAAGGGAAATGTAGAGAAACTGTGATATACGTAAAGTCTCATAAGACGTTCACGTTACAGCCTCAAGAACCACTGCAAAATCTTGGAAGTGCCAAAGCAGTGGTAAGACCAATGTTTTGTTTGGATTCTGCTTTAGATGGCATCAGTCCCAGGGTCTGCAAAATGGTCAGTTTGCAGCGTTCCTGCTGACTGGGAACAGAATTGGCACTCCAAGACTAACTTCAGTCTCATGCTTTCAGAGCTCTGGGCAGCCACATGCCTTAGAAGGGAAAATAACAATATTGCCTAGATTTTCTTCTCCCATATCGGCCATAATTTGTAGCTGAATCTCTAGCATGTTCAGTTCTTGCCAAGAGAGAAATCTCCTGAAATCATCCTAGCTGCCTTCTGTGTCTCTAAAGACATTTCCAGGATCCAAGCTCTTCAACTTCTCATTTTCAGTAAAATATTGTTTTAAAACAAACAAACATACAAACAAACCCCTAATTTAATTACAGACTTTTAAGGAGGATTAAATGTTAATAAAAGAGAGAAAGGGGATTGGTAGAAATGTTTGTGCATTCATTTAATTTACTTTTATATTCGTTTTTCAACTATTCATTACAATGTACTGGAAAAGAGTCAAAATAACATTATTGGGAACAACCATAGAAACAATAACACTTGCCCCTAAATTTTATCAATGTAGTGAATGAGCAAGAGAATGTTATTTCTATTTCTAACTTGGTCTGAGTGATGTGCAGCCTTTTCTCTCTCATATATATGAGAATATGTACAGAATTACTTAAGGTTTAATAATCATAGCATTCAACTGGGAAGAGACTAGGACTTGTTCCTTCACCAACATGTAAGTGCTCTAACAACTGATCAACAAAGTCAGTGTCTCTGTCCCAAAAAATATTTCCTATCTATGTGCATAGAGTGAAACAGCTCCAGAGGGAATAACCTCTCCCCCTAATTCCTTCATGGGCCTTAGGAATCATGCTGGTAAATCTGATGTAAGTTTTCAGCAACATATTTCAGTTATGGCAAAATGATACTTTTCAGTAGAAAAAATGTTTTAGACTTCATCTTCCAAAAGGTCCAATCAACAGCAATCCCGAATACACTCAGAGAAAACGAGGACAATGAGTGGCAGGTATGTGCATTTACTAAAACCCTACCTCAATAAAAATGGGTACTTTACAACTGCAAAAATCTAAGCCCTGATGGAGAAAGGTTTATTATCTACAGTGCTGCTAGAATCAGGCACAGCAGTACTGTATGCTTCTGAATATAAAAGCTCTATTCTTTAGTGAAGTCCTTTTTCTATTAATGAGATTCACCCTAATGGGACCAAAAATTACTTTAAAAGACATTTCCTTTCTGCTTTTCAAGGGTTTTTTTCCAGTCCATTTGGACTGGATATCAAAGATAAGGGGAAATATTTCAATAGCAAGAGCTTTTATAATTAGGCTTTGTAGCCTACATAATGGAAATATGGCCAAATTCAAGTGAAAAATAATTACTGTTTTTCCAGCACTTGCCTCTGCTGCTGTGTCTCCCTTTTTTCTCTCTCTTCCATTTTTTCCTTCAAAACCACATAATCTGTTGTGACTTACGTATGGAAGACTCGCTCAGTTCAGCTCTTCCTCCTCATTTGTGTTTTCCCCTGTGGTCTAGGAGAGAAGAGCTGTTCAATCTTAAACTATACCCAGACCTCCTTTAAGGAGAGCACCTACACTTCTCAAAAGGAATTAGGTGCTTCCCAAAGGGAAGAACTCCAACTGCTCACTTCCTAGTGCCAGCTACCCCTTTAGATATGGAAATGTACAAAATACAGTGTGAGACACATCTGAAACACTTTGTAGTTAATGCTAAGATGGACATGATGTTTATTGTTTTCCAGTCTTCAGGAACTTGTCCCCAACATGGAGCATTTTAAAGCTCTCAGTGATTACAGTCAGCTGCTTCAGCAACTTTGGAGATAGACCTAGTGGCATGAACCTGTGTGTATTTACAAATATGTCTACACTTCCCCCCCCCTCCTTCTCCCCACCCAATTCCCCTCTCCAAGTTTGGAAAATGCTACTTATTTTTTATGACTTGTAACAGAGTCATTAAGTACATTGATCTCCATAAGAAAAGCTCTATAAAACTGAGTGAGAGGAATAGAACTGCTTGAAGTTGATGCCTCAGCTGTTGTTAGGGATGTCTTGGGAACATTATGGGAAGGCCTTTGCCTGTGATGACACCTGATGAGTATTTGGGATTGGAGGGGAAAACTTGTGCAAAACGAGATTCACCAGATTAAAGTTTTGAGAGCTCCCTTTTCTAGTTTTCCCAGAAAATTTTTATACAGCCTTATGATTGAGCTGATATTCATAATAAAAGGCCACAAGGCTCACCTTTAAAGTGTTTATGGTAGACAAGTGTTCACCTATTGCACAAGATGATGAGGTCCTGATCAATCCCATATGACTGATAATTTTAGCCGCCACACCTGTCTTTCTTTCCTTCATGTTTTCTACCTCTCCACTAATCACCATCCATGTAATTTCTCTTTGAGCTTTGTGCAGTTTTTACTGTTGACAAATGAATGGCTGATGACTAGGAACTGTTTGACCTGTTTCTTCATTAACTTAGATCAAATCACATATGCAGTCATTTGTCATGCATCCGTTATCCTGTTTGGGAAGCATTGTTTTATATTTTTGCTCTGTGATGTATTCGGGCAGAAAATATTTGCAGGTCTGCTGGAGGTCTACAAAATAACTTTTTGAATTAGATTAGTCTCTGAATGTCCAAGCTAAAAAGATCAGTATGTGCCTGTTTTGTCCAGCAAATACTAATATTTGTGGAGATACTGGTGAGAAACAGTGAAACTTGCCCAATTCTGCTATGTAATTCAGCTCCCTTTTTTTTCCCCCTGAGACACAGAAAATGTTCTTATTTTATGGCAATATAAAACCAGGTTAGGGAACATTCCCCTGCTGTGACAAGAATTGGCACTGTTTCTTCCCCAGTGCTGTTCCCCACTCAAACTGCTGATTTAGAGCATGCTGGAAAAGACTGTCTGATTCAGTTCTTGGTATACCAGACTGCATAGTTTTAAACTAAACCATTTGAATATGTGAAGATATCAGTATGGTGATCATCCCTCAGAGCATCTCAACATTAACTTTTGGTCACTTTAGATGTAGGCCTGTACAAAGGGTACATTAAATGATCACTTTTGCTGAAGACTTAGCAATAGCCAGGCTAACATTGGACTTTGCAGGAAGACCAAAGGACTCTTCTGTTTTTACTTGAGACAGAGACCCCCCAAAAATATAGTATCTGCAACGAATAGTATTAGATTTCTTTATGTAAACCTTAGGTATCTAATAAAACTTCTATTCCTCTCAGTGCAAGTTCAACCTGTGCTAAGAGATCCACTGTGTATATTAAAGGTATTACTTATTAATTAACTACTTGCTCATAACAGTACCAATGTATTTTGCAGAAGATAAACAATGCAAGATAGGTGCAAATACCACTAGAAAATTTAGCTTTAAACAAAGGACTGTCTATGAAGATGTTGAATTCTGTTTCTCCTCTCCCTGTGCTGCAACCTTTGGCATGTACACACCTTGCTCAGTATATTGCAGAAATGCCAAATCCACTTAGTGCGTGCCAGTTGTTTAGAATTCTCAGGCTGGTGGCGCAAGTTACTGCTCTGAAATGTTTTTGAGGAGAACATTTCTCATGAAAATTTGGCCTACCATGCTAGTCAAGTGGCAACAATTTTTTGGTTCTAGCAGGTTGTAGATGGATGAGATTTGTTCCTGTGGAGGAAGAGGTAATGATCAGCTTGCGTATCCTACCCTTCTCTAAATAAGGAGACTGAAGAATTGAGCTGTAATTGGTATCCCCTAGAGAGTTGGCATTATCAGCACCTTTGAGGTGTTCAGTTCAAGAGACCTGGCAGATTTAGATATATACAGGTTGCCAACAAATGCAACAGGGCAGGATTTTCAGTCTGTTCATCAACATCTGTCAGAACTTCTGTAGGTGTTTCTCTGTGGGCATTCATTATTATGATATGTAACCACCCTTAAACTTGTTTTCACTGTAGTGAATGCCCTAAAAGAAAGCCAACTATTTCAAAACTATTTCCTTTTATGATCAGATTATATTATTTCAGGCTTGCCTAGTTGCAGTGTGAGCCAACTGTTCTCTGTCCAGTTGCTCTGAACACATTTTTCTGCTAAGGTGCTAACTCTGATGTTCATTCCCTCTTCAGTATATCTCACATGTTACCATCTGCTCCAGTTCCTAGCTAGCTTATTTTGAGATCCTGACCTCTAAATATTCACTCCACATCCTAAAGTGCCTAATAAGTTGCTGGTAGTAGATAAAAAATATTACAGCTTCAGTTGTGATATTCCAAATGATTAATGAGCTGACCACAACACAAGGGAGATGAAACTGTAATACATGCTTTCCATTATCTGCACCAGGATTGCTTCAGGTGGCCTTTGACTGTGTCCTGAGATTACGTGATTGCTGTAGTGAATATTTCCCAGAAGTCATCCTTAACATTCCCATTTTCTCTTCCCTTATGGTGGTTCTCTTAGAGACTACTTGCTGTTTCGAAATGCTTCTGTGTGACAGCTTGAAAGAGGTTCTTCAAAAGAAAGTAAGAATTCTAGAGGAAGTTGTGAATATTTACCATGAAAAGTAAAATACTGTTCTGGCATGTATGTACATGTTCTGTACATGTATTTCTATATGTATTTCACACAATTCAGTTGCACACAAAAGCTGCCTTATTAAATTGACTAATAACTAATATTTGTTGAGGAGTAAAGGGACTGTATTTAACTCTTTAGCTTTGCCACTCTTGAGTTATCAGGTCTTTCATACCATCCAAGATAAAAATCATAACCCTTGGCAGTTCACCTTGTGTGTTTTATGAATGCTGCCTGAGAAGCAACATCTCATTTACAATTGGACCAGGAGCTTTAGCAATTTCTGTATCAGCCAAGTATATCTAATAACACATAAATAACATAAATTGTAAACCCAAGAAATATACATGAGTTATTTAATCTGAAAAATGTTGAGGGTGTGACTCCATTGCTGTGAATCTCTATGAGATTGGCCATACTGGCACAAACAATATTTTCTTTCAACACACATGTAGGAAAGCAGGTTTATGTGATGGTGTCACCAGGAGTTTGGTGATACTTTGTGCCCAGCAGCCTTGTCTCCACTTTAGCTAAGAATCTTCATCTGGACATTAGCACTGCATGTTCTTAATGGCTTTAAGCTGAAGGAGGGTAGATTTAGTTTAAGTATTAGGAAGAAATTCTTTACTGTGAAGATGGTGAGGTGCTGGAAAAGTTATTGTTCAGAGAAGTTGTCGATGGCCCATCCATGGAAGTGTTCTATGAAATTATTTGACCTCAGTGGGAATGAACTTGTAAGTTCATATCATTAAGGTTTTTGCTGGAGTGCGACCAGCATTCTTTAGGATTATGTCCCCATAGCTGAATCCTCTATGTCCAGAGTTCAGCTTACTGAAGGTGGCTGAGGAGGTTTAGGTTCTTCCTGGGCATGCTTGGCTTCTCAACACATGGCTGCTGTGTGCTTAAATGAAGAGTTCCTATATTTTGATTTCTTACTCTGCCCAAAAGAAGTTTCTCCTTCGAGGTCAGTATAGAATGCTGAGGAATATGAGGTGCCTTGCTTTCTGACCTTATGTAGGATTATAAAATTAAAAAATAGTGTCTCTCACACCATTTACTCCAAAAATCTCCTGTAGCAAGTCAGATGTTGTGAATCTAAAAATTTATTCATCATGGATATTTTGCCTTTTCATTTTTTCCTTTTTTAATACTAGCAAAACAGAAAGGAAAATAAAACCTACAATTAAAATTAAGATCAGTTGCTGAAGCTGAAAGAGATATCACAATTGTAATATGTTAGAAGATTGCCTTGTTTTAGAGAAAGTGCTGATTAAGATCAAATTTGTCTTGAGTTTAAATTTTGATTGGACCTAAACTGAGGGGAGGAGAGTTTTATTTCAGACACTGCAAATGATGCATGTTAATATCTTCTGTTTATTGCCACTTGAAATTGCAGCATAGCTTTGAATTGCTGCCAAATCTACAGTTAAGGCTCCCAAGTAATCACTATGATTATTCCAAGTCTTCATGGTAACAGTGGAAGAAGTCTGATATGCAAAGTACTGTAGCCTAAGCCATCAGAATCTTTTCATCCTTTGGGGCTCAGATTGTGATTCCACTCATAGCAAGAATGGTTAGACATGCACATTGGCCAATCAGTCCTGAAAGGGAGATTACATAAATGGATTTAATTATGTTATTTTCAGATTTATTTGGTTTTTCTATTAACTCCTGCCTCCCTAACTTTTCCTGAAATGAGGAAAAGCATGACTTTTCTTTAGTTTTGGAATGGTTTAATTGATATGTTGGCATAAGGGAGTATTTTTTGTTTTTATTAGATTTTTTTTGCTTTCCTCCTTGTTCATCTAATACAAATACTATTTTTACTCCTTTTCATTACAATTCATCATATTGTTTATCTCCTTGAAATATTTTTTCACCTGAGCTTAACTTGTGGGAGTTGTAGATTTATATCTGCTATGAATGTATACATGTGTTTATGTGCTTTATTTAGCTGATGGGAGATTAAGTAGTGAGGTGAGAGATAAACAGCATAATATAAAATGTACAATTTACTAAAAAATATTAGGAGAGTCTCACAGGGGGGACAGATTATATGTAAAAAGTTGTTTAAAAGAAACTTAAATGAAATTTAGCTGTGCTTAAAATCTGTTCTGATTTTTGAATACACAGTTATTTGCGGAAGTAGTTGTTTATTTTGAGTTAAAACCCTCAGCAATCACTGCTAGTCGGCTCTCCAGATAGTATGTCCCAGTTGCATCCCTTCATCAGTTGCTTGCAGGAAGGTTTTGCTACTTGTTCCACTTATAAAGTAAATAAAACTTGATATGGAAAGCATTTAATGTGGGTACAATATTTACTCTGGAGCATTTTCCTAAAGAAGTAGTGTTAGCCAGCAGGCAAGTCTGAGCACCTGGTGTGTTAGCTGTGGGAAGGAAATCTGTATGCCTGATACATAATGATCAGTTTAAACTATTGAAATATGAATCAGAACACTGTATGAAATTGAAAAATATTTCATTAAATGAATTATGATGTGTGTGTGAATAAAAGAATAGTTAGGGACCCTGGCATATATGCTTAGAAGTGTGTAATCTTTAGGCTATTTTTCTTCTGATAGGTTTAACTTCAAAAGACATATAATATTTTTGAAGGACAGCATTAGCAAATATCACAGTGTGTTTGCATTTCATTATAGCTAGCGTTTTTCTTTTGACTTCAGTTTCTAAAATTATGTTCTCTACAAGATGCTGTTGGATCTACATTATGAAATTTAGACATGCCTTTATTTAAGCCTCATTAACAGTGAAAACCACTCCCAATTTTATGAATCTCATTCCTTTATTATTTGGAAGCCAATATTTTGGTATTTTTGCAAGTGTAAGATTTATAGGATCGGGGGAAAAACAAAAACAAAAAAGGAAAAACAAACAAACAAAACCAAACAAAAACAAACAAAAACTAAGCAACCAAACAAACAAAAAAAAACACAAAAAAACCAAACCAAGACAATAGCACTGTAGTCCAGAGATTACTGCTCTGTCCAAGTGCAGTTTGTGTCTTTTCTGGAGCCTATGCCATACTGATTTGTTGTCTTGTACACTTTTTAAAAAATATTAACAGAACAGAATGAGTATAATGATACTTACAGAAAGTGTTATTTGCACTAGAAGACTATGTCCAAAGGTACGAAGCTTCCCATATGGAATTACTACCGTACTGCTTCTAGTGGTACAGCACGGAAGAGCTTGTACATGCTGCAACCTAAGCATGGGGCTCAGGACCAGCTTTGTGCCAGCGTTCAGATATGAGGACATGCCTGGACACAAGGCTCATCAGGAATTGTGGAGCTCACATTGCAGCCTTGCTTGTGGACAGAACCTGATCCTTCTGTCTGTGTTCTGGTCATGAACCAACAGGAGTGAGCATTATATAGCTCTCTCAGCAGGCAGATAGATTGGATTTATCTATTTCCAGGTAAAATAGATATTTTGAGCCTGAGTTGCAGATGGGAATCTGGCAAAGAAAGTACAAATCTCCACACTGGGCATAAATGCTTCCTCACTCCACCTTGCGATGCAAGCAAAGGGACAGGGCAGCACATCACAGCCACATTCCATTTCAGGTTGATGCCATGCCCTCTGCAGAAAACCTACTGAGTGTGTTACAAGAATCTTTGAATGTTGTATCGAGGCCACCAGCAGCTACTAGTGGACTGCAGATAGTAATAAATTAAACAGATCCTCTTTGAAGCACTTCCCAAGAGACAGGAAGCCATTGGATACAGTAGGAATAAGAGATGACATTTGTGAAGGTGTCATTTACAGAGGCTTAAAAACGTTAGTTTCCTGTTCCTACTCTGGGGTAAATTATATCATTAAAAAATACAAGATTATAGCAGCATAATGGGTTATTATTTTACTCTTCTTACTGACCTAGTCACACAGTTGATGGAATTAGATTTGGCTTAATATATGCTTTAGTGTGGGATTTCAGCAGTGGACCATGAACCCTGAAGTATGTGCAATACTCTCTCCTGTTCAACAATGTACTTCAATATGTGCCCTATTTGAGGTATACAAAAGCCCTTCAGAAATTAGTGAAACTGTGTACGTGCTTCAAGTACAGGTGCACACACTTAAGTAACCTGTCAAATTGGAGCATCTACAAATGTTGTATTTATAGTTTTTCCACCAAGACCAATTGTAGTAAAAGCTCATACAGCTGTCATATCTGTATAATTCATTTGAAATTTCAAAATTTTAACTTCAGCTTTAATCCAAGAAAGTGACTACATAAAAATTTTGCTGTTTTTTCTAATCTCTTTTCTTTCTCTGTATTCACATTATTGCAATTCTGTTTGCATAACTCATTGCTTATTTATCTCTGTAAGCAATTTACAGTCATTGTATCACAGTGATCAGTATTCTGTGGTGTTTTCTGCAACATTTGCTGAATATTCTAAATGCATTTTGATTTCAGGATTTTTTTTTTAATTGTTTTTGTAGTGTGAGCTAGAGAGAGCCCAGCTGGTCTATGAAAATCCATTTTGTTTGCAGGCTATCAGTTGATAAAGGCACTTTTTTGAATGCCAAGTGGACCCATTTGGGTCATAAATGGATCCTCACATTAGCAGTTTTAGAACCATGCTATAACATGCTGGCCAACTGCAAAAGGTGAAGAAGTTGAAAAGTCAAGTTCTGACTGAATTATGTGGGGAGAATTTCTTTGTTTTTGAAAGCTTGACATGAAGGTCACACAAGGACACAGCTCAAGATATTGCTTTGTTTGAGTCAAGACATAATATGGACCTGAGAAAGAAATGCAAATAATTTATTGGCATATTTTTCTGCATCAAGGTGAATTGCCTTTTTATCCAAAATATGTCAGCAAGAGGAGAATGGTGAAGGAATGGAGAGATATTATTAACTAGTTCTTTCTCCTGGGTCATTCACCTAATATAGTTATGGCAATGATTATTTTTACATTTAGTAGCCTCACTAGACAAAGAGGTGTATTTATAAACACATGTTAAAATGAGTCATTACTAGCGGGGGTTTTTTTTGTTAATCTGGGGATTTTCTCATGTGGCTTCATGAACCTTTCAAAAGCACCAAAATCCAAGGCATTCATTCTGAGTAGAGATGAGGAGCATGATCAGTTTGGTGTGATTTGCAAGAGAAGTTATAGAATTTAACATTCATAGATTTGGTCAGGCAAGATTAATAAGATCTTGCAGTCTTTAACTCTTAGATACTTTTGAGTTTCTTGTCCACAGAATTTTGGTAGCTAAGGTATGTGACATTTACACAAGAAAAATAGGGCTGTGTTTTCTGTTATAGCGAAAACAGTCTTCTGAATGTATGTTGTTGGTTTTGTCTTTTAGATAATTCTTGTAAGTTCTTCCCACAATGACCGTGACCAAAGCCTTTTCATAAGCACAGATGAAGGAGCCACTTTCCAGAAACAACCCATTACTTTCTTTGTGGAAACCCTCCTTTTTCACCCGAAAGAAGAAGATAAAATACTTGCTTACACCAAGGAAGGCAAGGTAAAGCTTGAAGATACAGCATTTGTTTGAAATTTAAGAGTTACTTTGTTAAGAAGACACAAAAAGTTTTAATATGCTGATTAGTGTTGGGTTTTATGAAATACCAGTTGTCCAGAAGGGAATCATATAGTGGTTTTGAGCTTTATTTAAATATTAATTATTTTCACATCCAAATCTTTGTTTTTATGGTAATTTCAATCCTGGCATTTTCAGTTGATATGGATATTGGGAATATTTACCCTCCTGCATAATATAGTTAAATAATACTTCTGAAATGTGCTCCTCCCTAGAAAGTGAGCATAAAAAATTTGTGGTATAGTAGAAAGTTAATGAAGCTGAAATAGTGCCTCCAAAGACTGTTCATGTCATATAAAATAAAGTCATACAAAATAAACTGCATACTCGTACAACAGAATAGGATTTGGGGAATCAGTAGAAATGTAGACTAATTGTCTCTCTTATAATGTGTTTATACCACTATCAGATTCAGGAGTTGTTTGTGTTTGCAAATTTTGAACCGTTTTCAGATTTCTTCTGATTAAATTGTGAAGTCATTTTTCTGAACGGGTTGGCCTAAGCACTGGGGAGTGTGTAGCTCATCTCATCTCCTTTTCACAGTGCCAAAACTGCAGCTGCAAACTCACTGTAATTCTGGTCCTGGTAGTGGTCTTGACTCACCTCCATCATTACTCCTGTTTTAAAGTGGTCAGACCTCACAGAAGGTGTGTATTTGGGTGGTGACATTAGCCAGACAAATTTGCACATGCTGCAGCCAAATACTGCACCGACTCCAGTGGTGTTAGATCATCCTTTGGGATATTTCCTGGGATATAAGTTAATAGCTGATCCCAAACCAGTTCATTTTTACAGGCATTTGCAAATAATGATAGATCTAGAATAAAAAACAGAACAAATCAAACTAAGTCATAGACGACGCTAAATATTTTACTTAGCTTCAATTTGAAATTGTAACACAATTACAAATAACTTGAATGTATGTTATGTAAATAAAATACTTCAGGGAAGCCTGAGGTCATAGAAAGTCTATGTTATGAAAACCTCCTTTTTCAATTTGGCTTTTTTTCCTCGTCATAGGTATAATTACTGAACTCTGCATAGTTACAGATTGGCAAAACACTGAAGTATAAGAGTCTGAAGTGTACTGAAAAACTGACCAGCCCAGGAGTGGCTAGAAGTATTTGTCAGAAGATAGAAGGCAGAAATACAAAATAAAGCATTCGGTTTGTGTTTTGATGAATTAAGCATGTTAGGGAGATTGCTGGGCATTTTAGACTTGGATAGTCTTCTGAAAGGAATGATGCTGTTATTTTCCATGCTTAAATGTGACTGGACAAAAAACCCCTACAAAATATTCAACAAAAGATTGCTCTGCAGGAATAGCAGGAAGGGTTAGGTAATCTGATGGCCTTTTCTCAGGCTTTCAATATGACACTAAAAAGAGTCAACCAAGGAGACTTACTTAACAAGTCCTACATTGTTACCTAGGATGTGCATGAGTGAAGGATGCCTTTGACTGTAACTGGGTCAGTAAACTGCTTACATTTTGTATAAAATCTGATATACTTGGCCTAGAAGGGAGTGGAAGATAAAATGATGTTGGCATAGAAGGAGTTGAAAATCATAATTGCCACTTGACACAAGAAAAGGTCACTGTACTGAAATCAATGATCTTGAGAGATAGTGTTGATCTGAAGTTGCCCTGAGGAGACAAATGTACTCTAGATTTTTGAGTGAAGTAACTTTACCTTTCCTAAAAGAAAGTAGCATCAGAATGTAACACAATCTAAAACTCAGGAGAAACCATTACCTTCTGTTACTCAAATGATTTCTTACAAAGGCGCTTTGGAGACTGCAAGGAATACTGGACTGTCCTTCATAAATAGCAATCAGCAAGGCTTCTCTGTCTACTGCAGCATCACAGCCTTTTTCACAACTTTTGATTCGATTTAGGGCTTATTTCGTAGTGCAAAATATACATTGTTCATTCATTCAGAACCCTAGATTCTGTTTAAATAGAGCTCTAGCCTCTAGCTGACACTATAAATTAATGCAAATCCAGTCAATATTGTTGGATTAATCCATTTACTGCCTCAAATCTATATGCTCTTTTTCTGGCTACTCCTCAGTTATAATGAATAACAATCAGCTGTTTGCTGAGTCTACATAAATGTTTCTAGATTTTTTTTAAACCTTGTCAGGGATACTGTAGATTTTAATTGCTCATTTGGAAGCTGAAATGTTGAAAAAATGGCAAAACATAAAAGTATTTCCAAATTTTTTTTAAATGTGATTCCTCACATTTATTACATGGGTGGTAATAAACAGAATTACAAGATCTATTAGATGTGTTTGCTGAAGCCAGAGATTTTAGCTGTCCACTAATATAACTGTTTTCACTCCGTATCTGATCTCAGTTAGTAGTTTTATCATATGTCCCTGTGGAAAAACAGAACACATGGGTCACTTTTTTTTTACTATAGCTAGTTCAATGTGTGCATAAGTTAGTTACATGTTATTTTTTTATTTATTTCAAACACTGTGTCAGTTAAAATTTTGTTTCCGTTTGAATATGACTTATTAGTCCTACTTCTCTCTCCCTTACACTAAGATTACCAGAGCTTCCCCTGCAGTAAGCCAAACTGTTCATTCATAAGCTCCCGGACTTTGATCTGAAATGTGTGTGTAAGGAGGTAGTTTGGGTTTGGGGAGTGGTGGGAATGTGTGTTTGATTTAGTATTTTTTGGCCCCTACTGTACAGGCAACTGTTATAAGGGCAAGAATCTTCTCTCATTTTCTTCTGAAATTCATTGATGACAAAACTATATCCCTTTGTTCACGTGCCAGTGTTGTCCTTTATCCTAAGTAGCGTTTTGCCCTCTTGCCAGGAACCTCTGAATTCTTGGCTTTCTTTGCAGCTTAGACACCAGGGTTAGGGTAGCACATTAAGTGATCATCTCTCCCAGATTTAAGCAGTCTGCTGAGGCAGGTAACTCGATGAGCAGGGACCTTTTAGAAAGATGGTGTAACCACTGGTTATCTTTTCTCTATTGCCTGTGGTGACAAATGTTTGAAGAAGTAAGCAGCTTAGGTTCTTCATCCTGCACAGTCTAGCCCATTCAGAGCCTACATCTGTCCCTCCCAGGAGGTTGCTCAGAGGAATATGCTATAAAATACCCTAGTTGCTTCAAATCCTAACCCACATAATACAGCTAATAACAGAAATGTAGGCAAATCAGGAGCCAGGCTCTGCAGCCCCATCATTTAGCTCTGAGGATGAAGAGTTCTTGGTCCTTGATCATTTCTCTGTGCACTGACTGGGTCAATGCTAAAGTAGTTTCCTACTCTAACTGTGGTCTGCCAGCTGTAATTGAGTGTGGAATGGAAGAAAGCCATTGGAAGTGCAGAGTAACTGGGAAATACTATTTTATCTCTAGTTTGAACTTCGGTAAATTTACCCATAGAGTTTGTGCTAAGTTACCTCAACCTTTATCTTTATATATGTTAATATTGCTGGTTTTCTGTAATAGAACATAATACATAACAGTGGGGGTTTTTTCCATCTCTTGTCATTGAATCTGTCATTTTAAAACAAAAGTGTTCCTTACTAGTCCTTATAAGACACTTTCCCCCAGAACTTTCCCCCAGTGTCTGAACTGGTGACTTATTCCCACAGCAGAGAAGAAGAGTTTTACTTTCCTTTTTTTCCTTATTAGAGATATCAAGAGAAAACTCATCTTATGTAAATTGGATCAAATAAGAAATGCATGCAGACAGCAGGGGGCTTTAAATCTATCTTATTAGAAGTCTGATAGAAGCTTCCTATTTTAACTAGAGGAGACATAATGAAGGCAAATGCTAAAGGAGGGAGATTTTTGAATAGCTATTTTATATCCCACTTTAATCTGGGGGAAAACAACTTTCATCTGCACTCTATACCCATCCATATCATTAGCATTTGTTTTCTTACCAGGGGTGAATTATTCATATGGAAGGTGGAGCTGGAGTCCTCCCTGTCCAGGCCATCTTTTGCCTCTCTGCTGAGGGAACACTTCTCATGGGCCACAAATTGGTATCCATGAAACAATCCCTTAAGTACATCTCTCCTCATCAAATCTCCTAAGCATTTCTCTAATGTCTTTTGGTCCTATTTTAGCAGAGGTTTAAATCCACTGACTTCCTGGCTTAGTATTTTTGATGGCATAAAGGGAACATTTTTTCTTTTTTGATCAATGAATGGGAAGAGAAGTGCCCTTCTACCATGCCTCTTGAGTAACCATGATGATGTAAAAAAGAATTTGACCCCAACTGATCTGGGAATTCTTTTCATGGTAAATAAGAAGACATTGTCACAGAGTTTTTTTTTAAATTATAGATTATATTTCAAAAGATTTTCTCCATGAAAGGTTGTTACTCTGAAAAATATTGTACAGAGTTCCTGGTAATGTTTTTGGGTTTTTTTTAATTGGTGTACAATCTTTCATTTAATAGCGACATAGGACCTGTCTTTGAAGATGTACATTAGCAGTTTCCTATCATCTCATTTTTTCTCTTTTTTCCCTTTTTTTAGGTCTATGTATCTACTGACTTGGGGAAAAAATGGACCCTTCTGCAGGAACGAGTTTCTAAAGATCATATTTTTTGGTAAGAAGTCTGTTATTTTCCAAATAATAAAATGAAGAGCAAAAGTATTTCATTCTAATCAAGAAAGATGTTTCCAGAGATACTGGTGGGGCAATATGAGCCCTGGCATCTTTTGCAGATTTGCAGATTTGCAATTGATGTTTCTGTGTCCTCTATTGCAAATTCATACCAATGATCATACCAGATATCATCACATGGAAGGGTTATCGGTCTGGATCTATGGAGACCAAGATTTGAAGAAAGCTGAAATATTGAATGAAACTGCTCTGCATTGACTGGTGAAACTTATCTTTAGAAAGGAGAACAGTCTTTTTGCAGAGAAAAATCTATAACATTTGGTGAAAAATATTTGTCCTTTATTGAGGACACATATATCAAATCATTTAATTTTCAGCTTAAATATTGTGCAGTCTCACTAAATGTTTAAGAAGTGATTTAAACAGGTTGACAAAATGTTTGAAAAGTAAGTCAATGCCCTTTTTTTAACAAATGAAATTAATTTGAAAAGTGTATAGTTTCTCTTACACCAAAATTAAACTTTTGATAGTGTTTTAATTAGTTTACTTTTAAAATTGGTCCATCTCACACTCAATTGCCCCTTTCACATTTTACTTCATTGTGTAATTATGTATTATGTATTTTTTATTACAAGAATAGTTATAATGTGCTAGACACTTGCACTCCCTAAATGACTTATTTTAGTTCAGGTCTCTTAAGTACCATGTGAAAGAGTAAAATAATCGTTAAGGAGTAACACCATGGGTCATGTCCACCTTATAACTAATTTTTCCCTAGCAAGATTATATAGGATGTAAATCATGAGGGCATGTGGTTATCTGTCTTTAATAATTTTTTTTAATAAATGCATTAAGTCTGAAAACAAATAAAGTCATTACAGGTAGAAATAAAAGTGGAAACCTCTCTCTCACAGACTTGTTTATTGGTGCTTTTCTTACCTGACACTTAGCATACTTAAATTATGAAAAATATAACAAAACCATTAAAATATGTGTCAGTTTTTCTCCAACTCAAATATTATCTGTCGTTGTTCTCTGTATCTAAGGATTAAAGCCAGAAAGTGCATGTTTAATTAGAAGTCTGTATTTTGCTGTTTCAGAATCCTTATGTTTCCTTATATCATTCAGATACAATCAGGAAAGTGTCCTGGATCTTTGATAGGAATAATTCCAATGCAGTACTTCAAAATCACGGTTGTTCATAAATGTCACGTTCTTCACAGATAGGAATAATAAATTCTAAGAGTCTGTACGTTTATAGGCATTAGATGTATTTTCTAGGGGGTTGTTTTCCTCTTTTATATGTATAGACCATACTGATTTCTCTCAAAGACTATCAGCCATCAGCAAAGATTTGGAAGCAGATGTTTAGTGCATCACTACCAAATGATCCTTCTCACAAACTTACATAGAAATAAAGATATATAAATATATTTTACTTCTAATATCATGTGGAAATTTGCAATATATAAGGAGTCTGCTGTGATGGAGAATTGGACATAATGGCCTTGCAGGGTGGTCTGTCTGTCAGATGAGACTTTCGGGTATTTTTTGGCCTTTGTCACCCAAATTATCTGACTGCTAGATAGAAACAAGCATTTTTGTAGTTTTCAACAGATGTAAGGACATGAGCTTTGTCATACTTTGACTTTAAAGACTAAGTGTATAATATCTGATGTGCTAAAGATATGTGTCCAACTAATTGTACATCTCATGATAAATGAGGGCATGTCTCTTGCTGATACTGGCTGGTTGTGCCAAAAACATTTGCCTGGGCAGATCCTTAACAGATGTTTTTAGTTTGATTTCAATTGAGCTTTGCCACTCAGGTCAATAATATAGCCTAAGATTTTTATTGCAGTCTGGTAACTACAAATATTATCAGTCATAATATTTTCATGTGTTTTGTAAAAACAATTTTTTCCTGTGCTTGCAGAAGCAGCCAAATCTTCATGCGCTTCATGAAGAAGCTTTTTTTTTTACTCCATGAAAATATAAATACAATTAATTTAATGGAATATGATATGTGTCTGTATTAAGGGGAGGTCAGTACAGACAGAGTATTTGAACTATTTACGTTTAGATCTTATACTGTAGGTTTATGAGTAATATATTAATATCATCTTCTAGGATTTATTTGCTTTTGAAGTGTTCTCGATCATTTCTTAAATAAGTTTGCAGATTTAATATCTGGAATTTGATTTTTCATGGTAGTGGAACTAATGAAAATGTTATTGGTATCAATGGAAAGTGTATTATACCATCTCTAATTTAGGAGCACAGAATATTTTCTTCTTATCTGTGATATAGCGTGCTCTTTTCTTACAGCATCCTAGCTATTTTCCCTATTTCTTTAATTTATTCTTTTGGAAAAGAAAGTTGACTAATCCTTCATAGGAGTTGGCCTTCTCTTAGCATCTTAGAAGGCAAACCAGGCTTCCCAGAGAGGTGGTTGATGCCCCAAGCCTGTTCAACAGGCATTTGGACAACACCATTAACAAC
Source organism: Neopelma chrysocephalum (assembly GCF_003984885.1). NCBI lineage: Eukaryota > Metazoa > Chordata > Aves > Passeriformes > Pipridae > Neopelma > Neopelma chrysocephalum. Next base: position 2,303,313 of record NW_020897731.1, on the reverse strand, counting down.
ATGCTTTAACTTTTGGTCAGTGCTGAATGGGTCAGGCAATGGGACTAGATGGTTGTTGTAGGTGCCCTCCAACTGAAAAAGTTTATTCTATTCTAAAAACAAAAGCGCTATAAGGCAAAAGCATGAAAGGCAGATTTGCAACTAATGATAAAATAAGATGCTAAGTAGCACTGTGATTGAAAAAACTGAATTTTTTTGTGTCAATGTTTAGAATATATATCTTTTATATCTGTGTAAATATTAATTAGGAAAATTAAAATCACCCCCTTTTTAACATTGAATGTTTTAATGTTATTTTTTTCAATTTTGAGAAGATTCTTTTTCTGTAAAATTAAGAAACTTTGATTGCTGTGACCAGTTTTACTTCAGCATACAAACTCCACTGGCCCCAGTGTGACAGTTTCTGTTTAAGGGATGTTATAATACCCATAATTTAGAAATACCTTTTCCAGTTCTTGATGCATTTTTAGGAGGGAATGCAAGGAGATACAACCTATTCCAGCCAAACATTAAACATCCACCTATCACATGGTATATAACTGGGTTTGTATACGAAATCCATTTTAAAAAAGGAGTGGTTATTATGTGGAAGAAGAAAGAGTAGTGCAGTTTGGGATTCCTCTGGCTCTGCTGCTATTCTTCTCAGCCTCCAAGGCTTATGCCCCATTGAGAAATCCTTTTGATTTCTCAAAATAGAACTTAGTAATACATAAGCAAAGAATAGATTGTGAATCAGCTGTCTACATCAGCACTAATATACCCCGGGACAGTAAGTAATGAATTGGTAATTACCAGAGAATTAGGCCTGACACATTTCTTTTATGACTCTGTCTAGAGCCTTAGGAATGCTTTATCCCCAGCTCACTAGGATATGTGGATCCTATGCTATGGGTATCTGTTACTCTTATTTTTAGCTGCAGGTTCTCTATTTTCATGAGAAGTGAGAACATAAAAGTAAAAAATGATGAGTTTATTTGGGTAGAGCAGTTGTTCTCAGGAGACCAAAGTTCTGTTCTCATCCTGAAATCCCATATGGATAATCCCTCACAGCCATACCCGTTTACGTCAAGCGTAGTGGGTTCCTGGCTATTCAAGTGTCAGGTGAAAGAGGGGATTTCAGCGATGTTATGCCCTGAAGGAGAGAAATGCAAAGAGGATTTCACTGAGCCTTTAGCATTGAATTTCATGTGAAAGGCTCTTGTGTGGGAAGCCAAGAATCTGTGTGGGCAGTTATTCTTAAGTTTGACTTGATCACTTGCAGTGGGTTTTGTTTCTGTTTCTGTCTGTGTGATGATGTATGTGACTTATTTGGTTTATGTGGCAAGCTTTGGTAGCAGGAGAGTTCAGGATTCCTGTGAGAAGAGACCCAGAGCTGCCTCCGTGTCAGACAGAGCCAGTTCCAGCTGGCTCCAAGTGCAACTGGTTCCACTGCTGGCCCAAGCTGAACCTGTGAGTGATGCTGGTATTGCCTCTGTGATAACCTGTGTAAGAAAGGGTAAAAAATGCGCAACAGACGTGAAAGAAAGGAGTGAGAATATGTGAGATGAACAGCCCTGCAGACACCCAGGTCAGTGAAGAAGAGAGGGGAGGAGGTGCTCCAGTGGCCAGAGTACAGGTTCCCCTGCAGCCCTTGGTGAAGGCCATGATGAAGCAGGCTGTCACCCTGCAGCCCATGGTGGTCCATGGTGGAGCAGATGAATGCCCGAAGTAGGCTGTGACCCCATGGGAAGCCCACACTGGAAGAGGCTCCTGGCAGGACCTGTGGCCCTGTGGAGAGAGGAGCCCACACTGGAGCAGGTTTGGTGGCAGGACTTGTGACCCACAGGGGACTCACACTGGAGTAGCCTGTTCCTGAAGGACTGCATCCTGTGGGAGGGACCCATGATGGAACAGGGGAAGAGTGTGAGGAGTCCTCCTCCTGAGAAGGAAGTAGCAGCAGAGACATGGTGTCTAAAAAACCATATGCATAAGAAAAGGCTCCACAGTATCCTTCAGGAGATCAAATACTAGCCCAAATGGAAACATAGGTGCCCTGATTTCCCCCTGTTTCTCACTGTGTTTTATTAAATACAACTTTACAACATAACTGAGGTTAGACATACACAAAGGCTGCACCAGAGTGGTGGCAGTTCCACCTCTGTGACACCAATAGCAGCTTTCTTCCTGCTTTTCTTGTGCAGGATTAGTGCTCAACTGTTGGCATGATCCGGTGATTTAAGAAACGGAAAACTAATCCCTCAAAAAAGTTCTAAAATTACATTCTGCAGGCCTAGTTTTCCCAAGAGGCTCAACATGGTGTCAGACAAGCACAAGGGAGATAATGGAACCTTGTGTTCGCAGGAAAGGGAAGAAGCATATTGAGGTTGCCTGTATTTGCAGCACCCTGCAATCAAGTCAGGCTATTTTAATTCTGAAGTGTTATAACCACGCTATTATGTGATCTGAAGTGCTGGTGTATGTTGCACTTGCTTTATCCAGCACAGTATACTTGGTCAAGAAATATTTCTTTTCCTAGAGGAAGACTTGTCTGATCTAGAAGTTAGTCTGAATTTCATTGGAAAACTCAGTGGTTGAATGCAAAACACTAAAACAACATAAACCAGAAAACCCTGAATTTAGCTAAATAAAACAACTAAATAAAGAAATGGTCCTAGACTGCTGAGGTGTGAACATTTTCATTGCAAAGTACTGTGAGAAAAAGAGTGGGGGAATTTTAACCAAACCAAAACCCCTACTGAAATTGAGAAAAATAGATAGTTCCTGAGAAGGTGCTTGTTCTACTGGGGGAAAAAAAAATTATGCTGAAATGTCAACCAAAAAGGAAGAAACTGTCAGATTACTAGGGTCTATTGCATCTCTGCTTTATAAGACAGAAGAAGTCCTATCCTAAAGCCAGCCAGGTAACTGTAAACTTGTGCTTGTGAATCGATGTGTGGACACAGTCCTCACACTGGTACAATGCATTTATGTTCTGGTAGTAGCAAGTTTATAAATGAAGATGCAAAAAAATGTTGTTTTGCATTTCTCCCTCAATATGAAAAAAAAATGTAATTGAGCTTTCTGTTTAAGGGGATCATATGCTATTTGTGTCCCTGTATGTACCTTGTTTGCCCTTCATTTTAAGAAAGCTGTATCATGTGAGCAGAGGGACCTAGATTGTGTTTAGCCTGCAGAGTATCATACAACTTTCTCTTTGGTTCATGATTTAAGCACAAATGAAATAACAGTATTATCTTTTAAGTACTGTTGGCAGAGGAGTCCACTGAAATGAGATTAGTTTATTCTTCAGGAATATAGCTTCAGATTTTCTATATTAGTTATACTCTCTTCTGAAGATTTTTCTAGCAGCTGTAATAGATTTGGTCTTTTTTTCAATAAAAGAAGAAAGGGCTATTCCTAAGTGTTTGTAAAGCTGGGTAAAGGGACTTCGGAGTTCAGAAACTGCTCAGTAGCTGACATTCAAAAGTAGACTTTGAGGGTGTAATGTCTTCATTGAGTAAACAGAGTCTCTGCTGTTAGAGTTCATCAGTACAATTAGAATAATGAAAAACACAAGTCATAGTTTTTAAATATTCTGCTTAATTTGTGCCTTTTGGAATGGATAAACTGCATGTAGAGCATGCATCTAAACTCCAGAGGTGCACCACCATCACTCATTTAGACCTGGGTGAAGTTAGACATCTACAGGTATAGCTTAGTGATTATTCCTTTTGGCAGCCTGGTGGCTTACATCTTTGCAGGGTCACCTTTAGATTAGACAGTTCTCAATGCAAGTTCAATGGGACAAAGTAGAAGCAAGACTGGGGACACAGAGTGGAGTGATATAATCTAGTAAAGCAGTGAGAAGAAATGCTTGTCAAACTGGAGTATGGACCTGTCATCCTAAACCTTCTTTGTAGTCAATGGACACTGTGGGAGGTGATCCAGCTGGTTTAGGAATAGAGGAGTTGCCTTTTAGAAGTAACTTTGCCTGACTAGTAAAGGATAATTTTAAAAAGGGATAGGGGAAATGTCTGAACTTAAGAGGGAAAGAGGTATTATTTTCCTGGCCAGGTTAAGGAAAAAACCCTTTCTTGTGATTTATTGGCATCTACTCAAATAAAAGTCTAAAGAAGAAATGTAGTCTGGGTTGGAAAGTTTTGTTCTGAAATGTTAGTTAAAACAGATCAGCTACATCTTCTTGCGCTAAAAGATTACTCTGGAAATAAGATTAGAATCTACTTGTGTCAGCTGCCACTGTTAGGAGGAGCACGGTAGAAGGAAGATCATTGTAATTATGGTCTGTTAAAAGAAAGATGAGAAGGTAAAGATATTGACAAATACCTCAAACTGTGTTTATGAAATCAGGTGTCATATATAATAGATACAAGAGGTAATTTCAGAAGTACCCAAAAACTTCCTTTTCATTATTGATGCTTGTTAGTATGTCAAGCTGAGCCTTAGAAAATTCAACCTAAAAATTTCAGTGGTTCAGCTGCATGAGGTCCAACACAAAAAGTAAAATATTCAGCAAACATTTTTTCCCTCAAATTGCTGACTGTAGAGTTGATAGCAGGTTTGATTTGGTGTTGTGGATATCTAGAAAGATAGATAACAGCACACACAGCAAAAAAGTTCACACATCCCTTTCCTCTGCTCATATATATTCTTATCATACCTCACTGATTCTAAAATATTATCTGACCTACTGTATTGCCTCCAAAATGCTAAAATAGTTTGTGTTTGAGAGACCATATTCTTATTAAATACAAGATTTTTCCATGCATTTATTAAAAAAAAAATAAATCCACTGAAGTTTCCACTACATCTTATGGCTTGGAGGGGCTCATCCCTCACCCTCCCCATCCTTTTTTGTACTGATCATTTATCTTATTAGGGGAAAACAGCATATGTGATTATTTCTGGTTTTTATGCACCAGTGGAAATCATCCGGTCTCGTCCCCCTAGACTGTGTTCCCAAGGAGCCACCAATTACTGAGTCTGAGTTTTAACTGCCCCTCATAAATTAATGCTATTAAAATAATTAAACAATGATGTAATTTCAATCTAAAGTATAGCTTTATTGCATTTGATTGTTAATAATTGTATCAAAATTATCATTTTCTCTTAAGTATCTTAATGGGGTTTTTTAGTATCTGCATCCAGCTGCACTTTATCACTCAATGTATCTCCTTTGACTGTCTTCAACTCACATCTGCTGACTCAATGGACTCTTGCCATGCCAGTGAAGAGCCTTGGCAAGAGTGATGTGACTCTGGGAGTGGGGCCGGATTCTGCCTCACTTAGTGACACACAACTGTCAGCTCAAACCTTTCTCTGCAGAATCTGCCTGACTAATGACAATAGAAAGGCCAGAAAAAAGCACAGCTGGGGCTGCCATTCCCAGGCTGGGATGGAAGCCCTGAGGGTAGAAAACTCATCTTTTGGCTGAGCATATTTGACATGAGAGATATTAGGAGAAAATCAGCCTGTATTCCCATTATAGCTTTTCAAAGTTAAACTGCACCTTGATCAATTGTGTCTGAATTTCCTTCTCAGGATGTTTTTCTCAAAATTCATCTTCACTTTCTTTGTCAAAGTGGAATCTACTCTTCTCTTGAATGTACTAACCAAAGATATATCAATTTGTTATGGAAACTCTGTGTCAAGTTTAAGATATTTCTTATAAGAAAGGAATCTTAAGTCTTTTTAGCACTAAATCTGCTTTTTAGTCTCAAATGTCAAATATAATTGTAAAAAGATGCTATAGTGCTTGCCAGTGCCTGTGACTGTGTGCATATCTCTGTGTGTACATGTATCAATTCATTATTATGAGGGGGTTTTTCCGATTTCATACCTTTTTCTGGTTTTTTTTTCAATTTATCCTATTTTTATGCATAGGTTAGTAAAAGAGATTCTAAAGAAATTTAAGGGAAACATTGTCAAGTACAGAAAAAATAATTTCCTTCTAGATGTTAGTAATGGGACATTATAAATGGGATTTATTTCAATTTCTGAGCTAGAATGTTAAAGCTGGTTAGTATGAAAGCCTCTCTTTTCTTCCATCCACATAATTACTATTCTGTAGCTGGCTCTACATAATTTGATTATATTATGTTCTCAGGGCCGTTGCTGGAGTTGACGCAGACCCTGATTTAGTTCATATGGAAATCCAGGACCCCAGTGGAGGTATGCAAATGAAAATGTTATCAATTGATACCCTAGTGTATAGCAATTTCTCTTTGTTTTAGAGGTACTTTTCAGATTGTTTTTAAAACAAGTCAGAAGAGAAATTGTACAAGTCAGATGCTTTCTCTGTTTATATGTAGTCAGCAAAACTGCCCCGTTATATAAGAATGTAGTATAATTTAAAGTCTACTTGTTTTCCCTTGTAAGATGAGATGACGTCAAGATGTTATGCTCCGTTGAAAATGTCCATTAATGGTGCAATTTATTCTGGCAGTTAAACATTGAACAGTTTTTCCCAATTTGCAAATAAAACTGGCAATGCAGTGTTAGTGCTGGGTAAGTGTCTGTTTATGTGAATCATTGCATATGTCAGGTCTACTGCACTAACCACCAGCTCCCAGAATTTCCTCATGTTACAGTATCCAGTATACTTTGAGTCTTCAAAAGGAAAATAAATGAAAAAGCAGACTGGTAGTCAGGATGTGCTGTACTAAAGAGTTACCATGATTCCAAAATCTGGTGTAGTTTCTTGTTACCAATCGTACTCTTTAAAGGTAATGTAATTCCTTGAATCTGATCATCTAAGTTCCTGTGCAGTCTTAAAAATGCAGTTGTAAAGAATGTGCAGTTTAATTTGTCCCGATCCTGTAACTTTTCATTTCAGCCCTATCAAAAAAATCAAAGTTGCCATGTTAAAAGCTGGATGACAAAGTTTCTAAATCTTTTAGAAGCGAGATTTCTGAGACATAGTGACAGCTCCCTCAGCTGCTTTCTCTAGAGACAGTGTAAAAAGATTTTTTAGGACCTGGATGGAAAGGTTTGTTTGGGTTTTTAATTTAACAGAAACAGCAGAAAAAGAATAATGACATATTTCCTGGCTGGGTTCTCAACAAACTGACTTTGTGCACTTACGGTCAGTACAAGCATTGCCATCGATTTTAATGGAAACAACATCTTTGCACTACCTATCTGATGAAGAGCTATAATTCTTGTGATGTGAATTATGAATATCTGCAAGACTTTTAGATGGTCCATTGCTGCACTTGGTCAAATGTCCTGGTAGTGATGATTTGGATATAATCAGGAGAACTTGAATTGACTCTAATTGCCTCTTAAACACATTCAGATTTAAAAAAAAATAATTGTATCCGGTATACTGGTTTGGCCTTGTCTAATTAAAAGTCATAAAGTGTGGAATGCATTTCCTATTACACTGCAAAAGTAGTGAAGGACATGGGGTTGCATTGTTTGCTCTCCCTCATGCTGTACATGGAGCATGGGTAGAATTAGTGATCTGGACACAAGACTGTGTATATAACCTTTTCCTCGCTGTGCTTGGAAAAGTCACTCAAGTACTTTGTGCTCAGAAGCTTGTGAGGAAGGGTGAGCTGTACAAGAGCTTGAATCTAGGAGAAGGTCTTTAAGCCACAGCTGGTGTAAGATACGATTGTTGGCTCTACTCTCTCTGATAAGAGCAGATTGTATCAAAGATGCAGTGGTGCTGTTCTAAGAACCCAGGTAGAGAGGATAGTCCTTGCTAACTGGAGAAGAAGAGAAAGGCCGCAGCCTCCACTGATTATAAATCAGTCCAGGCTTTTTCAGCAAAGTATTAATTCTGAATATAGAAATCCTGCCCCAACAGAGCAGTTCCAATAGCATGTTAATAGTGTCTCTGAACATTCTTACAAAGCTTTGAAAATAGCCTTTAAAATTCTGCACACTGTCTATTAAACGAGTCTGATTCTTTTCTCATTCATCACAATTTTATACTGGGGTTGATCTATTGATTTCAGTTATGTTGTGTCAGGCTGCCATTTCTCCAAGTGAATAATTTGGCTCTATGCATAGGTTAAGTGAGAAAAGAGGCTCCTTCTATTATCCCCACCCATGAATGGCTCATTCATCTAACCCTTAATCTCTCTGGACCAGCAACATTTAGATAATAACAGGCTGCCTCCAGGGAATGATCTGAACTGTAAGCAGTTAATATATTCTCAGTACATTGGAGATTGAAAAACTGTTGTATGAGGGTTTAATATAATAATTCTACAACTAACTCACCTGGCAAAGGCAGCCATTTTTTCTACACGAATAACATTTAATACTGCTTGCTTCTTTTTCCCTTGATAGCCCTGTCATATGTTTCTGTCTCTCTTCCCTCAGGTTATCGCTACATCACTTGCCAGATTCAAAATTGTTCTGATAAGACAATGACAGTCCCATTTGCTGGTAGTACTGATCGGGATTCCCTGACTGTGCAGGATGACTACATATTTCTTCAGGTACTGCCACGTTCGGGAGAGACAGCTTATTCTCAAATCAAAAATAAAATTTTAAATAATAGTGCAGCAACACTGTAAGGAGCAGGGAGAAACCTGTTCCAGCGTATGAATGATGATTTATGAATTTTTACAGGAAACAAAGCATTCCTTTATCATTAAAAAAAAAAATAAAATCTTTAGTTTATGCAACCAGTTACCCTTTAACTATATGAAAATTTCCAAGCGGATTGTATGGTTCAAAAAGTTACTTTCTATAAATACTCTTGTGTGATAAGCAAAATGCAACCCTTCTGTTCTTATGCTTACAATCTCTTCTGTGTTCTTTCTAGTACCTTGGTAGAACAAAAAGGTTCCCGATAAAACCATCTGTGGACAACCACTGACAGACTGGTTGCACAACTTCTTCATAAGGATTCTCCTCTGAAGAGGTTTTGCCAGGATAGAACTTACATGGTTGTGCTTAGGAAGCAAAAGAGTGAAATGGTCATAGCTGAGATCTTGGAGCGAACTAGTATAGAATCATAGAATGATTTAGGTTGGAAAAGACCCTTAAGAATGAGTCCAACCATAAACCTAATGCTGCCAAGTCCATCACTAAACCATGGCCCTAAATGCCACGTCTACAACTCATGGTGGTCCAAATTACACTGGGGTTATTTCATTCCCAAACTACAGGGCCTGTGTGCAGAAATATGGGCTGGAACTTTGTCAGGCTTATGGCACCAGTACAGCTCAGGCACACTTGAAAACTTTCTTTTATGTGCTTGGCACTGGTTGTGATTTGAATCTATCAGAGCTGCGAACTTCTCAAAAAACCTTGTTTGTCCTCCTTGTTTTGTTAGATTTTACTGGGGAAGTTGCTTGAGCTTTCCTCAGTGGTTGGCTATTATTTTTCCCTTAGTTTGATATGATTTGTTTGCTGCAAGGCTTGTCTATTCATTGACCTTTGCAGGAAAGCAATATTGTGACAATGGATAGGTCTCCCCACCACTGCCTCAGTGTGCATCAGAATGGCTTCCTTGCAGCTTTCCCTCCTTGGGGCTCTTTCTTCCACAAAGATCTGTAAATTAGTAGGGACACAAAGGATCTGTCCTCCTCTTGTTTGGCGCAGTGGTTTCAAGGGCCTGCATGGCTTAGAACAATTAGCACTACAAGGAAACAGAGAAAATGGCTTTGGGAAAGAATTTTTGGATTAAAGTAGGCATTTTTCATATCAGATCTAGCACTTGTGGCGCTCACTTTGCTCAAAGGTATTATTATCTGTGGCTCCCCCCCCAGGCACACTCTAAAATCCATTCCATGGTGTGCAGACAAAGAGAACTGTTTCTCACCATGTGAACTTACGAACTGCTGTGCTCAGCAAAAGTCTGGCTTCTTCCTCATCGAGCATTTTGTTTTGCTGAATGCCTTGTACAACTGCATCTTGAGCTGTTATTCCATCTCATGCCGGGCATGAGCAGACACAAAAGGGAAGTGCAATGTGGAAATGTACATGTAAGTAACAGACAGTTGCTACAATCAAAAGGATGCCATTGGTAATGTGTTCTCTGTAGATTTGACACATGCCAGTGCCAATAGATGAGATGTTCATGTGTTCCACATAAAGGGGAAACATCTCCAGTCTTTTCCTTTCAGACTTAATTGCAGTAAACCACAGTACATAATGTAAATTTTATTGCTAAATTGGTTTGCAGTTAGCCAATTACTGTAAACCCAGTTGCTGGACGTTAGAAGATAACTCTGGGATCCTACAGTCACATCTGAAGTGCAACCGCCCCAGAGGTGTGATGCAGTATTTGCCTATTCCATTGAAACCTCACAGCAACTGTACATGTGACAAACAGCATGCTTTTGAAACCATGTGGAAATTCTTTTATCATGGCACTAAAATATTGCTGTATAAGTTACACTTAGACAGGGACTCCTCGTGATATCCCCGGCATCGCCTGTCAGACAGAGGATGGGACAGAATCATCTGTGCAAAAAGAGAGGAGAGTTTGAGGCTGTCTTCCTGCCTCTGGCATTGCTCACATGCCCTGAGCTTCGCAAATGCGAATTGGAGCATTACAGGCCTGCACTGCTAAACCTGTCCCAAATCTGAGATTTTTTACCATCTTCGAGGATGATCTCAACCCCATTTCTTTAGTGTGTCCACAAAGATCAGAAACTATATCCATAAAGATCAGAAACTTTATAGTATTCCTTTCTTTTCCAGTTTGCAATGGCAGTCAGACAGTTTCAGAGTGATTTTAGTAGGAGATTAAAGTTTCAACACTGTTTTTAAGCATAGACTAGCCTTTAATCTCACAGAGGCTTGATATCACTGGATGCTTCTACTCCAATTCTCCTCTGCCCTGCATCATGTCCAGTCATTTAGAATGAGTGACATTACAAAAAATGCATTTAAAAGAAGACTATGAAAAGATAGGTAAGACTGCCACTTAACACTAATTAAACAAATGGTGAGGCTTTTGGTTCGATCCATCATCATTTAACAAATGACATTCCTAAAGAGCATCACATTTGAAATGGGTTTAAAGACTGAAAATGCTTACAGTATTAAATACTTTGGAATACTTTGTTATCTTTAAAATATTCAGACGGGTGGACCTGCTGTCATACATCAATTCTATTTTTACCAAGCCACATCAAGTTTGTATGCTTCAGGATAGGCTGTCTTCCAAATCAGGTTCCCTTTTTAGACACAAAAGTTGAGGAGAAAAACAGTGAGATTGGGGTAGGATTTTAAATGGATTTCCTAAGTCAAAGAAAGAAGATGAGTCTTTTTGTGTTTCTGTTTCACAATCTGATTTGTCGTGGGCAACCAGAGAAAAATTTTTGACATTTCATTTAATTTCTTCCTTTTTTTTTGACCAATGCATTTCTTCAAAGCAGCCAACCTTTATAAGCGTAGTGAAAATTACTAAGTAGCCATTACATAGCTGATCTTCTGGGCAGGGGAAATGTGAAAAAAGGTGAAATATTGTTTACCAAAGGCTAAAATCTTCACTAATATCATCTGATGGTGCTCAAGTGGCTAAGTTGGAAATATGCCGATTTATATACCAGCACAGATTTTGGTGTTATATTTCTGATTAGAAAAACCATGGAAGGTTGTTAATTGAGAATTTTCAGCTATGTTTTTTTACAATATTCTTTTTGGTGCTTTGGAAAAATATTTGCATTGTGGGGGCTTTTTTGTGGGTGTTGTGGGGTTTCTTTGTGGGTGATAGTCATACAGAAGTGTTCCTTTCAATAACTGTTTCTCTTGGCTTTCTTTAGTGAAAATCTTCAAAAGCACCAAGTGTTTTATGTAAAACCTAATCTGTCTTCAGTTTCATACATGCAAGTCGTTTAAATGCGTGTTTTACCTCTCTATTTAAGCATATAATTGTGTCTTCAGAACATATCACTGAGTTTAAAACTGACCAACCAATGGACTTAAAATTGCATCCTTATCTTCCACGTGGCATGTCAGCATCTTCCACTGGGAATATTTTATCCTGTATAGAAAATATTAGTCAGATATAGTAAATGCTTTACATAATGTTAGCATGATTTCAATGTTTTGTGCTCTGCTTTGAAGTGTGCTGTGAAGTACTGCTTGCCCTTGGGGTACCTGGTGTTCATGGCCATTGTACCTCCTCCCTACCTCTCACCTAAAGGCTGCTGCCGCCCCAACTTCTACAATAGGACAAAGATGTGGGAGGCCACTGGGTACAAAGATATTAGTAAGGACTGGGACCAGTGAGATGCTGAAGTCTCAGGTATCACCCAAAACTGCTGAAATGGCAAAAGAAGGAAGTAAATAATTTTTGTCTTCCTAAAGAGAAGAACAGTTTACTGTGCAGATTATTTGCATGCAATAAAAGTAATAGCTATGTATTTCAGTTACAGGTAAAAAGAAAAACTTCCATCTCAGGTTCTTTAGGTTTAGCATAAGCTATCACAGTGTTCTGTTTTTCCTTTGTACAGACAACATCAGCAAATCGGACCAAGTATTATGTGTCTTACCGTCGAAATGGCTTTGTACAGATGAAATTGCCAAAATATGCGTTGCCAAAAGTAAGTATAAATGTTTTTCTTTCTCTTTTTGCATTTATCATCTTCTCTTTCTACCTAAATTGGTTTTAGTCTTCTCTTTTAAACCTCATTTATCTGAGACCACAATTTCTGCTCGTATTTCTGAATCCCATTTGTGATATATTCATACCCTCCTATTTTTATTTTAATTCTATTAATGTAGTATTTGTAAACAATGGAGGACAAGAACATATTTTTCATCAGTTACTGCAACAGTTTTTGAGCTTTACTTCTGTGATGCAGTGCTACATACACAATGACAATGTATGGTGTAGAGCAAGTGTTCTTTCAAGAACCAATTACAGTTTAATTCCACATGGTGTTTTCTGGTATAGGCATGAATAGTAATATAAGAAAATTTTGCCACTTGATGGTGCTCTATTTCATTAAAGAATCCCCATGTGGACTTTAATTGCTTAATGAAATTGCAAGACTTGTTGAGAGGTTCTTTCAGTCTAGCATAACTTCCTAGTGACAGGGTTTCTGTATTTGCATAGTAAATCAACACTTAAGCACAGACAGATATTCAAATATGGTCTAACTGATGCAGTTGAATTTTTTGTGCTGCATACACTGTATTTCCTAACTTTACAGTCAGAAGGTAGAAGGCTTCTGCAGTCCTGAAGAAAAATTACTTAGAATTTTTAAAGACCCAGCTGGATGAAACCCTCAGTAACCTGCTCTGGCCTCACAGCTCACCCTGCTACCAGCAGGAGGTTGATCTGGAGGTCTTGCTTTTTCATGTGATTCTGTGTGATTCTGTCACTTACTCAGAAGAGAACTAAGAAATGTTTTCTTTGCATGCTTTGAATTGCACAGGTTTAATTCATTGCTCATCTAGTGAAGGACAGTAGAGTACAATGTATTTCCTTCTGCTGCTTATTGTTTTAAACAAAAGAATGTGCTTAATATCAGTTTTTTATCTTGAAGACTTCTGGTTTTAAACATGCAACATATTAACAGAATATCAAACCAAATCCCCAGATACTAGTTGAACAAGAATCTGAAACCTGGATATGCTTCTAGTAGCACTATAGAAATGGCTATCATCTATTTATCTCTCTATCTGTGTTGTCAAGAAATATACACCCAAGGACTGATATACAGATCAATCCTTCCACAAAATTATTTCCAGTGTTTTTAAGGCCTTCAAAGTAGCCTTTATGGTTTCTTGGGGGAAATTTTAATTAGCAAAACAGCAGGAGAATATCCAGTTTTAAATGTTAAAGAATAAAAAATGAGGACACCCCAAGGGACTACAGCCCATGGATCCCCATGCTGGGGCCAAAGAAAACAAGGAGCAAAGCAGGAAAGCAAAGAGTAAACAAGGAGCTTTTGACATATTCAAAAAGTGTCAGTCACAGCTCCCTGGTATTTCTGTCAGATGTAGTCTGGATTGTTTGAAATAGTGCAGCATGCCGGATTCTTTGTCTTGGAAAATATGTTTCTTTTTTTTTTTTTTTTTACTTAATAGGCAGATTACTCCAGGCTTGACAGAATAAATAAATTAGAAGTTAATGGTTTCATTTTGCATGGAGTCAGTACTACCTAGGAACAGGGTGACTGTGTCATTTGGAAAGGGATGTTTTTGTGCTGCTCCTAGTTCAGGCAATACCCAATGAGTGGAACAAAGTAAATGTTATCTCTTCAGCATTTTGACAGTGACTCCAGGAGAAGTTTCTTTGCTATCTGCACACAACGAAGTTGAAAATTTCACTAAGAGGGCCATGAAGCCAGACATCCATTAGAACAGTGGTGAATGTGAGAAATGTTGACCTTTTCTGAAAGAGATATGTTTTTTTAAAGTGATTTGGTGCCTTCGCATCACAGCAGAAATGTTAGATACTGAAGTAAATAAGAACACAGTTCTACAATGTTTCATCATGCTGTATTCCAGTGAGAGTTGTTCAAATGCAGTAGAAGTGGATCTTCCAGTCCTATTTTAACAGAATGGAAAAGACTCATATGAAGCAAAAACCTGATGAAATTTTGTAAAGAAGCAGGATATCAGCAAAGATGCTGGCACATTAAAAGTAAATCCAGATTATGTGACTGTGGAGTTACTTCTTTTGTGGTGGTAGGAGATAAACAGAATGGATGAATTTACGAAGGACCTTTTTTTTTTAAGATTGATTAAAAACAGCAGCTTTTGAAAGATCTGAGTTTCAGAGGGTTTTAAGTATTAGATTCTGCCTAACCAGGAGATGAAGCATGACTGTAATAGGCTATATTTCATTTTTGTCAAAAGAATGGAATTAGGTGTCAAAAAAATCTCTTTCCAAGTGATCTCTGTAAAGTGCTTCACGGCACGGGACAGAATTTTTGGGCAGTGATTGCATATAGGGAAGGAAAACCGTAGCCAAGCCAGAAGATACTACAGACTGGTCAAGGATGTGTGTAACAACATTAGGAGAGCTGTGCTGGAATGCCAGCCTCCAGCCTGAGGGAGCAGGGCTGGGCTCTTCTGATATTATTCTTTCACTGCACAAATGTGTTTCACAGTGATTTTACATATGGAGAGAGAATGACCATTTTCAGACTGAGTACTTAGAAAATGTTATTGATGTCTCATTTTCCTTTCAATATAAAGAGGTTGAAAATCTGCAAAAAAAATTATTCAGTTGCTTTGTATAGTTTTAATTTGCATTTGTGTTTGTATTTGCCCAAATGTACCCCCAAAGGAAAACCTAAAAAAGGATAGTTTGTCTTTGGACACATCTACAGTGCTTCGTACTTCTGAATGAAAGGCTGCTAAAAGCAACTCCCATCCAAGCTTTACCTCTGCTAAGTTTCTAGGCTCCAACTCCACAGTACCACTGAGATCACCTTTTTGTAACACATCATAGCTCTGTACATGTACAGAGAGAGCAGAGCCATTGGGGGATATCTAAGGAGCAGGATTCAGATAATTTTTTTAAGCTTTTTTCTGTACCATTGATAGATTTATTTTTTTTTTAATAGAATATTACTGACATTGCATGGAATCACACAGCTGTCTCCTGCATTTGACAGGAGTCAAGTGCCGGCTGCTCTCAGGTAGGGTGGTGGCAAAGGCTGGTGAGACCAAATTAGAGGTTGCCTCTACGCTCCCCAAAACAGAAGAGGAATTTTCACTCTGTTCTTTTAAAAATGAATTGTTTTTTACTTTTTTACTATATTCCATTTTACCAAGATTGCTTGTTCTGTGCTGCTAAAACTAGTTCAGAAGTTAGTAACTTGTAGGAAGGCAGTACCAAAATCAAGCCAAGAGCAACAGGATTGCATTTGTGTGTCAAGTTGGCTGATTAGGCATGCAGGAGTGTTCCAGTGGGACCCAGGAATCCTCTTTGGGCTGTTTTGATCCTGGAGCAGTGGTTCAGCTGCCACTGCAGGAAAAGCAAGTGTGCCCAGGGGCACAAGCTGAAACCCCTTCCAGTGTCAGCACACTTGCATTGTATAAACATTCCTGCAGCTGTCACTGCCCTTGTCTTGAGAAGTGCAGTGTGGAGAGAGTGGAGTACATTGGGTCTGGTCCTTATTCACGATTTTGAGTCATACTCTAATGTGGGTACCAATAAAACTGGGAACTACTTCATATTGGGAGTTTAAGCAAAAAAAAAAATTGTTAACAAAATTCCTGACCAAACCAAGGAATCTGCTACAGATTATGACAGTTTTGCTATTGCAGTTTGGGAGAACTGAATTATTCTGAGTTCCCCTCCCACCTCTGTTAAACTCCAGTGACAGTGATGTCCTTTTATGAACTGATAGAAAGCACTGATTGATTCTGCATTTGTTCATGCCAGCTACAAAATCTTAATGATGCAAGAGCTCTATTGTCTGTTGTATCCTAATGCAATTCAGAAAGTTTAGTTTTGAAAAGATATGGTGTGGAAAAAACTTCTTTCATCTATTTTATCTCAGTATGTATTTTCAATCTTGTGAAATAGGCAAGAATGTAAAATTTTTCAGGTAACCAAGATAAAAGGAATTATAGGGGGGCAATGAATAAAAATAAAAGAAGAAAAAAATCCTATTGCCTTAGAAACAGGTTAAAGTCTGTAATTTATTCATGGTAATATGAATCTCCCATACATGCCTTTTATCAGATCCATCTATTCTTTTTGATTATCACCTAGTAACCTTAAAACAGGCCCACCTCTTCCTTGCCTCAGTCTGAGATACACATCACTGCTTTAACCATAGGCTTACTTCCATTTTTCTGTATCATTCAATAAGATGTAAGACTGTCCTTAAATGGGTCCATTCCTTAACAGCAGAAATGGTAGAAGAAGATTCCTGCAACCTTTTTGCCAGCGAAGTTCCCTTGAGCATTTGGCTGCATGATGGCTGGATTGCAAACTATTGAGTCTATGACAGTGCATTTAGCAAGGCTTTTGGTCTCTCAATAATTGTTTTTCCACATGGGAAGCTCCTTCACTACCTCTACCACTTGCCACTCTGGGAGGCTTTGGCTGAGGTTGTTCCCGTGTGCCAGGCGGAGGAGCAGTTTGCAGCTGTAGCAGGGCTACTTTTCCATTCTTGTGAAAGTCCATTGGAATAGCTGTTGAACAAAGAATGAAGGAGAACAAAGTACAAATGCAGGTGGCAGTGGCATTTGATGCAGGAGAAGTATTCCTTCCTCAGGCAGTGTCATGACAGTAGCCAGTGAACTTGTTCTGTAGCAGCTGTCTGACTCCCTGGTTGTACAAATCCATCCGAAGTGGATTCAAGGAACTGTTATTTTTTTCACAGTGCAACTTTATATTGATTTCTCTCCTTTCCCTGTTTTACTCAGCCAGGCAAGGAAGATTAGGAGGATTATCTTTGCGATATGTGCCATCCAGTTACCTTGATTGTGCTTGAGAGATTATGGGGGCATAAATGTGGTACATCTGGAGGTCAAGGCTGAAACTACACATCCTTGAGTGCTTACATCTGTTACACTTCTGATACATTTACTCCTCACGATTCTCTGTTTAATTCATCACTTGCTGCATGTTAACGGTTTGCTCAACCACAGGATTCAAAGATTGCAAAGGGGCAAAATTCTGACATCGAACTGAAAATTGTAAGATTTGAAAAACAAGAATTTTGAGGTTCTCTTCTATTTGCCTTATTGACTGAAGCACCACAGTCCTACCTGCGTAGCATATCCTGGCTATGCTGAACCTGGCTTACTGTGTTTTCACTTAATGATATTTTCTATGTCATCAGCACGTTTTAGACTAAGGAGCACTGGTTTGCAGTACAATCCTTGTCATCTTTTATATCCTTTTGTCTTCAGGCTGTAATTGCAGTTATTTGTGTCGTAGGATTTCTTATCACAGTAATATGGTAAAGCATACTGAGCATTTCCTGAATATAAAATTCTCTAAAGTATTTGCAGACTTATACGCTGTTCAGTTACTAAATGTAGATGGTGTGGGGCTATATATAATGGAAATAATGCATTTCTCTTCCTTTCCTCCTTTAAACTTCTTTCCTTTCTCTCTGCTATGCACAACTCCCCCAAAACCCAATTCTGTTAACTGTTTGATGGGTTTGGGCTTCTTGACTAACTTTTGATTGTGTGTTCGTTCAACCTTCTGTGAAAACAGACTTGACTGCATTAAAAGCAGATAGTTTTGGAAAGACTGATCATGTTTGTTAGAACTAAAGAACTAAAGAAATTATTCTTAAGCAGTATGTGTGTTTTCTAGAAGTAAAATTTGATTGTGGCTCTGTACTTGCTGGAAGAGTTCTTGGATGCTTGTTCTCCAGGTCATGGGTGAATATACATAGTTCATTCAATGCCGTGTGTACACCCTCAGACTCATTTATTTTATCTAACAGAACAGGTCTACCCATGTGATATGAAGTTTCTTTGAAGTGGTGCTCATCTTTTGGCACAAGTTGGCCTTATGTATTTATCTAATTATTTTCAGTATCACTTTGAAACTGTCTTTGTGTTTATTTGTTTGTTAATTATGTTTTCTGCTACTGATGTAAGGTACAAACATAGCAGCTTATAAGTCCCTGAGAGAGCAGGAGTGATATGACTTGTCACTGGATGCCTTGTTTAATGATGCCAATTTTTAATATGCAGTCTTTGATCACTTTCATGATTCATTTAGCATTTTTTATAGAAAAGTAATTCTGATTCAACAGATCTCCAGCTGTCCTTAATTCTAATTCCATTATCAAACTGAAATAGTTATTTGTCTGGAAAATGCTTACTCTCTTTAACATAGTTATGAAATTTTAGCTCTTGAATTGAAAAACGAAACCACAACCAACCAACAACAACAAACACAAAAAACCAACCCAAACCAGCAAATAAACCCTCAAAAACAAAACCCAAACCCCCAAATCCTGTCTTTTAGTGATATTTCTAATTGTATGTGTAACATTTCAAGTAATATCAGTAAAGTATAAGTTTTACTTCCCTCTGTTTTCACAGGATCATAGACAATAGACATGGAAAAGATCTTGAAAGGTCTTTTACCAAAGCATGGTTATCTGCCTAAACCAGTCCTGGCATATGTTTTTCTAATCTGTTTTTAAAAAGTCCAAGAATGAACGTTACTTTACCTCTCTTAACGTTTTTCCTCAGTGTGTATGACCAGACCCTACTAGACAATGGTATTCTCATGTCTAACCTGTATCTCCTTAGATGTAGTTTATACCCAGAATTTAACTCCAAGTAGACTCAGAAGACATTTAGTCCCGCTTTTCTTGGGGTGTTTGTTTACAGTATTTAAGGACTGTTTTCCAGCTACTCTCATCCAACCACAGGGAAATGATTCTGTGGACTTGACTGGATAGTGGATTTTAGAGCACTTTGCAGGTTTCTTTGGTTGCATCTATAGGTGGACCTATCCCTGGCCCTGGGTCTGTCTACTGCCTTGGACCTATGAGTTGTTCCACAGATTTTTAGTGATAAACATACAGATTTCTGTGCTTTGTGTGGTATAACGTAACCCAATGAAGAGAGAAGGATGAAGGAAACATTGTGACAAAGGAATTTGAAAAATACAGTGCACAAGAAGCACCATAATAAACAGAACAGAGAAATCTCATGGGGGCTTAGAGGTTAAAAAAAAAAAAGATTTGGACGATACAGCTTGTAAGTAGCATGTCACAACTGTACAAAAGCTTACAACCTAAGAAGAGGAGATAAAGTCAATGGAGAATACTAGTATTTGGGAATCATAGTCTATTGTTGTGATCTTTGCAAAAACAGAGAGAGAGAAATGTGCAAATGGCAAGAGCATGGACAGCTGGGCCAGTAAAACATGGAACAGAGCAGGCATGGCAGACTTGGTAAGACAAAAGTAAAGTAGTGGAGGTTAGAGAAGGGATGTCCATGGAGGAATGAGCATGCCACAGAGGAAACTGCATGGCTTCTATGGCAAATTGGGAAAAGGATTTTTCCTTGGGACATCTGGAAGGGTATGGACTCTCATTTGAACTTGGAAAGGAGAGGAAAGTACAAGAGCTCAAACACTGAATGTATACAAAAATGCAGCCTGGAGATAAACAAAAATCTCCATAGAGGCAATAAGGAATGTTTCAAATCCAGAAGATCTCTAACATCAGTAAAGAAGGTCTTTATAAATGACTGAATAAATTGTGTGTGAATAGCATAATTATAGAAAAATTAGATGATCAGTGAGACTTTGAGTAGCCTGCAGAATGTGGAGAGAGAAAGCAGGAGGGCCAGCAAGAAGGCAATTGCAGTAGTCCAAGCGTGAAATCATAAAAGAATAAATGCTTTCCTTATAGAACCTGCTGAGGTTACAGCCTGAGGTTGTATCTGTGTCCGTGAATTAGATAAAGCAATAAAAACTTGCATTCCCTCCATCAAGGTATTTCTTTTTTTTTTTCTCAGATGTCCTTTCTAGTTAACTCTTCAGTGACAGTAAATTCTGTCTAGCAATATTGGCTGATGTCCCCTCTTTATGTGCTTCTCATCTGTTCTACCGAGTGGGTAGCTGGGATGAAGGGTTGGACTTGGCACACTGACGACTCATTCCCTGTATTTGTCAATCAATTTCTTCTTCTTCTTTTTAAATTCATCCTTTGGTACAGGAATAGTACAAGATTGACATGACCATTTAGCTTTGTTTTAGCTTGATTTTCAGCAGTCTATGTCATCCAGGAGTTTGAAACATAAGTTTAAGAATTGGACATGAAATTTGCAGTTTTTCTTAGATCGTCAATTACTTTTCCCAGAGGATCATGTCAGAAAATGCTGGGCAGGATTGTTGCAAGGTAGTATAACTGAAGGACTGCTTTGCTTCTTGAAGGAAAAGAAATCACTGTGAAAGGAAAAGAGCTGTAAGGCTGAACTGGAAATCTGAAGTGTAAATTCTGAATGGAAGGAATAAAGTTCAAGGCAGTGCAAGGGCAATTTCACTTGCTAAAACCAGGATCTCTTAAGGTCTTGCCTCAGCAAAGCTGGCATCCAGCAGTCTGAGCAGACAAACTTCTTTATTGGTAAGTCACTACCAAGAGAAAAGTGATGCAGTAAACTTCTGCAGTCCAACCCCTCCTTTCTTCACCTGACCCCTACAATCTGCCCAAAATGAATCTTCCTGTCCTTGTGCACTACATGTTTTGGCTCTTTGCACCTTGCTTCTGATGGCTTGGCTGCTCCTACCCCACCCTGGCAGAGGAGACCCGCAGCTGCGCCCATCCCCCAGCTCTCACCTCTGCCACCATGAGCCACCCTTGCATCCACTGCCACCCCTGGAGTTTTGCATTTGTCTGTGGCACTGTATAAATGTTTTATTATAATAATGTAGATAATAATTTTTCTGAAAGCTCCTGACTTCACAGGTGGTTAAGGGTTTTCTAGAGGTTTTCACACAAAACCCCTCAACTCTTTCTGTATTCTTTTTGATTCTGCTTCATTTCCATCTTTATTATCAGATAATCATGGGAACTTTCCTTACACTGCAAAAGAAGAGGTGAATTTAGTACAGAATGTGGTGTGGTGTAGTGTGGGCTACCAAGCTTCATGTTGTCCTGGTTTAAGACAGGAGATGAAATATTCTGTACATTTAAGAGGCTTTTAAAATAACCTTTTGGGAGCAGTTGCTGTGTTTTACTGGCAATTCTGCCAGACTTTCTGCTTCCGAGTAATTTTTGAGAACAAGAAAAAAGAGAACTACTCATGGAATGCTAAACAAAAATCTACTTTAGTACATAGTTCAACATGAAAGTCTTTAAAAACAGCATTGAGCTGTCATTGATGGAAAACTTCACTTACGTTCTTTTGTGTTGAGATGTGTCACACATGCAAAAGTACTTTAAATTTAATTGCATTATTAGTGTTTAATAACCATCTTCTGTTCTTATTAAAAATCTTTCCATTGTATTATTTTACTTCTATTCATGTTTTTTTTTTTAATCTAAGTGCCTCAGTCACATCATGCATGTTTCCTAAAGTGTGACTGCCACGCTTTGGTGAGTATTCAGTGTTGCTCTGTTACTCACATTTTCTTCAGTCTTACTGGATTCTTAAGAATTTGGTTTATTTCTCTCTTAGAATTCTACAAAGTAGTTTTCTTGCTTTATTTTAATTTTTTAAAGCAAATTCATCCCAAACTCATATTCTCTTGACATTTTGGTAGCTTTATTTAATATTCACTCCATTGCCTTAGTATTTTTCCTCTAATAAGGTGACCAGAACTGGATACAGTATCCCAGTTAAGTACCAAGGTCATAAAGAGCTTACAAGCTTTCAGTTTCTGTGACTAGATATTATTTCTTATGTCATCCCAACATCTGCCCTTATGCTACCATATTCTGTTGCAAACTCACATCCTTTTATTCTGTTTGCTAAGCTTAGTACAGTGTTGCTACTTCCTGATTTATTTCTTCTGTTTAATGTTAGTGTTAAATTGTTTTACCCAGCTGTGCATTTTTTTGTATGAGATGTTTGGAGTGAAGAAGCTGGGAAAACTGAAAGCAAGCTGTTGTAAAATCCATGCCTCAAATTCTTGGGTAATGAATGCAGAATATTGACTCTCATGTTATTGCTGTTGAATATTTAAGTGGTTTTACGTACATAGATAAATTACTGTTATGTACTATATATAATACACATGAGCTGTGTGCATGATATGCACTACTTCCTATGTGTAGCTGTTGTAAATTATATCTGATCCTCTTTGGGTTACGCTATTTTTTATCTAGTTCTTATTTCTCTAGATACCTGAGGATTATTTGATAGATTAGCTGTGTTAATGTTGTTTCAGTCGTTCACTTCTTTTTTTCCTTTCCTTTTTTTTCCTTCTTTTCAAGAAGTCATTTCCCACTTAAGTCAAAGCAGATCTCAGCTTTTGCACATTCACGATTTTGGTCTTTACTAGGCTGGTTTGCGCTGCAGTCAAAAGGCAGTGAGCAACGGAGCTCCCTTGGAACAATGGGATATAGTATGTTAATTAGTATTGTATTAGGAGGTTATTGTTATTAAATGTTCTGATGTTTCCCTTCTCCTGCCCAAGTTATTGTTTGTAAAATAGAAATGATGGAAAAATTAGTACTTTTGTATCTTATTTTCCTACAGGATTTACAAATAATCAGTACAGATGAAAACCAAGTTTTTGTGGCTGTTCAGGAGTGGTACCAGACAGACACATACAACCTGTACCAGTCTGACCCACAAGGTGTTTACTACTCTATCCTGCTGGAGAACGTCCGGAGCACGAAGCAGCCAGAAGAGAATGTCCTGATAGATATCCTGGAGGTAGATCTTTACCTCTTCCCTTGTGTGTAGTCTATTTGAAGGAGATGTTTATTAATATTTCGATTATGAGTATAATTAATTTTCAGTTATATTTAATGTAAAAAATCTAGGATTTTTTTCTTATTGTTAGCACCTCATTACTACTTAGTTGTTTCCCTCTTACCCTACTGATGTGCTGTGTACTCTAAGAACTAGATTCTTGGGATGAGATTCCATAGATGTCCAAGTCCAAATTCTTTTTTTTTTAAGTTATTGAAAAGTGAAGACAGCAGCACAATTTATTATTGAAGTCAGAAGTTATGCAGCTACCTGTGTACACCTTTTTTTCTTTTAGGTGACTCAGTGATGCATTGCCTGGTTTAGAGCAGGACATCCTTTAGCCAGTAGGGTTTTACATAGTAATCCTGTGAGCCTTGTGCTAGGTTGTGTCAGCTCTGAAAGGCGAAGAACCAACAAAATTAGATATTGGGCAGCAAATCCACTTGCTTTCAGTAGGTGTCTTGTGCCAACAGCATTTTCTGTGAGACAGACTCTTCTGTAAACAAATTTATCTTGTATTTTAACATCAGTGCACTTGGCAAAAATAAAAGACTAAAGAATATAGTGTTTTGGAAGAGTACTACAGACTGTTATCAACTCCATTCCTGCTGATAGAATGGAATTTCAGTGTAATGTATTTCAATGTAATAGGGTGTACATTTGCTCTGGTTCTGTTCTTTCGTGTAGCACATAGTATTGGCTGTTATCAGAATATTAAACTAGTGGAGCTTTGGTCTGACCCAGTTTGTCCCTCATTACACTTTAATCTGCCTGGTGTTAATATAAAAACAAAACAAAACAAACAAACAAACAAAACAGCAACCAAAGCTCTTTGGCAAAAGTTTGTAGTAATTCTGGATACAAGGCACACACTGACAGAACTCTTAAATAGCTGTAATTAGACTCTTCTTGGTGAGGGAAAATGATAGTGATTTTTTCCTCCTTATCTCCTCCATCTTTCTTTCACCTTTTGTTTCTAAATATCTGTAGTAAAACTATCAGGTTTCTCATTACCAATGATTATTTTCTAGGCTCTACCTTTTTTAGAAATGAGGCTTCCTAATGAGTGAAGCTACACACGGTGTGTAGCCACATTCCCACAGAGTGATTTATTGGCAGCATTAGTTTGCAGCCTTTTACTCCTGCTCACTCCTGTGGGATGCAAAGCTAAAAGGCTAAAAGGTGCAAACTCTACTCCTTGCATCACCTGTAGCATGCAATTTCAGATAAGTTGTACAGAGATGCTACCCCTGGCTGTCCTTTTGTCTACAAAAGTTATTAACTTAATTCAGTTACACTGATTATTTCGTAATTTCCAAATGTTACCGAAGGCATATTAGATAATGTGATCCTAGATTATTGTGTGTGCTGGATCAATTTGTAGGGCTACATTAAAAAGAAAATTTACACATGAGAAAGAGTAATTGAAGGAGCCACAATGAAGCCACACAATTCAATTTTTTTGAGCTGTTTTTGAAATAGAGCTACAGTATAGGAGAACACTTTTATTTGCATACAGTAAGAAAGCCCACAGCTTCCAGAGAGCTTGTATGATAAATAATTAGTGTTCATCTTGTTTACTAGAATGTGATCAAGTACTCATGATGTATGGGTTATATACCCAGTATAAAGGCTAATAAATAGAACACATATTGCAGTCCTTGAGGATGGGATATTTTTTGGTCTAATCTGGGTTACAATGGCTGACAATTTCTCTTTCCACTAGTGTATAATTCTCCTTAAAATTTGCACTGTTCATCTTCGTTATCCTCTGCTGACCCCACTTCATCTTTTACTTGTACATCTGCTATAAAATCTTTAATAGGTGTCTGCCTCTCTGTATTCATTTTCTTTTATATGCTTTATCTTTTTTGCACCGTATTTCTTTTCACATTGCATGTGTGAAAGGGGAATAATTCCCAAATACTTAACCAAAAAAAAGTTAAGTATTAATTGACTGACCAAAAGGAGCATGCCCTTGAAATATGTGACTGTATGCAAGGGGCATGTCCTTGAAATTATATCTAGTGTTGCCGATGTGAACCAGTCAAAAATTTGCAGAATGGGTATACTATTGTATACTTCTAGATTTGTTCTTGCTGTGACTCCTCATATAGGTAAGAGCTACACAAGTTGCAGTAGACATTCTTCATGCCTTTTTTCCCCAAACAACAAATCATATATATTTAAAGTTTAATCACAAATATGTATTATATAGCAGTAATTTCTGCATTTCAGTAACTGCGGCTAATAAACTCTGTGGGGCCATCTGAACTGTTCTTCTTGCTACCAACTAGTACAGAATATTGTTTGGCTGTAAAATCAGAAATGTAACAATCAGCGATTAATGTGTCACAGTGTCACAGCAGAAAACCTGGTCAGAAAATAGGTTTATAAGGTGTTGTAGAAAATAGGTGCTCTGAAAGTCCAAAGAAAATCAATGGAAAGGTGCTTTTGAATTTTCTTGTGATTATCTGTCTTGAGTAGCTGCTGGAGTGTTCATCAGAGTAACTGAGCACTGCACAATGTTGTAATGTCTTCTTTTCCATACCATCTTATTGTTAATCTTTTCCCTTCTTCATAGGAAGATACTAATCTCCCAATTTTAGATTAGGGAACTGAGTCAAGGAGTAGAAAGTACAGAAGAAATTGGGTGCATTGGGATCACAATCTAATGCAGAAGATAGATCTGACATAAAGCACTTACAATATTTACAGAAAGAGTCAGGTGTGTATTTGCATAGGCCACAGGACAAATGAAATAGAAAGTGCTACAGCAGAAGTGAGGTGTTTTAAAGCTGCCATTTTTTACATGGTATAATTTTATATTAGTTATTGGTTTTTAGGCTAATGCACCACTCTGAACATCATACTTCTGAACTTGCTCGGAAAATGGATACCTGAAACCTATTTATTATTTCAAGCAGAGTTTTTGCCTTTCATTCAAAATACAACTGCTGTGAAGTGCTGGTCAGCTTTTATCTTTTAAAACAGCAGTGAGAGAAGTTAACTGAGACACTAGAAGAAATGTTTTCATAACCTTTCAATGTTTGATAGATTCAAACACTTATGTCCCATATTCTAGAGAGGAGAAGTTACCCTAGAGCTTGGTTAGATTAGAGATGAGAGTGAGAATGGAGAAAATTTTAGCCTGACTCTCATTTGATGATTACATTGAATGATTAAATATTCATTAAACAAGAATGGGGGGGGGGGGAAAGAGAGAGAGGAAACAAAAGTATTCATGATGCAGCACTGTTTTTGCCATCCATAAATGAAGAGGGAAACATCAGCTGCAGTCCCTGACCTAATTATTGTTTAAATATTTAATATTGTGTTCACTGGAAGAAAGACACACATAGAATTTTTACCCCAAGTCTGCCTTCCCACGTAAATGTTTGAACTGCCAAGCTTTTCATGGCTGTGCTGTTTCTCAAAGGTAGAATATGTAAAAAAGCCCTAGCAAGATGAAAATGCTTTTAAAGTAAGGAAAGCAGGTTCCTCGTTTCTTCCCTTCCTTTCCTTTTTCACCTGCACTGCTAAGTAGTTGACTTTTATGGTGTGTTTGACTTGGAGGTAGTTCTGAGCTTCCAGCATTCTGGATAAGTAAGCCAACCATATATGCATGGGGTTTAAGGAAGAAGGAGATCATGAGAGAGCAGGGTATTAAAATGACTATACAAAATTTTGTTGTATAAACTTAAATATTTTTCCAAGTTTTAAGCTGTTACAATAACCAGCAGAATATTTTTATTCTCTGTAGGTTTGGGTCAGTTCCAATATTTATAAACAGTGAGTATCAAATATGTAGCCTGATGTTAGGGATGCCTTATCTTCACCCTGAATGTAGACTTCTGTTAAGTGGAGTTAATAACTGGTAGTTGGAAAAAAAGAGAACAGTAAATATTTCAAATAAAAAATTAAAGTTCAAGAATGTCATCAAGAGACAAACATTCCTGATCATTCAAAGAGCTGGCTATCTTGTACATTTATTTGTAATGAATGCTTTGGTTTTGTTATGTGCCAGCACCCAAGGAGATTAACAAGCTCTACTGTGCTGGAAATGGTATATGAATTGATACACATTTCCAGAATTTTTTAAAAATTCAAGAGATCTCATAAGTAATCACAAGGGAAATAAGAGCACTCTTAAGGAAACCTTCAATTTTAATACAAGATCTTATCTCATGCCCTTGGGTGGAATATATATTAATATGTTAATAACATAAATGTTAGGTCTAGAACTAAACATATTAAGGTGCAATTACTGTCAGGTTGATTCTAAAAATTATCCCCATTAACTTTGACACTTTGAGTTGTAATAATTTTATGATACAGGCTGTTTTGAAATAAAATAACAGCCCAAGGGAAGAGTGAACCTGTAAACCTTTTTTTTTCAACTTTTTTTTTTTAATTCAGTGTTATTTTAAAGGATATTTTGTTGTTGTAACCTATTTGTGTACTATTCACATGACATGGGTCAAAGGACTTCAGTGTTAAAGTCAGGTGGCTGTTAAAAATTGCTTACATCATTTGTAGAATAGCATTTTAGAGATGTCCATATTTTAAAAAATGCAGAGCTGTAATTTTAACAGTAAGGCCATGAAATGGTAATTTTTGTATTTTGCTGTATAAACTCTATGTAATTTGTTTAGCCTTTTGACACTGAGAGAATTGCATATACTTTTTAAATAGACTTAGAAATACAAGTCAGTTTGTAACTGTCCTCCCCTTCCCCCTTTCTCCCTTTCCTCTTGTCTTTTTGCCTTCCTTTTATATTTTTAAGGTATCATTAGCTTTCTATTCAGTTTCCAGGAGAAACTACCTGAGATACAGCTCAGAGCCACAAAAGAGCAGCTAATCAGGGATAATCCTTGTTGAAAAAATGTGTATGTGCTGGATATTAACTTCTCTCCTGTATGCTTCAGGTCAGAGGTGTAAAAGGAGTCTTTCTGGCCAACCAGAAAATTAATGGGAAAGTTACGACTCTGATAACCTACAACAAAGGCCGTGACTGGGATTTTCTAAACCCTCCAGACATTGATATGAATGGCAAACCTACAAACTGCAAACCTGTAAGTCGTTCTTTTTTGTCTATCCTCTCTATAAAGTGCACAAGAATTATCTGTATGGTAGGATGTGCAATAGTTCCAACAGCCCGAGAGCTTTATGCTGAGTTCACCAGCCAAACTCGAAGACAAATCTACTTGTATTGCATGAGCTATGGTTTCACAGGCTATTAGTCCTGTCATCTTGTAGAGTGAGTAGTCAGGGCTCTCTGTTGCACTTCATTTCGTATTTTAGGTCACTTTGACACAAAGAGGACTTTTTTTTTTTGTGTCAACCACACAACCCAGTTCAGAATAATCATGACAACAGTCATTTGTGTCTGGATATAAGGGTCACATAATGAGTTACATAGAGTTTATCAATAATTTTTCTCTTTTCATCTTTCATATTTTTTTCATATTAAATCAAGGTTCCCTGTTAAAGGGGACTTCTTACAGTTGCTTGAAAATAAATACCACAGTAACCTGCATGAAAAAGTCCTTTCTTTTTGTAAGACAATGTTATTTCTGTTTGTTTAAATGTACCAGCTACCCATAGTGTTTTGTTATTTGCAAGGCTATACTGAAAACCTTGTGTTTTTCTCACTGACTCTCTGCTCCTGGGTACTCAAAGCTCTGCATTGGTGGGCAAAATAAATGCTTGTGGTCCTGCCTCTGCCAGAGCTTTGTTCCCTCTCCACGTAGCAGAAGTGGAAGGCTGGAGCTGCCGGTTCCTATTTGAAGAGTTCAAGACTGTGCTACAAGGTTCAAGTCTGCAGGGCTTGATCCAGATCAAGCCGAGACGAGTGGAAAGATCGCAGTGGCAGTGGCTCCCAGGTGGTGCTGGCAGCCTGCTCCTGGTAAAGCTCATGGCTGGAGTTGCTGTGAACAATATGACCTTTGAGTGCCACTACACAAAGGGCAAGAAATAGTAAGTTGCTTAGCAAGGAGAGATGATGTGACCAAAAGTCATTAAGCTGTTTTTCATACCACTTTTTACTAAAAAAGACATTTTCAGTCCAAGCAGTTGTTCTTAAACATAATTTTACCGGTTACCTGGGACCAACAAACGTGCAATATTTGTTGCTGTTAGTTAGCATTTTTAAGCAATTATTCTGGTGGAAGGGGGTTTTATTCAATAATTTCACACAAACTTCTTTGAGTTTGGAAATCTTTTTGTTGAAACAATGGCACACTGCACAGACATCATCAGTGATTCTTGTTAGAGAGTGAAGGTTGATATTTCAGACTGGAATTTGGCGCCATGGGAAACAGCCATTCTTTTTCTCTGTGAAGACAAACATTGCTGAAGCTGCTCTCTCTCTCTGGGCTTTCATTATTGTAGGAGTATAACTGTTAGCCATTATTTGTAAAACCTATTGTCTTCTTCTTCCCCCCTCAAAAGCCTGATTGCTACCTTCACCTCCATCTCCGGTGGGCAGACAATCCCTACGTGTCGGGAACAGTCCACACGAAGGACACTGCACCAGGGCTCATAATGGGGGCAGGTAACTACATGACATTGTGTTTTAAGACCTGGAATGTGGCAGTGGCTCTTTGTAGAACTTTTGGTTTATAAAAATATGATGCTATGAATGTTGCCAAAATAAGGCTTTCCTGCAGAATAATCTTTTAGGGAATCTCTTGATCGAACAATTAAATAAAACTTAATTGAAGGCCCAGAGCTGTATCTTTTCAGGCAGATCTATAACACGTTCCTGTATACATTATGCTTTGCTGTGCTGTGTAGTACCTCCTTCCCTATTAGTGCAGTGTGGAGGTGTGATGGTGGCTGAAGGACATATCCTGAATTCTTTTTCTCTGGAAGTGACGTGTAGGGCCTCCAGCATCATGAATTGCCCAGCAAAACTGATGTAAACGCTGGCCAAGCCTTTGTTTTTAAACCTAGATACAGATAATTTGTCTTGCAATTTTTATTAGTTCCTTTCTGCCTAAAGAGAGAGAAATTGAAAGAGACCTGTGTGTCTCTGTGTTGGGAACAATGCTGGTTGTGGTTTCTCCATTATAACATACATATGGAGTCATGTCACTCTGAAGTGGCATTTAATGAAATAAATTCCATTGCAGTATTGAGCTCATCAAGAAAAATATTTGCGTAACTCTGTTTTACTTTGTATCCTTGTGATCCATCTCTTAATTTTATTTAATCTTCTGTTTCTTTGTTTCAAATTATCAAGTCGTTATCTGTTCTAAGCACTTTTTCAAATTGCATTATTTTATTCTTGTGTTATGGATTATGTTTAGGTGGAGTGCTACATTCTCTTTTCATAAAAGTATATCTGTTTTTAATGAATAATGGCTTCTGCTTTAGCTTACACTGGTCTCTTGCGAAGAGTTTATTAAATTGAAAATTTCCTGAGAATATCAAGGTGAGCATATTTGGTGTTTAAAGAGAATGACAGCTGGCAGTATTTCCATGTAACTGAAGGTTTCAAGTTTCTCCCTAGTGTGAAGGGAGTTTAAAGTATTTTACTGGAGACAGACCTACCTGGTGAAATGCTGCTATGTTTTTATTGATACAAATGAGACTAAGAATTTATACAGTGCCCTTGTAGATAGATTTCTAATATGTGTTCAGTTCACATTTTATGAATTCAAATATTTCAAAAAATAACATCCATTTCAGATGTCTTCTTTTTACATAAAGGTACTCCAAAAGTAGATTCTTAATTTTAGCCCCATCGTATTGTGCCTAAATGCTTTCCAGTAGCAAATTAAGCAATGAGATTTAATTAATTAGTCCGTTACTCCTATTTTGTTTTTCTTTCTTCTTGCACTATAATTTGATGTGTTGAACTGATCTTTTGATGGGGATTTGTAGAGGTTTTTTAAGTCCACTCTTCTCTGAGACAGTATTAGGGAGGGCAGGTTGTAGAAGTGTATTTTGCCCTTAACTCCTTTCTAGAGTGAGGTGAGATTTTATCGCTGTCTGTCTCTTACTGTGCCAGGTAGGTAAACTTGTCAACAGTTTTCCTCCATGTGATCATGAGGGAGTGTTTTTGATAACATCCAAATATCATTAGGAACTGAACTAATATGTTAAATCTGACTTGGTTGCAAAGCAACCTATAATAATGGCCAGTCTTCGCGAACGAAGATTTGGGGAAAGGTCTTTTACTTTTCCAGCCTGCGCAATGGATTTTTTTGGTGAGACACAGCCTGCGCTGAACTGAGCCCACCCTTTAATCCTAAGGTTCATCTGCCGGGGCCAAGCACGCTTGGACAATGGCAGTGAGGTCCTCAGGACGTAGGTTTGTGTAGAGTGACCTTCTCATAGATGGATGGCCTTACAGGGCTAACGGGTTCCATCTGCCCGGGGAACTGGCTGGGATTCGAACCTGGGTCGCAGAGGTGAGAGTCCTGCATGCTAACCACTAGGCCACCAGGGGTCCCCAAAGCAACCTATAGTGTAATGGGAATAGCATAGCAGCTGGCTAAAAACCCGGGATGGATGGTGTGAAACTGGGAAACATTTGCCTGAGAGTAGTACATCCTTTTTCTTGTAGGTCATGTAACTGCAAACAGAGAGAAGGGACTTCTTTTGTAGCCTTAAACATTTTATAGAGCAACTGCATCCCCTTGCCAACAGATGACCTGAATCAACTCTGATTTTGACTTGCATTTACGTTATTTGGATGCTCAGGTCATCTGGATTCAGTGCATATGTTCAGTCTTACCTGGCAAACCTGATATCCCTGTAAATTTACACTTCTTATCAGAAATACTTTACATACAGAGAGCTTAAATTTCCTTTGGCCTGACCCTT
Source organism: Neopelma chrysocephalum (assembly GCF_003984885.1). Lineage (NCBI taxonomy): Eukaryota > Metazoa > Chordata > Aves > Passeriformes > Pipridae > Neopelma > Neopelma chrysocephalum. Next base: position 2,271,189 of record NW_020897731.1, on the reverse strand, counting down.
GAAACTGATAATCCTATGCAAATCGACACAAGTACTATGTTCTTAGCACATGCAGAAATCAGATTATTTGGGCCACAACACATATTATTGGAATTTTAATGTTAGATTTAGAGAGAGCACATCTCTCGAAATGACTGAAGGTGATAAAGATCTGTGAATGTCAGCTGATCGCACCATGTCTAGGAACCATCAGTGCCTTGTGCTGAAAAAAGGGAAATGTATTGTGAGGGTGAAGTAGGTAAATAATTGCCAACAGAGAGATGAAAATATTAATACTCTGTCAAAATACTGTACAGCGACCTTATTAATAAGAATGTATACAATTCTGATAATAAATTTTCAGGACCAGTGAGCAGGTGCTAAGAAGACCTACTTGGCAGTTGATAGAAATAGAGAATATTTACAAGAACCCCATTAGCTGAGAAAAATAAAGGACAATAAAGAAAATGGGGTTTTTCCTGAAAGTGTAACCATGGGGTAGAAACAAGTAATGCAAACAAGTGGATACGAGCTAGAAATATGGATTCTAACCATGAGAACCATGAGGTTCATGGTCTCAATTATAGCAGTGTGGCTATCAATCAAAAATAAAAAAAAAATTCCTTTAACATGGAGTTTGGCTTTTTTGTAGAAAGTGTATACAGCACAGCTGCTTGTGGTAATGGAAAAGCTAACCTGTGACTTAAGGACAGTTTTGATACTGTGCTTCAAAATCAGAGCTCAGAGACTACTGAATACTGTTTTAATTAAAAAAAAAAATTAAATGGTGAACAGCATTAACACCTAGAGCATTTGGGAAAATACAGTAATGGGATTTTAAAATTGCATCTTTTTAAACTCATATTTACAAATAAAAATTCTACTCTATTAAAGTTGAATAAATAGTTCTCAGGAATGCATATTTTTAGCTTATGAATATGTATAAATTGTGCAGACAGAATATTAAATTTTATAGCTGTATACCAAAGTATTCTTTTAAATAACTGCTTTGCACTCTTTAAGAAATGTAATAGGAGTTTGCATTTACATTTGATTGTGCATCTTAATATTGGCAACAACTTCTATTTCTCACAGCATCAGCTATGAAATGTGTGTCAATTCATGTGCAAATTTTTACTATAAACTTGTGAAGGACTTTTCTATGAAAAATGTTTAGAGAAGGATAACTTTTTCAGGTGCTAGTTTACAATAATTACCTGTTTAGCTTCCTATCCAGATGGCAAATCAAGCAAGCAGTAAATTCTGCACATTCACACAAATTGAGGAAGTGCTGAAAAAGTTCTGTTTACTTTTTGTCATGTTAGGCCCAAATACATTGCATACATTGTGATGAATTTCTATCATTTTTCACTAAAGTAGTATACCTGGTGCCTCTATAAAAAAGGATGAGGGAACAGGGAGAAGATTGAGCATTTTCCTGTGCATTTTGTCGTGAATATCCTGCAATTCCTTTGAATTTTTGTCACATCAACATGTTCCTCAATTCTGATTCCCCACTTCCTCAGCTGAACACATCTTCAGCTTGCCAGGCAAAAACTGCCTGTCTGGGACATTTAAATACAAATTGGTTGTATGTTTGTTCTACGCTGTGACTACAAGCTTACGAACCATGAAATTTTAGCTTATTGTGCATTGCCTGAGGGGATGTTATGACTGTATTAATTACCAATAATCCAGGCAAGGCACATGTCTCTTTTTGGAGTTGGTAGGTCTGCATGTATGCTAAATTTAAGTGACTGGAAAAGATTTTCCATATTAGAAGGATTATCTAGGTGTTGCATATGGGGATTATTTCTTCTCACAGTAAGCATGTCTAAAGTCACATATAAAAATATGGGTAAACACAGTGATAAGTAGCACTTAAAACATGCAAATTAGTGGTAAATTGTAAATGAAAGTAATCTCCTATATTTCACAGAATGACAGAATCACAGAATCACAGAATATGCTGAGTTGGAAGACACCCACAAGAATCATTGAGTCTAACTCTTAGCCCTGCATGGGACCATCCCCAAGAGTCACACCATGTGCCTGAGAGTATCATCCAAACGCTTCTTGAACTCTGTCAGGCTTGGTGCTGCCACTTCCTGGGGAACCTGTTCCAGTGCCCAACAACCTCTGGTTGAAGAACCTTTTTCTAAAATCCAATCTAAACCTCCCCTGGCACAACCTCAGGCCATTCCCTTGGGTCCTGTCACTGGACCCAGTAGGAACCTTCCGAAATGCCTGAGGAAAGAAGATTTTTAATTACCCTCTTGTGATCTGTATGTTTTTCACAGCTATACCACCTTTCTAGAGAGCTTGGCTGGACATCAGTCATCACTAAAATACAGGGCTTTCTTTCACATCTCTGTGCTAAACTGTCATGTGCAAAGTTGCAGACAGCTTGGAGAACTACGTTAAACAGTAGTTAATGCCTCTGTGTTCTGGTTTTTGGGACTGCCACCCTTGCAAGGATGGAACGTGTGATTTTACCCAGTTACTTCAAATCAGCCTTTACTCAGTAGGAGTAAAAAAGAGAAAGAGAATTTCCTGTATCCCAAAGCACAGTTTGAAAAGATTTATAAGAATGCAAGTAACAGAAATGAAAAATGACCACCCTTAATAAAAAACCCAAAAATGCAGGCCATTTCCTTTTGCTTCCTGAATAGAAGCAGCAAGGTGTCCGAGCATAACAACAGCAGTCTTATTGACACTTGCCAAGAATCCATGTAACACAGTATCGTGGCTGTGTTGGTCAGAAAAGCCTTTGGGGGAGTGTTTAAGGATAATTCAGATGTAAATGGTCCCTCAGGCCTTGGCTTGGAGAAGACACACACGTAAGAGTCTTCTTTCCTGCCCCGTCATTTAGTTACAAAAAGAATATAAAGTAGTATGAGACAAACTTGAGAAGCTTCTGTATTACAAACAAAACTTCATGAAACTGGATGGGGAACACTCTGTCGTGTGTCAGAGGAGTTTTCAGGTCATTTAGATCAAAAGCGATGTTAAAATGATACCTTTTATAGCTCTGGCTAATACAACCTTGTCATAGTTTAAGCCCAGCTGGCAACTAAGCACCACACAGGCTCATTCCCCCTCCAGTGGGATGTGGGGAAGAGACTGGAAAGGTAAAAGTGAGGAAACTCATGGATTGAGATAAGAACAGCTTAATAATTGAAATAAAATAATAATAATAATTGTAATAAGAAGGAAAATAACAAAGAGAGAGAAATAAATCCCAAGAAAGACAAGTGATGCAAATCAAAATAGTTGCTCACTTCCGACCAGCCGATGCCCAATCTTTTCCTGAGCAGTGGCCCCCACACCAACCTCTCCCCCATTTTATTGCTGAATGGGATGACATATGGCCTGGAATATCCCTTGGGTCAGTTGAGGTCATCTCTCTTGGCTGTGTCCGTTTCCAATATCTTGTGCACCCCTGGACTCCTCTCTGGTGGAGTGGGGTGAGGACTAGAAAAGGCCTTGACTTTGTGTAAGCGCTGCTCAGCAGTGGCAAAAACATCCCTGTATCATCCACTTCAGTACGAATCCAAAACACAGCCCCGTACTAGCTGCTATGAAGAAAATAATTCTACCCCAGCCCAAACCAGCACATGCCTGCAGTTGATTACCCATTCCAGACACAGTAACTTTTTCAGTATGAACATGAGTTGCCTTCAGTGTATTAGATTACATTTATTTGTTACCCAAGATGAATTTTGAGATCTAACACAGACCTACTAAAATGATAGAAAAGTTTCCATGTTGTAGTGGCACACCTGAGGAGTTACTGCAGATATTTACAGCTGTCATAAGAAGCACAGATTTTGGTGTGGCTCACTAGGCAAAAAGGACACTGATGTTTGTGGGTGTGTGGTACAGTCCAAGCACTTGGTGGGTGGGAATGGTACTTAAACATTGTAGGTGTTGCCTTCCAGTCTTGGTTGAGCATAATTTGTCTGTTTCTCCCCTTCTGTGTCACTTGATCACAATGGCAGTTGTGCACATGTGTTATTGGCTGCCACACTTACCACAAATATGTTTCATAATTTTCAGATATGGCATGGAAACATTCAGAATATCTCAGTCCTACTTTGAGTGCTGCAGTGGCTTTGCATTTGTTTATTTGCAATGTTATTAATGTCAGGATTTTTTGCACTTAATTTGATGCGAATTGAGGCTGATGTAAAGGGGTTTATGGGGTGTCATTACATGTGCTTTGTTTAGTTAGCTGGTTTATCCAATAACACGACACACTGTGAGGTAGCTAGAGCCTAAAATTATGCACTTTATTTTAGATCTCAAAAAGTACAAAATGTTCCACATCATTGACATTATTTTTTATTAGAGTATTAAAAAATAAAACAATGTAACTTAAAATAGAGAAAACTCATAACTTTTGTGTGACACATTAAATAGAAAGGTTTGCTAATAAAGCTGTACAGAGTTCACTTAGTTCTTTGAAGAACTTTGTTTTATTCCAGTTCTACTTTTTCAGGCTAACAGTTTTCAGTGATATCTGTTGTTTAAGAAAGTCATCACATACCCCTGTGTGTTCCTGGAAGTTTCCTTCTGTCTGTCACCTCTCAGATTTGGCTGCAGGGATGCTTCCCACAGCAAATAGCCCCCTGTGCTTTGCAGGAGCCTCCCTGTCTTCGCTGGTTCTGCAGGTTTTCTGCTTTTGGCCTCAACTGCCTTTTCTTTCTAAATCCACTGACACTGTTTTTCAGCAAGACATCTTCTGCAGGACCCACAGAGCAAACTCCAACTACATTGAAAAGGTTTATCATTCCTTACAGAAAGGTTTTCTTAATCTGCTTGAAGACTTAACTTTATAAAGTTTGCAAAATTATGTCATATAATTGTGTCTCCCAGAAAATCTGGAAGTCATGAAAATTACAGCCTTCATTTATGACACAATTAAATATTGTGTCAGCAATCAGAAGCTCCTGCGTGCACCACTTCTGGGCTTTCACCCTTGGCCTGGGGATGGATTGCTTTCAAGGGTAAAACAGCACTTAAGTCCCTTTTCCCAAAGGAATACCCCAGACTCGATGCTGTTGTTCATCAGTTGTTTACCAGAATGGAATTATAAATGAGCCCACCAACTCCTTTTGCTCATTTATCAAGAAAAGGCAGTGAAGGTAAAACCAGAACTGGGAGAAGTTCATGTCTGTCTTTTGACAGAGCTGCAATTACAGCACTGTTGCTAATATATTTCAGTCATTACCATATCAGCTGGATAGAAAAGGCTTTTTAATGAAGCACAAGTTGATGCTGTTTAGTTTACAGACTAATTTTCCATTAGCAAGGCAATTTACCACTGAACTCTTTAAAGTGTAGATCCATAGCAATTCCTGAAATAAAGACCCACTCATGCAAGTAGATTTTAGTAAGTGGTGAAAAGAGGTAGAATAAACAGCATTTATCCAGGAGCAAAACTAACACTGTATTCATTAAAGATATCTATGCAAAAAAGGGTATAGACTGACAACAATACTTTAGATTCTAGCAAGCAAATAAATATTTCTGTCCTCAGCTGTCCCATAGAAAACATTCCGTGAATAACTGCAGAAGCACAAGAATATACCTATTTGCAGATGCATATACCAGTGAAAACTACACAGAGGAAAGTAAGAATGGCAAAAGAAATATATTTTGTATGAGCAGTGAATCAAATCTCTTCCCTTCCTTTAACCCTGGGAAGGTGATTTCTCGTTCATATCTTCTTCTGGTGAGCAGATTAATCTTAAAGCTGTATTTGGAGAGAAAATATAACTGAATTCATGTGTGAAGCTTACCTTTTGGAACTGTTTCATTAGGTTATATTCACGGGAGGTTTAGGTTGGATATTAGAAAAAGGTTCTTCACCCAGAGGGTGATTGGGCACTGGAGCAGACTCCCCAGGGCGGTGGTCACAGCACCAAGACTGACAGAGTTGAAAAAGCATTTGGACAATGCTCTCAAGCACACGGTGTGACTCTTGAGGTGGTCCTGTGCAGGGTAAGAGCTGGACTCGATGATCCTTGTGGGTCCCTTCCAACTGACTATATTCTATGACTTTATCATGATTCATTGTTGGAGGTTTTTTCTCTTATACTAGAAGATCTACCTAAATGAATGCAACATGAATGTAAACAAAAAATGTAGTATTCCAAGGACTACTGGACAGAATAAACCGAAGTTTGAATCTGTTTTTTTTTTTTAAATTTAACCTTTAGTTAGGTCTATGCTCTTTTGTTCTTTAACACTGATGATGTGTTTGTAGCTTTCTGTCACTTCTGTCATGGAGGTTTCATTTTGATTGCTGGGCCTTTGTTTCTAAAAGCTAAACAGCCTTATGAAAAAGTAATAACTCTTCTGTGAACCATGTGATCGCCCTTGCCATCCCTGCTGCTTGGACCAACTCAGCAGGCAGAGTGTTGGGAAGGTGAGCCCGTGTGCCGGACAGGCCCCAGTGCTGAATTAGAGCTGGGCTGTTTTTTGAAGAGGAAGATGTTTGTTGGGAAAGAATAGGGGCTGTTCACTCCAGAGTTACCCATTTCCCTTTCCTTCCCACTTGGAGTAACTGCTGTCACATCCAATAGCAGTCATATGGGTCATCCTTGCGCTTTGAGTCTAAGCTGGTTTTGGCACATTTTTGATCTTGCAGGTTTTTACACTCCAGATTTAAGCTATAAGCTGCCCAGAGTGGTTACATTTTATTTAAGACTTTTTAAAAGCCTTGTAGTTCGTTATAACCTCAAATTAGCGTCCAGAGAAAGAGTCACACACTCTTCTCTAAGAGAAATTCTTTTAATTTAGTGAGAAAAATAAGATATTTTGGCAAAAGGTTTTACAGGAGTAAAATACAACCAAGAAAAAATATTTCAGTAAAACACTCAGCACAAAGACCCCTTCCACAGTAAACACCTATTGGAAACAATCAACATACTAACTTTAGTAAAACACAATTCATTGGTTTTAAGTTACAAGAGAAGGAAAAGAGGTAAAAGAAGAAAATAGATTAAAAGACTAAAGACAGGAAGAGGAAAGATTGAAGGAGAGAGAGGAAAGGAAAAACAGTTACCGAGAAGATCTGATGGTTCACATGGTTCAGGTTGCAGGAGAGGAGAGGAGGCTCATATGGAGTCTCGCGTATTTATAGAGTTCAGTTTTCCCTCCCAGGCAGGATATCCGGTCAGTGCCTTCCAAGCCAGAGCAGGTTGTGCTGTAGCCAGTCACAGGCTCCAGGGGCATGGTGTGGGTGGGCTACCAGCAGGTCTGCCTCAACTGAGAGCTGGCTTCATCTCTGCCATGTCCTCTGCATGGGCTCAGCCGTGTTGGCTCTGCCACATGCTCTCAGCAGGCTTTATGTGCAGGCCTTACCATGTACCTGCAGGTCTAGGCCCAACCCTTTCCCCCACACACACACACACTCACAGTGAGTTGGTTCTGACCCATATCAATAATTCAGTGAGATTTAGATCCAGTATCTCACACAGGTCTTACATCTACTTCGTCCATAGGAGTTTGGTTCTTAAGCAGGTGGTCAGTCCACACCACCTTCATCCATGTCGTACTGACCTTGTCAAATCTCATTACCTACAGGAATAGGGTCTTTTTTTTTCAAAATGACACAACCAACTAAATCTGTGCTGAATTATTTGATAAATGAGAGAGTGAAGTGGGTTGGAAAAATGAAAACCCGAGAAAGTGCAGCGGCATCTTCTGAAATGTCAGATGCAATTGAAAGAAATTAACTGACTCCTATAAATTCCCTGATTCACTATAAATATCTTAATCCTGTCCAGGATGTATTTAGGGTTAAATAATGTAGAGTTATACAACTAAACAGCGGACCACATGCAACCTTGATGGTCTAAATAGAACATGTATTTTGGGCAGTGAGCACTGTCATTCCTCTTGGGAACCTTTCAGCACTAGTGAGGACATTCTGCATAAACAGATCTGTTTTAGTGGTTAAAATCAGCTACTTATATAACACATAAGTGGAATTTCATACTGCTATCCTAATCTCAAGTGTTTTCTTTCACCGCCTCTTCTGTTTAAGAGGATCTGGTAACTTTCATCTTATTTCTACTGTAAAAGCATGCAAACCATATATTTAAGTCAAAATCCCCTGGAGAATAGCATTTAGAAGGAATATTGTGCCATGATTGCTTCTCCCCTAGAACACTGTAAACTGCCTGGTGGTTTAATAGTTTTCTATTTGAAATACCACATGTTAAAAGACGGTGATCTCAGTATTTGGGACTGCACCTACGATCATCTTCCACAAGTTTAACACTTCTGTTAGATTTGCAGCAATCTGAATTCTCCTCAGTACTTTTTGTCAAAATATTCAGTATCTTCCTAGTCAATATTTAGATAAATCAAGTCATTCTGCTTTCAATTCTTTTGCAGTTACACTATTTTTCAAAAGCCCTGTCCCCTCTTTTCAGTGTTACATATTTGACCAGATTCTAGATTTTGCTATCACTTCATCCAGTCTTACAGATAAAATATTTTATTTTAACATTTTGAGTTCAACATGAATACTTTTACAGGCTATGATTAGGGTTAAGATAAAGCTTCTGAGTTCATGGATATTTCATACTTACATGTTAAATATGTGTTGTTTTATAATAGTTTCTCAGCATGCAGCAACAAAACTAAAACATTGGTTTGTCTTCTGCATTTCAGTATTTGAATCAAGCCTCGTTGCTCCCACCAATGGACAAGATAGTAATGGAAAGGAAGGTTTTAAAAGTGTACATATTTTTTTTTTCAAGGATTTTGCTGGTCCTACCAGAAATTAAGTACGCCTGATCACCTGAGTTTAGTTCTTGCTTTGACTTGGAAACTTCTTACTGCGACTAGCATCAGGACTAGATCCAATCTTCTTGCTCATTTGGGTACAACACTTGTTTTCTCCTGTTTTGTGACAGGTAACCTGGGGTCCCAGCTGGTTGAGTATAAAGAGGAGATGTACATAACATCTGACTGTGGAAACACGTGGCGTCAGGTAGGAAACATAAATCACCGAGGAACCTGGAAATAATTTTAATGTACCAAATGTGATGAATTTTATAATGCTTAACCAGTCTTTAGATACCCACTCTTTTGAAGGAGGGGGCCATTATTATCTCCATTTTACTTGGAAACTAAGAGATTAAAGAGATGAAAATATTCAAATTTCATTGGAACCTGACAGCCTGATCAATTTGAGTCTTTGCAAATCCCTTCTTAAAGATCTTAAAAGTATCTTATGCAAAAAACATAGCGTCTATTTAGTTTTTTAATAATTTAAATAATCTTCCTATGATAATGATGAGGTAGACTTGGGCTAGATGTTCCAGTACAAACATTCCAAGCTAAAAGACATGGCTTAGGTACAAAGGCAGAAATTCTTCAACTTCATAGTCTGAAAACTGTTATTTAAGCATAAACTTTGTTCTTCATTGAAACTGAGTGAAAACATATTTTCAAAAAAAATAATAAATCTTTGAATGTCTTTTAGTATGATTTAATAAATTCAGGGAATACAAATACCAAAGTATTAAAAAGAGAACAGTGATGTGGTAATGCTGTCTGAATTCTGGAAGTCTTTTGCTTCCACTGCCTATAATCAGTTAAAGCATTGCGCTTTTATTATGTATCCTAAACTGCCTTGTCTCAGTGTGGTGGGTTTATCCTGGCTTAATGCCAGGTGCTCATCAAAATCACTTTATCACTACCCTCCTCAGCTGGACAGATGAGAGAGAATATAAAAAAAACTTGTGGGTCAAGATAAGTCACCAATTACTGTCATGGGCAAAACAGACTCAACTTGGAAAAGATTAATTTAATTGCCAATTAATAACAGAGTAGGATAGTGAGAAATAAACCCAAATTTTAAAATACCTTTCCCCCACCCCTCCCTTCTTCCCAGCTCAACTTTATTCACAGATACTCTGCCTCCTCCCCCCAGCAGCACAGGGGGATGGGAGCTGCGGTCAGTTCACCACACATTTTCTCTACCGTGCATTCCTCTTCATGGGGAAGACCCCTCACACTCTTCCCCTGCTCCAGTGTGGGGTCCATCCCACAGGAAATAGTTCTTTATGAACTTCTCCAATATGAGTCCTTCCGATGAGTTGGAGTTCTTCATGAACTGCTCCAGCATGGACCCTTCCACAGGGTGCAGTCTGTCAGGAACAGGCTGCTCCAGCATGGATCCCTCATGGGGTCACAAGTCTTACCAGCAAACCCGCTCCAGCGCAGGCTTCCCATGGGGTCACATCCTCCTTCAGGCATCCACCTCCTCCATGGGCTGCAGGTGGATCTCTGCCCCACCATGGACCTTGATGGGCTACAGGGGCAGAGCTGCCTCAGCATGGCCTGCACCATGTGCTTTAGGGGAACCTCTGCTCTGGCAGCTGGAGCACCTCCTCCCTTCCTTCACTGACATGGTGTCTTGAGGGCTGTTTTACTTACATATTCTCTACTCTTCTCTCCTGCTGCAGTTGCTGCTGTGCAGGTTTCCCCCCACCTTCTTAATTACATGATCCCTGAGGTGCTACTGCTGTCCGACTGGCTTGACCTTGGTCAAGCTCATCCTGGAGCTGGCTGGTGTTGGCTCTGTTTGAACATAGGGAAGCTTCAGGCAGCTTCTCAGAGAAGCCATACAAACCCAATACACTCAGCAATGCCTATTCACAGGGATACTTTCTTTCTATATATATGTATATAGCAACAATACACAATATGATGCAGATTCTACTTATAATGTGTATCCAGGAGAAAAAAAAACCCACCCTCAAAGGACTAAAGCATGTCAAAAAATAATTTCATTTCAGTTAAAATAGTGGTTTAGTGTTTAGCTGTAATCAAATTTAGTTATTTTCTGAGAACAATTAAATGTGAAAATGGTCTCAGTAGTGTTACTGAGCTTGGGGAATTTAAGGTTAAAAGAGGAAAATACGAACAGTTTCTTATATTGCTATTGTAGGATGCCATTAATACTCTGCTTTTAAAAGGTCTTTTAAAGAGAAATATGTTATTTTTGTCATGAGCATGTCTTTTGATGTTTAAAAGATAAAATTTTATGCCAAATCCCTTCTTGAAACCTAGAATATGATAAATAGGTGTTTAAATGCAAAAGTCTTCCAGGATTTACAATGGGTACTGTGTTGTTCAATACTTCATAGAGGTCTCATAATTTATTGTCAGCATTTGCCAAAGTTTTATAGTTTTTCTGGGGTTAAAAATAGGAAGAAAAGAGTGAAGGGGATCAAATCCATATTTTACTGCTTTTTATTTGTAAGACACTCAGGTAAATGATATGTGTTGTGACTTGACCCTAAGGTGCCTATTCATGCTGTAAAACCAACCACAAACTGATCCCTCATTGCAACAGTCGAAATGGAAAACACCATTGCTAGCGTTATTTTAATTAAAACTGCTTCAAAGCCTTTGAAAGAGCTTACTCAATCCTAATATTTGCAATCGGAATTAAATTGTAGATTATTGCAAGTATTTTATGGCCTCACTGCTCATGACCAAACAGTTCTTCCAGATGACAGCAGTACATTTCCTTTCTCTGTTGGCATTCATACAACAAGAGAGAAGGCTTCAGTCAGGTGATATGGGAATTTAAATAATTCAGTAACAGCAGGTCTTGTGAGCTGGTGAATGCAGAACAAATCCCATGCTTTGGCACAACTCTTCATCTGAGTTTAAGTTTCTGACTTGGAGACTTTGTGTTTCTCATTAGTGAGTGCCTGGCACCTTTCTCATGTGCTCACAAAATGTTGCAGGGCTGTTCACAGACTAGAAGAGGAGCAGTCTGTGTTTGTGTATAGAGACAGAGCAATGCAGAAAAGTAAACATAAGAGACTTAGGAAAAAGGCAGTTCAAGGAATTAATTAAAAACTTTCTTGAAATAATAGCAATATTGGTTCATAGGAATATAGAACTATGGGAAGATCAAAGATCATGTAATTCAACCACGTACTCTGAGACAACATCAAATGTACTAGGAATATCTCTGCAATAACTGTTAATCCTTCACTTTAGGAGATTCAGGCTACATGGTGTTTCACCATTCTTCACAGATTTTTCTGAATATTTTACATAAGCTGACTGTTCCTCTTGCTCTTGTTCTTACAGTTTCACAAATTCTACAGGGTGATTTCTTCTTATCTTTAGAGAGGAGTGGTTTCCTGTCACCTTTGAATAACTTTTTAGATGTTGAAAGGTGATTATCAGGTCTACCCAGACTGTAGGGATTTCCCCCTTGGAAACAGCAAACTCAAATCCACTGATTTTCCTAGTGAATCAAATTTTTGAAGTGTGGGGTTTTTTTTTCCTTTTTGTTCCTCATTTATTGGACTGTCTAATATGACATGCCTCTCCTGAAGCATGGTAAAACTGAATGCAAAATTACAAATTTTGTCAGTGCTAAACAGAACAAAATGATTGCCCTTGATGTTTTGACATTACTGGCACCCCATTTCAGAAGATTTATATTCCTTGCACTAGCATCACACTGTTGATGCAAATACAGTTTGTGATTCTTAAATGGAGCCACTCCCTGAGTTTGTAATACATTCTCACTTTAACAACAATCTGCTGATCATTTTCTTTCCATAATTTCTTAACCAACTGTATATACTTAAATGATTTTAAGGCTCATGGAGGTCCTTCTTGCTCTCTACAATTACCTGAAAGGAGGTTGTAGAAAGGTGGGGATTGATCTCACCTCCCAGATAACAAGCAATAGGACAAGAGGGAACAACCTCATCTTGCACCCAGAGCGGCTTAGATTGGATATAAGGAAAAATTTCCTCACTGAAAGGGTGGTCAGGCATTGGAATAAACTGCCCAGGGAAGTGGTTGAGCCACCATCCTTGGAAATGTTCAAATAACATGTGGATATGGCACTTAGGATCATGGTTCAGTACTGGACTTGAAAGTGTTCAGGGTTCATGGTTAGACTCAATGATCTTAGAGGTCTTAATGATTCTATGATTCTATGATTTCACCTGAACCCATATTTCCATAGCTTGCATATGGTGTGGTCATTGGAGAGTTCAGGAAGACTTATGTATAAACACGGCCAGTGTTTACAGATAGAAATAAATCCCTAAGTGGGAGTTCTGTGAAATTAAGTAAATACTGGGGATAAATGGAAATGTTTGGGGAAATAATGAAAGTTTGGTGAGGAGGATTATAAATGCAGTCAGGTGATGTGCAGCTCGTGTGTCAAAACCCACATATATTGTTGTTTGACCTTATGTGCTGGCCAAGTAGAACATCTATGTTTAGATAACATAGGCCTGTGATAGACTTAGAGGCACACTGTCACACATGCTTGAGATCCCCTGAAAGATCAAAGCAGAGTGGTAAATTATGGCTGAGCAAACCCTTGAAATACATGTGAAAACAGCATGGTGGGTGATCCTTTCACACGGACTGAGCTCTTCAGTTCCTGCATTCCCACTTGTGTGTCTCTGCCCAGGTGCTGCTTCAGCCCCTGGTTGGTCAGGTAATGAGAATAAATTTACTCTTTGCATTTCATCTGTGGTTTTGTGGTTGTTCCTGTGTCCTGATTCTGCCAGCTCATGTAAAAAGTAAAAACAAGGACTCTGATTATAAGTAACCACAATACCACTTGGGTTGGCCCTAGCTGTTCTTCTGCCTTTCTATTGCATGGCGCCTGAGCTGCTTGTTGAAATATCTTGAAAGCATCGCTCTTTTTTAAAGAAAAACTGAAATTCGTAGCTGTATACTGTACAACATTGGACTGCAAATAGCAGTAGTTTAGGAGCTGATTGATAAGCAGGTTAGACAACCATGCAGCAACAGTGAACTGGTCTGTAGGAGAAGGGAATCTCACCTTGACAATCATGAACTACATGGGCTTAGAATCAGAATTGTAGAGTCGTAGAATTGTTTAGGTTGGAAAAGACCCTGAAGATCATTGAGCCCAACTATAAAAATAAGTGCCAAGTGGACCATGAAGGCATAGCCTAAGGTGGACTCATGGAACAGATAAGTTTATTTGAAAGGCTTCCTTGTCTCTTCTACCAGCAAAACAGTATCACAAAATGCTTAAATGAACATGAAATATTAGGATACTCTGTTGAATGCTAAGGATGACCTTGTGTATACATATAAGTGATTTTATTTCTTTAAAATACTAATTTCTGTTCCCAGTTGTGGTTGCTGTTGCTATTTCAACAGTGTCTGTTACAGCACTGTATTTGAAATAGGACAACGTAAGAGAAAGGTCTGGCTTTCAAAAGAAATGGCATAAATAAAAGGAAATGAACAGCAAAAACCTTTCATATTTGATCTGCTACCAAAGTAGCTCTTATAGCAGTAAAATGCTTAGTTAAGCCAATAAACAGAAAGCCTGTTGTATGTCTAGGAACTGAATCTAGATCTCTGGAACTTTACCCTAGTGCTTTTTTTATTGGAATATTATTTCTCCGTGTTAAATTCTTTTGCATCGAAACAACTTGGAAAACCTTTGTTTAAGCGAGAATACTTGTTTTCCTGCAGACATCTCAGGAGGTGGATGGTAACAACTTTAAGCACAGCAAAACAGGCTAAAATTCCAGCCTTTTAACTCTGGGAAAGTCCAACTGGCTTATTCTGTGTAGGAAACTTCCATTTCCAGCTTTGAATCTAGAAATGGATGACACTTGATGAGAGAAGCAAGTGACTTTGGGAATTTTTGGTTATTTTTGAAACTTCTGCATTGCAGAGTAAAATCGGATTGTTTTAATGTGTTTTCACTGATTTCATGGAGTTTTAATAATTCCACCCAACAGATATTCTGACCTGAAATAGCTGCTGAAGTTGTTGGGACAGACACAGAAAAAGAAACATTTAGAGCAGAGGGGACAGAGGAAGAGAATAGAAGTTGATATTATGATTGTAAGGCACATAACGTGCTTGAAAAATTACATAAATAGGTCATAAAAATCTTGTTCCTTAGTGGCTGTCTATTAGTAAGGATCACAACACATTTGTTGCCTGGCTTTAGTTAGTGGAGTGACAAATATCAAAATTTGTGGTTTGCTGTGAACAGGTATGTTCTCAGTTTTGAACTTCAGCTCTGACACTGGGACCACTTTTGCCTAAATCCTTTGCAAACTGTTTGTCTTGTTTTCATTTCCAGAAAGTAGAGATAAATATTTACTTTTATGCATGAAATTGTTAATTCTTTTCAATGTACTGAAGATGAAGGGTTGCTTTCATAAGGAATTTCATACAGTTTGGTTATAAAATGTTTGAAGTGTGTGCAAAAAAGCATGATATAATGATGGCATTGATATGCGTGTAATGTGTCTGCCGTGCTAAAGCAGGATACTAAAATGGTATGTGGGGAACTGCCATGCTTCTTCTCTGGGAAAACCTTATTTGGATAAACTGGTACAGATACCAGCTTCCTTTATCCTCATTATGATGGTGAAGCTTTGGGAGACTTCATGTCCCAGCATAAACTGTTGTATTTTGATTTGAGCGGAAGTTCAAACAAAGTTTAGAGGAGGATCAAAACTCTGCTTGCTTTTCTAACTCCAGCTGATCTCATCCTTTTGAAGTGCATCTAAAATTAATGTCTGTCCTTTACTGAAATCTCTTCTAAAACATGCAGCTGTGTAGAATAAGTAGATAGGACTATAAATGCCTCTTATCAGGGTTTTGCCTGTAAATTTGCAACATTGAAGAACTGATCGGACACTTGAAACCCTAGGATTCCCATAAAATATGTTCTTGCTAGATGAGAGGAAGACTGAATTCTCAACTCAAATTAAATGCTTACTATTTTTTAAAGTAATTGTGGGTGTGCTTTAGGATATTTCCACTGCAGCTCTGGT
Source organism: Neopelma chrysocephalum (assembly GCF_003984885.1). Taxonomy (NCBI): domain Eukaryota; kingdom Metazoa; phylum Chordata; class Aves; order Passeriformes; family Pipridae; genus Neopelma; species Neopelma chrysocephalum. Next base: position 2,255,356 of record NW_020897731.1, on the reverse strand, counting down.
TCAGTCTTGCTGATAAATCCTCTAAATGTAGCACTCAGTTTTTCCGGAAATAAGAAAGAAAGCATTTGTATTGTCAATATTTTTTCATTCACACAGCAAAGTAAAGCTAACCTTTATGGGTTTTACCTTTGCTTTTACCGCGTGTTTGTCTAGTGTGTGTGATAACTCTCACCTTACCACTTGCTCTTGTGTTAAATGAACTTTCACATGTTAATAACACAAGTAAACCATGTCTTAAAACAGATTTCAGATGTAAGAAAGGGAAGATATCTACCTGTGGATTTATTTTAGTACTGCTGATGACTTCTAGAAAAGGAATTTAAATAATTTAGGAAATTTTTAATCATTTATACCATTAAATCAGTATTACATGTATTTTGGTTCAAAACTCGGAGTGGCCTCCATGGGAGATCACATGTTTGAACTTAAATAAATCACTGACACTGGAAATGCAGAAAACATACTTGTACCAATTATTTCAAGTTCTGTAGTTTCTGGGTAACGTGAGAAAGTCAGGGGCAGCAATACTTTTCCTATTTTTATTAGAATTAAAATACAAAGCATTTTATTCTGCAAGGTACACGGAATATGGCAAATACCAAAGTAAGGTGATAGGTCACTTAGTGATATATAATAGGAAGGAATGCAGAATGCACACTGTGAGAAATATCATCTTGGGCTAAAATCATTTTAGGCAGTTTAATCTGACTGTGATTTGAACCTGAACATTTTGTGATTCACCTACTTAACTTCCTTTTCTTTTACAGCTGGAACAAATACAGGAGTTAACCTGACTTTTATGTCCTTTTCAGTTTGAAGTGTGGACATTGTAAAATATAAAAGTCTATTAATCCTTGTTTGCTTGTACATTTTATTTCAGCTGTTTTGTACATTTGCTTAGCTGGCCTTTTTTTGTCTGACTTGTAGGTCTTTGAAGAAGAGCACCATATCTTGTACTTGGACCATGGTGGAGTTATTGTGGCTATCAAAGACACCTCTATCCCTCTGAAAATACTCAAGTAATCCTACAGTCAATTAGAGTAGAGCTATTGTGTATTCAAGACCTCAGGCAAAGTTCAGAGTTAAAGATAAGCATTTTAACATGATCATGTATGAAACACAGTTGGAGTCAGCTTAATTTAACATTCATTAAGTCAATAAAATGCAGTTGGATGTTTTCTTAAAGATTATTTCATGGTGCTGAAGATAGCATGGCATAATGCATTAATCATAATAAAATTTCCTTGCATCAGTGTAGGGTTTTTTTGCTTCAAAGGCTATTCTGGAACTCTACAGTACAAGTCATGTTCAGCATGATTGTTATCTTCTGCTGGTTGACACCAGCAGTGCATGTCAATGATGCTCAACTTATGATGCATATGTGGCTTAGGCATGCAGTCAGGATAGTTCATTGGTACTGTAATAGATCTCTGTCCTCTCCCAGGGCCACAGTGAAATTGGAGAATAGCCCTGAGTCTCTCTGGCAAGAGCAATATAATGTAGACTTTGAGAGCCAACAGGCAACATTACGTGTGCTTATGTGCCATGTAATACGGTCTGCCAGAAACACAGTTTGTAGTGTGCATAGATCCTGTCATACAGTGATAATGCAGCAAGTGGCCTTCTCAGCTTCTTTGGCTGAGGAGGAAAGGTTTGCTGCAAAGCATTTTGTTATAAATTATTGAGTTTTAGACTGCATGATAGTGCAGCAAAATATGGTAACCTTATGTAATGGCATGCAGAACTATGATTTTCAGCATAAAAAACTGTAAGAGATCTTTATCACTTGTGACTAGGTTCATTTTTGCAGAATTGCATACAGTAATAAGAACTAACTGTGTACCTGGTTAGCTAGAATGAATCATCACTAACCTACTGTTCAAAAGACCTGGAGGAAATGTACAGAAGAAAAGAGACTTTGATTCCTAAATTTTGGATGCATAGAATATTTGAAATATGTTTTGTGGATTCATCAACATGAGTGGCTGGTAGCAGTTGTGAAGGGGCATCATCATCTCGGTGCCTGCAGTTACTGCATCTCCCACATGTTTTAGCAGTTGGGCTCTTTTGCCTCTCCTGTTTCACTGACCTCTGCTTAACAGGTCTCTAGTCAGAGACTACCAGAAAGAATGAAGTGTAAATTAACTTGCTTTTGAAGCCACAAGGTAGGAAGATAGTTTGTTGACAGAACTCTTTTTATCTCCCTGAGAATTTTTATTGTTGCTGCAAATTTATCATACACCTTCTCATAAAGATGTGAATCACAGGATATGATGCTGAAAAAAAGATCACATTAGTATGATACACTGTCTAGGCATATTGTATTTTTGTGATCAAAAATCCTAGGCTTTAGTAGTGAGTTGTTTTTTTTTTTTATTAAGTGAATTCTGCTTTGTATAGTAATAGTTGGAAATGAAAACCATTTCTGCTTTTTTACAGGTTCAGCATAGATGAAGGCCAGACTTGGAGCACACATAATTTTACCAGCACTTCAGTCTTTGTAGATGGATTACTTAGTGAACCTGGAGATGAGACACTGGTCATGACGTAAGGTTTTGGTTTCATCTCTGCTCTCAGGGCTCTCTCTGCTTATGCACTTGAGCATATTTTCAGTTGTGCATGTTTGAGATAGTCCTTGAGTCAGTGGCTTTTGCTTCTTGCAGTCACACAGACTCTTACACTCATGTCCAAACTGCCCTGGTATGTAACCTGACTTAGAAATTATCTGAGTGCAGTGTTTCAGATTGTAAAAAGGATTATGTTCATACGAAATCTTGCAAAGATACTCTCTTCCAGGGAGAGTGGAATAATAAAACTGCAATACAAATCTGAAAAATGTAGGGAAAAAAAACCCTATTTTATCCATTTTTTTCCCTATGGATTTTTAGTCAGACATCAAAAATGTTAAATATCTATTGTCTTCACAGTGTAAGCAACTATATTGTTGTCCTAGTAACTAGCATTGCAGTACTTTGTGTAACCAAGCACTGTGCTAACAAATGCTTGTTTTTATTCTGTGCAGTGACTGAGGCAGATGCTGTGAATAGAGTTAAAAATAGCCAAATTCTGCAACTCAGGCCCCTGTTTATCTGTCTTTTTCCAAAGGGCCAGGGACATCTGGATCTGAGCTGCAGGTTTTACTCCATCTCCACAATAAATGCTAATATTTTAGAAGTGTCTGAGAGTAAGAAACACCTGTCCAGTTAGGGAGAAAGGCACATGCTGGCTGCAACCAGAAAGGGGAATGCACTCAGAGATGCGCAGGTTGTTTTATGTGCTGCTATCACAGCAGTTTGTGCGATCCTTTATAATGGAGCTCAGTGTCTTCATGACAAGCTTTTTCTCCTAGGAGTTACAGATAGAGCTACCTTTGACCAGTAGCATTTTCCCCAGGGAAAAATAAACTAATAGCCCAATGTAGACTTGTGTAAAGGATCCTCAGCAAAAGAAAAATCCTACCCAATGTACTTAAAAGCATTGTGCCGACTTCATAATGCTGTACTGGATAGAGGTGAATTTGGTCTCTTTCTTTCTCCACTGCCTCATTTATCCTCCATTATACATTTATGACCTGAGAAGAACAGTATTATCCCACCATCTCCCCCTTTTCTCAAACACAAGTTTATTTATGGTATAATATATGCCACACGAAGACACACCTCAGAATGAGGGATTTATTTCCATTGACTTCAGTAAAAGCAGAGGGATCAAAAGCTTATCCTAAACTGTACTTACTGGTAGATAAAACGATGTGTGATGACTATATGCTCTGGGTTGGTTTTTTTCTTATTAAGTATCATTAAAAACAGTGATTTGGTGAAGATGTGTTTAAATACTGGCTGAATGGGCTAAAGAGCTCTTGTAAAACACGATGCCTTTTTAAAATCATCAATCTGAAATATATAAAACTGTAGCTAGTTTTGGTACATGAGCCCAGATTGACGAAAAAGCATCATATGACATATATTTCTAAAGGCAGAACAAGAGTCTGACTCCAGCATCTCAATGCCAGACTTGTAGGATCTTACTTTTTAGCTAGTTCTACAGAATATGGAGGACATCAAACACTTAATATCACATACTGGCCCTGAAAACACTTTCAAGCTTCCTGCCAGAATCTAAAGATAATGAGAAGAATAAACCTGCAGTATGTGTTGTGTTGATGCTGTTGTATCAGCTTCCTTGTCTCTCCTGCTGCTTTTGATTGCAGCTTTACCTTAAGGGTGATGTTGTCAGCTCAGCAGTGCTCAGTCTGACTTTATGTCAAGATGTTTTGTCGTTCTGTCTGGCTTAGTTAATTTTCTCTGAAAACTTATTCTTGCACTAAGTTGTTGTGCTTGAGTTCATCTACAGTGATTTGCTGGTTTTGAGTAATGTCATCCCCTAATACACACTCCCTGGAAAAAAAACAAGAATCAACTATGCCATATTTTCCATTTTATTAGATAAAAATTTCTTCTGAGTAGAATATGGTAAGATGAACCTGTATCTGGTAATGGAAATAAATTAGTAGTGTCTTTCACCTTGAGGAATCCCCAAACCCATTACTAAGGACCTAGTCTGACATTTTTCAATAGTATGGGAATTTGATTTTCTCCCTTTAGTATGAAGGTTTTTTGAATAAAGACTTTGAATAAAGAGTCCAATGTCAAAATGTGCATATATTAGGAGAGAGAGCATAATTCTGAGTTGGGAAGGTAATAACTGTAAAAGTCATGCAGCAAAATTGAGGAACAGACAGTATTTTATTTAAAGCTTCTAGAATAAACTCACAAAGGAGTCAAAGAATATTTTTCTTGTATAAGAAATCACTGTTACAGTAGGGTAAAGTCCTATTTCCACTGAAGTCAACTTAGGGATTTCCTTCAAGGATTTTAATTTGTATTAAAAGAAAAAAAATCCATAAAAAGGTTATCTGGGAAAGATATTAAGGGACCTGGTAACACTATCTGTAAGAGAGATTTCTCATCCTCCAGCATGGTGTCTGGGATATTGACCTGACTTGGAAGTGACTTGCATTTGAATTCCAGTTCTGCCCTAACTTATCCAAAGTCACAGAATCGTAGAGTCACAGAATGCTTTGGGTTGGAAGGGTCCTTCAAGATGCCCAATACCCCTGCCATGAGCAGGGACACGTTTCACTAGAACAAGTTGCTCAAAGCCCATCTGACCAGGCCTTCAACACTTCCAGAGATGGGGTATCCACAACTTCTCTGGGCAACCTGTTCTGGTATCTCACCATGCTCCCAGTGAAGAATTTCTTCCTAGGATCTAATCTCAACCTTCCTTCCTTCATCTTAAGGCCATTCCTCCTCGTTCTATCACTATACGCCCTTGTTCTACCACTACACGCCCCCTCCAGCTCTCTTGTAGCTCCCTTTTAGGTACTGGAAGCTACTGCAAGGTCTCCTTGGAGCCTTCTCTTCTCCAGGCTGAACAACCCCAACTCTTTCAGCCTGTCATCATAGGACTGGTGCTCCAGCCTTGTTGAACTTAATGAACTCTACGCAGGCCCTCCTCTCAAGCCTGTCCAGGTCCCTGTGGATGGCATCCCTTCTCACCACACAGTTCCGTGTCACTGAAAACTTACTGGGGGTGCGCTCGATCCCGCTGTCCATGTCACCAGCAAAGATGTTACACAGCACCAGTCCCAATACTGACCCCTGAGGAATGTCACTCGTCACTCTTTTCCGTTCTAAAATGAAGTGGTCTGGTCAGCTTTACTGAAGAGGCAGTACAATGCAAACCTGGTTGCCTCAAGTCTTCATTTTGGAAAGTTTTGTGTTTTCTCCAAAACAGAGAAGAAAACCAAATATTAACTTGTCAAAAGTTTTCATAAAACTGAGTTGTCATCCGCCAGTCAACATTAATCTAAATCATTCATCCAAATCCCCTGCGGTATTCAAAATATGTACACACAAATGCCAAGGAAAATATATTTTATTCCATTGTGCTCTGCAAAAGACCTAGTCAAGATTTTTAGGAGTTTTAAGTGGTAAAGTATTCAAAAACTTTAGGAAACTCATTCTGTATAAAAATCAAATTCTAAAGAGACCTAGTTAGGAGTTTTAGGAAGGATAAGTAATAAAGTATTTATAAAGTTTAGGAAAATTGATCTGTGTGAAAATCACCTTCTAAATGAAAAGCTCAAATCTGCTATTTATTTTTACTTAAATGAATAAATAGTCTTCCTTAAGAAATTTTCTCAACTAATTGATATATTTTCATCAAAATATTGCGTGGTCTAGTAGGTTTTATTTTGTGCTAAATTAAGTAAGAATGAAAGTTACTGCAACCCAGTTTTATACTTAACGATATCTTATATTTGGGAAAAATTACTTAATAACACTGGATCGAGTAACTACCTAACACTGCAAAAGGAAGAATTTTTGTGTGCCTGAAATATTGATGTTCCTCTTCAGAGGAATTAGTTAATGCAATAAAAGTTTCAAACCTGTTAAAATTGCTTTTAAATCACATTTCAGCTTCTGAGAGTGTTTCCCAAACCAGGTTATTTAGATTGCAGTGTAAACCCAGTAGGCACAATAACCATGGTTCTGCAGTCCATGGCCCCTTTTAAAAGGCCAATAAGAGGTTACATAAAAGCACTGCTTTTCTTTATGTCAGGTAGAATCAAAATCTTCCTCATGGGTAATTGTATTTTTTCCAGAGGGATATTTTTTTCTAATGTGTCATAGAGTAGCAACTTAGGATGCTGCTGGGAACTTTATGACATCTCTGAACTGAAGAACTCCTGCATGCACATTTTTCTGTCTTGAAAGTTCATTGTTGCATTCCTTTTGGGTTTGTAGGTGATAATAGAAACAAGAAGATAGGCAAATTACTCAAAACCAGCTGGCTATTAACAGGTGTTAGATATTAGGGAGAGCCATCTGGATTTTTGCAGCTGTTGATTTTGCCAGGAATGTCGACGTCACCTTAAACAACATAAATAACAGTCAACATTACATGTAGTTTGTGGGGCTTATTGTGCCACTCATGGCAGCACACTCCTGTTGTCTTTGAGTGTCTTACTAGGCGGAGATACTTCTCTGTATTGTGAATGCTTCACTACTAACTTTCTTGTACTGCAGCACTTATAAAAGGTAGATAGATGGTAGATAAAGCCTCATAAGAGAGAATAGCTGATTTCCCAAGGCAAATTCTAGCTTATCTTTGCAGCTGGTTAATCTCTTGCTCAGTTATTCTGCTCTCTGCATGAGAAAGAATATATGTCTGTCAATAGATGGAGGAAACATGGTGAAAAAAGCATTCAAAAAATAATCTTGTTCCTCTACTCCAATATAATCTAGGTATCAGCTCATGCAGGTGTACAGGTGCCTGTTTAGTAGCAATCTAATGCTTTTGCTGTCATCTCTGTGGACAAAGATGTTAGCAGAGGAAGTCAGTTCATTGTAGTGTCACTGCCTTGGAGCCAAGACCTGTCTCTCTCTCTGCTCAAAAGAAGTTCAGTGGGTGAAGTTTTGTTTTTTTAATTTCTTTCCTTAAAGCTTCATAATGTACTCAGAAGCACGATGCTTTCAGTGTCACTCTAAAACCCTTTTCAGAACATTTTTAGGGCAGACCTGGTAATATATTTGGATAAGAGGAACTGAAAGGTTAGGAATCCATGTTCTGTAAGAATGTTATCAACTTGTCCTTATTTAAGGGGAGAAGGACAGGAAACGGGTGACAGGTGACTTTTTCATTCCGAATAGAGTCTTTGTGTCATTTTGAGCCCCTGTTGCTGAGTGCCTGAAGCTTTGATACTCTAACTTCACTTCCATTTTACTTTCTACTTCAAATAAATAGACATTAGAGACTTAGCCAACAAATACTTTTTTTAAGCATTTTACTTGTTTTTGGCTGGGGATTTGAATTCTATTTTGCTATAATTTGCTCTCAAAATGAAGGAGCCACAATTTAGGTGACTATAGGCTATTAACTCTAGCCCTAGTAGGTGACATCTGAATGAAGAATTTCCAGTTGTGACAAAAGAGACCTGATTTTTAAATACGTGAGTAGGGAAAAAAAGTAGTATCTGAAGAATTAATTATAAAATTTTGTAAGTATCACAGATTAATTTGATCTTTAAGTGAGATGACAGCAGGGAGCTGAATGATGCAAAGCTATCCTCTACAGTGTCATATGTTTCTCTTTAATCAATTTTGTTCACTGTGTGCTTTGTATTTACTTCTGCATAAAGCATCAGGCTAGACATTAAATCTGCAATTTCTTCCAAACAGCTTATATGTTAAAAGGTTGTTCTTGGACAGGAACTTACCAAATACGTTGGAAAAAAATTTTGGATGCAATTCGTAAAGATTATGGAATCCAAAACTTCTGGATAAAGTGGGAACACCCTCATCCTGCTCCTCCCTAGCACTTCTCAGAACCTAAGCATTCATTTCCGTTCTTTTTTCCCAAATGATCTGAAACCAAGATGTTTTGGCATTAAAGATTGAATGGCAATTACTAGTTTTTGGGAGCAGGAAGCAATGAAAAAAACCCATATTTTGGTTCAATTTCAACTAAATTGTTTCCTCCCCTCATTTTTCATTTTGTCAGCCAAAAAAATACAAAACAAAAAAACAAACCAAAAACTACAGCCCAACCAAATAACCCTATTCTTCTCTTTAGTGCATTAAATATATGCATATGTTTGTAGTTTAAGGCATTTAAATCATAAATGTCTCAGTATAGTTGCACATGATCTGTTGTGTACACAAGTACTCTTTATGTGCAGTTGCTTTATGAAGGCAGGTGTCTACTTTTGCACATGGAAGCATTCATCATTACTGTAGCTGCAATTTAGGAAGGCCACTGAAACGTGACCTCTGTTATGTTCTTTTGGGGAATTAGAAAAATATGCTGAATTATAATCTTGATGTATAACAGACTGCAGCTTGAATCTCACATTACTTTCATCCATTTTACTAGTATGAACCCTTTGACTTATTTAGGTTTGAAAGTGTGGCTATAAAGATTTACCTGTTGTTTTCTTTTTTTTGAAAATAGTAGTCTTTAAATACTGTTGTAGTACACAGTCATGGCTAACCTGCTCTGCCAACCCATATCTCCTCGGAAAATCTTTCATTAATAGTGTTACTTCTGTGAGTTAAGGAGAACACTACCTGTTGGCAGTGGCAACACTAATGTACATCCTTCCATGCCACAACTTCATCATTTTGCTCCCTCAGCCTGGTAATTTCTGCACAGATTTTGGCCTGTGTCTTGCTGTATATTCAAAGGCACTATAATAATATTAACTACAACAGGCAGAACAAAAGAAGATTGTCACATTTATTTGCTTTTTCAGTGATATTGTCATCATTTGTAGTAAAGGTCTAAGTGAAGCAAAGGACTCAGCTCTTTGAGCTCACCACAAATTGACAAGAGACTTCTAACACACTAATCCTTTCATGTAGAAGACAAGTGAGAAAGTTACTGCTGTTTTAACGCAAATGGCTTCTGATATCTAGTGAACTGTAAGGTAGATTGAGTATTTAATGTGAAATTGCAATTGTGTTATAAAAGTTATTGTGGAGGTCTGACAGTTTAAAAAATATTTTAACAATACAGTAAGTTCACTGATAATTGTGTTTCCTACTAATATGATTTAATTCAGAAAAAGAAGCCTCATATGGAGAACAAGATATATATACTTTTATATAAATATAAAGAGTTTTTAGCAAAGCTCTGTGACTGCTTCCATTTAAAACAATAGGAGACAGAAAGAGTTGCTAAAATAATTAACTAGCATCTCTTGAGAGTGTGGTTTCCTTTCCCAGCTTGTTCACGTACTCACTGTTAGATATTGAGGTTTAGATCCATAAAGAGTTTCAGGTGCATGCTTGGATATCTTTGCTTAGATGCTGCCCAGAGGAATTTAGACATTTTATCCAAGATAGAGCCATTGAGATTGCCCATATCACCTGTATGGGGGGTCCTCAATTGACCCTGTTTCAAATCTTAGGTTTTATTGTCAGTAGCTGTATACATTTGAAGGCTCTCCCAAAAAATCTAAAGGTCCTGATCCATCCCTAACTGGCAGGTCAAGTCAGCAGGGTGTGTCAACAGGGCAATACAGGACTGTGCAGACACTCTGCTTGACAGCATCCTGTGGACATCACAGTGGATAACAAAGTCATATAGAGGAGAGAAAAAGCCAATGCAGCACTTGGGAGATTAAAGCAGTGATCTATAATGAAAGAGGCTTCTGATTTAAAGCAAAAGTAACTGTGCATCACACAGTTGTCATCAATAGTCTTCAGCATGACTGCAAAACTTGCACAATTTTAGTTGCTACAATAAACATCTGAATAAATTCTGCATGTGCTGTCTTTGTGACCTTGGTGGGAAAGTACTGCAGGATGACTCCCACCGCTCTAAGGTCTTTGAGTGTTCTCAGATATTCATGAATAAAACTTGTAGGTTCGGCTGTGCTGCTCTGAGGATCCAGACAAAAGGCTGCTCAAAACTGTTTTCTTTGTCTGGAGACAATATGGCTAACAGCTCAAAGGTAAACCACCATAATACTACAAAAGTTGCTCAAGGTGTGTCAATGTATATGGGTTGAGATCTGTGATATGTGACTCTGTAGCTAAAATCGATCTGCTGTGGCAAAGAATGTTTTGATGCTATGAAAACCTATGTACAAAATCCTAAAGAACACAGCAGAAAAGTTAAAGAGGAAGGCAAATGTAGTGCTTATAAAAAGCTGTGTCTGTGACATCCAAGATGAGCAGTGTGTTGTCAGACTCAGGCTCATTTCTCCTGCATGAAGCCATAGAAGCTGAATGTTTACCTGATAAGTTTTTGAAAGTCTCCAGCATCAGCACCCTCATAGCTGCAGTTGCCTTTGCAGGTGACACAGACAGCAGGTGACGCAGCTATTACTGCTCATCTGAACCAGGAGTATCTATTGCATAGATGCTCTTGTGTGTTGAATAGAAATGTGCATTTACTGGAAAAGATTATCATTGCATATAATTTCTGTTAAATTAGCTCCCCCTGATTATGAGCTTTATCAGGAACAGAAATAACAAGCAATCCTCTAGCAAATAGTTTAAATGAGTTAGCTTAAAATCTGCATTAAACTGTCTTATCTACCAAATGATGCAATCAAATTAAAAAATTATGGGCTCATAAATGAACTAGGAACAAATGTGCAAAGTTGTTATGGCAACTGAAACACTGAAGTTAAAATTATGGATCCCAAATTCTTGCAAATAAAAGTAAATTAATTTCGAAGGTAATTGGAATTTCTTCCAAAAATTATTTATCACAGCATCATCCTTTATAGTTTCAACAGAATTGATTTGATGGCTTTCTAATGTAATACAATTAATCAAGAGGAAGGTTTTAGTAGCTTATGAATTACTATCATCTTGATATATAACTTCTAGTCATCAGTTACACTTGCTGCACCGTTCCAGTTTGTTCCATTCATATGATTTTATTCAACATATATATTTTGCACCTGAGCAATTAGATTGTGATTGCTGTTATGTATTGCTTTATTGTAGTTCATATTTTTGTCTAATCCATCGAATTCTACTTAATGCATGCCTTTGTTACTTTGAAAAGATGCTTCTTTTTTTATTCTAGTGATATTTGGCAATACATTTAAATGCACTTATCTGATGCGTCTGCAAAACTCTGTCAACTATAGAGCAACATGTGCTACTGCAGCACAGCATCAATAATCATTAAGCTTTTTTTCAAACAGTTTGCTAAACTGGATTCATGTAAAGCGCTGGATTCCTTAGGAAATTTGCCCTATGAATTACAAAGCGGTATGACTGCGTTTTTATTGGGGTTTGTGACTGTAGTTAGACACTTTCTTGAATCTATGGGATTTTACTTGCAGTGGTGCAGTTACTGTGCTCTGTCAAAACCTCATTTTCAGTCTGTAGAATCAGAAGAGCCATAATGGAAATGACATTTTTTGTTAGTTTGGGGTTTTTTGGAGGAGGCTGGACCAACAAGCAGTAAAAGTTACTTCTACCTTCTGCTAAAAATCCACAGAGGAGAAGGTTACAGTTCACCCATTGAAGCAGTGCCTGTGCTGTGTGCACATATAGTTTGCATTTAGCTGCCATATTACTCTGGTAGATTTTACATAATTTCTAGAATAATTTCTATAATTTTTCTATCACTATAGGATTTGGAACTCGGCAATATCTATCCAATTTGTCTAATGTCTATCTCTAATCCTGATGGTATCTAATTTTTCACTCTGGTGAGGAGGAATAAACAGCTCCAATATCTTGTACCATTACCTCTATAAAATTCTAGAATCATAAAATTGTTGAGGTTGGAAGGGACCTCAGGAGGTCTTCTGGTCCAAGCCCTTTGCTCACCCAGAGCAAATCACACAGAATGGTTTCCAGACGGCTTTTGAATATCTCCAAGGATGGAGACTCCACAACCTCTCTGAGCACCTGTGCCAGTGCTTGATCACCCTCACAGTAAAAATGTTGTTTCTTGTTGTTCAGAGAAAACCTCCTGTGTTTCAGTTTGAGGCTGTTGCCTCTGGTCCTACCACTGGGCACCACTGAAGACAATCTGGCTCCATCTTCTTTGCACCCTCCTTTCAGGTTTTGGTGGATGTCCCTGAGCCTTCTCTTCTTCAGGCTGAACAGTCCCACTTCTCTCAACCTCTCCTCATAGGAGAGATGCTCCAGCCCCTTCATCACCTTCACAGCTTTTTCTTGCACTCCCTCCAGTCTTTCCATCTCTCTCTTGTTCTGGGGAGCCCAAAATTGGACCCAGTACTCCACATGTAGCCTCACCAGTACTGAGGAGAAGGAATTAGAGAATTGTGCAGCTATATCTTTTAAGTTTATTTATCCTTGTATTTCCTCTTTCTTGCCCTTCCTCCAGGACAGCTCTTTGCTCTACAACAAGACTGAAAACATTTTGTTGTACTTCTCAGCTTTATCTTTTCCAGAGAAAACCCCAATTCTCTCAATCTTTCTTCATTGGTTATATTTTCTAAGCACCTTATGAATCATTTTGCCCCTCTTCAAATTCATTTTTATTGGGTGTGTAAATATGCATAAAATATCCAAAATTAGACATGATATTCTTCCAGAGGCTCCACTTTTGCCAAGTTTATAAAAATAATTACCTCCATGTCTTCTGTTCTCCATTTCTGAATACGACCTAGAATTAGTCTTTCTTATTTTGCAGCAACACTGCATTCTTGGTTTAATTTCCCAGAATTCCCCAAGTCTTTTATTCAATATTTGAAAGTTATTTTCCATCTTGGTTTTGCACCTTTGTTGTGAGTTTGGTGGTTTTTTTTTCCCAGAAGTACTTTTGCACTTGGTTTTGGAGTATTTCATCATATTGATTTCTGAACATTGCTTCCATCAGTCAATGTCCACTCCCTTCCTTCTGCATTATCTGCAAAATTTTTTGTGTTTCTTATTTGTTCACGAGTGTTAATGAAAATATTGCCTGTGGACCCATCATATCTTTGTGATACATATCTCAAAATATTCCCTCTTTGATAACTACCTTTTGAAAATGGATTCTTCTAATTGGATATGTACTCCCACTCCTCCTCACAGTGATTTTATCTGCACTGATGCTTTCTTTTCTATATTGAGACAATGTCAGCTAGAAATGTACAACAGTTTTAACAAAGGTCAGAATATGCTAGATTTTCTCCTTTCCTTTATCTGCTAAGCCAGTTACCCTGTAAAAGGAGGAAATTACATTAGTTTGACATGATTTGGTTTTGACAAATCCATGGTAACTGTTTGTTATCATTTTAATTATCTCCAAGGTGCTTAGAAGTAGATAGCTCAATAATTTGTTTGGTATCTTTGTGGATATCAAAATTAATGCTGTAACTCTCTGAGCTTCATTTTGCTGTTTCATATCTACGGTCATATATACACATACACACACACGTGTGTGTGTGCATGTGTCTGTATTTATACATATAGTCAACAATTCCCTTGCTATAGTCATTTGGAATCACCCTCATGAGGTTTCAAATATAATTAATAATAGTTCAGAGATTATGTTTTATGCTTTCAGGAGAATTTCATTATTCTTTTCTGCCTTGAACTCAAGCCACCATCTCCTTTCTTCTTCTTTCCTGACTAATCTGCCTGAGATAGCTAACATGAATGAAGAAAATTTGATTTGTTGTGTGGAAAATACTTTCCTTGAGGCAGGAGTGAAGCTTTAACAGGACTTGGCTCCTTGCACTTGAACATATTAGTTGATAAACGGGTTAATAAAAGAAATGTAATAAATTTGTAAAATTTTGTGGTGTCTAGAGAGGCATTCACTGAGGTAGGTATTGCACCTACCACTGAGGTAGACAGGTGTTGCATAAGCACATGGTGAAATCTGCTTTATGGTAGTACCTTGTAAGGAGAAACAAAGATTTTAAAATAGAGGTACAGGTATTTAGCATGCAAAAGACACTTCACGTCTGTCAGCAAGCCCAGTCATATTGAAACAGGCATTGTGGAAAAAGCATGAGACCACCTAAGTAGTCACTTTATTGAGTATATAACTACCAATGAATAAGATCATATGGTGACAGCAGCTCTCAGAATCCAGCTGAACCAGAAAAAGGAACCAAATCCTGAGGTCTCAATGACAGAAGTGGGACCACACACCTATGTGCACATACAGCCAGTGGACTGAGCCACATTTTTTAATTTTTGTGTGTTGCTTCTACTTCTGAGCCATGGGTGTGTTTAGAAGGAAAGAAATTAGATGATCCAACTCCTTTAATCTCAGAGCCTTACAAGAAAAGAGTAAGACATACAAACTAAATGCGTATGTTTCTGTTTCATTAAGTGCACTGCTGATGGTGTGGTTTCCTATGCATGCGGCTTGTTAGGTCATTTCAGTGTGAGCAGTGTGGGCAATAATGTATCGATATCTACATCTCTCTGCTACTGATGAGAAGCAAAGACACCAGAAAGGAAGGGGAGAAGTCACTGTATGTCTTTAATCTCTCTGAACTACTTTTCAGCCTCATTGGTAGACTTCAGAGCTCTACATCCATTTACCAGGAGAAATGCTTAGTGTGATGATGTTGCCTCTGTGCTGCAGAGAGTTGAGCATTCACTCACTTCTGGTCTACCCTAGTTCCACTTTGAACCTGGTATTCAGGACAAGAGAAATGTCTGTGCACAGCAGAATGCTTTTAACAAAACTGTACCATTCCTGCTGTGTCTGGATTTGGACAAAACTGAGGGCAAAACAAAAGGAATGAATTAGTTTGGAGAATGCTACTAAAGCTTGGAATATGAACTCTGTGCAGTATGAACTGCATAGAAATTGTTGGCTTTAGAATCAATCTTAAATTCTTTGGCAAGTAAGTCACATAAGCCTGATACAAACCACAAATACATTTTACTTTTGCCCAAATAGAGTCTTTATCCTTTCTAATTTGTTACTGGATGTCATACATACCCATTTTGTTTTGGAAATAAAGATTCTGATTTAGAAAATGTTGGCTGCGTTGAAAATACAGCTTGGTTTTTAAAGCAATGAGATTTCCTTTTTTTTTTCCCCCTAAAAAATTGTACAGTTTATGGCTGGTTTTTGGTTTTTGCTATACAAGGGACTATCTGAAATGAAGAGGAGACTCTGAGTTCTTCAGTACAATGTGTAGATGTAGTGTATTCCTTAGAAATTGATATAATTTCATTATACTACTGTGACTTAAAACAATAGCAAATTGCTATCTAGAACCTGTAGAAATTAACAAAAAACCCCACAACAAAACGAACTCAAGAAGTTGTACTATAATCTCAAGAAATGAGTGACAGAGCTAGAAATTCAATCTGGTGATCCTAGTTCTGCTTCCTGTTGAAATCTGAGAGCTGTCTGTTTCATATAGCAAGATAATAGACAAAAATGTTGTGTTCCAAATTAGAAAAGGTTATTTCCAATTAAATTTCTGGGCTAGAGAAAAAAACCCTTAATACATGAGATATATTTTTTCATTGAAAAGTTTCATATACAATTGACAAATGTTTCCTAACTAGATTCATTATACATAAAGAGGAATAAAAGCGGAAGTAAAATTAAACTGGGACCTTTAAGCACAGAACTATTTCTGTGGAAAAGAAAAGATAAAACTGAAATTTTGAATCTCAGATGTATGGTATTTCTTTGTAGTAAGAGTTTACTTTTGATCTTTTTGTTCAGAGTCTTTGGACACATTAGCTACCGTTCGGACTGGGAACTGGTGAAGGTGGACTTCAGACCATCCTTCCCCAGGGAGTGCACTGATGATGACTATGAGTCTTGGGACCTCACAAATCTGCAGGTATTTGTGGTCTTACGTCAACTGACAAAACTTTTCCGTAGCTTTCGGATTCGTATAGAACTGTGTGCTAGGAAAATGTTTCCAAATTGAATTTGGATGCCACATCCCCAGCTTAGTCTCCTTATGTTGATATTTGCTGATTTCACAATAGTTTAAAATGGCAGAGGATTTTGTGTTCATTTTGGTTGTGTAATCTGTGTCCTAGGAAAGGTGGAAGTATATCTGCTGGGTTGCCATAATAATAGGTGGTCCTGCTAGATTGGGAAGCATATACCATAAACTGAAGTGTGTAATATTGATTGAAACAATTTCAACATGTGTTCTGCCAACTTCCTGACCACATACTGTACTCATATATAAATTGCCATAAGTACAGTCCATTCCAGAAGTAATTTAGGATCTCAGTGGACCAATCATGTAATGGAGTCCAGTTGTTTTGGGCAATGCCATTTCTACAGTAATGCATTAAGGCTGTGCTAATCCTGGTGCTCTGGCCAAATCCAATTTTGGGAAGTTAAATTGTCTCTACAGAGTATTGATTGAAGAGGCAAATCTGAGGGGTTTTTTTTAATTAAATTGAATATGTCATATTTATTCATAATCATTCGGATTATTATGTTTTGCTTCTTCCAGTACATTTGTTCTTTTGCTCTCTGCAGGGTTGGTTTATTTTTTGCATACTACTATGTGTTACTCCAGCTCTACTGCTCCTATTTGCCAGTTCTCATGCCTAATTTTATACTTCTTGTTTGGGACTGCTGTGTGTTTACTGAGAATATTATGCAGATCTGAGCCTAAAGAGTAACAGTATTTTGGGATATTGGCATCGAAATGTCTTTCAGAAATTAGAAACTACTAAAATGACTTTGACAGAGTACTTGCAGCTGCCCAATTACCAATGGAGTGTGTAAAGATAGCCTTCATTCTACCTGTGTCCACGTGCTTGGTACATCAGGTTGACTGCCAACATGAGATATGGTGACTTAGAGAGAACTTCAGCTACTTGCAGCCACACTGAATATTTAAATGACCAGTTAGAGCTTTGTGCCTAGATTGTGCACACATGAAACATGGGTTAGATTGCACTTGAATTTTCATCTACATCTTTGGATTTTTGCCCTGGAAATATAGCCTATGTTACAACTTTGCAATGACTTGTTAGCAGACAGCAGTGAATATGAGACCTATCTATACCTATATATTTGAATATGAGAGGGTTGATACAAGCTGATACAGCAAGATCAACCTTTCTCAGGACAACATAAGGTCATGTGTGTGTGGTGTAGGTTACGGTGCAATAAGTCCAGTGCTTTGATATCCAGGGTGATCGTTGCATCATGGGCCAGCAGAGAAGCTTTCGAAAGAGGAAGATTTCATCATGGTGCATTAAAGGGAGAAGTTTCACATCAGCTCTCACATCTAAAGTTTGTGAATGTGTGAACTCTGATTTCTTATGGTGAGTCTGTCTGTGGACCTTTTCATTTATTGCTAGTAAATAGTTTGAGATGGGTTTATTTTACTCCTTTTTCCCCCTCCCCACATAGCCATATATAAATAAATAGGTAAACTGTTATTTGAATAATAAGTTTCTTTTGCATTTGTTTAAAAATATTGCCATGTTTAAGTATGTGTTTCACCTGCCTGAACAAATCCTGATGTTTTTCTCTATTGATCAAGGCTTGAAAAATGACCATTGGATTCATTTAAAAGGCAAACAAACCCTTTCTATTTGCAAATGAAAAATAAAAAAAGCAAGGAAATGTTTGGTCTGAGTGGCAAAGGAAACCTTTAAAAAATCTAAGGTACCAAGGGAGTTAATTTTGCAGAACTGACAAAGTAATTACAACCAGTTTTTCCCTGAAGTGTACACAACTCCTACTGAAATTAGACTTAAAACAGAACTGGCTTCATCAACTTGTATGTTCATCTGGTAGAATAACACTAAAAAAATTATTTACTCTTAAAAATGTAGTCTCATCCACCCCAAATTAGACTGCTGAGTGAAGTGGGAGATAGTAACACACTTGGTGTTGATGTTTTTCAGTGATTATGGGTTTGAGCGCTCTGCACTTCTGAAGTCGGAGTCTAACAAATGCTTTGCTGACTTTTGGTTTAACCCAGAAGCACCGCCTGAAGACTGTGTGCTGGGGCAGGCATACACCAGCAGCACTGGGTAAGCTGGTTTTGCGTTCAACTGGCTTGATGAGGCTTCCAAAGAGGGGGAGAATATTCCAACCAGTGGCCTCAAAAGTGACTTGAAAGAAATTCACATTTCAATACCTAAGGGGAGCCTATAAGAGAGCTAGAGAGGGACTTTTTACAAGGGCATGTAGTGATAGGTCAAGTGGGAGTGGCCTACAGATGAAGCAGAATAGGTTGAGATTAGATATTAGGAAGAAATTCTTTACTGAGAGAGTGGTGAGACACTGAACAACTTGTGCAGTTGTTCCCTGGAAGTGGAGAAGTCCTGGTTGGGTGGGACTTTGAGCAACTTGGTTTAGTGGAATATGTTCCTTGCCCTGGCTGGGGTATTGGAACTAGAAGATCTTGAAGGTCCCTTCCAACCCAAACCAGTCTGTGAGTCTATGAAATGTAAATAAGGCAAACTGTAAAAACTGGGAAATGCAAAAGCTGTGACTGAGTTAGTGCATGTGCAGAAGCTTCCTACAAATTAAGGGAAGATAATTGTTCCTTTGCATGTTCCCAGTGGTTCAAAACCTAATCTGTTCAACAAGAGGGGGAACTGTCTTGTTTGTAGCATTTTAATTTTTTTTTTGTAACATTCTGTAGCCATTTTTACACTTCTGATAGGAATGTCCACTCAAAGCCTTTTCTTTTAGCTCATTGCTTAGGTCCAGAGCAATTTTCAGCTTTGACCTCATAAATTACTCTGAGGACCTGGTAACATCTCACAAAATTTCCCAGTCTCTCATTTTCATAAGAGTAAGAAGTTCTGCGAAGAATAAATTTTTTTCCTGACCCTATGGGACACTCAGAATCAAAGGAAAGCTTTAGTAACTGTAAACAATACCACATAGGATATACACTACAATGTAGTCTGACGTCTGTGCTGAGAATAACTTGCAGCTGGCATCTATTCTGGCTTATCATAACACCATCTCAGTCAGTTGTAGAGATGAGAACCAAATGATGAAATGTCCAATCTGGCAATAGAATCACAGTCTCTGTGTATATTTGCCTTACCGAGGAAAATGATGCCTTTTGGGTTGCGGGTGACAGCTGTGATATACAGAGTGGGAATTCAAAAGAATGACATATGACTGATTTTAAAGGACTGATTTAAAAATACCTGTGTGAAACTGATCTGTAAATAATTACTGTACATGCCCAAGTATTTCATTATTAGCTCTTGAAAAGTGTTACTTCTTTCAATCTTTTATACTGTTATGTTACACAAATGTTACACGCCTTTTAAGAAATTAATTGATTTTAGAGCAGCAGTTAAGCAATTAGTTCTGGGTTAATGCAGAAGCTGCTTGGTCTAATTTCTTCCTGATCTTTGGGGTTTGAACCAAAACTTCTAGAGCAATGAAGACTGTTGAATGCTAGGAAGGGGGATGGCAAGGAGGACAGAAGACTGTCTATCTCCTGGAGATAGTCAGACACATTTCTAAGTTTGAAAAGACAGACTCTTCTAATGCATTGAAGTGAAATCCTCGTCATGCTCCACACCACCCTTCTTCAATGGGTTTTCCTTAGTAAAGGCAATGTCCCCAATCCAAGTACTTGCGTTGCGAGTTGGTTTTGATCATCTGCAATCATGTTTGTCTGCGTACCCAAGGAAAATGCATTAGCTACAATCACACTTGCATTTGGTTTCTCTGATGGCATTCTTTTGCTTACCTCCAGTTCACCATGTTCACTGCTTACTGTTTTTGCAGGTACAGGAAAGTTGTCTCTAATGTGTGTGAAGGTGGCGTAGACCTGCAGCAGAATGTAGCACAGCATATGTGTCCATTGATTGCTCCCAAGGGACTTCAGATCAGCATCAGAGAAGAAAGCCTGGCTGTTAGGCCTGGGGAAGACATCACCTTCATTGTCAGACAAGAGCAGGTAGTAATAAACATTGGCTCCATGAAAGTTTAATTGCTGCTTTTAGGGTTAATTTCACTCCTACCTGCTTTGCTGCTGAATGAAGATTAATTTGTGCTTGAGACAAGGATTGATGGATTTGGAAATATTGAAACTTCTGTTTTCAAGTGAATCAGATGAGACAGTAAACTCAGGGAATCTCCAAGTTCTACCCACAGAACGGGATTTGTGTCCTCAGCAGCAAAGGCAATAGCTTCTTGGAAAATCAAAGCAACTGCATTACCAAAGTCTCCTTGGACTGAAAATCTCAGCTGTTGTATCAGAGAAGAACAGAAATGCAGAGAACATTTAATATTCGGGTTTAAGTGTTTTTGAGAATCTTCCTTTCAGAAAGGAATGAGGCAAAGCTTTACAGAAATCAGCAAATAGCACAGCATAAGAATATTTATTATATATTAGTGTGTTGCCAAAGATATGGGTTTTTTTCTGTTTATTGAGAGAGACAATGCCCTAGGGCCCTGACCAACAGCAGTGAGTAACTTTTGGATGAATTGTTTGCCATGGGTATGTTTCCTTATGCTTGTTTTTCAGCATTAGGCTATAACTGCTGTGCTCAGGTTACCAGAGTATTTGTACATCCTGGCTAACCCCACTGATTTGCAAGAACTTGAAGAAAATTCACACATTTTGGCAAACCTGTGCAGTATAAATTGAGCACTTGGGATTTATTTCTGTAATGGAATCAAGAAAGTTACGTGCAGAACACTGGGCTGCTTAATGCTTCTCAGGCTCTGCATCTCAATGCGTGCGGTGCCCCAACAGTTTGTGTGGCAAGTTCTGCTGCCTTTTCTTTCTAGAATTTGTTTGGAAATGTTTATTGTAAGCCCAGAGCATTTGGTTGCAATTTGGACTCTAATGATTTTGATTGGCAGTTTGACTTTTTTCCTACTGAAGCTTTCATGAATCTCTGTGGCAATATGAAAACCATTTAAAATTATTCACAAATCTTCAGAAGTAAGGGATCTTGAAGAGAATCTCGTGCTGTGTTTCCTGGTGAAGTCTTTGCTCTGTTCATCAAAGAGGAAGGCAGATTTAGAAGAAATGTAGCAGTTTGGTGCCCTCTATGGCTAAGAATAATATTTAAACTCAAATGTCTTAAGCGTTTCTTAGGATTTAATCTATATGACAAAATCCAATGAGAATTCATAACAATTACTGAGTTTAAGAAATGGCTCTACTACAATAAACCAAAACATACTACTTTCTCCAATGAACAAAATTAATTTACTAGTTTCTGAGAATGCAGGAATGCCAGACATCAGAGAGTAAAGAAAGCATACTTACAGTATGTTTGGGCAGTTTTCAAGTGTCCTTAGAAATAATAGCAATAATGATGATGATGATAATTTTTTTTCCATAGTCTGTTGGCTGAATATATGAATAAATAATATCATGACTATCTCCTATTTTTTATGGAAGTGGAAGCCCCAACTTCTTATAAATTTAGCTGATTTATGTGACTCTTTTGTTTTCTGTCCACTGCTGTCTTTGTTTATTGGTCTGGAAAATAGAAGTACCTTGTTGTTTTGAATACAGCACTCTCGTCCTTACACTAGGGAAGCTATTTAGAATAATATAGTAAGAGAAACTTGCATCTATTGGCTTTTAACGCTGGTTTCTGTCTCACCTGGAAAAAATACGCATGTGTACTTGTTAGCATAAGAAAGAGAGAACAAGAACTCTTTGCAAGCTAATGTCATCTAAAGAGATTCCACTTATACTGCTGGCAAGAACATATCTCTTTTGCTTTAAACTGTAATAATATATTATCTCTTCTGCTAAATTCTACTATTCTGTTGTCAGAAGAAAGAAAAAACTATTCACAGTGAAGAGGCTTTTAAGGTCCTTTATGTGTCTTGAAATATGGTGCTTAGGTATTTGATAATCCTACAGGTTCCTTATTATGGGTGTTCTTTTACATTGTAAGCAATGTTCTTTCATCTGATAAAACATGGAAGAAAATCAACCACACTGCCAAATAACAAAAGGAGGAAATAATGGTATATTTCCCGTCCTTCCATAATGCCAGGGAACATAAATTCTAGGCATGGTACCTCCTTTGATTTTCAAAGAATCATAGAATTATAGACTGCCAGGTTGGAAGGGACCTCGATGATCACTTGGTCCAACCTGTCTTGGCAAAAGCACAGCCTAGACAAGATGGCCAGCACCTGTGCATCTGAATCTTAAAAGTGTCCAGCTATGGGGAATCCACCCGTTTCCTGGGAAGATTATTCCAATGGCTGATTGTTGCCATTTTGAAAAAATTACATTAACACTTCCTTTTGAGATTAAATTTTAGAATAAACCTATTTCAGAGTGGCTTTTGGAGAAGTGAAGTGATTTTTTAATGCTTTGATTGGTGTCAGTCCTTCTCTGCTCTGATGGCCTTTCCTGTCACTTGACCAGCACATGGGTGTATACATTCCTTTCCCAGAGGCAATGAAATTTTTTAAATCAATACTGTGTTTTCACAACACAGGGGCTTTTCTATGAAGCCTGGCCCTGTAGCCTGTCTTAATTGCGTGGCTGTGATGGCAAGCAAGCCAGAACATAAACACTGCTGGAGATCAAGGAAGCAGGGCAGCTCACCAAGGCAGTGCTGCCAGTAGTATTGAGAAAGTATTACTGCAAACTGCTAAAATGAATTTTCCTTTGATTGCATCCAAATCTCTAGTCCGTGTAGCACAGGCCTGATTTCTTTCCTGAGCAGCCATACCACGACAACATGAGTAATAGTCATGTTTGTCCTCTGAAAGTATTATCGGCTTTGAAGTCCTTTAGGCCTGAGTTTAGGAAGACAGTGTCATTTAAAGGAGCGTTTAGCAGAAGTGTGAGGAATTGTGAATTCAATGAGATGTTTGATATGACAGGTTTATTTGGCTGGACTTTTAAACCCTTTCCCAAACCCAGCTTGGTAATCTGCTTCATTAAACATGCATCTACTTTTGCACTAGAGCATGGTAGTTCTAGACGTGCTTGGTGGCTCAGTATAATGCTGTACACCTCTGTGTGAAGATCCCAGCTTGGGTCTTAAAGGCCATGTAATTGACACTAAGAGGCTGTGCTTAGAAGGTGCCATGAAGAATGCCTAAGCCAATTAATTTTACTTTATAATTGGAAAGGCTAAAAGTTCACCGGATGAGTAGTAATTTGCTAGAATAACAATCTTCAGTTGCTTGCAATGATATGAGCATTGCACCATATGTTAATTAATGTCCAGCTGCATTAAGACAAGAGTGATGGTTTCTGTGCCATACAACTTGATTAGTGGTCTGAGGTGTCTAATTTTAAGGTAGCACCTTCCTGTGGAAATTTGGTATTATCTCTATTAATGCACACAGCATCTGTTGCACTAACATCATTGCTGTGGGTTGTAGTGGTTTTACTGCAGCTATTGCAATTGAGTCAGAATGTCTGGCAGGGGCTGAAAATGCTGCTGTGATTCAGTAAAGGGTTATAAACATGTGTCCTGTCTGTTTTGGTTCTGGCCATTTAAAATGTTTTTGATATATTTTCCTTTTAGGGTGATATATTGAGTACCAAATACCAGGTAGATCTTGGAGATGGCTTTAAGGCAATATATGTGAACCTTACGATGACTGAAGAACCCATCCGTCACCGCTATGAGAATCCTGGGATTTACCGTGTGTCGGTGAAGGCTGAGAATGTGGCTGGGCATGATGAGGCTGTGGTGTTCATCCAAGTCAACTGTAAATCATCTCTTTGCTTTTCTTACTTCTACCACTGTGTAAAAACCTCATGACAGCTATGAAGTAGTAAAGAAAATTACTAGTCGCAATTAGGAAAAGGCATATTTTTCAACACCCTCATGCAGCCTTGCAGCGTTGTATGTTTTGAATTCAGAGGGTTGTAAACCTAATATAATAGATCAGAATTATTTTTATTCCATTTTGGCAGAAGGATGGTTTATTAGTCTTTTAACTAACAAGTATGCTTCAGTTCAAATCTCTGATTTTATCCATCTTTCTGATTCAAGACCCTTTTGGCAGCCTTAGCAGCCAAAGTTTAACACTATATCTTTTTAAAGCTTCTAGGTGTAGTGTAAAGCAAGTGAACAGATGTGTTGAGAAACATATGAGCTTTTGTGTGATTTTAAAAATACTAAAAATCTCAGTGTTTCTAAATCTAGATTTTAGTTAGTTAATTCTCACAGAATTTTAAATGGTACTTGGATATAACTTCATGTTGGCAGGCAGTATTACTTGTCTTAGACTTCTCTCCCTGTCCTTAATTAAGACCTAAAATACCCAATTAAACAGATATAAAATAAAGAATATCATGGCACAGGGAATATCATGCACCATTGCAAGTTTAATGTACCTCAGTCATCTCATAACTGAAACGAAGAGGGAAACTCATAACTGGAACTGAATATTCCTCTTTCTTTGAGATTCAAGGCAGCTATTGCTTTGCCTGTTTTCAGATGTGTCAAAAATTCAGAAACGAGTAACATCAAAGGAAAAGACACTCATCTTGCATTCTCCAGGTGTCTGTTTCCCCTCTGTTGTGAGTGGTGTGTCTTCCATCCTAATCCCAAAGCAATGGAAATCACTGGAGCCATATACACAGATGTGCACAGATCCATGTCAGCTTGATATTTATGTATTTTGCTGGTCAGTGTCCTTGAGTCCAGAGTTTCCAGTTCTGCTTTGATTGACAGGTGGGGCCCATTCATACTAATAAAATCAAACAGAAAGGACCACAGTCAAATTCTCAACTTCAGTTTCATTATCTGTTTCTTTGTTGTGTTTATTTTTTAAATCATTTGACAACCCCAGAGAGCTCAGGTAAATTACTTAGGGCTTCACTGTGTGGTGGTTTGAAACTCTCAAGGATCCAATTTCTAAATTCAAGCCCCCCTCCCACAATTTGCCCCTGTGAGAGGGTTTAGTGGTGGTATGCACTTGATATCTTTTTCACCTCATATGGAGAGTTTTCAGATAAAACACAACCATTCGTTATTGGGGTAAGGGGAAAATATTTACAAAGGTTTATTTACACACACACACATATATATATATATTTACATTGAATTAAATTCCTCTTTTCCTTCAATAAAAGTCCAAGAAGGAAAGAGAAGAAGTCCTTCTGTCACTCCTCAGGCCACAGTTCCCTCATTCCAGTTTTCTGTGGCACTGGTTACTGTCCTTCATTTTCTCAAGGCAGCAGATTTATGTATGGCAGTCAGGATTTTTGTTCTTACTTTGTGGAAATTCCGAGCCCGAGCCTTCAGGGGATTTCCTTGTAGATCTTTACTCCTCTTGGGTTAGAACTTTGAAGGCAGCTTTCAGTTCATTCTTACCAATGCTCTTTTGCTCTGTCTCAGCTCGCCAGCATGATAGAAGCAGCAGCAGCAGCAGCAGAGGGCATGGGCACCTCCTCTGCATTCCGTCCTGGCTCAGCTCTCAGGACAACTCTGGGTTTTCAGCTCCTTTCTCTCTCTCTCTAGCTGCTGCTGCATTTCGGGACTCCCTAAGGGTTTGGAAGTCCACCCCTCTTCAGGAAGTCTCTGGGTTTTGGGAAAGTAATACAGTCTTACCCCAAACCAGCTCTGTTGAGTTTTCCTCTGTTGTGTTGCCAGCTCTCCCTCCTGCAGGAACATCTCTGCATCTTTCAGCCAGCTTCACGTTATCTCGTTGCTCCTGGCTATCTTTTTGGCTTTCAGCCATCGTTGTCTCTGTTCAGAGCTGCTCCGCTGCCGCTTTTCAATGTCTTCTGCTGCTGCTGGCAGTAAGGAAACTTCCAGCTCTTGATTATGGGACCCGGTCCAGCTTTGATGCTATACCAGGTCTCCTGTAGCCTCAGCTGAGGGCTGGGGGCCCTTGGCCCCAGAGGGGCTCACTGGCCCCCTGCTTCCTCCTGGTTCAGATCATGGCTACCTACCTTCTAAAATATCTTCACCACCTTCTCTTCCATTTCTGTGGGCATGTAATTTCCGTAGGGCGCATGTGAACCTTTGATTGTTCCAGTATTATCAGTGGGGCAAACCATTGCTACCCCAATGAAAAGGTTTTTCAAACCACCACACACTGTTACTTTTTAGAAGCTTCCAGGTGCTGAGAAGTAGATTAGCCAGAGAAACAGTCTGTACAAGCAACGAAGAGGAAAAAAACTTGGTGTGACACCCTTCTCTCTGAGAATAACTTCTAACCCTTCAGAGAATGATGAGCAGTAGCAAGCCCTGATGGAAAGCGGAACAAACACTTTCTCAAAATGCGCTTTCAGTGTGACCTGTATTAGGATAAACAGTAAAAATAAAAGATGTCGATTTTGTTTTATGCAGTGGATTTTCAAATTGCAGAGGCCAGAGTTACTTTGCACAAGTAAATGACTGGTCCATTAAAGGAGTTTTGGTGCTGAAGTACAGAGGCAGCAGAGCACTGAGGCAGATGTGATCTCATCCTGAGCTTGTCCGTGGATGCTGCACAGGGACTAGAAGGCTCATGAAAGTGTGTTACCCAGCCTTCTTGAATAAATGCTTTCTATGTGATTTACTCTCTTTAATTAGTGCCAACTAATTTACTTGAATCTTCTAATTTACCTAAAAAATTAGACTGCAATTTCTATGTTCTAGTGAAGCACTAATAGCCATTAAGGAACATTTTCATTGCGGAATACCATGAAAGCAGAAATGTCCACAGAGTCCTGGTTTCACTCTATCTCTGGCTGATATATTATTCCCAGGGAATTTTTTCAGAGGCGAATATTAAAGGGAATATTTTTCACTTCAGAGTTCTGTTGCTATGGGATGCAGGACAATTATATAAATTTTGGCTTTTCATCCAAATCATGCTTTCTAATCCAGATCACACAATCTACAACTTTCTAATGAACTGTAAGAGAAATTAAGTTCGATAGCATAAATGTGAGTAGGCAACTCATAATAAAAAGACCTGGAAAAAAGCTACATACATTGCTACATACACTGCACACATTTTGGTTTTTATGAAGCCGTGATCTTTATAGTAATTGAATAATAAGGGAACTTGGAAAACTATATGGAAACTATATGGAAATTATAACTTTGTCAAATAGAAATAATTTAAGTCAATTAAGTCCTCATATTACATATTTAAGGGTGCTATGAAGCTTGTTCCCATGCGCTATGGACTTGTGTGACAGACACAAGCAGGAGGACTTGCAATAATTATTCTCAACTCTTTAATATATAGGAGCAGTAAGATTGAAATAACAGTCATCACTCAAGGGCCAAACAAATTGCTCTTAAAAATTTTGGAAAAGAAAGCAGCCTTCTTCAGGAGCAAAAACATATCTCGAAATGATCAGTTTCCTCTGGGAAAATGCAAATTTATGGCAAAATCAAAACACTTTCACAGATCCCTCCAGACTTCTTTATTTTACCTCATCAGAAGGAAATTCTGTTTCTATGAGGAACAAATTTAATGAAATTCCTAAAATTTCTGAATTTTCTTCAAGATACCAGCAACAGGGAGAAACATTTTAACTCCTCTGGAAGCTAGTGAAGAAATCATTTGTTTAAGCACCCAACATGTCTTGAATTCATGTAGGTGATTTAAGAGTCATTGTAGAAAATGCAGAGTGAAAGTAGAGTCTTACATTGGGATGAAGCAGCACACAGGCCAGGTGAAGTGAGGTGGAAAAGGAGGTCAGACAACTTGTTCTCAGAGAAGTTCAATCAATTTAATCAAAGTGAATTAGCAGTGATTCAGCTCCTGACACAGAGTAAAGGAAATACTTTAGACCAGTGTTAACTACCTGTAAGTTTGCACTGAGATGAAAAACCTTTGAATGAGTTAAAAGATATGTAGAATGGAACAAAAATGGATGGGTTAATATTCATTCTGTGTAATGAATGAATGTTGGGCCATATAGCATTTTGGTATCCTGGGTAGATGGTGCAGGTAAAGTTAAGAAATTCTAGTTATGATATTATACTGTTATAAAGCTTTTACCTTTATGCATTCTGAAAAAGATATACTCAGAAACCTCTGAGGGAAAGGGTTTTTTTAATACAGTTACTGTACTGTGAAGCAGTACAGCTCTAATAAACACAACACTTAGAAGCAGATAAAACCACCGTAATGATGCATTTCTTTTATACAAATAATAATGCTTACAGCCTTCATAGGCAAAAGTTCAGAAAGGAATAAACTTACACTAAGGCACATTTTGGAGTACAGAGGTTATCCTATTTTGATTTGCAAATAAATGCTCCCCTGATATACACATCTATTTTAAAGCATGCATTAATGAGAGTTTCTGCATGGTGTGAGCCTAACAGCTGATTTTTTGTAATGAAAATGAGTAGTCAGCAGCATTCTTTTTCAGTTTTCTGCTTTTCCCTTAGCAATTTGAGATTTGTTAGATTTCTATTCATTTGATCTTTTGTTACTAAAAAGAAAACAAGCTGAGATTGCCTTTTCCACTTTTTAACTGGAGTATTTGCTTATGTGTTCTAGGATTGGAAATACACAGAAAAAAAGTGCATTAGAGAAGTGCATTTGGTTGATCCGTCTCATTGCTTAAGATTTTGTTTCTGAGATTTTGAGGTGATTTGGGGGATATTTTTTTGTTGAAATGAGGTCCTTCCAATTATGTCCATATCTTTTGACATGGATGTAAAAGCAGAAGGGAGGGAAAAAAAAAATTCAGGACCTGATGATGTGCAGGTGAGAGGCTTTTGGGGAAACAGGCATTAATAAACTGATGTATTCTTGTTCAATGATATTTTGGGAACTTTGTTCAGCTCCTCTCCAGGCTTTAAACTTAGAAGTGGTTCCAGTCATTGGAAGAAACCAGGAGGTGAACCTGACAGCCATCATACTGCCTAAGAACCCTAATTTGACAGTTTTTTACTGGTGGATAGGAAACAATCTTCAGGTACACAAATGGTTTTTACTGAGATTATTTTCAATCTCTTTTTGATAAAGGTTGTTCCTTTCTTTCAATTTCCAAACTATTTTCTCGATGGGGGGGGAGAACAACAATTTATTGTATTTGATTACCTGTGGAAAAAAACAACTTGTAGACGGGGATGGATTTGGGATCATGACATTGGTGAATGATGGAACTTGGATTTATACACTTCTAAATTGATAATGTGAGTACTGTAAATTAAAGTGCTGTACAGAAATATATATATATTCATTGTATAGATAAATATTTTCTGTGAGTCTAAACTGGCATATTAAAAAAAATGGGATATCTTAAAGGGTATCAAAATGTTGAGAGCACTCAAAGAATCTAGTGATATTCATTTGGGGATCAAGGTCTAGATAAACATGTCCTAGAGCAATAAATATTCCAGTATTTCTATTGGCAAAATTTATTGTCTAGCTACCTTAATTTCTTTTAAGGTAATTCTTTCAATAACAGATAAGCAAAATATTTTCTTTATGAGGCAGAGGAATGCTTCAAATACGTGCAGTGAACTTTCTTCTTGTAAATGTGCTGTCTATCATAAAACCAGCCTGTATCTGTTCATTATTATTGACTTTGCCATTGCTAGAACAGGTACTGCAGGTCCACATAGTCTTGTGAAGGGTTTTGTAATTCATGTGGATGTGGTCAGGGAGCTGAGTATCTCAGCTCTGCCTTGGAGGTTACTGTGGACTGGTGCTCTAAGTTGACAGCGTTAATCCTTTTGACCCTGATGTACCCCTCATTTTTTTGAGGCAACTTCATGTAATCTTATAGAGTTGGTTGAATCTGCCTCAAAATCCGTTTATTTTAGTGGATCTGACTGAAACCCTAATACTCTACCGATTATTCTAGAAGAAATATTTGCCCCATCTGGCTGCTATTCTGTTTATAAAAGATCCATTTAGGGAAAGAAACATCCTGTATTGAAAATTTTTATTGAATAATTTGATAAAATATTGATTAATTGAAAATTGATGTGAAAACTTTTTGCTGATATTTTTAGTTACAGCCTTTTCAGACACTGTTCTTGTGGTTCTTGCTCAAATTATATTTTCAACGTTTCTTTGTTTTTTAAAGCCACTGCTTACATTGGAGAGTTTTCTGGTGACTAAGTTTGCTGAGACAGGTGATGTCCGAGTTACAGTGCAAGTTTCCTGTGGGAGCTCCATGCTTCAGGACTCAAAAGTTGTCCACGTTTTTGGTGAGACATTAGTCTTTTTCATTTTTTTTTGTTTCATACGTACTTGTTATTGTACATCTTAAGCCAGTCCTGGTACAACTGAACTTCTTGTAAAGTTATGTCTAATGCCACATTTAACTCTTAAAAGGGAAGAACTGTCACAAGGTAACTCCATGAAGTGAACAGTGGGATTGTGTGGAAGGATGTAATCTGAAACATTTTGTTTCTTCTTATTATTTTAAATGTTACTGTGGTTCTCAAATGCTATATGTGGCAACAGTGTTTAAGTAGTATTTTGGCCTAAAACTGGAAAGTTTCCCAGAATTTCTAAATAAATTAGTTTAAATGCCTCTGAAAAAAAATGAAAATTTAGTTGAGTATGTGTTCTCAGCATTGAAAACAATGTCAAATAATTGCCTTTTATCACAATATGTCACTATACCTTTGATGTTTATCTGAGAGTTTGGATCAAGCATAGCTCTGCTGTAATTATTGAATAACCTTTCAGCTCTTGTTCCACACTGTGCCCTGGTGGTTTTTTGTGTCTTATAATGTGGTGACAAGGCATAATATACTGTGGAAAATGTAGTGCTGGCAAATTATTTACATTTGTATTTGTGCTGTCACATGTGGGAATTGTGATAAGTATAAAAGCTTCTTCTTAATGCAGAGCTAGAAGCCTTCTGATATCACGCAATACACAACATTATACATCTCTATTGTCTGAAGAAGATTCTGTTATTTTTGCTTTTAGTATGCTTATTAATTTAAAATAATGTTTAAAACCACACTTATGCTAAATGGAGCTTTTATGAATCTTCTCCTTTTCTAAGATAAATGGATTTAACATTTATGCCACCACTAATGTATAAGTGCATCAGCTTTTTTTGTAACCTTTAGAAGTATAACCCTCTTAGTGTGACTACATCAATGACTTTGGCTTTCCAGCACTCCTTTTGCTCTTACTATTGACCAATCCTGATATCAGGAGCACGAAAGTACTGGCCATGACAGAAATAAAGAAGCTTTTGGAAAAGAAAGCCACACTAAAATATAATTCTGTTGGAAGTATTGGGGGAGGCAGGCCTGACTCGTTCATTCCAGACTATTTCTTTTTTGCATTAGGTTCCCCAGGTGTTCATCCAAGGAGCATGTGGGAGAAAGGGAAGGTTTTAAGAGACTATTTTCTGAGGATCAACCCATTTGTAGTATATCAGATATTTTTGACAATATCCAGAGAAACATTGTGGATGTACCTTGGTTTTATTTTTTTGAAGAGGGCAGTAGTTAGCATTTGTAATATAATTTCTGTTCTTATTTTCATATCTAGTTTATGCAGTATGTGAGGTATTCATTTTGTATGGAAAACAGGAACATGTAATGGGCAAAATCCCGCATATTTATGATTTGGTAAGAATACAACCCATTGGCACATTCTCATTTCAAATTAAAGAAACCAATCGCTTCTGTGTGACTTATTGACCTAAGGGAAAATTACTGGGAACATTATGACCCGAGAGCATGTATGTAAATCTCCTTTGTTTATTTCTTTTTCTTACTACTTTTCAGTCTTTAGGCACAAATTTGATGATGTTGATGAAAATACAGGGAGAAATTGAGTGTCTGACAACACAGAGCAGTGGGGGTCCCAGATACTGCAGTGCTGCACAGCAAAAAATGCTAAATATAGATTTTCAGCTTTTAGTTCTACAAAACCCTTTTTGCAACCCGGTTTATTACTTGTACAAAATGTTTCTTTTTGTTTTTCTAGATCATTTTCACGTTCTTCCTTTGAAGTTTACTAAACACCTGGACATGTACAACCCCGACATACCAGAGTGGAGGGAAGACATAGGGCGGGTAGTAACACGACTTCTTGCAAAGGTGCTCTTTCAGATTGCTCGTAAAATGTTCCCTCACCAGTCATAAAGCTTGAAGGTTAAGTTAATACCTTCTCATTTAGAAAAAAGGAGGCAGAGCAAAATAATAAAGTGAACCTCATGAGCCACATTTCAAGCAAGTTTGAGCCTAGTGTCACTTTTACGTGCAGGCTGTAGACAATGATATTGTAACGTAGATAGTTTAGGTCTAACACAGCCTAATTGGCAATTAATGCTAAATATTGCTCTCTGGGATTAGGAATAGACATATTGGCAAGTACTGCTGACTCCAAAACAAGAAGAGTAGCTTAAATGTGAGAGATTTAGAAGCTAAGCAAAGGATGCTTTGTAACATAAAAGATATTGTGTAAAAACAAAGCACAAAGAAATAATTTATTATGCTAGTTGTGTAACTATAAAAATACATATAATATATAGGCATGCAGTTTGTACAGCTGATTTTTTAGATCATGTTCACAAAAGATATGTGGATTGGGAATAGCTGAATCCTGCAAGTTAAATTAAATACAAAGCTCTGGAGTAGTACTGTGAGATAAGTAAAAAGCACCTCATGAAAACTTTGAGCTTGAGGGCTGTGCTCTTCACGTACACACCCTGCCAGGAACTGAGGGTGCACACACTGGCTTTTTTGAAGGCAGTAGCATTGAGGTACAGGTTGATATTGTTTATAAAATATATGCATTTTAAATCACTTTATTTTTCCTGGATTTGCAGTAGTTCGTCAGGTTCTAAATTTTTGACTTTATACAGTTTCCTGCCTTTTTTTATAGGCTCATATCAAACATCAAATTAAAGTAATTTCCCACTTTTATCAACTTAAACTCATTTCATAACAGGTGTCAGTCAAAAATATATTTTACTCCCTTATAAAATAGTCCTTGCATTTTAAGAATTACTAAAACATTTGCCCAAGTATATGGAAAATTTAATGGAATTTCAGAGTCTGTTTGAGGAAGGCTATGGCAAGTGCCCAGAGTGTCATCATTAGAATTGTGTGGCTGTATTGTAGAACATGTGGAGGAACTTGGGACTAAAACCAAATTTGGACAAAATATTTTGAAAAGTGATGCATCTGACTTTCAGTGGGGAAATGATGGTATTTGTTACCATTTTGGGAACTGAACCTAGGTGCTCCTAGTCTCACATTCGAAGACTTCTCTCTGCTCGTAAAACACAGATGTAAAAGTAACCTTTCTAAGCTAAAGTTAGCTGTAATTAACATGCCCTTCTAAGTCTACACTGTGTCTGAATGGCCCATGAAAGATCCTAAATCACTCAGGATTTTTGTTTTATCTTACCCTAGAAATGGTCAGCCATTGCAGAGTTTTGATAAAACCTGCATACCTCTTCATTTTGCTTCTTTTCTTGATGCCACTGAATTACTTTAATGTGAAAACAACACTTAGCTCTTCCAATCTTCAAAGAGCAGCTCACATTTCAGTACACTTATGCTTCACTTTGTTCATACTTTAGCTTCTAGTGGAATCCCTTCTAAATATTTGGGATCTGAACACCAAATCTAAAAGCCACATGTGGAGTTACTTATGTGTTTTATATAAAACACGAAGTGTGCTGTCCTGTAATTTGCCATATGCCTTTGTTGTCTTCACAGGAAACCAATATACCTGAAGAAACACTCATGACAGTTGTGAAACCTGGTCTACCCACAGCTGCTGACTTGCATGTGCTACTACCAGCAAACCAACCGAAAAAGAAGAGAAGTTTAACTAGTGATAAGGTAAACAGGGCAATGCATGTCTGTTTGGGACAGTCTTGATCCTGTTTTGCAATAAATGTCTGTACTCATTGTCTTTATACGAAATTGAGAGGTGTTCCCTACCTATGTAAAGATCTCACTCCCACCTGACAAGATACATGTAGAAGCTCACATGAAGCTATGTCTGCTGTGTTTGTCATCGTAAAGACCAGCATAATCTAGTGCTTACTGGTATTAGTGTATTTCTAAAGAATATTTGATGTTGATCTGATTTTTTAAACAGAAACAGCGACGATGCATGTCATCCTGTGAAAGGCCAGTAAAGCAAAGAGTGTGTTTAGAACACTGATACTTCTAAAGAGAGATGAACCATCTCTGCACTGTCTTCAGAAGCAAATTAGATTTCAGGTCAAAACTGAACCAGAATCTTAGTAATTGACCCATAATGTGAAGAGCATCAAGCAAGTATTTTCTGCATTTGTGAACAAATGTCCTTTTCAGTTGGCAAGAAACAAATATAGTGGACACTGGAATGAAAATCAGACATTGTTTTCTCCCTATTTATTTCCAAACCATGTTTCTTTCATAATAAAAGACCTTATGCCAGTTGAAAACCAGAAAGCTCTGTGGTGCTTATAATCTATTATATTTGTCCTTTACTGTGATAGAGAAGGAACAGATCCCAGCTCTGTGTCTGTATCTTGGATTTCAAGTCCTGCTGGTTACAAAGAATCAGTGTAAGGTATCATTAATTTTGAAGGGCATTTTACAGCTTTTTAAGACAAGGTCACAGCATCCAAAGGGCTGGAGAAGTAGGCAAAACGAAGCTCTTCATATTAACACAAACCCAGGAGATTGTGTTTGGAGTTGATGAGATACACTTTGAAAGGTCCAAAGGAGTATGTTGAAGTTGTCCAAGAACTTGAACAGGTGTCTGTGTTTAAGATGCACAGATGGTATGGTTTGGAGCTGGCTCCCTGCCAAGTCTCCAAACCTTACAAGAAGTCCCCCCCTCCCACCCCAAACCAAGGGAGAAGAGGGGAAAAAACCCAAAAGAACCGAAAACGAGAAAGAGACAAAGCAATATATATATAAATATATTTACACTTATATTACAGTTATGTACAGTTGAAATATATATACAATTTCACAGGGAAAAGGGAAAGGGGAAGGGAAGAACACAACCCAAAATTTATATATATATATATATATATATATCCCGATCATTAGCCCAAGGTCTATCAACTAAAAGAATTAGCAAAGAATATCTTACTACTCTCCTTGGGACAATGGAGAATCACGCTGGGGTGACTGCTGGCAGCCTCTGCCTCCCAAGGTCGACAAGGCCTTACCAGGCCTCACTCTCCAAGCCGACAGACTCAACAACAGGGAGATCTGCACCTCCAAAACCACTGGAAGGAAAGAGAGCGAAGGCGTCCCCTCCTTTCTTCTTATACCCCAGCTTACGTAAAAATCGTAGGGAATACCGGGTAAATCTGGACACTTCCTTGGTTACAAGCTGGTCACCAAGGAAGGTCTAGGCCAAACTACCACAACAGACTACAGCGAGAGTGCACAAAGTTTTCTACTTTTTTGGCATTCCCATACCCTTACCATTCTCCCCTGTAATCACGGTGAGAATACCCAGGAGTCTGAATTCCTGATTATGTTGCAGAAAATAGTTAATTTTAACAAATTGTTTCTTTTGTTGAGAGTGACTCACGAACTAATGGTTTCAGCCAGGGGAATATTACCACTTCAAAATTATTTGCAACTTTCCATTTCTTGAAGAAGCAAAGTGCAGCTTCTAAAAGAAAATCTTTATTTTGAATGCATGTGGAATGGGGGTCTTTAATAATGTAAGGAAACTAATGGTGATAGATTCCTCTGTTGTACCAACATTTTATTTCAGTGCAAAGTGTTATGCATATTAGTCGCCTTTAAATCCCAATTTCTATATTGGTGCTGTGCTTCAAGGCAACTTAAAGAATATCATCAATTGTAATCAATGCTGCCTCAAGGTTTTTCTTCATGTTTGTATAGGAAACATCAAGTGAGTTGTCCTAAAGCATAAAGAAGAACAATCACATATTGCAAATGATTTGGAAAAGCTTCTGTTCAATGGGACTGTAGGGATATTACAGTAGTTTAACAGGGCATGGTTTTGTAATAAGTAGTCCTCCAGTAAGATCTTACAAAGTTTTTCTGAAAGTAGAGGAGCACTGAAAGGGGAAAGTAGTTGTATAATCTGGAGAATAGATGTGCATTTCTGACATTATTAGGATGAACGGGGCCAGACCCATGGAGGAGGAACAAGGGAGACAGGAGCAATTACAGAGTCCTATGCTATCCAATGATAAAAAGTCATGTGCACTAATATCACATTTCAACATACATTGTTTTATAGAGTACAGTGCTGTAGAGTCAGTCTTCTAGTGCCAGCTGCCTACATTTCTATTTTTATATTATTGCTAATGGGCACTACTTTAGCTCTTGATATGTGCGTATAAATTTGTTGATTTAGACTTGGATGGCACAAATTTTGATAAAATGTGTTGTATCAGAATCTATTGTGACTTGGAAAATATCCTGAAATATACCTGTGGCAGTTTGAGCCGCATTAGAAACTTAGAAAGCAGTAAATAAACTTAGAAGCAGTAACTGGTTAAGTCAACAGGAAAATACTTCTGTTGTCACTTGTTTAAAGATTTCTTACATTCTCTTCTGTCACCAGAAGAGAATCTTGATGGTCTTTATTAGGTGTCACTGGAAGGATGTGCTTTGTCACACTGCTGGGGTGTGTTGTGATACTACTGGCAGGACTCACCAATGCAGAATGTTTTCTGCCCATTTGAAGGAGGTGTCCCTTAAATCCTTAACTTATGAAATGTCTTCCCTTAAAGAGAACCTATTGGTTCTTGGCTTGAAAACCTTTTAGATTTGGGAATATTACGTTATTTCAGAAAGATTGTTAATGGCAATAATTTCTTGGTCAGGCAGAGAAAACCTACTTGCTGGAGTTTTTACTGGTGTTTTACATGGAGTGTTGGGATGTGATACTCTCTAGCATAGGAGTCATTATTGATAACAGTAACCATCAATAACAAAGATGATAAGTAAGCTGTCAGTGTAGTAGTAGGAGCCCTTTGGAAAAATTCTGAAATTTGGTTCCAATCTGACAGAAGCCCTTTTTGTTTAAAATTTATGCATGGAGCTGACTGATTTAACCTGCTTTCAGGAAGACAACAGTTTCAAAAGTATTCCATTCTAATCATTGACTCTAGAGAAGACTTGGTTGCTTAATTTATGCACGTCTATTACATGTCTAATGTCAGGTGGGATGAGTCCAGTGGAAAGAGTCAATTAAAGTGCAATTAAACTATAATCTGAAAGACAGTGGCTCTGAGGAAGAGTTGGGACTCTATCCAGACAAACTAGTGCATGAAAATTCCCAGAGTTGCTTTGGCTAAAAGGGAAAGTCAGAACCCCAGATGTATAAGTAAGTGGGTAAGGGTTTGAATAGTGCCGTTATTTTTGCATTCTTATAGTGCAGGAGATGTTGTGTTCCCATGTACAAACATTATCATCAGAAAGGATGTAAAAAAAGAAGATGGAAAATTCAAATGCTGGTATAAGAACCTTAACTTAGAAAGTCTAGAGAGGAGCTCCAAACACTGTATTTGTTAAAAAATTGGAGAGGTGGCAGCACCATGCTCAGTAAATACTGCAAAGCAGAAAAAAAACACCCGTGGATACCAAAAAACCCATCAGTCTAACAGTGAAATAAATAAGCCAGAGCCTTTGGCTGGACTCACATGAGATTCAAAGTTTTGACCTGTGGAGCTGCAGTTCACATAGACTTGGGTGGGAGCTCAGCGGTGGGGAGAGGAATAACGAACAAGTATTAGTCACTTAGGCAAAAACCAAAGCATATGTTGGGTTCCTCAAGCACCTGCTAGGAAAGTATAAGGTATCCAAAGTTATGGAACTCGGTAATTTCATTTATTGGCTGTAAGTCAGATTTACCTAAAGTAGTGGTCCCTCTTGCACTGTACACCATGAACACATGAATGAACCTGGATTGATATGAAGTGACTCTATTTCATGGTACCAGCATCAGTTTGAAGCCTGCTAAACAGTGTAGTTCTCATATCCATTGTCTTTTCAGACTTCAGGCAACTCAGGAGCTATCTGGTGTAATTGTCTTGTAAAATAACTGAAGCCATGCTCACATCACCCTTATGCTGAGACATTCCCATACAAAAAAATGTAATAAAGTCAGTGAAATGGCTTCAGAAGTTAGAAATTCCTCAATAAGAATGAAGATATTTGAACTTTTGTACAGTCTCTGTCCATAGTGTAAGAGAGACTACAGGGATTTCTATCTATTATACTGCAAAGGCTTGTCAAAGATGAGCATCATAATTGATAATATCATTAAAGAAGTTACTTGTGAAGGTTTCATGGATATAAAGCATATTTCTAATTTGGCATCCTCTGGGAAGTCATACCCCAAATTATAAGGCATAGAGTATAAAACTAGATTTGATCTTTTAGAAAATTGCCCATGTTGAAGACACAAGCAAGTAGAAGGGATAATTCAGGCAATTTGTCATCTGGGGTTAGGATATGATGGTGTATTTAATGGTTCTGCTCCATAAAAATAGGAGAGACCATATTTTACTATACTCTATCCACTGGAGGAAAATGGGAGGAATACCGATTTTTTTTTCCATGTGAATGGATGTATATATTTCTACAGAGTATTCTTAAAAAATAGATATAAGTGGAATTCATCCCATTATAGGTAACGAGTTAAGGTAAATTATGACATGCAGTTCATTATTAAATAGCAGTTACTTTTCATAGAAAGAAATCCAAAGTGACATCACAGGTTTTCTTCTGATAGGTTAGAAGAATTGAGAATTTTTGATATGTTTTATTCATTGTGTGAGTTATGACCCAGATAAACTCAATAGTGCATGTAAATGACTTGCTGTCTGTCACCTCTTGGGTAAACGTAAAGACTTTGGTAATCAGAAAGAAAGAATTGGCTATAAACTTTTGACATTTTCAGCTTCTTGTGGAGTTTTGCATGATTTTTATATATGGAATTTCTTCAAGATTTCAGCTCATTGACAAATGCTTTCTGAGTTTCTCACCATTTAATGAGCCAGAGGTTTTCATTTTTAGAGCATTGGGTGTCTCAAAGTGGAACACAGCACAAGACGTCTGACATTCTCTCTGTTGTATTTTCAGAGAATAGCAGCTATAAAGCAGGCCCTGAATGCACACAACATCAGTTTCTTTCTGAGGGGAGGATACTGGGTCTTGGTGACTTTAGCTGACTCCAGTTCAGGTAAATATGTAAACAAAGCTCCCAACAGACCAATTTTGGATGCCAGTTTGAATTCTGATAAGTTAAGGAAAAAATCTTTGTATCAATATATACGTGTGCATATAACACATGTATATACTAACTTGGTACTTGTTGCATATGAATAAACACATAAATATATAAATGTTAATATATATACACATATGTGTACACACATATATATGTATACATTTCCATTTGATAGTTAATAAGAATCACAACCAAATAAATATTTCTTAGGTATTTCCATTTTGTCATAGCTCATGATTTGTATCACAAGCTTCTTGCTTTTTCTGTGTAACCACAACATTAAGTAAATACCTCTATTGCACAAAATAGTTCCCTGAAGGAAGAGGCAACTAGGCTTCGAAAAACCCCATCTGGTGATCTAAAGGCATTTTGGTTGCACTGGCTGCTGAGAAAACAGAGCTTCTTTACCCTTATCTCAGCCATTAGCTGAGATAACTACTATAACTGCTATAACTACATGGGTCAGAGACACAGGCTTGCTTCTCTGCCATGTATCTCTGATCTTCAACTCAACTAATGTGAGGGTTGCTGTAGGGTCTCCACATTGCTAATCCTGTCCTGAGATAAATTATGTTTTTACTCTTTCTAAAACAAGTGGATAGAGGGGATTTTTATGTGTGCATTTCCTGCCTCTCTGGATTCACTGTGTTGATGGAAACTGGTTGAAGAGAGTATATGTGCATAAGTGTGTGTATTTTTAACAGAGAGAGGTTAAAATGATGTTTTAACCAGAAAGTTCAGCTTTGACTTGAATCTTTTTTTGGAATGTCCTGTAATTTTTTGTATATTATCTCCCATAATATATCCTTCTTTCGTATTTCAGTGTGTTATGGGAGAACAGCTTTAGCTGACCACAATCAATTTGTGTAAATGCTAGTGATATTTTATCTGTCAGCTCTCTGTAGAAGACAAAACTCTTTTATCTGTAGAACTCTGCTACAGTCTCACTGAGGTACCTCATCTGGTTTAAAGGGTTGACATTCGTTAGCCACCACAAAAGGCTGGGATTGAAAGAAGCCCATGTTCATTCCAGCCTTTACTGATGTATGACCTTGATGAGTTCATTTGTTGTTCAGAGCCTTAGTTTCTCCATCTG
Organism: Neopelma chrysocephalum; assembly: GCF_003984885.1. NCBI lineage: Eukaryota > Metazoa > Chordata > Aves > Passeriformes > Pipridae > Neopelma > Neopelma chrysocephalum. Next base: position 2,214,699 of record NW_020897731.1, on the reverse strand, counting down.
TTAAATTAATACAGCCCTATTTTTGTGAGGCATATGTACTCAGGGTGTGTGATCATTTACTATGAAAACTTTAGATTCCCAGGAAAAAAACAACCACTGAGTATGTGAATAATTAAATCTCCAGGGTCTTGGGGGTTGTTGTTGGTTTGTTTTTTTTTAATTGGCCCTCTGTCCTTCAGTCACAAGTCACCAATTAATTCTGTGTTTTTGTCTTTTTGAAGAAGCCACAGATGGAGGGAAAAGAAGAGGTTGCACAAATACCAACAAATGTTTTCGACTTGACAATTAAATAGAAAAAAAGGCTCAACAATGTGACTGATGTGAAAGAGGACATGCTATACTGTTCTTTTATTTTGTATTTCAGACTCTCAGAGGATTGGAGGAGGCAGTGGCTACTGGGCTATTGTGGTTCTCTTTGTTATCTGTCTAGTTGCAGTCGGGGCTTTCATCCTCTACAAGTTCAAAAGGCAAGTAAACCTTAATCAACACACACATTTTAAGCATTAGATTTACCCACAGACTAGCAAAGCAGAGATTGTAATTTGAAAAGGAGATTTCTTGAAGAATTGCAAGAAGCACATCACTTTACAACCATGTTTTTCTGAACTTTTCAGACCTCAAGGTACTGCACTGATGCTTGTTTCACTTGCTACATTCCAAGATAAATATCAACAATATAGGAACTATGCAGAGTTTCTTCAGTTTGTCTAAATAATATCATCAAGAATCAGAGCTGAACTAAAATATTATTCCTGATTAATTCCCTCCTCATTACTCCTAACAGTTATGAATAAACTAAAGCTATCAGGACAAGGAATGCATCTGCAATGCTGATTTGCTTAAAAGAGTAGTTTTATCGAAGCGCATAATGCTCTGGGGTTTCTTTTTGCACACATTAAATTTTAATTGCTGAGGCAATGCCATGGAGAATGACTGACAGAAAGAGATTAGTGTTAATTTGACTCTAGTGTGTGTGGAGGGAAGAAATGTTTCTGGAAGTGGCCTTTATGTGAGGCATATTCTCAAAATTGAGCCATGCCAGCCTTAGACAGTCCAATATATTTTTAGTCTGCAATTGATTTTAATCAGAGCTGCTAGGGTGCTGTGCAATTTAAATAATTTGTTCTTGTTCATGGGATATGTTATCATTGGCTAACCTCTTGGTATTTCTTTATCTCTGGGGCCTTCAGAAGCTCTTGGGTTTGAGCATACTGGAAACAAGCCTTCATCATCATCATCAAATCCTGTTGTCCTTACTCAGTGAGGATTGATATTGATTTGCCGAATTTTTGAAAGATTTATTTTTATTTGAAATAAATGTAAGTTTCTAGAACTAGGTGCAGCATTAAGTTTGTGATAGCAGTACATGTAGCTAGCATTGAAGTATGAGTTTTTTTAGCCAAAGAATTTTTATGTCAATAGAGAAAAGCCCCTTTTCTTCAAGAATCTCTTAACTTTCTCACTGCAGCACCTAAGTTTCTTAGAGTTCATAGTGAGTGATTGCTCAAAGGTGCAAAGGACAGAATACTGTATCAAACTGCCTACAATGGAATAAAAATCCATTTTGCTATGTTAGGTGCCTGCAGCAAGGAAAAGCGTAAAAATGGTTGATGTGATGTAATTATATTATTTCAATACATGGAGGATTTGCTGTTTGTAGTTTGGGATCATAAAACTTCCTTGTGATATCTTTCAAAAGCTATTGATTTATATCTTTTATTAGCTTTTAAATGAGAGCAATTAAATAACAGGCACAGTTACTGCATGGTAGAAGAAGTATAAAATATTCAATAAAGGAATAAAAAAATAATCTTCCTTAAGTTCTTTGTAAAATGCCCCAATGAACCATTGCTTTATAAATAGAGCTTTTATTAAGAAGGAAACTGCAGTACAATTTGCAAACTGTGAGCTTTAACGTCTCTTACACTTCTGTATATAATTTGTGAAAATCATTGCATTTGCCTTTTGGGGGAGTAATCTAAGTGTGATTGAGGAGAATTGTGAGTTATATTCAAATGTTTGTCAGTAGCCTGAAATGGCTGTTGGCATTGATGAATGACCACGCAGTAATATTCAATTTTAGTCTGTATCTTATCTGTTTCAGAGATGTTTGACAGAATTTTTTTTTAATATTCCTGATAAGCTTTTCAAATATGACTTTTTTTTGGTTACATCCTTCATTTGCAATCATCTTCAAAGAATATTGAGTACCCAATCAGTGCTATGTTTGAAAAATCACTTTTTTTTGAGCACTCAAATATTTAATCCCTTTTAAAAAGTCTTTCCTGTGTTTATGAAGATGGATGGTGAATTTCTGGATCCCCATGGAGTACTTAGTTGGGAGTACAGTCCTTTTAAAGTCAGTACAGTGAGTATGGAAGTTCACAAACTGGTCCACAGGGACTGAGGCTATGAGACTGAGGGTCCTTTATGGATATAAAAGTTGGAAGTTGTAATGCACAAAGGCAGCTTGTCAATATTATATGCCTGTGTTTTAAAAATTAATTTGCTAAAAGAATGCCATAGGCAACAAAAAATGTTCAATTTTAGGTGACAATTTCAGAAGACTAACACCTACTGGGTCCTATGGTAACTCAGATTACCCGGGCAAATAAAAATATTATTTATTTCCACATAGAAATTACAGACATGTATGAAGTTTTGAAATGTTAATACTGTCCATAATTCTGATGTATGATCCACAAAATTCAGCAGGAGATGGAAGACATTCCATGATGCTTTCCTTTCATTCAATGTAGGTTAATAGTCAGATACTCCCTTCACAAAAGGTTAAAACTCCTTTTTTCCCCACATCAGAGACATTTTTATTCATCCTAGTTTTATCACTATACTAATTGGGTCTACAGGACTTGCAGTTGGCATTGGAGCACAGGCAGAGCAGGTGATATGCAAGAGAATGCATGGACATGCCTCGGACTGCTCTCTCTTTCTCTCTCTTTGCTGTCCCAAAGGACTGTTAACATAAGGTTGATACCTGGAAAGATGCAAGAAGGAAAACTTGGCTTGCAAATAAGATGCTGACTGGGTTGGCAGGGAAGTTACAGCTTCATACATGAGAACATTTCATCTATTTGCAATGAGAGAGTTCAAGACTTGTGATGGAAATTAAAGAGAAAATAGTGGGCTTCTGTGTAGACCTGCAGCTTTGATGGAAAATGGAGAAACCTGCCCAAACTGCTCCAAGGTTCCTGAGTGTTGAGGCTCCTTGTCCCCAAGCATGCTCACCTGCCCGGATTATTTCTGCAGTTCATGCCATAAGAACTTGGGTCTCAATTTACACTAATTTTTGTCAGACTGAACTGGAGATGAAAGATGGTATTGACAAGACATCAGAGACTAATCCAATACCTTTTTTTTATTAACCTTTTGTAAGCAATGATGACACTTGCTGGTCCTGTTTAATTTCTCATTTTTTTGAAAACTGCAATATTCACTGCTTAAGATTGGTGTCTCTCGCAAGAAGTAAATCTCACAAAATTAGTTTGGGGGAGAGCAGTAATCTAAAAATAACAATCCTGCATAAGATTCTTTGTCAGATGCCTCATATGGAGAAAACAAAGAGAGTATTTAATCTAATTAGGTAGGGGGACAGGGGAAAAACAGAGGCAGATTCATACAGAGGTAGTGGGGTTTTGGCTGATTAGTGATATGCATAGTAAAAACCAATGCCATTTCATTGCTCCTCAAGGAATTCCCATTAAATAGGAAAGATGTAAATTGCATAATTTCCCTCTAATCAAATCTAACATTTTAGGATCTGCTGGATAACAAGAGCTGTCATGGCTGTCTAGCTACTGATTAGGTGACTGTAGGTCACATCTGTTCTGATATGCCCTAATCTCAAATACTTAAGCATTGACTAGGAAAACTGCTGCCCTCTGTTCTTATATGCTGTAAAATTGTAATAGTTTATCATTTCATCTCCTCATTCCTGAACCTCCCCAAACCTCCCCTCCTTATCTAATGGCTCCTTTGTGCATCCAACCACTTCTTGCCACATGCGCTTGAAAAACTGGTGCTGGAGTCCCCAGAGCTCGTGAAGTGACTCCTGGCAATCCCAAACCTGTTTAGTTGCTTCAGGGGAAAAAAAAAAAAGCAAAAACCAAAAAGTCTTGAGAAACACAAGGGTTTCCTTTGTGATCTGAGTAGATAAGGACATCAGATTAGGGCTATTTTTACTCCATAAATGAAAAGCAAATTTTAAATTATAGCTGTGATGGTTTTAAAAACTAATTCGAATCATTTCCAGCAAATGAGATGAGCCATTTGGTATACTTGAGCTATTGGTTTTTGAGAATGGCAGCAAGGAGCAAGAGGTCATACCTGGCTGGTAAGTGTGCCCATGATTGTGGAGCAAGAAGCCGTGCAGCCAGCAAACGTGGATGGTGGGCAAGCCATGAGCAACATGCCTTTTCCTTGCTCTTACTTTCTGAGCATGGAAAGCATCGATCGGATGCCTCAAGCAAAAAGTATGTTGTAATACTCACTAGTATGCTTCAGTTGTTTAAACATCCAGGTAAAATGGACTGCAGCTGCTTCTTTTGACCACAAAAATATGAAGCAGCTGGAAAATGTTTTTTTGAGAAATGAGGACTATTTTTTAATGCAGATCTGGGACCTGCACGTATTTTTTATATATCATACCATCTTTACTAGATTTGGTTCAGTAAGAACACATTTCTTCCATTCCCTTTGAAACAATGTTTGTATTTTTTTGTGGGTTTCAAATTGCTTTCCAGAAAAGATTTCTTCTTCCTCTCAGAAAAAGCTTTATGGTGTGGGGTCCTGGGCAACAGAATAGAGAAGGGAAATAGCACTGTCTGCACAAGGCAAAGTGGAGGAAAGGAAAATTATATTTTAGCCACATCAAAGCTGCCATGTAATCATCATGTTACTAGCGGAAGATCTGAAATCATCTTTTCTTATTTTTCATTTCTGTATAACAGCAGGATATTAGAGTAGCCAAACCAGAGCAAAAATATTTTGCTTTTCTCCTTATGTATTTTACCTGGTTAATTGTAATTCGATTCTCTGAAAGAGTATGAAAATCTTTGTCTTTTAATTTGTATGCAAACTACTTGCAGTGTACTTAAAGCTGCATACATCGTTTTCACAAATCACAGTGAATCCTCTTTGCCCAGATTTATACCATTTTGTGTGTATTCCTTTTCCCCCCGCTAATATCAAGTGCCACTTTTGGTAAATGAACCCCCTCCTGGGTCATTTCCACAATCTGGAGCAGAACTCTGTTATCTTTCTGCCTCATTGACTTACTGTCTCATTTTCAGTCTCTGAAGAAAAGCTATCTTTTTTCCCACCTTGCTTATACTACTTTTATGTTCCATGAGAGCAAGCTTAGTCCCAGTCTGTGCCTTTTAGTGATAAAAAAACAGGCACTAATTTAATGATCCATAATATTTCGTAAAAACTTCCTCAGAAATCAAAGTAATAGCATGCTGAAAAGATTTCTGAAATGAAAGAGGCAAGTGTATCAGGAGTGTCTTAAAGCACAAAGAAGTCAGTCATCTGAACATAAATCCAAACATGATAAAGTCAACACCACAATAAAGTATTCTATTTAATGGATTATTATTGTTGTTAGTTTTCTTTAAGTTCCGAGAGAACGCTACATTATTCTGTATCCTTTGCCATGTGAATATGTTCCTTTTTTTTTATACTAAACAGAATTTTAATCAAGCCTCTGGAAAACAAATGAAGTTGCATAAAGGCCAATGAATATTTGCTCTGCAAGGAAGGAATTCAAAACCAAATAAACCAGAATTTAAATGAGTGGGAATCAATATCTCATCACCTCCTGCTGTTCCTTCCTGATGAACATTTTTAAGTACAGTTTTGGGTATGAACTGATTAGAATTTGTGAATATAGGAAGAAAAATGTACTTTCTGGAATAACTTCTAAAAGGTGTAGGACCTGAAAAGCATGGTGAAAACCATGTGCTGTGATGTTCTTTAGTAGTACCGCACAGAATCATGTCTCTAGACTCATATTTTTATGGTCCTCAAAGCAGACATGAATATTTCTTCTTCTTCTTCATGATTGAAATAAAATGCTACAGGGAAAACAAAAGGAACTAAAAATGTAAACCATGGGGTGCTGCTGAGCAGAGGTAATTGTCTCCAGTGATGGATGTGAAGCACATGCATTTTGCAGATGAAGAGTAAACCCCCAAAAGAAAGTATTGCATAATCTTTTTGTCTGTTCTTCTAAATGTGCTTTCAATTTCCATACTGCTGATAGAAATCTCTTGGGTCAAATTTCGTGCCTTGTCATGTTTTCACAGTTGTCTTTTATGTACACCCAAGCATTTCAGCTCTGCCTACTTCAAACACTTACATTGGACTCAATTGCTTCTTGAAGAAGAGCAAAGCACATCAGGGTACACTAGAGTTTTTCTCTCTATAATTAGGGGTAGCAGCTTCCTTCCTATCTGTTAGAGCAGCGAGGAGCAACTGGAAAATTGCCACTATCAGGGCCATCTTTAGCAAGGATTCAGTATCCACATCCTGTTTCATCTCTCAGTGTGGTTGTCCCTTGTAAACAGAACATCCAGCACATGTGTTAAAAGTGCCTCTTGAAAAGGATTGGACTATCATTTCATTCGGTGTGGTTGAGTCCCTTCCTTGTAAAAATGAACCAATAGACGTAGAGATCTCTGTAGTGTGTAAAAGGTCTAATGCCTACAGTATGTGTCTTCTCAAGACCTGTAATACTCTCCTTCCTCCAGTCCATGCTCAGTGTTACAGTCTAAGGTGCTTTCCTCTGTCAGGTTGAGGAGCAAAGGAAAGTATGAAAGTACTGAGTACCTCAGCTTTGTAGCTTCCATGATGCACCTGTACTTAGCAGGACTGGGCAGGGTTAGATGAGTGAGAAATAACATCTCACACCTTTTCTCCCTTTATTCTTAGCCCATAAAGAAATGCTTTTAACAACAATACATTTAATGGTTATTTGTGAACTTGAGAGGCTCCTTCATTCAGGAAGAATGAAGAAACTTTCATATTTTTAACAGTAGGTGTTGTGATCGTGGTTATCTCTAACTAGTAAGTCTTACAGGAGACACAAGTTGAAGCCTCAGAATTTACACTAGAGGACACACCTTGTTGACCTGGTTTCATGCAGGTCCTTCAGCCTGGGCAGACAGTAATCAGAATAGCAGCTCTTCTCCCTTTACTTAACTGCAAAGGTCTGATGTGCCATATGGGTTTGAGACGTTTAACATTTCTATTATGTCAAAATTGTTTGGATAATACCACTGATGCTTCTAAAATCTGTCAGAAATAGTTTTGAGAAGGTCCCCTAATTATTGCAGAAACATATGTGCTTATTCTGCAGATGTGTTACAAAGACGCTCTTCTGGGATTTGTCTCCCTTAGGCATTTGCTGGTGGACTGAAAGTGAGCAATTTGACAGGTTTGACGCAGGTCTGATTGAGAGAATATTGTTTTCCACACTACTAGTTTCATTACCAGACACATTAAAAACAGTCTGGAGTTACTGGCCCTAGAGAAAAAAAATCAAAATTAATTACCTAATGTATTTGTTTTGGTAATGAGAAACGTCCTTCCCTCTTTAAACATGGCTTTTTTTACCCATGTAGTAGAAGAAGAATGATGCAGGACTTGGCTTTATGTGTATGTTTGTGTCAGACCTGTTGCAGTTATCATAATAGCAGAATATTGTGTCATCAGACCATCTTTACAACTTTGTCCTTTGGCTAGTCCTGAGCTTTATTTACCCCATCTTCACTGAGATACAGAAAAGAGCAAGAACAATCAGATTTCTTTCTGTGTACTGCTTATAAATAATGGGATAAAATGCCTAATTTATATATCTATATAAAATTTTGTGTGTGTGTGTAGGTATATAGGATACAATTCATCTTTTGGATTATTCAAATTAAAGGGAGGAGATTGTCTTCAGTCATCTTTCATTGTTTAGCAATTTCCATTTATTTTAGTTACTTTGACACAATGGAAGGTGCTGTTTAGAATAGCTTGCTGCAGTAACTTTTATCTCAAACTAAGATGGTGCCATCTGCTAAAGACACCTTCTTTTGAAATTACATCTAAAGACAGGTCATCTTCAAAAGCCTAGAGAAAACAGAGCAATCTGTGTATTTATGCAGCTTTCAAACTTTTCAACTGCTGGAATATAGAGCAGCTGATGGTTGTTTTTAGAGAGAAACCTAAAAATTAGTGTCACTTTTTCTGTTTTCTCACTGTCTAAAGGAGCTCAACAGAAACCGCAGCTTAACCTCAGCAGTTCAACCCTGTTTTCTCTTTTCTTCTCATTGTCTCCCCATTGCAATAATCTGTGTTTAAGCACAGACTTTGACAGCCATGATCTGCTGTCACGCTGATCAAACTGTCAAGCTGCTTCTTGCACTTTAGGAAACGGAGTTTATAGCCTGCAGCTCCCAAATCTGAAGTGTCTGGTTGCTGCCTAGGAAAGGATATCCTTATGTGCCCAGGCAGATTGCAGGTGAGCACAGCTGCAGCACAAAGGATGTGACTCTTGAGAAATGTTTAAACCATAAATTGTGTTGCAAAGTTAGAAGTCCCTGATTTTTCCCTTTGATATTGCGAAACCTAATTTTAGTTAATCTGGTTAAGAACTTTTTATCAATACTAAGTCATAAGCCTCCCGATCTCAGCCATGGTGCTAGTTGTTCATTAGAGTCATTTAATAACATGCTGTTTGTTTCTCTAGATTACAGTCAGAATGAGTGAATTTAATGTTGTCTCCTATAGAGAGTTTTGTCTAATTCATTAGTTCCCAGTCCAAGCTTTACACTTTATCTCCTTCAGTGCTGCCTGCTTAACTTCACCAGCCTCCCCTGTCTTGTGCCATTATTGATGCCTGTTTACCATCTTACTCCTTACCCCTTGGTCCTGGCCTCCCGGTTCTTCACTCTCTGCTCTCTTTCCACTCTCTGTCTCCTGGACTTCTCCTGCTTCTTTCTCTGCCACCCTGATGACTACTAGTGCCATTTGATGCTATCAAACTTTAATGTCAGCCCACCTCACCAGGGAGATGTGATGATGATTGCAATCCAGCTTAGTGTTTGTGAAGACACCTGGGACCAGGAATGAATGCTTGTCGGGCCTTTTTGTTGCTTGAATTCTTAAAACAGTTTTTCTGTGCCTTTAGTATTTTTTTCAGCATTGTTCACTGTCTATCAGTCTTGGTGATAAATTGATGCTTAATTATTATGTTGGTATGAACATCGTGATAAGGTGGTTACAAAGAGCTGTAACCCAGAATAAGAAGTTGATAAGTTTAGGTCATGATCACAAAATTAAGGAAGGGTGGGATTGGTAATGGTTTTGATTCTGGAATGACTTTGACCTGCTGGAGCTCTGCTCTGATGCCAGCGTGTGTGTGACACAAAAGAACTCCATCACAAAATTTTTTCTCCTTGTCTGATTTAGGAAACTGCCAGGCAGAAATGTCTACGCCCAGATGCACAATGAAAAAGAGCAGGAGATGACAAGCCCTGTTAATCACAGTGAGGACACCCAGAACATCATCCAGGGTGAGGAGTTTATTGATGATGATCTGGACTCTCAAACACTAGGTAACGCAAGAGGTAACTTCATTTTTAGTTTCTAAATTTTCATAAGTAATTGATTGTTTTCCTTTTAGCTCTTTTTCATTTTCTGTTCAGTCTCAGGAAGACACAAATGGTAACACCACTAACAAGGGATTATCTCAGTCACCTTCTTTTGACTTGCTTGAGATACAAGCTAATGTATGGATGATATGCTATATAGAGCACGAGTACAGAGATAGTAGTTTAATATCAGGAGACTGACTTGGACAATTTTAGAGATAAATTATATTTGGGAGAATAGGATATAATCTGCAACAGTTGAATTCACTCAATAATTTCCAGAATTAGTAGAAAATTGAGTTTAGGCCAGAAGGATTTGTAGAGTCAATGCTTCTATGATTTCAGATGGATTGTATGAAGATCCATTGCTATATTTGCCTTCATATTCCAGTGGCATTTAAGGTTTTTGTGATTAGAAACATTAAATTTATTCATGTATAAAAAGTATCATAAGTCTTCCTTAATTTAGCTATTGACTTTCTTAGTATTCATGAGGTGGTTGTAAGGAAGCCACAAGGGAAACTTTCTGTGAGTATCTCTCAGATATGATTTCAAAGTCAGGTGGAAGTGTGTATCCTGGCACCCTGTGGGTAGTTTTAATGTAACACGGGGTGCTGATCTATAAAATTCATTTATTGTAAAATTTACATTGTGTTCAGACTGCTTTCAGGTCACAGTCTGAAAAATGTAGGACAATGTAAAAAACACCCAGTTCCATTTCTGCACATTTTGTGAAAATAAATCAGATAACCCAAAGCCTTTGGGATTTGTAGCAGTAGATTCATGGTGTGAAAGGCAATAGTAATGTCTTCATGAACTCCATGGAAGATCTGCTTTAGTTGCACCAGAGGTAGCCTGGTGAAGACAGAACCTGGTCAGAGGAGAGATTTCTTTATCTTGGCTTTCACCTTTATTGTTTGTTGTTGATGTCTTTATTTTCACTTGCTGAACTACGCACCACTTCTCAGTTCTTGAAGGTGTTAGCTTTGAACACAAGGGAAGAATCCAGCCTCTTGCTTTGCTTTGTATATTTCTATCTCTCTTTGACAACCTTTGTGTATGAGTATCACTGTGTTTTCATTCTGATTTTGCAAGATGACCTTGGTTGCCCTCCTGACTTTACCGGAGTTAGTCCCAAAAACAGCTGTGGAAAAACAAAGTCTGTGTTAAAATTGTTTGATGAGATCATCTTCAGGGTCTTTAGAGGAGAAGCTGAATGCTAACAAAGTCCTTGCAGACATGCCTATTAAAGTGGAGCATTCAAACACCTCTAGTAATGTACAAAAGCATAACTTTTAATGGTAGAAAATCCCTTATGGCCTATTAAAAAAACCAGGCAGCTTGGGATGCTGGAATAAAGAAACACTACCCTGATTTGTAACACATTCAGAATTAATCTCTGCTTGCCCTGCACTCATTAATCAGAGAAAAGAAAAATCTTCTATCTGGGCAGAGCATTATTTTAGGGTTAAAGAGCACAAGATCATGATGTTTTGATGACATAAGACAGTTAGCAAATGCATAGCTCGAGGTGATTTGTGCTTCTGCCAGGATGTCAGCACCAGCAGCCTTTCTAGGAGAGCGTAAAGAGCTCATTTCTGTGGATCATAATCATCCATATTTGTCACCTACTGTACAGCTTTTAGACAGAATATGTTATTTAAGACATAAAACTATACTCCCACTCGCCCTACTGTTTGGTTATTTGCAATACTTTCCACTAGCTCTAGTATTGCTCAGTTCTGCCAAGAAAATATTCCTGTTAATGATACTCTATTTTATCTGGCTAGACTATGAAACATGTTTTAATCCCTGCTTTATATTAAACTGTGGTGTACGACATGATTTGCAGAAGGTTCCTATGCTATGGAGATCCCTTCTAGTTCTGGTGAGCTTTCTCCCCCCCTGTTGGGAGATGTCAGTAGCCACCTCCACTCCATGCACAGGAGGGAGTTACAGGCCTGGGTTTCTGTTTGTTCTCTCTCTTCTCATAACTTTTGAATTTCCACAGTACAGTATTTCCAGACTCACCCATCCACTTTTTTTGTTTTCTATATATTTTATGTTGCCTACTTTATCGCAACCCCCACCTTGGGACTCCTCAACACCATTACCTTGCAGTGACTCCTTCTGGGAGAAGTGGCAACTTGAACAGCTACAGAGTTCCCTTATTGCTGATGCCGGTCAGTGTCCAGTCCCAGGTCAGTGGCATGTCGAATGGACGCCTCAGGTTCCATTCTCCTCCCTCACCTGCACCCCTCGAGACAACTACACCTTTATAAGCCACACAGAGAACCAACTTATGCTGTCACTGGGATAGAAACCCTAGGAATTCACCACAAATCCACCACCATGAGCAAAAGCTTTGCGCAAAAGTGTGCTGTAGGTACATGGAGCTGTTGCACCAACCTTCACCTGACCTGTTGTTTGATAAAGCCACTCTCTTATGCAATTGACTTGTCCCTGCAATAAAAGGGGGATTTATTGTGGAGTACCTGAAATACACTAATGTTGGCCTTTTGTTTCTGTATTTTCATAGGCAATCACTCAGGCGTGGTTTTGAGCATCAACTCCAGAGAGATGCACAGTTACCTGGTTAGCTGATATTTGCAGCTGAACAAAAAACCCGAAAGACTCTTCTCTGTACCATTTTATTTTTCCCTGGTGATGTCACAAAATTGCAAATATGGCTGTAAATGCTGATGGAGAGGAGGTTTCATATCAGTCCTGTGGAAAAAAGCATCCATCTTCAGTTACCAAGGGCGAAGGATAATATGTCGTGTTCGCTCTATGGCCTGGGAACTCATTACGATTGAAACTCAAACTATGGTAGCAAATTTGTAGCCCTAGGCACCTTCAATGCCACCTTATTTCTTTTCTGTATATGCTCTATTTCTTTATGTTTATTTTTAGAATGATTGACTGTAACTTTTTAATTATATTTTTAATTGAGGTATTCAGCAGAAGGCTGGGACTCTTTATCCTGGAAAGGTGATTTTTACACAAGTGACTAGACCAGAACAGATGGTTGATCACAATGACAATTTTTTTAGGAGGCCAAGTGTTTCTGTACTGGGAAAGGACTGAGTGAGAGACAAATGCACTCCTAGTTGAGACAAGCTCTTAACTTAAACATGTGTGAGACAATCTAATGAATTTAGGCTTAGGTCGTTCTGTGGATTAAAGGAAGCAAAATGTTAATTAGGATATCTCATAATATATGATCATGCTCTTGTAAGTGTAGCAAGTCCTGACAAACTATCAGCACCAGTATCTCCCCCAGTCCCACCCTGGATGAAAGAAAAACACCAGCTTGATACTATTTCCAGACCAGGTGCCTTCACTTGCAGACAGTCATTTCAGTTCCTCTCTCCTTTCTCCTGAGTGAACACCTCCAGGATGATGGCAGCTGCCAAATGAGTTATCCTGTAAAACCCTGTGCTAGTGGCCTGTCTCTTTTTAATTTCCAGAGAGTGTAAATACTTCTTTTAAGTCACTTTCTTTGTATGGTTACTTTTTAAAACTTCCTATTCGGGCAGATATGCCAGACAGGTCAGAGCTCTCCTCTGGGAACGGCTGGGTAGCACCACCATCTCCTTCCCACTGCATCCCTGTTTGAGATTTCCTCTGGCTCTTTGCCCTTGCGGGTTGGAGTGGGCAAACTCTGACCTTTTCCACTAGGGTTAGTTTGACAATCTGAAGGGTCATGGGGAGGATGGGATAGGATTTAGGGGTTCGTATTTCCTTCCCATCACCACAGGGTGTCACTCAGTCCTCACCACCGCTCACCCCTATTCCTGAAGGGAGGGCAAGAGAGGGAGGGAGGGGCTTCTGGAGGAGCTGCCTGCAGAAAGGCTAGTGAGTCAGGTCAGTGTTTCCTAATCCCAATTTTGTAAACTGGGTCAGAGTTTCCTAGTCTTGACTTCTGCATCCCTAGGGAACAGCAGCACAGTGAATCCACACCACTCTTGTCTTTTCTCTGCCATTAATGTCACCTTGTAGGAAACTGAGTGTGGTGTGATGAGCTTAAAGGTGTGTGTGTGTGTGTGGCACAGCTGCCTGGAATTAGGATGCTTCTCTCAGAAACCTGTATAATCTCTTTACTTCTTGCCTTTAGAGAATAAATAACTCTGTACTCACTGAATGTCATACTGATGCTAGGGACAAGCTCGCACACCACCTTGTTTAAGAAGTATACAGATAGCTAATTACATCATCCAGAACAAGCAAACAGAAAATAATAAATGCTAGTAAAATAGAAAAGAACTGTTTAAAATTATTGTATGCATTGGAATCATTCTTCCATGTAGCTGTGGATATCCTAGAGCATATTGTCATCGAATGCAATGGACTGGGGTGTAATAATTCAGTGTAGTACTGTAGGCTCTCACAAACCCCATAAGATGTATGTGTAAAGCACAAGAAAATCTAGATTATAAACTTACTGTAAGGAACTAGGTGGATAAGTTAGAGTGAAGATTCTGAAAAGCACTTGCAAACTGCTCAGGAAAATAATTTCAAAAACTGTTCTAAAATTTCTGCCTATTTAGTTGTATAGTGCCATGTAAATTTATTAACAGAGAAGCACTGCTGCATTTGACTGTTGTATGCCAGACTGTATGGAAATCCAAGGTCTTAAAGGTATCTGAGTCTGAGTTTCTTGAAGAGAAGCGCAAATACAAAATATGCTGAGCATTGGAAACTCTCAGGATTGTTGCAGCAGGGGCTTTCCCTCCTCACCAGCTCTCCTTGTTTTTTCTAGTGGAGTGAGCTGGAGCAGAGAATAAAATAGTATTACAAACATCTTACTTGTTCCTGTGAAATAAAATCTGAAGTGGGTTATTTGTATAGGGCAGGTGAGTGGCAAACCACCCTCATGGAAAGGGATGGGTGGAAGTTCTAGCTTGAGATTGTTCTACATGGTTAGTCTGATTGGCAAAGGACTCTATTGGAACTAGGTCACACATCTAATTTATGCTTTAACAGCTACTTTTATACATTTAATTCAGGCTGATTTGTGTCTCTGATCACAGGAGTCTTTTGGAACGCAGTAGAATATTGCTTGGTACTCTAATTAACACTTAGCACAATATAGTGCCTGTAATAATGTTTTTCAATGCTAATTAATTTGATTCATGCACTACTCCTGTGAGGTTGGTTTGTCATGTCTCAAAAACACTGTTTTCTAAAGAGATATTGCTATTGCTATAACTTTATTAATAATACCCAGCAGATAATAAAGGAAGCCCTTGATTTCCCAGCAAGAATAACTTTAAAACAAATTATTTTAAAACTGAAAAAATACTATTACCATTTTCTCATTCATGAAACAAGTTGCTTCTATGCACAAGTGCTAGTTACACATACATGCACACACACATGCAGTATTTTTACATGTTGATCAAATTTATTAGTAAAGACTTTGGGCAAGTTATTTAACCTGTACGTGCCCCTGTTTCCCCACCTATAGAATGGGGCTAATAGTAATTACCTACCTCACAGGGGTATTGTGAGGCTAAATTAATTACTGTTAGTTCAGGATCATCACAGTCAAAGAATTTTGGGAGCATAAAGTATTAATGGTTTGACTTTCTTTGTTTTACTTGTAATTATTGCTGTTCTTAAAAGTAGTCTACTGAAACCAGCTGCAATTATGTATAAATTAAAAAAAAATACATATTCCAAAAAAAGGTACATCACTGGTAAAAAAAAAAGGTAATTTTATTTAAACACTGTTATTGGAACATATGGTTATGTGGTAGCACTACAACATTGGCTATGATTTTGCTGTTACACCGTAATATCTTCAACTTACCTTTCTTTAGTGTTATTTGATCAAAAACCGTATAAAAATGGGCACAGTGATATTTATCAGCACTGGTATTGAACTATACTGAAACCAACAAAACTGGCAAAGCACTGGCCTCATTGGCATCTTTGGCCTTCTTAAACTCTGATGTATTTGCAATTTCAAAAACACCCTGTACTTTTCAGAGTGCTCCAAACAGTATGATCTGAAGGATTCTAACAGATCTGTCAAGATTTACAGCTGTTACCTTTGCTTTCCCTTTTGACATTGAATGTTTTATATGGCTTTTGAATGGTCCATCCATATAAAGTACTCAGAAATGCTCAAAGTACGTTTAAGGAAAATCCACACAGTGTTAATTATTTTCTCAAAAGTAAAAGCATTATAAACCAGTGTATTTTTGTACTCTGTAGAAGAGGGTGGTGGAAATGGCTGTGAAGAAATAGAAGGTACCAGCCTGAGGCAAGATGTTATCTCCAATTCAAATCCAATTTCTTGGAATCATTTTATGATATTCTTATTGAATTATATGCCTCTTGATGAGTGTTCTTCTTTCAATGACTGGTGTAAAGAGGAGTAAACTTTACTCCATGTAAAGTAGATGATTGGTTAAGTTACTGTCCTCTAGACAAAAACAAATCAGTGTTTTGCCACTGGTAGTTCCTAATGCAAAGCAGGTTTCATATGACATGATTATCCTGGTTAGCTGTGTTTTAGGCCCAAGGAGACATCCCTTTAGTGGGAATGCTCTACCTACTGTATGCTGTATCTTAAATAGAGGCCAATAGAATGGATCTGCAGTAGTTTCCGTCCTCCTTACACAAACACATGCTCAAAGAAATGTTTGGGAAAAAGAAAAAAAGAAAATATTTATAAGAAATTAAATACATGCATTGTTTGCAGTAACTTTTTGATGACGAACCAGTGGTTCTGATAAGCTTTGAATATCTAGTGTTATTTCAATTCAAATACAATGTTGCTAAGTTGATAGAATCGATGACAATTTCAGTCATAGATTTTTCCTATGTTTCCTATAAAAGAAGTTTTGTAATTTTTCACTAATGAGACTTTGGAGGTGGGGGGGGAGAGAAACTAAGAATTTTATTTCATTGCACAGTCCCTGTCAGTTGAAGTTATTATAGTTGTTTTATTGTATATTGATTGATACCACTGTATTGTTTCCATCTTCATTTTTTATTTCAGCTTTTTAGATGAAAGTAAGTGCTTATATCTCTCAAAATATTGGATTTCCACCAGGAAGAAATTTATAAGCATTTACCTTTATAAACATTGATTTTTAAGATGCAAAATTTGTTGTGTCTTATAAGGCCATCCAAAAAGCAGCTTCCAGGCTCATTTTCTCTGTTCTAGTCCCAGTTGCACATTGCTTCTACAACTTTCTTCAAGAGAATGGCATATAGCCGAATCATACTAGTCTGAGAAAGTATTTTTAAAACTTTCATTAGAATATCATTTGATTGACTGTAAGTAGGTCTGCTCAGATGGTTTTCTTAATGTTGTTTGTATTTTCATGTTCCTTACTTCCTTTCAGTATCTCAGTATTAGCCCTTTCAGTGCCATTTAAATGCATGTTTATTCCTGTGATGTTTTCACTTTTTTTTAGTCTATAATCAGCAAAGTGACAAATAACTTAGACCCTCAGTTAGCTTTTGTAATTTATAGCCTAACCCTGCAGTCTTTGGGAAATGTCAAACTGTGCACTCTTAATTTTTTAATCTTCTGTCCCAAGTTAGCCCTTCTACCTGATTGATCACCTTGGCAGCATTGCCTCCAATTCTCTGTGTAACCTCAAGCTGGAGGGGGTGCAGAAGGGTTTCTCAGTGTCGAGGTGGACTAGAACAGTTCGTTTCCCATGTCTGAATGGGAACATCATTCAGACAAAGTTTTTATTTTTCCCCTCTTTTCAAATACGTTGCATAAGCAGAGAGGATACTTACCAACACGGAATGGTACTTCAGGCTGCTCTGAAGGCTAAAGAATGCATTCCTCTTCGAATGTATTTCCACTGAAATTGATACATACGGCAAGTTAGTTATATGATTTTTAATATGTGAATCTCATTTCCGTAAGTCTTCAGTCCTGTCCTTTTTCCTCCTGTTAAATGGAGTAGCAGATTACTTACAATATGAATTGTGGAGCCATGTATGACTTTCATTCTTTTGATTCCTTTTTTTTCCTTATGTGAAGCTTGTCATCATTAGAGTTTTCAGGTAGTTTATGTGCTGGTAGCTGAGATGATCTTCTATAAGACAGTATCTAACACAAGAAATGCTGGAAGGCTTAGGAATATGTACTCTGAAATTATATATGACATAGCTGTGTGAACAAAATCCTTATCAAAGAGCTGTTATGGTTTGTATTAAATACTTTTTAATAGTATCTCTAAAAATACATGTTCTTAATTGCAAAGTCTTTGTCTCTCTGTCCTTCCAGATTGATTTTCTTTTAGAAGTGACATTTACTAGCCCTGACAAGAAGTAGATTCTTCCCTGACACAAGTAATTTTGCTTAATATTATTTCCTTGCAAGACCTGAAGGCATTACACAAACTTCAGCTTTATTGATCAGACTTGATTTCTGAGTTTCTGTAGAATTTGCATCTTTACAATGATTACTTGCAATACAGAGGACATAAAGCCCTGTTGAGCAGCAATAAGATGCAGCAATACATGGCACTACTTAAAAAATATGCCTTTTTTGCACATACTTCTAATGGCATAATGAATATATTAATCACCAGGAAGGCCAGGCGTTCCAAACAACTTTCTTAGCATGTCTTATATTTCTATGTTATTTGTTGCTAATTTTAACCAGCTTTTGATACTTATATTTAGTTCTTACTGACAGTGTCTGCTCTCGCAGATCAAAGCGCATGAATTGGCTTATTCGCTTCTTCTTTTAAAAAGAAGTATTAATTCACACTGCTTATTGATTAAAACAGTTTATAAAAGGAAATCTTTCTGAAATTGTGAAAAAGATATTTTTAACAAGGACAGCTCATACAGAAAAACAGCTGGCTTGTATCCATGTGGCTTTTGAGATATTCTTGTTATGGATTAAGAATAGACTGTGCAGAAGAAGACATGTAACCCCAAACATCAGTAACATGCATGTGGGCCGTTTTCAAATAGTAAAGCCAGACTAAAGGAGAATATTATAATACACCACCTATAAGTCCCAGATTCACAGCAGAGCATTTAAATGGTTAATATTACACAATATCTTCACAAACAAGATGGTAAGGCAATTGCCCAATTCACTGGCTCCATTTGCTTGTGAATACACTCCTCTCTTTGGGGTTAATCTTTTGAGATGCTGAACTCTTCAGAGAAGTCCCTTGCATTGTTTAATTCTTCCAATTCTTTGCTAAGTAGCTGGTGACACTTTATAGGAAAAAAATTTACTCTCTTCTGTTTCTCCTCCTTTCTTCCCCCTCCTTTTGTAGTCCTTTTGTTCTTTTTCATTATTGCTGCTGTTTTTTGCTCTGCCTTGCCTGCCTTCTCTTCCTGATCAGTTCTCTACAGATCACCTTTTCTTCCTTGCTTTTTGTTTTGCTTTATGTTCTGTTTCTGTCTGTGTTTTTATTTGGATATGCACCCTACTGTGTCCTGAGTGATAGCAAGAAGAATCATGATCTCTTCCCCCTCCCCGACTTTCCTCTGAGCTCTGCTGTATTATCTGGGTTGATGAGGTTCCCTATGATTTATCTCACTGCAGTCCATCCTTCCTGTTTCTTTCCCACTTTGGTATCTTTTAATCCTTTCAGTTTTAATTTTGGCTCTCGTTTTCTCTAAATCTTTCTGGAACTCTTATCCTTTGCCTTTCCAGAACTTCTCTCAGATGTTTGTCCCAGAGAGCACATGCTTCTAGTTTGAGATGTGGATGAGTGTTGTACTCCCTGAAAGAATAAATAACTAGTATTTCCTGTCTCATATATAAGTGTATATATTGACCTTGCCATTGGTCTGTAGTGAAATTATATATTTAATTGGCAGACAGCTATATCTATTATCTCCAAAATGCCTTTTTCTTCCTCCTTTTGGGTTATGGGGATGAGACATGGTGTTTGCATGCGTTTCCTGGAGCACAAGGGCTGGCTTGCTTTGCCAGCCCTGCGAACTGGCAGGTACAGAATTGCAGGAAGGTTGGGCAGAGACACCTTGCCAGACCACTGGGCTGCATTTATATTTCAGTATGGGAGATGCTGAGATCCAAGATCATGCACAGCCTTTTAGAGAAATTGTTACAACCTCAAGCTGAAGAATAGGTGAGGTAAAAAGGGTCCTTTGCTAATAGAGAGTCTGGAGCAATTTGACTCGACGGGTTGTGGAACGGGTCAGTGTGCAACCTTTCCTAGAGGCAGGGGCAAATGGCTTGCTTTTAAGTTCCATAAAATACAACTTTAAGCGAAGCCATCAAGTAGATTTGGCAGAATCATCTTATTGGAGGAGCTTGGAGAAGTTAATGGGAATAAGATAATTGAAAAGCTCAGCAGTATCTTTGAAGGGTAGGGCCTGTGTTAGAGAGGGAGTGTATGTGAGAGAGATGGGAGAGGGAGGGAGGGGAGCACAGCACTAAATAGGACAAGGAAAAAAGCAGGGAGAAAGTGTTACCAGTGTGTATGATTTTACCACGAGTTTTTGGTTTTGTTTTGTGCAAGCCTTGAAGCTTACTTTAAATTGTAATGGCAACTGTTTTCAGGTTTTTTTGATGCATAGAGACTTTAAACCATGAGTGTAAATTGATGCAGTGCTAGGAATATGTGAAATTATCACCACTTCTACCAATAATTTAAGACAAATCTGACTCGCAGCAACATCTCACCTGCGGTGCACGGAAAAGAGGTTGCTTCCCAGGAGCCAGGTTGCTTGTATGTGTGCTCCAGAGGTAGCTCCAATGTAGGTTTACTTCTGGGAGGACTGTGGGTCATTTGCTAATGGTGTTCCCCCCTAGCACAGTACTGAGCTAGATAGAAGGCAAGGGAGAAGAATTACTTTATAGACTCTGTGTCTTGGATTTATACTGCTTAAATGTGATTTGCTAGAATACCTCCATGAGCTGTAATTTTATAATATTTAGAGAAGATGAATGGAGTTGGTATAGTATTCCTGAGGGTAACCACCAGCAACTGGAGTTTACTGAACATGTGACTAGAAATTTTAATTTTAGGAACAGAGAGTTCCTCCATTTCATATACACACCAGGCCTTTGAGTACAGCTCCTTTTTTTCATCTGTCACTGACAAGCTGTGATTTATTTCCTCCTGAGTGTAAAGTCATGGATTGTGCTTGCTGCAGTGCAGAAGGCTCTGGAGGGAAAACATAATCAAATGGAGAAGTATTCTTGAATTCTCTCTTGATCTCAGTCTATTCTGAGTTGCTTTTCTCTGACTGTCATTCTGCCAATAAGCTGGGTTGATGTCAAAAGGGGATTAACTAATTTTCATCCTTTTCTGTGTGGCTGAGGAAAAATAAATACAAGAAGTTTGCAGCAGGATAGCAGATGGAAGAGGTGGGGAACTGGATCATCTGGCAGAGCGCTTTGGAAAGCTTCCACTTTTGTGCTTTACTTACCACTTATTTTTACAAATATGTACACCTCCTATGATTTACCTTTCCATTAAACTTAGATAGGTTTCTTTGCAGAAGGTGGTTTTAAAGAAAATCACCCTAGTGCATTGCAAGTGTGGTTTCAGGAGCCATCAAGTCCCTTTCTCACCTAAATGAAATTATCTTAGTATCATTGCTCTGTATTTATGAAGCTGCACTAGGAATATCAGTCCATCCTAGACTGGAGGAATATTTGGAGAGATAATGCAAGTTGGAATGGGAGAATTTTCCATTTTAAGAGTAAAGGATGAAAAATGGCTTATTTACAGTACATCTGTGGCTGTTTCAGCACAGGTGGGTCCAAAATCTCTCAATCCAGACTTGGACAGATAAATATAGATTTTGCTGGCATTACCCATGTGAACAAAAGGAGAAAAAAATGGTAATTAAACCAAGCCCAAAATCATATTTTTTTGCTAATTAGAGCTATAGCTTTTTGTAAATATTTGAAAGCAAATAAAATAAATACTAGACATATGTCCTGTGAAGATCCACAAAGCATTTCTTGATACCCTGTTGTTAATGTGGAACATATTTTTTTTAGCATTGCGGGGCCAAATTCTACCCTAATTTATGACCAAGCAGTTCCATGGACTTTGTCATTTCAACTTTGTGTTACAGAAGAATTTCACCCACAGTGAATTTGAAATGCAGCTGCAGGTTAAAATCAGTCATCTTCTCACTGCACCCGTACTCACACAGGTGACCAACTGATTTTCTTTGTAATTCTTATTCCCATGGTTAGCACAAGAGTACTTTGGATAGATGTAAGCTAATTACAACTAAGGTAGAACTTGTTTTTTTAAATACTTGTCACTGCTTGATCAGCAAATGCTTAATACTGTATCTAACTGGATTTCTGACAAAGGGGCCCTTCCAATCCATGTAAAGGCTCTTAGCAGTCGTCAGTATCTTGCAGTCCAAACCTTTAACATACATGACTACACAGTCCTCTCCTTCTGCCTTTGCACATTCTAATATTTGTGAAAACAGAACATGCCTTCTCCTAATTTTGTTTCAGGTGACCTTGACTTTAAGCAGGTTTCTTTGTATACGGTATCAGGGCTCAAGGGAAGAACGAAATTAATCCATAACTGGTGCATTGTCATAAATGGGGAAAAATGTTATTTGTATATTTTTGTAAATATGTAACATTTAATGGCAGTTTTGTAGTGACGTGCTGTTTTTGAGAAAAAGAAACAAATATATGTTTGAATATGCTTGACGTAACACTTAACTGTGATTCAATTGCACAAGGAATAGCTTAATCAAAAAGTCTTGTGCAATATGTAGTGCACACACATAACCAAGTATCTGTTAGTGATCCACTACCGAGTTTTTGGCAACTTTTAACAATGGTGATGAACTGTGCAGTACAGATTATCACGGTCTCTTTCAGCTTCCAAACATGTAGCAGGCAAACTACTGTATACGTACCTGTGTACTCCACTGCATCCAAAGGTATGCATTTGTCCTGAGAACCTGCACTACAGGTTTTTCTTTAATAAAATTTGGTTCTAAACTATTGGTTGCTTTGTTTTTCTTGTGAAGCATTTTGTGGGGTTTGTGGAGGGGAAATGGTTTAAACTAGTCCACAGAGTTTGTGTGTTTTGTCAGTAACTAGCAGTAAAACTACTCACCTTCAGCAGCACTGAACTCAAAGGCTGCAGCAAACCTTCATCCTCCTCCTCTTTAGTCACTCCATCCTCCTACAGTGCAGCTCAAGTCCATTGCTAGGAAAAAAGGAGAAAATCCTTTTCCACTTTTCCCTAGAAGTGGAGTTTTCGCAGTATAACTGGTGGAGGGTGACACACTGTGGTGAGACTGAAGCCATGCAGCTGCTGTTCTAGAACTCCACTGAATCAGAGGCTGAACATTTTTATCCAGCTAAAGAATTAAAGAATTCAGCAGGTTTCGGCCTCTCCCTGTAATAGACCACCATCAACAGAACAAAGCTATATGTGTTCTTCTGCCCCTCCTGTGCCTTTATTCCAATCTCTTTCATTTTCAATGGCTTTACACACTACTTGCTCCTTGTTTATTCTTTTTTGTTTATTAACTGCATTGTCTTTATCCCACTCTCTTCCTAAGGAATTGGCTGTGCTATATAGAAGCTGCATCCTCCTTGCAAAACTGAGGGGTCTGCAAGTCAAAATTTGTCCTTAAGTCAGCTATAGCTGTATGCAAGGATCAGGCCCTGACTCAAAATAAAACTGGAGCTACAAATTATATTCAAGCCCATAGAAAGCCAGCCAGGACAAAATCTTCAGAATTATGCCCACTGGACGTGCCCAGCAAAGACGTATGATACTTATTTCACTCTGCCTACGGTCCTTGGAAATGAAATTATGTAGTGTATTTCTAAAAAGGCTTGGCCCTCGTGTCCTACAGATTTTCTCTTACTGGTCCTGGTAAGTGCTCTCTGCCTTTGCAAAGGTCACTAAATTGCTGAAGTCATAATATGCCTTCCATCCCTGCAATCTGGACGTTCCTTCGTGCTTCAGAGTCTTGAGATGAACTGCTACTGGGGTAGCTCGTATTTAGGGTTGGAACAGTTTATGATTTGGTGAGAGGTGGTTGCTGCTTTGCAGCTTGATACAGCACCTTGACCTTTCCAGGGAAAGTCTGACACTGGTAGAATAAAAACTTGATGGTTCTTTTCACCACCTATTGTCCTCAATAGGGAAGAGCAGAGATGTTGCTAAGTGTTGTGGATATGCAATGTGAAGTCTTATTAAACCTCAACCTGGCACAAAGCAGCAACATAAATTATTATCTACCCTTTTTTTTTAATTAGATATAGAAATTTTATAGACTACAATGAAGTTTTAATAGGACAACAAATGTATTATTTATTCACAGAGTGGATATATTTTGAGGATCGAAATTAAAAGTCTGCCCTAGTTCAGCACTTTCTCATGGTCCCTTCTGAAAGATCTGGCAGCTGGAGGAACCTTGTGGTGTGGGCTGTATGACCCTACCCTGTGGCACACCAGGCTAAATGTGAGGCTGGGTTCAGAAATGAAGATTGAGGCTTTCCCTACTTGTGTAGCTCAGCTAGGAAACATTTCAGTGGTTGTCATTTTAGGTTCTCTAATCCTATATTGTGGCTAGCTGAGACTTTAAACTGCAATTTATCTCTACAAAAGCAGCCTGTTGAATCTCAAGTGACAACATTTCATTTTCGAATTTTAGTGCTCTGATATAAATAAAAGCAAAACTAAAAGAAACCTTAAAGTTGCTTATTTTTAGTGATGTTCCAACAGTTCTTTCCAAAGAAAGCTCCTGAGCTGGAAGGGCAGGAGTGAGAACAAACACAGCCAAGCTGTTCCCATAAATGAGACACCAAATGAAACTTTTTAATACTTAACCTGAAGGGCTACTTTACTTCAGAAGCCAATTTCCGTGGGAAAAAAAAATAAGATAATCACTTCACTTCTGTTTTCTTTGCTGTCCTCATCAAAGTCATATTAATTGCTCTACTATTTTGTAGTTTAACTGGTTTCAACATCATCATAAATTATATCTCTATAATATGCTTTATAATAATGCTCTGAGGCGCAAACACCAGCCAGTATTATTTCCTGTTTTTCATTAAGACACTGACTTCTCTTCCATTTTTTTCTTTTTGTGATTTATGTCTTGAAAGATGCTTTGCTTTCTTATGAATTTATCTGCTGTGGTGAGAATGATACTCATGGCTTTCAAAAGCTGAAGCAAAATGCTACAGATGTTGTTCAGTGTATTTTGAAAGTGATAAAAGGATCAATTCTCACCATTACAGCATTATACCAAAAGCTGATCTCAAAAAAATTCAAAATCAGCAGTACATGCTAAAAAGCATGTTAAAAATCCTAAGCAATAATTGAGAGCAATTAACAGTCTATTTAAAAATAAATATTTAAACCAGGAATGAAGATTTTCACTCATGTTCAACTTGGGACCATGTAAACCTACTGTGCTATAATTCTCCAAAATTTGATGGGAAAATTATTTCTTTGTCATCACTGAAGAGGAATATCCTTGGTAAGATTTCATTTTTTTTCAGTTATTTAATAAATTTTGAAGGAATAATATTGCACTGCCTTGATCTTAAGACAGCTGCTTGCTTTAAAAGTGAAATTGAAAAAAATATTGTTTTATAGAAGGGAATGTTTTTGTAACTGCTGGTGGGGAAAAAAACTAAATATTTTTCTATGAAAGGAAAGTTTCATTTATCAACAGCAATATGGCAGGGGAACAGGGGGAAGCACATGAGGACCCTAAACCAGAATATGCTTCCAGCCTCCAGATACTCTGGAGTTGGACCTTTGTGCTTCAAAGCAAGTAGCTTTGTGTTTGATAGCCTTCAGTAATTACTTTCTGCCATGAATTTGGTTTATTGTTTATGGACCCATATAAGCTTTTAGCATCGGTAAAATTCAGTGACAAGTTCTGTAGCTGAATTGGGCAGTGAGTGCAAGCACCTCTGCGCAGTTATTTTGAACCTGCCCAATAATTTTGACACCCTTATAGTTTGTACTCTTCGTGACAGGGACTATTTTATCCCCCATTTTTATAACCTTTTAATGTAGCCTGTTCTCTCCTCAAGATTCTCCCCCCCTTGCCCCCCCGCCAGGAATGACCTTATCTTTGTTTTCCCCTTGAATTTCACTGTAAGATCAATAGTATTTTTTCTTGTCTGGAGAGGTTGCTATGCCCCTTGTACCACCACCTATAGAGTTTATTTATTTATGGCACTCAGTGCCCAGACTTTGAATAATGTCCTATAGGTCCAAAAGCAGATGATTGAGGTATCAGCAATGCAGGTAGTTTTTGTTTTTTAGCATTTGCTTGTGTAAGTTGTACAACTCAGACAGGGCCTAGAGCTATCTGCTACATTTTAGACCACAGAAGTATGCCAGCTTTTTTTTTCTGTTGTGTTTTGTGTTTATTTTTTGCTTGTTTTGCTGTTTTGATTTTTTGTCCCTAATTGTTGTTACTGTGCAGTACATGGACCTAACTATTATAACTTCATACTGACCTTGGAGGCTGTTAATTACAGAAAGGAAACCAATCAACTACTTTCTAATATTGCTTCCCTCAGTTTGGGAAAATGAAATGTTATTTTCTATTTCCTACATTTGGTAATAATTGTGGTGTAATAGGAACAAGAGCAAAAATCTAAGAAAAAAACCAAGGAGTAATTATGGCTTAACGCTTTTCAATGTCATCTGTCAGTTGCCTGTACGGAATTGCTATATTCATCTTTAAGTAGCCTGGTAATCAGCTCAGTTTGATTTTAATCCACTTTCATTTCTTAGGGGTAATTTTTAATGTTTTACATTTTACATAATTTATTAACGGAGTTGACATCTAAGCAAACTGATGCAGTCACACAAGGCAAGAGGAAACTGCTGCTATGAGCTCTAAATACATTGAACTTCCACTTTCCATGGCTGAATGAGTCCTTAGATAGACAGCATTCAAGTTGCAGAAGGTCACTGCTCAGTTAAATGGGGGCACAACTGATAGCAAGAAATATTCATTATAACCCGTCCAAGCATTGTCCAGCTGACTGGCACAGCAGAATGGTACCCAGCTGAGGCTGACACTTGCGGGAGACCTGCTAAGGTGCCACCAACTTCTCATACAGACAAATACCAAGAAACAACAACGCAAACCCTTCTTTTCTTGACAGGTAACTTTATTAATAATGGTCTTGGATCTGTCGCACCTACCAGGTGCCAGTCTTTTTTCACACTTCGCAAGAATTTTCTGAAGAATAAACTAGAAAGGCATAAAGTTAACTGAAGCTACTAAGACACACATTTGAAGGTGGGTCTATTCTGGGAGTTTTGTTTTTGCGTTTTTGTTTTTTTTTTAACAGAAGTTTCCATGAATGTGTGTCAAAAAACTTAAATACATTGAGAAATACAGTAGAAAGACTATATTTACAGTCAATTATAATGGGCACTGCCAACATATCCAATAACAAAAATAAAACAAAACCTTTTTTTTCATGTTTCTTTCATGCTTTTTTCACAGAGGTTTTTTTTTTTAAATATGATTTTGTTTTTTAAAAAATACAAGAAGGAAATAATTACATTCTTCATATGAGAACATTATCTTACAACATACACCCTGGGCCAATTAATTTGAAAGTGTCTAACAAAACTTGATGCTAAATTAATATTCTCCATTTGAAAAACCAAATTGCCACAATCATCTCATTAAAAAAAACACCTTTGATCCCCCAAAGTTATGATCTGGGTTTTTTTTTAATTATTAAAAAAAGAATCACCCATTAAAAAAATAATTAAAAGCACCTGGTACAGTAACAGGTGTTTGGTGAGGAAGCACGAGTGTAACATTTTCTTAAAAGACAGAAATGGTTCAAAATACGAGAGTTTTCCTTTAAAAGAAAAGTCATGCTGCTCTATGGCTGAGTTTGCCTGGTGATCCCGAAATCTAAAAACGGTGAAAATACAAGCTCTGTCGCTCTTTATAAAAAATTGTGCAGCAATAGTACTATTCAAGACAACAAAGTACATTTCACAGCACCGAATGTGGTCTATAGACCTTGGTTATTTCCCAAGGTTTTTGGTTTTCCTCCTTTCAAAACCTTGGCCATTATACAGAATACACTAATGCAAATTGCAGTGGTACCAATGCACTTATACAACAGAGACATACAATTACAGCACGTGCCAGGCTGGGGGCAGTGGTGGCTTTATGGAGCCTTTGCTGGAGGAAGAGCGAAAGATGCTTAATTTTGCTGTCAGCCCCTGCTGCAGCAGGCCCTGTTGGTGCTGAGGGTGCTACAGGTGCTGAGGGTGACCTGCACCTCTGGCAGAGCTGAAGGCTGCACCACCAGGGCTGGGGTTGTGTGCACGGCCCCAGCACCACACCATTCTGTTTGGTTGGGCAGAAATGTGCA
Organism: Neopelma chrysocephalum; assembly: GCF_003984885.1. Taxonomy (NCBI): domain Eukaryota; kingdom Metazoa; phylum Chordata; class Aves; order Passeriformes; family Pipridae; genus Neopelma; species Neopelma chrysocephalum. The sequence goes on along the minus strand of NW_020897731.1, from coordinate 2,186,685 downwards.
CACGTTTATCTCAGGCATAGATTCCTTGTCCTTGCCAAGGAATTAATTTTTTTTTCCCTGGGATATAGGGGATGGAAGATAAAATACCAATTTTGGGGTAAACAAGACAAAGTGATTTGGCTTTTGACTACTCTGCATTAATTGATGCGGGACCACTTCTTAATGGCAACTGTTACATCATTGCAAACGTTGACTAGAAGCCTAATTTGCATTATAAATATGTACAGATATAAATTAAATATTTATTGCAATATACAAATAAATAACTTAATTTGAAATAAAAAGCCTAAATGAACTTACTTTTGCTTCAAATTGTTTCTGCTATTATTTGTGGGAATTTGATGCTGTTTAGTCCATAGTCATATAGCATAGAATGTGCCCTCTACTTATAGAGTTATTAAGTAGATGACCTAAAATAATAATAAAAAATTGTGTTTTCAGTGAAAACCACACTGACATTTGCTTTCCTACTATCTGCATTCCTGCAGCACTTTGTACAAAGCACAGTCCCAAGAGGCAAAGAGCCTTTTTTCATGCTTGGCCCCATTTCTATGCTGCTAAAGTCAGTGGGATCCCTAGCACTAATTGCATTTGGGAACAGGACGCAGCCCTGTCTCCTGTCTGCTATCAGGTCTTTTTGAAAGCTTTGTGTCTTCAAATCCCACCAACTCCTGCAGGAAGTTCTCTGGCATCCAGCTCAGCTGAGAATCCCAGTGTATGCTTCATGAGTTGCACACACCCTTTCCTAAAGGTAAGAGATAATCTATAGGTGTGGCCATAAAGGGATGTGATCCTTGATAACTGCTGTCTTGCCAACTTCTGTGGTTTTAATTGCAGTCTTAACTAACTATCAAGACTCCAGCCCTAACATCTCTGATTATCTCAAAATATGAGTAGTATTTTAATTTTTTTAATTAAAGTAATTTTCTAATCCTCAGTTGAGGAGGAAAAAAATCTTGAGAGTAAGATTGAAGGCTCTCCAAAGGCTTAAAAAAAACACAGAGAAAAACTTAAAAGAGGCTATCTTATTATACAATTCCCCTCCTCCTGATTTTTTAAAACCAATCTTGAGATTTTGAAGGACTTCAGCTGGCAATTTACTGCATATAATTTCTCAGGAGTGACATGGATGGAGACAAAGAAAAACAGATTTTTGTAATTTTACAGACTAAAATGCAAGATGCTGTTTCCTAGTAAACAGAAATGGATTCATGTCTGACAAAATCCCCAATTCTTTGTAAAATTGTTTATAAAAGAGTCTGAAAATTATCACCTTTTCAGTCCATCTTCCTCAAAAATAATAGCTGAGGTCTGAAAAGACAAAGGAAACTAAGTACAGCAGTGTTCTATAACTCAAGTTTAACAATACTATATTATAAAAAACAAAACAAGACTGACTGCATAAGTTATTCTGAGTTGCCATTATCTGTTGAGAATTATTTTCAATTATTTTTTTCTTTTTCAAAAAGCATAGAAAAGAAGCAGTATCTAAAAATACCTGTTTGCCTTTTAAAAAAATCAGGAACGAGTCATAGTTCAAGAACATGACCTTTGAAAACGATTGGTGCTTCAGAACATTAATAAAAAGAACGTACAAAAAAGCATTTTTTTTTTCCAAGTTTGGCAGCGTTTTATCTCCCAATGACAAAATCATCTGTCTAAAAAGTATCCAAAAAATGCCTCACAGCTGAGTTGTGTCATCCCACAGTCTTGCACCAGCGCGGAGGATGGTGGCACTGCAGCGCTCCCGCGTTCTCAGCCGAGCAAGCCTTGCTGCTTCTGTGATTATATTTCTTCAGTTTTCTTTTGCCACGTGAACAGCAAAGCGACTGCTAGTGAGTAAGAGCTTACTCTGTGTCAGACCTCAAAAGTCAGTTTTAACCTGTAAGAGTTACGATTTCACACTGGTCTTTAGGCACCATCTTCGGCAGTGTTCAGGTGGTCTGATGTGACAGAATTAACACTGCTGGTCTGTGCTGTTTCAGCAAAGTAAACTTTCAACTGTGACTTTTTAATTACTGTGGTTGGTTTGGGTTTTTTTTTGGTTTTCATTTTTTACCAGTGAAGTTGGAAATAAGGAGTTACAGCTAATAAAAAGGGGCACACGTAGTTACACAGCAATACAGCAGAGGGAATACAGGCGAATTAGCGCCAAGCTACCATTAACTTAACAGAAGTATAAACCTTGCTATGTTGTATCGCTTGCAATGACCTTTCAGATGAGTCTTTTGCAGCCTATGTCTTGGTCTGTAATAGGTGTAAGGCCTTTATGGAAAGTGAGTGGTTTTGCTACGTTTATGTTCCATTTTTCATCTCCCATTCCTGGAAAGAGGGGGAAAAAAAAGATACAGAAAATGTTAAAGAACTCAGGATATTTCACTGATGTCATTGGATCTGCTAAGCCACAGTTGAGGTCAATGACAGTTTTTCCATTAGCTATGCTGGATCCAGCCCACAAATTAGGGAATGCTAACAAGCATGTCCTGATAATGTCTGTGCACAGCTTCCACCCCTCCGCAACTACATACAGCAACGTTTTCTCTAGCGCAGTGCAAATAAGCCATGTTTGTCTTCTGCAAGGGGTACTTCTGGAGCAATTTGCACCCCACAGTTGGTGTAAAACACTCAGCTAAGGGAGAGACTGATTTAAGCATGCAGGGCTCTCTAACTCATTTGCATGAGACAGCAGGAAGCCCTCAATATCTCTCAGAGTTGATACCAAGTGACTGCTTTACTGCTCTTCAATTTTTTTATTACAAAATTCATGGCAGACACATATTTCCATGGCTAAAAAGAGCAACTTACTGAGGCAGAGACCAACAGGCAGGGTAAAGAAAAACAAGTCAGCCTGCATTGCATTTGTTTCCCTTATACATAATCCAAATTGAGCTATTGCTTGGCAAGTTGAAGAAATCATTTTGCCTATCTGTGCCTCAGTTTCCCCACCTGTTAGCTGGGAACAAGGACACCTACCAACCTACCAACTATAACGCTTTCATTTATATGTCTCAGAGGAAGGTACTGCCATTTATTCTGCCACATAAGTGGCGTAAGTGGCCACCAGTTAAATAAAACTTATGGCTATCCAGTGACACCTCAGTATTTCCTAACAGTACTTGGGAGCAGAAGAGCTGAAGAGGGATGGGCTCAGCTTAGGACATCCACACTGTACCTACTCCCTGAATCACACCCTTACAGCCATCAGGAACTAATGAAGATCTGCAGGAGGTGGCCTCTGGCTCAAGCAATCCCCATGGAGCAACCCACCGCCCAGCTGCTCCTCGCCATGCACAGGGGACGGGAGATTCCTCCCCAACCCATCTACTCTGCAGAGACACTCTGCAGGCAGCCTGCTGACTTGGCTCCCAACCTGAATTCCTGAATTTAACACTCATTCCACAACATTCAAGAGCTCTGGCTGAAAACCATTACTTATGCATGTAGATTGCTGTTTCTGCTGCTGAAAGCAGTAAGAGCATTAGTTTGGCTAAACAGCTGCATGACCATGACACCTCTTCAACTGTTGTAAAACAACAAAAAAGATCACAGTTGGTGGCTGCATTAGCAATATGAAGCAAAAAAAAAATCGTGAGTTTGAAGCAGGTAGAGAATAACTTCTTTTGTTTCCAAACTTGTGGGGTTTTTTTCCTTCATTTAAATGCTGCTTTTATTAAAAGACAATATATTTTAAATATTCAGTTTTACTTTTCAAATTATGGTAAATCTAAATTTAAAACACAGTGTTGATAAAAACAAGATTACTTTGAAAAGACTATTAAATGTATATTAAGCCTTGAAAACAGAAGTGTCTTTTGCAGGTGCAAAAGGAACTTTTTCTTTGTTTCCATTGGTCCAGCAGATTCACACCAATGAAAAAATGTTTAGGTCAACACTGACACCCTGACTGGGAGCTGGGAAACTGGGAAAGCTCCTTTTCTTCTCCAGTCCCTGAACACAAACAAAATGTAAGCTGCTGACATTCACCAGCCCACCAGTTTTGAAAACAAAACAGAAATAAGAAATTTGGTTTTCTTGTTTTATATAACAATTTAGTTTTAGAAATTAAATTGATATGTGAAATGTTTAAATAACTGTTTTTCTTGTACACAAGGATATTTGGATCATTTTACTTCTCTAAGAATGCTAATGCAGAATATTGTTTTCCATATTTTAATACAGTCTCCACTTCCAGCCAAGTACAGATTAACAAAATTGCAATTAGAATGCCTTCTGGCTTCTTAAAAATATGTATAATTACTTTCTAAAAAAAATGTAAGGATACTTACAAACAGAAAAGTTAAGAAATCCAAATATATGTATGCATATATGTGCATATGTATACTGTATGTCCTAAACAGTCAATGCCCAAATTCCTGCTAGTTCTTAGATTTAACACTAGATCTGTCTTACTGCTTCTCTCTGTATTTTCTTCTCCTGTCAGTGCATCTGAGAGGAGAAAGCTTTTGGTGACATAGCTTCCAAACCTGCTGTCCTAGCAGGGAGACAGAGGGTGCTGCTGGTTCGTGAGCACAGCAGTGACACAAGGGTGGCTGGTGACAGGCTAAGCATCCTCCGTGCAAGGAAGGGGCAGTGCATTCAAATACATACCAGGGGAAAAAAACCCCCATAATCTGACATTCTGAACGCTTATACAACTCCCTCACAACAATGGGGGATGTGCCAGGGCTGAAGATGCAAGTGCAAGCACAGATGTGAAATCCGTTTCACTCCCACATACTGCACTGACATCCATGCGTGGAGAGCCAAGTTCTGCTCTGGGATACTCACGTGTGACGCCCTTTCCTTAGCCACATCTATAAGGCCTGGGCTCACTCGTAACTGCAAAAGGCCAAAAGAATTGAAAGCCAAATTCCACCCCCGCACATGTACAGCTGCCACCCTTGAAAGTGGGATGTGCTGCAGATCCATACCTGATAGAAGGCTTTGGCTGCAGCTCCTGCCAACGGGCTGAGTACAGCTTGGGTTGCACTGCCTAATTCAGCAAAATTTCACTCAATATTTAGTGCCTGAGTTTTTAGGAAAAAGCTGTTAAAGCTGAATTGGATACTTTGAGTTGTTTTTCCCAGCATGGGAAATATGCTTAGTTGCTCCATATCCTTTTTGATTAGCCTAATTCTATATCCAAGATTCCTCTACCAAAGAGCTTGACCAGCTTGTTGTGCCATCCAAAGTACAGCGGCACGAAACAATGCAGCAGTGTTTTTCCTGTATGGTATATGCTGAGCATAAAAAATGTACTACAGCTGGAAGGTATCCTTTACACCAGAAATGTTTAGGTTTTTATAGTGCTCTGATTCCTCCAGCTGTAACGATTAGATGGCTGGATTTAATGTGCCTGTCCAGCACAAATCCACGCTCCCGTTTGTAAGGACTGTGCTGTGCTAGACCACATTCCCTCAGTAATGCTGTGCTAACATCCACATCTAAGACCAACTGTACAGTTAGAGATGATATCTTTATGAGACAGATTAGGGTATAATTGAAATATACAGATAAGCTTTAAAGCACATAGATGCTTCTTCAGGTTTGAAACACAAGCAGAAAACTTCAAAGTTAGAAACTGAACTGAAACCTATTGCAGCAAGTATAATTATCCTTTGTTGAATTTAAATGAATCAGGCTAAATGGCAGAACAAAGCAGCTGATGTCCATGGAAGGTGGTAGAAGGAGGGTGAGAAAGTTCTCTCATAAGGTGTAGCAGGAGAAATAATTCTATTATAATAATTTAATAATAAAATAATTTGTTGAGATGCTGATTTTTCAATATCTATTCCATTTAGGTGCCAAGCTCATGCTCAGACACTACAGATGTATATAATCCATGAATACATGTAACAATTACTTGAAGAAATCCTAATATAGAAGACATCAACGTTTTGAAAAAAAAAAAATAGCCTGCACGAAAGACAAGTGTTTAGGATTATCATTTTTTCTAATCACAGTTAGAAAAAATCAACAAAAGCCTGGGTCCAACGCTATTACTGTCACCTTTGGTTATGTGCTGCCCACATGCTTATGCTGCTAGCAAATTTAGCCCACAAGAATGGTCATACAAATCCCATTTCAACTAAAAAACAGAAGTTAGAAAACTAAGAATACAAGAGAGCTGCAAATTTCAGTCTGGTACTTGTGAGACTAAAATTAATTCTGCTTCTACTTTAAATGTACATTAAGAGTAGATACTTGCACAACACATTGTTGATTATTATAATGTACAGCTATTCTGTTCTTGCACTGTCTGGCAAAGATCAGACCCAATCTTGTGTTATTTCCAATCACTTACTATAACAGAGCTCTTTTAACCACTTCTCTGCTACACAGATTAGTGGACAGATAGACTGTCTACACCACAGACCACTTAACCTTGCATGTAAAATCAATAAAGGAACAGAGAAAAGGATGGAATGAGAGTAGAGTCAAATCTGTCTCCCAAACTACTTACCAGTTCTTCTGCAAAAGATTCCCCAAAATCAGCAGTATTTATGTAGTAATACCAATAATTTAGACATTCTCTTAAGGCTGAATAAGACTTTTAAAGAAAGTATGAAAAAGCACAGAAAAAGAAAATTAGACATCAGTCTTCTCACCTTTGCTTTCCGAAGGACATGGCCTCGACACGGGGAATTGTTTGATGAGGGAGGTCGCTTCAGAGCTGCTGCACTGTTCACAGGTATTGAGCATTCAGTATCACTGGTATCACAGCTGGAGATCGGAGAGTTTTCCAAAGTTCGGTGCTTGAAAATTGGAGACTAACGAAGAGTGAAAAGCTTATATTGAGTTTCCTCCAAATAGTCACATGGGCAAGGTTTTCTATCTAGATTTAGAACTGCAGATCTTTTTTTTTAAAGAAAACATATTCACAATAATGATGGATAAATGAAAAAGAGATTAGAAAAAAAGAAACAAAACAATGTGTGTGTGTGTGTGTGTGTGTGTGTGTGTGTGTGTGTGTATGTGTTCTGTGATGAAAACTGAAGTTTCTTTTCTTTCATTATGGGTTATCCAGAGGAACTGACACATCCCTCTCTGATCCTTCTGATGGCTGCTTTGGACACAGATCTATAAAACAAGCTGGGATTGCCAAGCTCCATTGAGAACATGTTGAGATGCAGCCCTTGCAAAGGGTGGCAGCGACTGACAGGAGACCAGCACAAGTAGGTCTAGTAGGTCTCCATCACTGCACGATGACTTTGTGCATTTAAATCTCCCTGGGATGGAGCAATGTCTCAGTTCCTCCACTTTTACAACCACGGAGAGCATCAAGGCATCAGCTTTTGCACATTATCCTAACACATACTGCCTGTGATTCCCATGTCTACCTGCTCCCTGTTGCCACAGAAAATGTAACTAACACAGAAAGGCATTTAATTCTGCTCTGATTTCTTGGGCTTAAAAAAACACCAAAAAACTCTCAGTTCCCACTCATTTCTGCTGGAACTGAGAAGGCAGAGCACTCCCAGCCCATGATTGTGGGATTTGCATATTTAATGTGTTTGCATACCTGTGGGCTTGATGTTCCTGATTTTGGCTCAATAGCTAAGCCCAGTGTGATGCCACCAGCCAAGGCTTTCTTTAGGCTCTCCTTCACCTCAGTCAGTTCTAGCTCCAGGTTTACACGCTCAGCCTCCTTCTGCTTACACTCCTCTTCCAACTTCTTTAACTTGTCTTCAAGAATCACTTGGGTCTTCCTGCCTGTCATCCACAGCAATTTTATTATTTCAATAAGAAGATTAAATTTACACTTACAGAAATTATTTTCTTTCTAAAAAGTAAGGAACAAGGTCTCACATACCAGTGATGTCACAATAAAACTTTACCTAAAACACTTTTTTCACGTAAAAGGTTTAGCAACATAAATGCTTTCTTTCAGGTGCCTTTCCTATATTTTTAGTCTAGTTTCAAATCAGTATTTGTTTTGCTACTTTTCTGTATCATGAAAATATAATTAGCCAGTCACAATAAAATTATTCCCATGTTCTGTTTGTCTGAACTACCCATCCGCATCATTTGATAGGTAGGCGTACATATACACACACATATACAAACTAAATACATACATATATTTTTATTCTTTACATTTTCTACCTATATAGAAAGCAAATATAAACCTTAAAGAGTATTGCTTAACATCAAAACTAAACCTCATGTAGGGTGGCAGGTCTTCAGCACAGAATACAAAGCTATTTGGATAATTTAGCCTACTCAGGTGAGAATTCAGCACAAAAAAGCACCTCATACCAGCATTGACTTCAATGGCAGCACGTAGATCTTTTCTCTCTTTTCGGAGCTGGGCCAGCCTATTCCGGAGAGCTTCCTTCCTCTTTAGCAGCTCCTCCTCTTTGCTTTGTAACCTCTTTGCATCTGCCTCCACACGATTCTTGCCATATTTGTACTGCTCTGCATCTGCATGTATTAGATTGAAGTTAATCAGGGTTTAAACTAACAGTAAATCTCTGAAGTATTCCCCGAGACTGAATATCACATGAATCATGTTGTGGTTTGAGAAACTGGTTTGTCATTCCTCTTCCCCTGGGTCTTTCTTGAGGTCCATGATTCCTGCCAAGTTCTGCAGCACAGCTACAGCAATGATAGGGATAGAGAGTTTGTCCTCTACATTTACCTGAGGAATATGAGATTTACCAATTACCTTACAGCACATTGGTTTTGAAAAATGACCTTGCCTTTCTGTGTGGTTCAAAGGATGAAAAGGAGGCTCCTCTTTAGCTATGAACCCTTCATTTTTAGTTAGGAGGGGTGAGAGGAAAAACTACCTGTCTGCCCTTTTGCCTGGTTTTCATCCCTACTTCAAGTGCTGAAAGCACATTTTTTCTCACCAGACATAAGAGAATAGAGAGATGTTCACACTTCTTTGATTCTGGAGAGCTTTCTTTTTCTTTTTTAGTTTTCCATACAAATGCTTTCATTTCATGGCTCACATGTATCTGTGGTCTTATTAACATCACATCCTCCTCTATACCTCTGCTCCAGTTGCAGACTCAAAGAAAATAGGTCAGTTAAGAGATCACTTTGTCTGTCTGAGTATCTGAAGGCAAAATCTACAACATTAAATCATTCCTGACAAATAGTTGTTAAACCAGTTTTAGTCAGTCTTTAGTAACTGAGATGCCTTTACTTCCACAACTACTTATTTCTGTACCAACTGACCTCCATGATTAGAAAGCTACTTACTGAAGTCTAAAGTCTAACATAAATTTCTTGTTGCCACTAAATCCATGACTCCTAAAAGTTTAATAAGTTTTAAGATGTTTTAAGTTTTATCATGAGATTAAAAAACACATTTATTTGTTCCCTAGAAAAAGTCATGCTTTGGACTCCATATTTTAAAAATATTATTATAGCTCCTTTTTGTCTTTTCTCCTGCAATCCCTGTTAGGAATTTCATAGAAATACTACCTGCCCAGAAAAACTTTTTCTGAATGTGCCACTCACCACTTGAAATTTCCTCTCTCTGAGGTAGCTTTTGATCTGTGTGGTTGTGTTCCTTCTTTTGTTATACCTTTTTCTTTTTTTTGATAGTGATAAGAGTAAGTCCACTTCTGAGCAACATAATGTTCTGATGTCTATCCTAGCTCCTCATCCTCCTTTTCCCACAGGAATACAGAACTCCTCTCTGCCCTAAATGAAGAATCATTATCCAATTTTTTTTACCTGCTGTCCTCATGACTTTGCAGCCACGGGTCCACGTTTCATATTTATCACTCTCACATGACACCCTTTTATCTTGTGGTGTGTCTGGAGTACTGAGTCACCAATGCACACAATATCTCCTATTCAAAGTCTTGGTGGGCATCTCCTCCCCGCCCTCTCAGACACAGAAGAACCACAGTGGTTCTTTATCTTGTTTGCTAAGATAGCAGCTATTTTGGGTGTCCTCATGACTCAAGTGAGACTCATGACACAAATGAGGCAGCAGTGAGGAGAGGTACTTACTAGACGCAGTGCGCTTCACACATGACACTGTTTCGGATTTCTTCGGCTGGCTATTTAAAGTTCTCCCTTTTCCGGCGATGCCATTAGTAGTCACAGGAGGCTTCTTGCCTTTAAACTGTTTGAAAACAAAAGTACAACTGGGGTCCAGCTATTCCTGTGCCACTGGCAATACAGTCACCCTTTCATCAAGGGCAGAGCTTGACAGAAAGCCACTTGCTTGGGGAGCCTTAATGCAGTGCATTGATTGAGCTGGAGACAGCGCTTCCGAGACCTGCCAGCTCAGCAGGAGCCACGCCAGCAATCACAGGTTACAACAAGGGATGAACTCCCCATCTCTGGTAGCATCAATGTCTCCAAAACTCTGGCATTTATGGTATTAAGAAAGCCATTGCAAAGCAGAAAAAAAATTCTTACAGCAAAGATTCTTGAAACACAAGTTTATCAGAGTTAATTTCATACAGAAAAACACACCAGGGTTTGCCACACAAAAACTCAACACTGTTTCTTATTTACTATATGATCTTGCCATCCTTGTGGTGCATGGATTTATTTTTTTTTTAAACAATATAATTTCTACATATCTTTAAATGTTAGGAGTTAACATATCAATTTCCCCTTAAACAACCTCTAGCTACTAATTAAAAGCTTTTCTTACTTAAAAAACCCTCTCATAATGGCCAGAAACGCTCACAAGATTACCAGGAACAGAACATTTCATGTTCAAGGGATTTCCATTTAGAGGGCTCACTGCAATGAACTGAACCCTGGGAAGATCAACACTGTCCTGACTAATCATAGTGTTCCCATGCAGGATGCCCCAGCCAAGCGTAAGGCATATATGTGCCACGCTCTGTTCTCCTGCTTCCAAAGGTTTGTGAGGACTGAACTGGAAGTGCACTGAGAAGCTTGCTGCTGCAGTCATTTATTGCTCATCTCCACCTCCAATTCTGAAACTTCACTGAATTCTAATATTCCAATATGAAGTTTCTGTAAGGGTTAAGTGAGTTAACATGCAGTATGACCAGTACCTTATACAAGGGAAACACTTATCTAACAGTTCCATGTCAGATTAGATTGAAAATCACCCATCACTGTGATACATTCACAGGTTTATGCCAATGACCAGCTTTTGGAGACAGGCTACAGGCTCTGAGAAGGTCCCTGGCATGGCTGTGGGCAAGGTTTGCTCTGCCCCCCTGCTGGGGTCTGCCCATCTGCTACAAGGCTGAGCACAAAGGACTTCATCTGCTCTGCAGCTTCACGTTCCAGCTGAGGTACAGAAGTCTGAAGCCACCCTCAGAAAGCAGCAGAGACATAGGCTTATTTTTTTTTCAGGAGAAGAAGATAGCAGCCAATAAGTTAACTACTGTATATATGACTATATTCAAAACAATTTAGTAAATATATAGCATCGTGTTATGATATATACATATATTCACAAAATATATAACCACAGTATATACAACACATAGATTAGTACAATTCTAAAGAGCCAAATTTGCTGTCACAGTCAGGTCATATTTCACTTGTCTTTTGTGCTGTTTTTTTTCCTTTGAAGTCATCACTGCCTAAGGAGCCAGAAGGTGGCTAGACATGCATTCAGGTTAAGTGTGGAAGGTCACATCTAATTTTTTTTTAATTATTATTTACAATCTGTAAATCATCAAGAACATGTGTGGAAAGCCTTTCCCAGATACCAATACCTCCACATCAGTATTTATAACTTTGCAAACCTGTTTCATTATCAGTGGGCTCCTAACTAAACTCCAAGCACCTCAGTGCTAACAGTAAGGGATGTAAGCAGCCCCTTCAGATTAACAACCAGATAAACAGAACAGCCAACGAATAAAAAGCATTGTTAAGTATTAAATAGTACAGTACCTGCGAGCCAGATCCCCTCCCCACAGCAGAGGTATTAGTGACAGACTGAGCAGAAGACAGATTGGATGAGACAGGGTATTTGTAATGGTTAGAGGAGAGTTTGTCAGTAGATAACCTATTGGGTTTCCTGTCAGCTGGCGGATAGCGCGCAAAGATTTTTGGAGACGGCAAGTTATCGTACAGGCCTGCGTTATCATAAAGCATTTCTTCTCCAATGTTCCTGCTACGAGAAGAAGGAAAGCCATCTTCTGGTTCCCACTGCAACACATACACCTCGGCAGTTAGTGAACAATACACCATGCAGAACCCCCTAGGTGAAATTAAAACATCAATAATGCTTTTGACTGCAGCAAGCCCTGGGTGCTTAGCAAACATACACTTATTTTTCACACTTAAGTCAAACTATTTAGAAAGAAGAGGGGAAGACATAGTGTGGAAAGGAAGCATTGCATCCCGTGGCTCACAGCCTCAGCCCTAAGCATGTTCCACAGTATGAGTAAACCTATCACCCTCGCTGTTTCATGGACTGCATCTTAAGTTGGTAGCTCTAGTACCAAGGGGGCACAAACAGACTGTGTTAACGGGGGGATACTCGCAGGCCACACAGATGAGTCTGTGGATTACATCTGATATATGAGTTGTTAAAAGTAATATGGCCTAAGGGGTATTTTCCTAGTTTTTTTTTTCTTTTTTTCCTTCTTCAGGTTGTATGCCTTTCCCATGAATAAAAGCTGCTGGTATACTGGCACCACATTTTATTTGATGAAGAATTATTATTCTGAGCTAAAAGAAGTACAATAGCTCTTTTTTTTTTAATTTTCAGAAAAATGGAAAGCTCAACAACAGTACTCCAGTGATTCATTCAATTAAGCTTAAAAGAAACCAATCTGGTTGCCAAATATCCTTCCTTAGCCCATCCTGGCTGTGGCAATACACTACTCATACTATGGCATGAGCACATCCAAGAACTACACAGAGACTGCTCACCACACATGTGGTCGTGCGTTGTTCCAAGGAGGGGTTTTCTATATTTCTTTCTGACATTACTAAGACATGTTGGAGGACTGGATGTCTGGTCCATTTCACACTTTGAAACTCTTAACTTCTCTTGAGTTTGCCTTTAGTTGGAGCTTTATGCAGCAGCCCAAATTAAGAGTTGACATGGGCTGTAGCTCCCCTGTAAATCTTCCTGAGGACCACGTTGCCATGGGTTAGCATCTACTATATGTTAAACCCTATTACACACCTGCCTACAATCAGTCCTGCAATTTATGAACATGGAAGTGACCACAGTGGCTCTCCTTTGGGATGAGCAGTACCCGCTGTCATCTGGAATGCAGCCCCAGGGACTAAGTGTTTGGGTTTTGGTGTTTTTTCAACAGACATTAAAAAGTGCCTGGTGTAACTGACTTCTAAATTTTGCCAGGTCCAGTGTGATCTAAAAAGTACCCCCTCAAGTGAGTATTATATTCAAGGACTTGGCAACGAATCGTCAACAGGCAACTGCTTTCTAAATGCACGTTGGCTCACGTGCAGGTTAATGCAAACAATACGTCCCATGCCCCTTTTATTCTGTAGGTGTGAGGGGAGTCTGCAACCCCCAACCAAAAAAACATGAGTTCATTTGGAAACTGCCCATTGAGCATTTTTAGATAATATAATTTTCAGATGTCCATGCATTCAACACATGCAAACCATTTGTTCTGTGCAAATTCAATTCTTACCGATCCATTTATGCAGGGAACATCATCGTAATGAAGTGCCATTCCACTTGGACAGGCGTAGCCGTTGGCAGTGCTTCCCCGGTACGGATTTGTAGATATAACTCGCCTGTTCATGAAACTGAATAAAGCAAAATAAAAATAATAAAAACCAGCACTTAAACCTAAGCCTAAATTATGATTCAGTGCTATGTTCCCCATGTCTGATTCTGTAGCCTGGAAGCACATAGCTTCTCACTTTCTGCAGGACAGCTTTAATTCCTTTGCCACTCACACGTTGCTGCTAGCAGCCAATATTACAACATATGTTCCTGTACTCCATTCTTACAGTGGGAATATAACTGTGTGAAGGCCAGTAGAGCAACAGCTGTAACTGCTCAGTGGCATATTTACATGGGAACCTGCTGATCTATGTTATACATAAGCTTGCCAGTGTCCCAGAAATGTTCCCTTGCTGTCTGCACTGGGGAGAAGCAGGTGTTTCTGGGTGCATGCATGCTCAGGGGGATGCAAACTTAGGAACTGAAAGAACCAAGAATCAAATCCAACAAAAATTGATAAAAAACCCCATGGAATTTAAATGAAATTTCCTGAACAATTACTTCCTCAAAATCTGGGAATTTTTCTTTTCTATATCAGAACTTTTGGCTGGGTATGCCACTATGCTTCCCAACTCTCCCTGGGTAATTGTGCATGGAAATACTCTATATGCTCATTCTTGCTCTGTTCCACATGGTGGATCTGAGTCCTCTGGAATCTTCAAAAGGGGTATCTATCTATCTATCTATCTATATCCATATATTTTTATATATTTTAATTTATTCCCTTATCCCATCCCAAATAACATAAATAATGTTGCTTGTTTTACCAGAATCCTGCAGAACACATGCAAGATATCAAGACCTACACTGCGTTTGCAAAGATCTAACAATGCAGAAAATGGCAGAATTGTGCCCAATAGCAATAATGACCCCAAGGGTGAGTTTTCCTTTGTAGCAACTGCTAGAATTGAATGAGGTATAGAGTGAGATCTCAAGTAATTCTTAGAGCCTCAGGTGTACACGAATGGGAAAACAAAGTTTTCCATCCCAAACAATGGAACTATTCAGACTCTTTGCTGACATTCATAAAATATGATAAAGCACTACTAATGCAGAGAGGGTCTTCTGTAGCGCTGGCAGGAGCTCAGGAATGTTGTGGTTTCAACAGTTGCTTTCTTTTGGCTTTGGAATAACATGGAGTCCATTGAATTTCTCATTCAGAAGGAGAACTGGGGCTCACCTGAGCTGCGGGAGACCTGGGCTCACAGGAGGGACAAACCTGCCCAGCTTGTGGGAGTGGAACAACCTTTAGACAGGAGCTTTTCTTACTTCAAACAAACTAACAACAAAAAGCCCAAGGAAAATTCCACGATAAAAATGTTTTTAACTTTATCATATCTCAAACTTTATTAGACATTATTAAAGGGCTGCATTTGTTTATTGTTCTTAGTGAAGAACATTACTCAAGTGTTTTTGGTTGGTCTGAAGAACTCCAATTGGAGTCGTTATTGTATTTCTTTCTAGTTAAGTGGCTTCAATAAGAGTGATACATAATAACCATGTCTGAAAACCGGGATATTCCTTAATGACATCTGATGCACCTGTAGTAACTATTTCCACTGCCAAAGGAAGCTAAGGTTTATCTACAGATCTGCAAAAACTTCATAAGCATTATTTCACTAAGCCTCATTAATCCTGTTTTCAGATGCATCCATGTAACTTAATTGTATTCTGAAACTGCTAGATGGAAAATGGAGAAAACTTGCTTGGAAGAACTGCTTTTTCAGCTTTTCCTAAATACCTATTGATTTAGACGAAGGAAATTGATGGGGCTATTAAGGAAGAGCCAACAGTTTTGCAAAGCATCAGTCTCAGGAAATGAAAAACCAATAATCCAAAGTGACTGAGTGATAATCAAACCTTTAATGATTCCAATTTAATTTGGAATACTGATATTCATTCTATAAAGGGCAAATGAGTATTTTATTAACATTTAAGTATCATTGTAATTTCTCCTCATTTTCTAAGAGTAGCTCAAAATCAGCAGGTAGCTACTCCAGTTGCTTATCAGCAAACCCTTGCAGGCTCTTAAAGACACACAATGAATTTTAACTAATTCTTAATAGGGGAATTTTGCTATTTTGCAAGTTGTTTGACATTCCTTTCTAACATGTGGTCTAGTTGCATATGTTTTTTCACTTGTCTCCAATTAGTATCACATTTGTGCAGAAAAGGAAAGCCATGCAGTATTCAGGGGAAGAGGTTACCATTCTATTTCTCTTAAATGTGGTTATTGCTGGATGCTGACTGAAGCAAAAACACATGTCAACACAGGATAAACTTTTTGAGCCCTATTAACTTCTAAAAAAATATTAACATAAATCTGTATGCTAGGTGCATTTTAATTCTATCAAAATTATCGCATTTTCACAAAACTGGGCTTGTGGTAATACTGAGTCACTTTAATTTCTATCAGAAGACATTCTGATTGAAGTTGTGCATTTTCTCTTGTTAAACTTCTCTTAGCACCTCGCTAATAGCAGGAGGATCTTCTTTTGCACAACTTCAAAACTTTTGTCTTTTTTTTTTCTTTTTCATTTTCTGTCTGTTTGAAGTCACAATGGGCAGATGGGGTGTGATTCTCTAATGTATTAAATCACACAAATTCCAAATGTGTGTGGGGAGTCTTATTTTGCAGTGGGATGAGGGCTGATGCCTTTGCAAGCTGTCTTCTCAGGCCACCCTCTTTCTGTCCACGGCAAACTACAGGGAACATCTGCAGCAGGGCATCCCGCCTGTCCCAACCGTTTCTTAACTCCCCTTTTTAAATTACCTCATCTAGCCTAGGAAAAATAGAAGTCTTTTCCCACCAAAGACTGCTGTAATGCCTAAAATGATTCAAACGTGTAAATCACTATATATGCTAAGTATGCATTACTCTTCTTAGCACAGGATCAGTAATGGGGAATTCACCAGACTCATTTGCAATTTAAACAGTTTCCATGCTGAGCCCTAGACACTTTCCCAATTTCCACCTCCTAAATTAAACCCCAGAAATTAATTGGACTAGGGTGAGCTTGATGAAGTTTTTGATTACTCAGAAAGAACCTGAGAAGGAAATACTGAGAATGTGACCATCCAAGACTTAAATTTGCCATACATTCTTAGTGTGTTGCATATATGGGCCAATAATATGCTGTATATTTGGCTATATGTAGAGCAGATAGAGCCAGTAAATGTGAATTACATAGCTGCATATTTCAGAATATTTGTTCTCTCCCAGTGATAGTTCTAACTTTTTAGGCAAAATAAAAGATTAAAATACAGTATTTGATAAGGAGACTTACTGAAAAAATTAGTAAAGATTTGAGTAAAGTTGCATAGTGCCTTGCATCTTTTACAGAACTTAGCAGGATGCCAAAACAATAATCATAAACACATCTAACATGCTGCGATGCTGAAACACTTCAGGAGTTCAGTATCTGGCAAAGGGAGAGGTGGATTTTGATAAGCTGTGTTGGCAGTGGAGTTAAGATATGGATATAAATTCTCAGAGTACTGGAAACACCCGGGAAGCTGAATGCCTCTCACCAGAAGGTCTGTTTTGCAGCCTGGATGACGCTTGCCGTCATTTCCACATCGATGTAGTCATAGTGCAGAGCTCCAGGGTCTGTTGAGGACCCTGTTTCTGCCAGCAAAATTCCTATCCATCTGCCCATGTCTTCGGAGGATGATGCCTGTGAGGAGAGGGCAAGAACATAAGTTAGGTTTTTGCTCTGCCACTGAGCTAAGGATTATTGTAAAAAGGTGCATTCTTCTTGGTTGACAAATTGCTACCACATTGTATGAGAGGCTCTGGTTTCACTCTGCTGAACTCCTAAAAACCCCCGGATTTCTTATTAAATCTGCTTTGCTAGAAGGAGTGCACTTTAAGTAAGCTGTGTGCTCATCAGTTATGATGTAATACAAAGTGGGCAATCCACAAAAAAGAAGAAAAAATAATCATTTAAGGCTAGTGGATTTAGATTCAAGTAATGCTTACTTTAGACTTCAGAATATTGAAAGCTTTAACAGAATTATTTTCCTATGTTAGACTGGGGGATTTTAGATAGCATGACTCCTGAGAAGAAAGTGTTACTGCTAAGTAGAAACAAGAGGGAATAGGGAATGAAATAGTGAAATTTTAATGGTACTTTTTGGAAAATTTCACTAAATTTGTCTAGGTGATGTCATTCATTTTCCTGATGGTGCAAATAAAAATATGAATACTACTAAAATAATTTTAAATTTTTCATGTTTTGCTTCAAATCACCAATTCAAAAGTTAAACAGTAGCAAAGTAAATAATGGATAAAAGTAAGGGGGGAAAGAAACTGTGAGTTTTTTAGGTTTTTTCTTATTTGTAAATATTTCATTGCCTTTCACAGTTCCTTGAGCTGTTTTCTAGTTTTTCAACTTCTCTGAATTGCTCTCAGGTAACAGGCCTGTTTGCAAGGATAGGAGACTAATATGATCTGCAGTTGGAAACATAAACTGGTCAAAGTGCCCGTCCTGCCACTGAAAGCACAAGGTTGTCTCCTCCTGTATCTTCATCATACTTGGCTTTAAGTGTCTTCTCATTTCAGGTTTTAAAATATGACGAACAAAGCCCCTAGAGAAATCCTGACTCACCTAAACCAGACAAAAGTGTGACCTTCATAGTGCAAGGAGCATGCCAGTGTGTACACATGTGGTGTGTCAAGAGACACACCAGGCTGCTGGCACACTGTATTTTCTTACTGCACAATTACCTTAATACAGACACAGACAAAGCAAAAGGAATTCACATAAGCAGCAGACAAATGAGGGTTAAGAGCTCTAGAGCTCCCATCAACAGTGATCCATTATTTAATTATTGCTAAGTTATTTACTCAAAGTAATTATATATCCCTGATGTAGAAGTGTGCCTAGAGAAGGAGCAGGGATATTTTAGTACCAGGTCAAGGGAAGGTCAGTGTAGAGAAAAGCATCTTACTGAGAAGATTTCTGAACTACATTAAATCTCAGTTATTTTTTTTGTCTACGACACTTAATATTTCTTTTCTCCTTCCAGTATTTCTTATTCAGCTCTGCAATAATATTATTTCAAAGATTTTTTTTTTGAATGGACAGGTTGTATGAAAGCGCTTCTCTAATTTAGCTTGTGGGTGTTCCTAGAAGTCACAGCCATTAGTGACCATTGTACCTCAAGCACAGCAACCTCCTGCCCATTTCGGAGCAGGCGGAAGGTCAGGGGATGCTTCGAATCCAGCCCCAGGATGACTTCGCAGCCACGGAGAGGGATGGAAACAATGTGCGTCTTCAGATCTGTCCTGTCCTTGTGGAAAATCAGTTTATTGTCTTTCACTCTGCACCAACGCTCACGCCAACGGTTGTTAGAGAGCACATTGAGATACCCTGCAATAAAATGAAATGTGAGATATTTTACTTCTGACATTTTTTGAAAAGAAATAAAAAAAAGAAACTTATTTTCAGTATAATGCTAGCCCTTAAATAACTTGTTCCTCTTCTAATATAAAGTCCAGATGGGTTTTAGGAAGACAAGTAAATGACCATTCCCCACTTCTTTAATGAAAACTATCACTGTGCCAATAACCTAGAAAAGAGCATATAAATATGCGATCCCGCTCATGAGCAAATGGTTGTTCTGTGTCAGTCACTGCAGCAGCTGGATGAGCAGGAGCACACCAATCCCCAAGACTTTGGTAAGAATGGGAAAGGGACAGTGATAAAAAGTTACATACCCAGCTGATGTGCTCACACACCCTCTCTGTGGGTAATGGCTTTGAAAACTGTGGCTGACCAAAATTTTCTGGGAAAATTACGACTCCTATTATATAATTAGGTAATGAGCTACCTTCTGTAACATCCAAAAGTAGTTTTTTTAAAGACTTGCTAGAGTTGATGCTGTATGTTCTAAATTCATTTAGAAAGAAGAATACACATTGGGTTTGCAGCACCTATAACCAACATTTAAGAGATTGTTATCTATGTGAATAAAAATAAAATTCATAATGGTTTAAATTTCAAAAAGTAAATATGTATGAAATTTAGCTTATCTTAAAAACAAAAGTTTAAAAAATTATTTTTTTTCCCCAGGGATGATTGAGTGCCCTTACAACTTTTCTTACCATATTTTACATTGATACAGTGTCTAGGCATACAACATCATTAAACAGGCAGTGTTTTGTGGTTTTCCTTCTCTGTCTAATAACAACAATCATTCCAGACTCAAACCTTACAATCAAAGCAATGCCCATTTTTCCTGCCTTATTAGTTTGGGAATGAAAAAAAAAACAACCTTTTACTTTTGCTTCCACATTACAAACGGTACATGAACTCAGCATGTTGCTGCTTCCAAACAGGTTATGAGGAGGAAAAAAATGATAACTTGCAAAAGCCAGAAGTGAGGTTAAAAAATTGTCTTCTACCTCAGATCTGATTTTCATTTAATCCTGTTGGAGAGCTCTCTCTTTGGTTTTCATTAAAACTATGACTTATTATTAATTTTTCTGGGTTTTCCTTCCAACATCATGGTTCCAACGTCCAAATGCGATCCAACAGGATATGGCAAATGAGAATTGTGCACATCTTGGAAGGTGCTATAAAAAAATGAGGATGTGCACAATCCTCTGGTTTTGGCTCCTTGTGATGATCACACTCTTCAGCTCTTCTCCCTCCTCCTGTAACAAAACCCTGTATCACTGTGCATTATATTAGAATCCCTAGAAATGAAAAACTCTTCACATGCAAGCCAGATGGCTTGTTTTGGAGTGAGAGTCCTTTTTTTCAGACAGTTTTTCCCCTCTGCTTCCAATGCACCTCTCAGAAAAGCTCTTCCAAAACTTACTACTTCAGCTGAACTATGCAGGATCCTACACTTTCCCTCCCACATATCTCTACTTAAACCTTCAACAGCTGAAATGACCAAAATGCCTTGAGTGTATTCCCAGTTGGGGCATTAGTACTTCCACTTTGTCCAGGCAGTCTAGGACCAGTGATGTTGTAGGGAAGAGCTTTGCCGTGACTCCAAGCGCAGTGGGTTTTAGTTTCCACTCTAGCTGGGTGTCCCCTGCAGCCCTGCTGGGATTTTCCCTTTGTTCATGGGAGGTAGAGCCTTCGAAAGTGTAAAAACCTCCAACTATGGAGCACTCTCCCAGAGGGCACTGAACTGAGCCAAATTTCTGGTGGTGAGAAACTCCTTCTGCAAAGGCTTCCTGCAATGACCAAAGCCTAGACATTTATATATTTTCCTATAAAATCTGCAAGTGGTGTTGAGTAGAGCCAAATGCAGGCAAATAGTAATGTATTTATGCCCATATCTGAAATAATGATAGAAATACGAGGAATTAGACTGTACAGCTGTGGTTAACATCTCACATAATACAGAATAATCAACAGAGTATGAGAGCCCGGAAGTTTGAGCTTTTATGGAAGCCAGATGCTTCGGACAATGCATCTGGCTGGACACAGCTTTTCCCAGCTGTTCTTTTGGTTGATAAATCACATCTGTACTTAGCTGATGTATAGACACATATACACACACTTATTTAATCAAAGTTTGCTTATGTAAATGATTCCCTAAGTGTGGCTTGAAAGCCACTTGTGATCTATGATGTTCTCTCTGGTGGTCCATGGATCTGCTTCTACCACCTTGGGCAAGCATCTATCACACTTCATGCTCCGATGAGTTCTGCCAACTGCTGCCTAATCATGGGTTTTCTCAAAGTTTTTCTGGGTCAATTAAAGGGTAAAAGGCAAATTCAAACTCAGAATCTGGTGCAATTGCTTCAAAGCTTTCTACGGAAAATCTTTTCTGGAAGGGATTGGGTGAAGGGTGTCTTCACTCTTATTTATGTATTGAAGTGTTACTTAATACTTGAGCACCAGAAGGCAAACAGGAGAATGTAAATACATTGCATTGTTTTAAAATAGCAAAGCTGTGAGGACATCAGCTAAGCGCATTGCACAAAGTCTTAAATTGTGAGCAAACCTTAACAGCTAAGATATAAAATGTAAGTATTTTCTGCATGCCTTTTTATACACTTCCTTGGTGCTGCCAAGCACCACAGCTGTCATATGGAGTGATCAAAATTAAGAGTTAAAATAGCTTACTAGAAATTTGTTACTTCATTTTGCCCAATATGTACCACTTTAGGAACCTATAATTAAACTCAAATCACTTTGGTTGAGGGTAGTTGACTGCTGCCTGCTATTCCATAAAACCTTAACCACAATCCATTATAAAAGACTTGATCACTTTCCAAGAACCTTCTTCTGATTCCTAGCCTAAATTTATTTCATAGTTCAGCCTATATTCATTTTATAACCATTTGCTTGAGAACAGCTCGTTTCTTTATGTTTTTTTGTCCACACTTCTCTTCCCCCTCACTTCTGCAAAGAGTAATGATATTCCTTCTGAGCCTGTGCTGCCATTTTATTTAGAAAGTCAAATTATTTTAGTCTCTTTTTAAATCACAAACTCTTGATTACTCCTCTTGCAGTTCTGGCGCATACTTCTGCATGTTGGGGGAAGAATTAATTATAGCAGTAAATGCAATTTTAGAGAAATTTCTAGGCTAGAATTCCATAAAGTTTTACTGGAATGGGCATTTAAGACTCAAGGAGAAAAATCAGTTACCACATGTTGGAACATCTTCTTCAGCTGATGAGGTCTGTTCATCTGTTGATGGCTTTTTCTTTCCTAAACCAATGATCTTCGTTATTTTTTTCCCCGTTACTTTAGTCACAGTGCCCTTGGCTTCTGGTTTTGAACTTTTTTTCCTCTTCACTATTAAGAAAGCAAAATATTAAAGTGTGGTTACCCTAACCTGAATAAAAACAGAAGTTCAGACAAAAATATCCTGTGCAAGATGAACATTTGTACAAAGGTTGCAGACTGCAATGAGATAAACTTTATATGCCCTCTCTAATAACCTCTGTGTTGTAAAAATCATGGCATTCTGAAGGATAATAAAAACAAAAATCAGGCTTCTAATTTTATTTAATCTAATCAAGCTGCAAGTCTCTTTCCACAGCAGTCATCATCTAATTTATTAGTATGACTGAGGTACCTGCAAATAAACTTAGCTCATATACACAATACTAAAAATCCAGTCAGACATTTCTTCATTGTTCCTAAACATTTTCCTCAAAATACCTCAGCAATTAAGTACACAAAATAAGACAGAACATGCTTGCCTAGCAAAAATACTCCTGCTATGTATGATTAGGTTAAGATATCACAATGGACATTTTAAAAAGACAAGACTCATAAATGAACTACTAACAATTAAATTAATGGGGTCAATATAAGCATTGGATGGCTAGAATTTGTCATCTTCTGTGATCATGAGGGCTTGGAAAGAAAAAGCTCTGCTGAAAAGAGGTATTTTGCTAACATCCAGTCTATGTTTCCATTACCTTCATACAATACTAGTTGTACTACAACTTTGTGCACTGAGGCATTTTGAGCTGCTGATTGTAATATGGCAAGGACTATGGATAAAATTTTTAAAAGTGCCTACCTGACTAAAATCCTATCAAGTTTTCTTAAAACAAGTTTTTAAGATTAAACAGATTCAGAAGAAACAGACCTTTCATTTGCAAAACAGAACAAACAAACTTCAGAAATTGCATTCAGTGGCCTAAACTAGATTCCATCAACAAAGCAAAAGTCTCTCTGATAACTGACAAGGCAGCAAAAACTTTCATCAACTTGCCCTGAGACATAATTTTGATGAACAGTACATTTAAAATAGTTACTGACTGAGCTGCTCTATCTTTATCCCTGACATATCAACTCCTTCTGCAACAGGGAACACTTAGTGGTTATGGACTCGCGTAAACTAAGGGGAAAAATGGAGGGAAAAATGGACAAAATGTATGAATTGATGAACTGGGAAGAAAAATGCACAGAAAACAGAGAAGTAGTTTGGGATTCACCATGGGATAATTTATCATATTCAGTTTAATTGTTAGCAATCATGGAACATTATGTAGACATTGTATCTGTAGCCAAGATTGTACAAAGCTGAGGAGGAACAGCAGCTCTGCAGGTGCCGACAGCCGCTCCCCAGCCAACTCCAACACGCTGAGGTCTAATTCTCTCTTTTCAAGGGAATGGTGTTCACAACCTCTACTGTGCTCTCTAAACATGGCAACAATCTCCCTTGTTGGAGGGAGGATGTCCACCCTTCCCATGTGCTCATGAACCCCGGCCTAGGAGGCAACCTGAGTACAGCACCTGCCCTCAGACAGGTTTCCATCCCACACACCAGTAGCCAACAGCTGGCTGTGGCTGTTGAGGGGGAGGAGATGAAAAGCATAGAAAAAAGACAGAGGCTGAGAAAACCTCATTTCTCTGAAACAGAAGCCTATAGGAATCATTCCCATGAGCATGAACAGTGGGATAAGCCCATTTCAGTGTTTGTTTTTCTGTCTTGTCTTCCCTCCACATTGCTGTTTTTCTCTCCTGCAGAATTGAGAGGCAGCAGAAATAAGGCCTTCATGACCTAATCTCTTCAAGTTTAAAGAATATACTGATTGCCCAGTTGCCAGTGATTTTTTTTCCCACAAAAGCCCTTTCTTCTCATTTCCTTTCCCACAGCAAAGTGAACAGCTGGCAAAGGGCAGAGCAGAGGCTGGTGGTGGGTGCCAGCTGGAGATGACCATTTTCTGAAGCCTCTCTTCCCAAGAACTCCCTTAAATATTACCTATCCATTATTTTAAAAATAGCATAACTTCATCCAGGACTCTGAAAATGATGCCAGGCACACTTCATTCCTCTTGCAGTCACTAATGCCCATTGTCTTTACTACCCCATATTGAAGGTCAATTTTCAAAAGCAGCTGGTATTTTAAATGACTCTCCTTGAGGCTTCTAAGCTGGGTTGCTTTTCCAGCAACACATGCTCCATCATACCTCCCACAGGGTACCTGAGACACCAGGTACTTCTAGACATCGTGGTCAACACAGGTTTTGGGTCACAGATGTTTCTCAGCAGGTTTCAGAGATTAAAACTGTATTGAGTTTTATGAAAGCTTAGTAGAAGATTTTATAGGGTGAAATCTACAAATGTACCACAACTTTCAGAAACCACAAAACCTGATGTTGTTCCAAACTGATGGGTATGTCAGAGATCTGTATAGCCAGGAAACACTGTAAAATGACCCAGGTAGAAGATAAAGGAAATGAGTCAAAAGGCGAGACAGCGCTGGCACCAAGGCCAGTATTGACATTGTGCTCACTGCAGCTCATGTTACCGTTCATTTAACAGCTTCAGAAAAATGTCTTATCTAAACCATACCATTGCTATATGGCAAGTTAATGAAGTCAGAAAATTTCTTCTGCTTTGGGGAGGAGGGAAGGGGATGGGTAAGAGAGCATAGAGGTTGAGGGGGTTGAGTGTATTAGATGTAACTCAGACAGAACTCCCTCTGGGTTTGGGATTTGCCTTTGTTAGATTAAAAGGACTACAGAACATGCATGGCTCCTAAATAGCATATGCAAAATTATATACATATGTACTCACAAACCCACTGATATTGCATTATTATATACCTTTTATTATGTTAATATAAATAATCATACATAATAGTTTATATATAAAGGTATCTGTGTATACACACACATATATATACAGAGTATATATGTGTATACATACACATGCATGTATATATATATCAATAGATCACAGAATCACAGAATATGCCAAGTTGGATGGGATCCACAAGGATCAACAAATCCCACCATGTGCCTCAGAGTATCATCCAAATGCTCCTTGAACTCAGTCAGGCTTGGTGCTGTGACCACTGCCCTGGGGAGCCAGTTCCAGCACCCACTCACCCTCTGGGTGAAGAATTTTTTTTAATATTGAACCTAAATCTCCGCTGACACAACTTCAGGCCATTCCCTTGGGTCCTGTCACTGGTCATATTTATATAATATGCATGATTCTTCTAGTATTCAATGATAGTTTTTTTCCTTAGAAGCTGTACATCCACAATTTATGTTGCCACTATACAGTTACTAAAAAAACCTGTTAGTTGCCTATAGTGGTCGCCCAAGCTCTGAAAAACTGGCCTTTGAACACAGAAAAGGCAAAGTCAATATTTCTATATTTTATTTCCTTATACTAGTTTTATTGATTTTACCTGCACAATAACATCAAATGCCTTCTCTTACTGCAAAAATTTAAGGATTCATTCTTGACATAATTCAGATTTCAAGTTAAATTGAATCCTGAAAAACTTTACTGCCTATTTTGAAAAGACAAAAGCCAGGTATTTCACTACCTGACATTCCCTATATGTACACATCACTTACACCAAACATCTCTGGATCTGAGACGTACCTTGTTCTTTCCCATTGCACACAGCAGCGATGCCATTTTCCACAGCACCCTCCCCATCTGAGCTCGGCCTCTCAAATGACAACTTCTGCAGGGGCAAGTAGATTAGTTGATGTTTGCACCTTCATCAAATCAAGTGTCATCAGTCAATTTAAAAGTATGCTTACTATGAAATAAAACATGTTTCAAGCTCTCATCCACTTGGAAGAGAAATAGAAGATAGTAAAAACTTTGGGTTTAGAAGCTTTAGAAGCTTACAGAAATAACAAAATAGTCTATATCTGAAAGTGTATTCAGAACAGTGAAATATTCATAATTCAAAATATATCCTAATTAATTTCTAGACTCTAAATGTTGGAATAAAGAATTACATGGATCAGATAAGAATAAGGTAAAAACTGTATGTTCAAATAATGCTTCGTATATGCATTTGCAATTACAACTTCTCAGCAAATAGTGCATTCCTACAAGGTGCTTTAAATATGTCCAAAAAAGAGGCTTTTGAAATAAACTTTTAGCATTGATTATTCTGTAATGGTTGTGCGTGAGATATGGAATGAGGCAGATAGAGTTTATGCCAGCACAGTTTTGGTGACCAAACTACTCATGAGTGGTGAAGCCACAAAGAAGACGTATAGATTATCACAAAAAGGAATGAATGAGAAATTTTGTTACACCTTCTTATAGCATGCATTTTAGAAAACACTATTTTACAACACTTTCAATTACTTTGTCAATACTGTGCTGATATGTGCAAGTATGCAAACACAACAGCTTTTGCCTGTGAAACCAGGAAGTCTGAACTGTCCTGGAACATGCTTTGCTCTTGGTTTCCCAGGTGCAAAGCAACATAATGCCACTGACAGTGGTGCACTTCCACCAGAAGGGTGAATCTTGCCATTACAAGTTCGCTGATGAAACCTTTGTCAGAGGGATTTTTAAGCAAGGTCTGCAGAGGGATTTGCTGACATGGATGCCTTAATGGAGCAGGGCCTTAAACTGGTGCTGGTAATGTACTGATCATTCACTGCAAAGCTGCTCACTTTCATAATTCTCACTCTCACATCCTGCTGAGTCAAGGCAGCAGAGACAACCACATGTGAATAGCCAAGTTTCTGTATTGAGACATGAATGCTTGAAATGGTTTGCCAAAATAGTGACCTCAGCATGCCCAGGGAGCTCTTACACAACTAAATTCCCCAAAATGAGACTTTCCCTTAAAACTTTTGTATAATCTTCAGCTATTCTTCCCCGAGAGCAACACCCCTGGCTTGCTCTCTGCATTGGATGGAGAGCATCTCTGCATCCCAGCACACGTATCAGACCCGCTCAGTCTGTACCCCTCCGTGGCTGAAGAGAAGCTGGATACGAGCCAGTTTGCTGGTTGTTCGTGGCCAAGTGAACTGACATGGCAGAAACCTCAACTCTGTAGGATATGTGCACACATACAAAGAAACAAAAACAACAAAGGGACCATGTGCCTGTAACAGTAACACAAGTATTTACATCCAGTGCCTATCCAGTGTCTCTTTAAGCAATCATAAGGGATTTTTTTATTCACCATTTTGATAACTTTACCTTTTCTAGCTCCGTCTTGTGTACTGGAGAACTAGACAATGGCCCATCAGAGTCTACAGCTCCCGTACAGTTGCTGCACACATCTTTTATAACCTTAGGAGACAAGGCAAAACTTATTAATTATTAATAAAATACAAATCAGAGTAATTATATATGAATGTGAAGGGAGATGGGAAGGAGAATCACACAGACATTTACTAGGCTGGCAGGTGTCAGACAGGTTGCCACTACAACTTCTCCACACTCCCTCCCTAAGTCATTTCATGTATGACCTGGAGGAGACATAATGGCTGGAGGTGGAAGGTTTCAGTTTCTAGACAAACTAAGCTTCAAGGCTCTCCCAAGCAAAGAAACCGATACCAGTGCTGATTTCCATGTGCTAGTTTTGCAATGTGGCGTCAGCTGACACTACCAAACTAATTTCATTACAATGATGAAAAAGTGGGATAAAATCCAAGGTCCCTCAAGACAATGGACAAGAGTTTTGCATAATATACTACACAGATGCTCATTTTTTGCTATCGGAGAACTAATGAATCAACTTAGAGTTAATACTGCAGATTGGTATTTCGTGGTACGTTTGTATTATACTTGCACATTAACTTAGAGGTATAGGTCAAAATAATTGTAAAGTGTTTGTAGAAAATGGAAATAGGACTTTCTCTGTTTTTAAAAGTCAAAGAAAAATCTAGAACTTGGAATTTACTGATATTTTGATAGAATCTGAATGACCTAAAAACCTGAAGTGATATAAATTTAAAAATACATGATGAGTAAAGACGCTTGATTATTCCCCACAGACATAGCTAAGGTTTTTATCTCTTATGAAGTTACCATCAGTCCATTAACAGCCTGAAAATGCTAGAGCTGATGGGAATAGTCTCGATCCAGACTCATGCTGAGGTGGTGCTGAGCTATACTGTGCTGATAACAGCCATGCAGCCATCCAAGGACATCAAAGCCAAGAGAGGTACAAAAGGAAACATCACCACTAGAGATGCAAACTTTCCCTTTTACATGTACTCGAGCATGTTTACATATCCAGCTCCTCCCTTTACACTGTTTACAGCAAGCCCAGTTAGCAAAGAGAAGGATCTGCCCTGAGTACATCTTGTTTCAGGAAAAGTAGCAATTAGTTAACTGTCAAAATCCAGATTTTTTTCAAGAAGAGAAAAAGAAAATCAAAAAAAAAATGCCTTTTTAGTTTCAAACTGAACAATTTTGATATGGAAACTATTAAAATGCTGAAGATGGCACCAAATGGTCCTTTCACAGCACTTAAGTTCCCCTTAAGAGTGAAGCTAAAACAAATCAAATGTTTATGGGCTTACAAAGACCCTATTGCTACTCAGGAGCACATTGTAAATTATAGGCACTATATGCCATAAGGAAAGGAAGAGCACCAGCCCCATTTTACAGAGGGAGAACCTCGGAACAAAAGAAAGATTAAATAATTCATTCAATGACACACAAAAAAATCTAAGCAAAACTGGAAAATGAAGTTACACTTTTATTTCTGAACTAGTATCTTAAAACACTTCAGCATCCTTTCTTGACTGTCTGAACTTCCCTATATTTTGTTTCAGAAGCAAGCCCAGTATTTCATAGCACTTGGCATCCTTTGTAACAGAAAATTTAGATAGATCTGTTGCAGAGCATTTGCACTGTTAACACATCCCTGAATATGTTATGAGTATGTTATGGATATGAGTTAAACATATCCCTGAATTCCCCAAAATCCTAAGAATTTTTTTTATGTGTGTTGTTTTATTTTCAACTGCTGGTCTTCAGTATGGTGTACTGTTTTCTTCCTAGAGAAATGTGTTTGTACAGTTTCCGGGAACATTCATTTCTGTCTCCTGAATGACCCTGATTCAATGGCTCATGTTTTCAGCATCTGCTCACACCACACAGTTAGTTAATTTTGGCAAAGGCAGATAGTAATGGGAGTTACAGACAGAACAGAGGGAAATGATTTGGCAGCACTAACTAAATAGTATGTGCAAAGTCATGCACTCAAGTAAATCCGGTTCTTATCGCACCCCACATATTTAAGGAGAAGTTGAAGTGTTTAATTGGGTTGTAATTAAATTTTGATTAAAAAAAAGACACATTATCAAGAGGGAGCTGGCGGTAGGATCTGAAGTAAATGCATATTCAAGGGTCCAACACTTCATTTGGGTTCAAGAGGTTCACTGGCAAAGACTTGCTCATCACCTTCTATGTGCAATATAATTGTGTTCAATGCACAACATAAAATTCATTCTCCTACAGCTCACCAGGATGAAATGTCTTTAATATATAACAGTTGGCTGGATGCACTTTCTATAATTATGTTTGCAGACAGCTGCCATTATAAATCTGGTTTTCACATGCATATAGCTTTAGCTCAAAATTTTAAGGATAAAGCATTCCATCAGTATTGCCAACTTGCATAATTTCAATCACAAGACTCAAAAGTTCTCATCATTTTTTTTCTATGTTCCATCTTCTGGAGTCATATGAAAACAAAAGATCACTATTTTCATTAAAATATAGTTGTGAAATTGGGGAATGGAGGTCAGGAACTTTTATCCATGGCAATGAAATGTGTGAAAATACGAATAAACATATATCAGTGGCTCTAGAACTAGAAGGGAAAAAACAAGGAATCCCTCAATGTGTTATTTTTAATAAAACAGTATCATCTGGAAGACTGTAATGAGAATACCCTGCAAATACTCCATTAACACTTAAAGTTTTCTCACTCATTAGAGAAGGGAAATAATTCTCTTTTTCTCACCACAAATGCTTTTGTACACTACATATACACACAGAGAGGCTGGTCTGACAGGAAAATCAAACTGAGATCATGAACAGACCATCTATTCAAATATTTAAAATTTATGAGCAAATGTAGTCAGAAAACTGAAGACCTTTCATTTCTTTGGATAGCCTCAAAACTAAATATATTGAAAATAATCTTCAAGAATCTTAAGTACCACAATTACCATTACAATGTTACAATTAGCAGAGTTCAGAACTGCCTCTTTCAAATACAGACCTGGAAAAACCTTGTGCATTATTATCCCTTATTTATAGAACTATAGAATTGTTTAGGTTGGAAAAGACCCCTAAGACAATCGAGTCCAACCATTAACCTAGCACTGCCAAGTCCACCACTAAACCATGTCCCAAAGTGCCACATCTACCAGTGTTTTAAATATCTCCAGGGATTGTGACTGCATCATTTTGCTGGGCAGCCTGTTCCAGTGATGGACAACATTTTCAGTGAAGAAATTTTTCATAATGTCCAATCTAAACCTCTCCTCGTGAAACCAGAGGCTGTTTGCTCTTGTCCTATCACTTGTTACCTGGGAAAAGAGATCAACTCCCACCTTGCTACAAGCTCCTTTCAGGGAGTTGTAGGTAGTGAGAAGGTCCCCCCTGAGCCTCCTTTTCTCCAGGCTGAGCCCCCTCAGCTCCCTCAGTCACTCCTCATAAGACTTGTGCTCTAGACCTTGAATCCCTAACTAGATCAGGATATATATCTGAGTATGGCATTGAGTGGAGTGACACGAGGCACAGAAGGAAAATATCTGCACGTAGAAAGATGAAAAGATTCCCTGCCCTGAGCCATTGACAGTAGTGAAGTCAGTGGAATTTCTGCCACATGGCGTGTCTGGAATATTTCTCTCTTTAAAAAAATCTTACTACACAACACTAACATTTACTATAAAACCCTCATACCTGCATTCACCTGCAAATTTCTATAATTCTTGTATCTTATTTTAAATGACACACCAGGACTGGAGGTAAAATACTTGTCCTACATTTATTCTTTCTACATGCAAAGTCAGAAGAAACAAATTAGATTCTTCTGGCTACTTTAAAGATCCAAGCTCCAGACAAGAAGCACTGGCTCTGTAGTAAAACCAGAAAGCCAGCTGCTTCCCAGCCAGCTCCTGACACACAGAAACCAAACAAATCTGAGTAAAAGTACATTTGTAGATAGTTTATTGTTGTTGATCTCTTTGGGATCTGATAAGGAAAAGTTGTCCTGCCCTCTAGAAGCTTGCAGACCTCTCTCCTGGTGGATACCATTGTACGAATTCAGGCTACAGACTGCCCTTACCAAAAGGATGTGATTACAGAACCTCATTTTGTCTGTGTTTTCATGAAACTCATAGGAGAAGTTCACAATTTTAATATCTTCAAGTTCAAGGGATAAAGCTGACAGCCTGACTGCACATTTACTTTACTCTCTGTAACCAGGCCAGAAACGCATCCAGCCACCCACCCACTTGTCCCCCACTACCCACATGTTTTGCAAATGTTGGAATTGCTAGAAATGGGACAGGTTGTATCCCCCGGCTCTGTCCTTTAACTCTGAAAATATGAATTTGTTAAAGCTGAAATCTGCTTAAGCACAACACAGCAGAGGGAAAAGGGTTTGGCTCCAGACGTAAGCCAGGATTTCTCATTCTTGAAACGCACCTTTTTAACTGATGTAAGAGTACTGACTTTCTGGGACTCTGCCATTTTGGCGTGATTAACTTCTCATTTTCTCTCTCAAGTGGACCCTTACAAACTATATATGTTAGTGTCAATCTCCTCCTCCTTAAGAGAGCAGCAAAACTCTTAGTGTTTTGCATAGAAGAAATGCCCCAAGAAGTTTACCTAGAAGAAAATCTAGGCAGGAAAGGCAGAAATTATTCCCAACATAGCCTGTGCTTTAAGTCTCAAAAAGAAACCCCCTTTACCTTCTGTACTGGAAATTATTCTCAAGCATCCATTAGCCTGAAAAGATTAATCTTTCTGCCTTACTGCCATTTGTCTGAGCAAAGTGAGGATGAGATTCTGGCAGACTAGCAAACCTATCTTTAGTGCCTGTGTATCCCCTTAAAAATACTTTTCTGACTTACTCAACCAAGACAACCCCTGTATCATTTCTCCTACGTTACTACCATGAAGTCTATTGCCATATATGGCCACTGGATCAGGCAGAGCCCAGGGAAGGAGGTGCCGGGTGGATGGGGAGGGTGGCTTGGAGGCACTGCTGCTGCAAGGGCAGAGGTACCCTGGGCAAGGGGAGCTGCATCCCCAGGTTGGGCAGTGTGGAGATGCAGATCTCCCTTTAGGCTGTAGATCTAAGCTAGGTATGATTTAAATAATTTTCCATCTGAAGCTGTGAGTAGGAGAGAGGAGAAATAGTGGTGAAAGCAGGGACCAAATCTCAGCCCTCCTGGGTGCTACTCTGACATGTGCTACAACTTGTGTTTGTGATTTTAGCCAGGAAACCCGAAGAAAACTTATCACGGAGAAAACATGTAAATAAACAAGCTTATGGTTCTGGATTCACAAGTGGTTTGGTTGGGGTTTTTTTAGTTTACAGATACATCTTTTTTTTTAAGAAATGTATTGTTTTCAATGGTGCTGGTCACACACACACGCAGACACTGGTTCACAGCCAAGTTGGACTCCTCTGGCTCTGTCAAATTCTACTGTCTGAGTCCTGCAGACTGGTCAAAGCTCCCACACACAGCTTGGTCTGTCACTTCTACAGGTGAGGTCCTAAATAGCGCTTATGCAAACTCACTGACCTTGCTGTGACTTGAACTGAAGTATTTCAAACCATCTGTTTGAGACAACAGTGGTGTAAGTCCTAGGAGGTTTAATTTAGATCGCACAGCCTTCACTGCTGGTGATGATGTGCAGTGAAGAAAGAACCCAGTCTGACTGCCTTGGGACACAGTACGTTATTTAAGTCACTTATAAACTAACAAACAATGCACGGAACTCACTGGTATGGAGTATGCATCCCCAAACACATTTTCTAGTCAGTTTTAAGGCTTGATCATTTAGCACTTGACTCTGCTCAGCTACAAAATTAAGATAATAACCTCTTTGGGGAACATTACATAAGCCAAGAAAGAAATGTTTGAAGTGTTGAGATCTCTAGCTGGAAATTCCCATAGAAAGTAAAATCAGCCACATAATGTTTACAGTTACAGGCTCAATTTTGTGCTGATTTAAACTGGCTAAAGAAAAGCACTGTCAGTAGTTTACTCTTCAGTAAAACTCAGCTCACATTAAGACTAGAAGCCAGAAATTACTTGACTCCCCAAACTAAACTCAGGGCAGTGAAAAAAGGAGATGTTTACAAAGACTTTTATGAGAGACAACATGCAGTTAATTAGAGACCAAAACTGTGTAGGACAACCAGATAAACAGCCCTACAAGGAGTGTTGCAGGGTCTTTGGATGACTGGATACAGTCACAACCATGATTTTATTCTCTCTTTAGGGCAAAACATTCCTCCTTATTACAACAAGTTCAGAACTGACTGAGCATTGTCAAAATGATATATGAAGAAATGTCTCCTTGTGCCTGGAAGATTCGCTGCTCAATTACAGACCCTCAACTGAAGAGATTGCTGCACAATGGCTGCACACCACAAAGTGAAGAGAAGTTAACAAAGGGTGCCTAACGTAGGGAAAAATGAAAATCAAGGCCCGTATGCCAAAATGATAGATCACCTCTCATGCACGATAAATCAGAAATACATTTTTGCAGGAGGAATGCTAAGAGAAAGAGAAGGCCTTGGGATCAGAAACCATGACCATTTCCTTCTACTGGTCTTCTACAACAAGCTCCTTCAGAACTTAATTTCTTTGGCATCCATGTATTTTTGAGAGCAGTTTTCTGTGGCCTAGTCTGAAGTTCTGCACACAGAACACATTC
This sequence comes from Neopelma chrysocephalum, assembly GCF_003984885.1. NCBI lineage: Eukaryota > Metazoa > Chordata > Aves > Passeriformes > Pipridae > Neopelma > Neopelma chrysocephalum. Next base: position 2,152,379 of record NW_020897731.1, on the reverse strand, counting down.
ATCTGTACGAATGAAGCCACTAAACAAGCATCTTCCTATAATGTCAAGGTCTTACTAGTCCTTTTATTTTTAAGGCAGCATTTCCCAGGGATGCTGACAAATAAGCGTAGTTTCTGTTGGATGTGCTGAGACAAACAGGAAAATTTCAGACCTTACTAGACCACAAAAGCACACACAGATGCACATATACTGAGGCACACATGGAAAAAGCTCATTTTGGGTCAGAGTGTGTAACTGCACACATTTTTTCATGTACATTTTTGTGAGAACATTTTAGGACTCAAGACTGGAAAATTCCACCACTTTATGTTGCCCATCATATTACTGAGATGATCTCAGCTCTAGCCTGAATTTCTGCTAGCTTCATTCCTTGCTCTGAAGTCTTGACAGGCTCTTTGGTGACATCAGCTATCTTTTTTCATCAAGCCTTTGCTAGCTGGTAAAACTGAAACTCCCTTTGTGGTTTCCAGTCTAGACTTAAATTTGCACTAGGTTTATCAGCTGGAGTGGTTTTTTTGGTGTCATCTTTACATAAAAAAGGTCTAAAATATTGTGCATCTTTTTAGAATTTGTCTTCCAACAGATACTTTAAAATTATTTACCTAATAAACATATTTTATACTGATTACATCTCAATTGAAAAAAAATCATTTGGTTTAGCTTTCAAATGACAATCTGGCCTCCAAAGCCATTTTGAGCTTTTTGGGATCAAAAGTAAGGCTTTAATTTGACACTTAACATATGAATTCACAAGAACCCACTGCTCCTGGGTGATAACCCACCTCAACTGGCACATACTGGTACAATATCTTTACCAAGAAGGCATCTTATAAATTAAAAATGTGGTTGCAGAGTCCTTTCTCATTGTCAGTTTCTGGATCTACCCATTTTAATAACTACAGAAATCACACATAATAGACAGAGCACTGGGAAGGACCCTGGCCCTCTGAGTAAGGGACAGCAGGGAAAGTTGAAACCACATCTCCCAAGATAAAGCAGGACCTTTCTCAGGTCCTACACAAAACCACACATGATTTTCAAAAGCTCATTTAAATCAGGCTTGAATGACCAAAACATAAGAATAAATAAATAAAAAAAACACTTAAATTTTGCTACAGTTTTAAAAATACAGAAAACAATGCTTTTTTTTCCTCCAAAGGCTGCACTACTTCTGGAAAATACTGGAGCTGCTGCAAGAGCTGCACAGATCATTTCTGGTTAGCTGTTGGACAGGCAATTTGTAGTGCACAAGTAGAGAGCTGAAGCAGCACTGAGGACTTGGAAGTTGAGTGTTCAGTAGCCTGCCATGTACTTGAAAGAGTTTTTATTAATAGAGAGCTTTGCAGCATGAAGGAGCTAAATAAAGTGTTGTCAGACTGTCTCCAAATGCTTTGCAGAAAACATATTGTCCAGCCACAGCCACTTGCCCTCAGCATACACAACTATGTGAACAAGCAACTGCACAAAATATCTATTTTTTTTTTTTTAAAGTAGCAAGAATGCATCTGGGATATGGAAAAATCTAGTACTGTTCTGTCTGCCTGTGTGTGGATGCTTTATATACGATTCAAAAAAAAAAAACAAAACAATTTTTATGGAAGAACATCTGATAAATGCCAATGAATTCAGAATTACTAAACCCAAGTTTAGAACAACGCAGGAAATAAGGGTGCAGTTACTATGATCTAATTACAGCGGAATTCCCTTGGAAGAGAATATGACTTATGAATTTCTTTTCATTCCAATCAGTGTTTTTGAAGCTCTAGCTGGACTAGTGGGACATTTGGATGGTGCTTAACTTTAAAACTTAGAACAAGATACCGATGTTAGAAGCAGCCTAACAAATACATGGTTGTGATTAGTTTCTATTAAAATAACAACAGAGAGAGCATTTTCTAAGCTAAGATACAAACTCACAGTCAAAACCAAACGCACACAAACCGCAAATCCCCAAAAGGTATATTCAAACATTGCTAAATAGGAAATTACAGATTAATTTTCCATTTAGTACATTAGCCCACAGCAGAACTTATACCTCTTAAGCTGCATTTTATTCTCCCTTTACTGCAGAAAAACTATCTGCCATCAGGAAATTCCTATGTGTTTTATTCAATTGTATTTGGAAAAATACAATTTATTCTTAGAAAAATAAGTACCATATAAGGTTAGACCAGAGCACAGCATGGAGAATGCCTGATGAGTCTTATGCATTCAGACTTTTACATGTATTTAAAAGGCTGGATTTCAAGGTCTTAAAACAAGCTACTGCCACTGCAGTGATAGTTTCCCACACTACTTCACTGACCTCCACATTTGAGACTGGCAAAGTCCAACATAAATACTAGTAATCTGGTTAGGATCTACAACTGCAGCCTTTGCCATGGGATTTTCCACATTTGCAGACACTAAACAGAAAGGAGTGGAAGATGACAAAATCCCACTTCTCAGAAATATGCATTCGCAGGACAAACCATAACAGATGATACACTGCTAAACCAGGATTAACAAATCTGAATGGCCTTCACGAAACTGAACGATTTTTCTCCATCCAGAGAAATTCAAATGGGTATCTCCTCAGAGATCCTCCTTTTTAAAAAGGTGACACCATGGCAAAAATAATGTGGGTGCCAGCTCCTTTCACCTGAGGGAATTTGAACCTTCCACTCACTTCCAGTGTGCCCTAACCACCAGATCTTTCTGGAAAATGAACTGGAGGTGAAGACAGAAGGGAATTTGCCACCTGTCCTTTCAATGCCAGATTATTGTGCCATGAGCAGTGAAAACCATCCCAGCAGCAGCACCGGTGTAATCCTGAGCTGTTGGATGCCCAAGGAATTGATTCAAGGTCTGAACATTAAATCTGTATTTCTGTAGTCCCAAATTAGTTGAGATTTAAGGGGTATGGATTTGCCTGAAAGTTGCTGTCTGTGTCTCAGTCTTTTAACAGCAACTGAGTAGGCTATGTGAGCACTTTGTGAGTGGAAAAGCTCCTGGTCAGAAATCCCCCCTTACCTTTAGCCACTGTTCTGCCTGCTCTTTGCTCTGCACTGCCAGAACCAGGGCATCCGCTCCTTGGTGTGAGATTTTCAGTTCATGCTTCTTCTTTTTGCTGTCTTTGGGAATATAGGTGATACTGCAGTCATTCAGGAGCAGCTCCATCTGGGGCTGCTGGTCCTTGGAACTTTTGTAACACTAAATAAACATAAGGAAAGTTCAAAAGTTAGATATTCCCTTTCTGAACCTTGCAGGAAAGCTTTTATTATATAGAAATGCTATTTTTTAATTTCTAATATTTTTTACACACCCCATTACCACATACCAGAGAGTTCACCCAAAGCCAACTTTGCATTTCTTCTTCTCATCCACTCTGTAAAGCAAAATTACTTCCAGACTGACAATAATTGCAGGACAGGTACAACATATGGAGAGCATTAAGCGTCTCTCCCTTACCCTTATGACTCAACCTTGACCTTGATCAGGTAGGGAGTGATTTAGGATATCTGTTCACATGTAGCAGCAGAATAAACTTGTACAGTTAATGACTTTAAAGACCAGATGTTTACCCTGCCCTCCAGCAACAGACCAGCATATGAAGGCAAATCTACATCAGTGTCTACACGCTGCAGTTGCAAAGCCACTGGCATATGCCTTACTCAGCTGTTCACTTTCTTAAGTAAGAAAAATAGTCATGGTGCAGAAAGTAAGGCAAAGTCAGACTTTTTCAGCCAATACAGTTTAATAGTCCCTGTACAAAACTGCATAAGTTTCCATGTTAGTGTACTTTGTAAGCTCCTGGCTAAAAGTATATAACTTATGTGATGTTTTTTTCCTCATTAGTAAATGCTGCCCAAGAACAGCCATTTCATACTGGATCACTGCTCTATGTTTGAACTGGTGAAGGTGAAGGGTTCCTCTTTACATCACTTGTCCTACAGACCCAATCTCTATTCCCACCTTTCAATGCACATCAGTACAGCTGAGGTTCCCAAAGCTGTTGTACTGCCAGACTGCAGTTGGGGTTTCGTTCATACAAATAAGTACTAAGGCTAAAAAAAAAATCTGTTAATAAAAAGGTATCTGATCATCAAGAAGACTGGTATACACAGAATAGCTGAGTATAAATGTGAACAGAGAAAAGCACACAAATATTTGCACATATGTGGCAGTATTCATGTCATGATGCAACTGTCTGGAAGATAGTAGCTGTTAAAAGAATGTTATAAACACTACAACTTGGGCTGACCAAATACAGACACTCTAACTAGCCTCTGCAGATCACTGACAATTCTCCTTCCGTCTCCAACGCTCGTTACATCAAAGTTTCTCCACTTTGGTCACAGATTTTAAGTTTGTAACATTTAAAAAATATTAAGTCTTCAAGCTATGAAATCCTGAAGATATACATTAGTCACTTTAAGAATCAATAAACAGCATATAAGTCCTTTGATATTAATCTAAATATTTTATTTATAATTATACATTGCTAAAACTGAAGTATGCATATATTAAAGGACTTTAAGTGAAAAACGATTCCCTACTAAAAGTTATTTCTAATGTCTAATGCTAATTAAAATATTTTTGTTTCATGATGACAGCTGCATTTATGACACAACCAATTACTAATCCCTAAGAACATGTATTTGTTTTACTTGCATATCTCATAACTTAAATGTCCAAGTCCTCCTTCAAACAATAAACCAAATTGTGTAACTTGATTGTTTAACTCCTATTGTGATTTTTAGTTTCTTAATCCCCATTACAGAATTACTGAAAGACGATCCCCATAAGGAAAAAATAAGCTTTTCAGACCACACATGTGGCTAAAGGAAATGAAAATATAAAAAATAACATATTTTTATATAGAACAAAAAACTGTAGAAGAAATATTGTGTGACTTCAGGGAAAAATCTGTTTCTTTGACTCTTTCTTTTCTTCAAGCTATTATCAGATGGTCCTGAAATCTGATATGATACTGATGTATGGTGATAAAAATGGGGACTAGGGATAATGGTACTATAAGAATATAATAAAAGCTGAATCAGAATGAACATTTTTTTCAATATTTAAATGGAGCAGGATACAAAAATTAAATCCTCAGTAACCAGAGATACCTAGCAAATTTGTTCCAACTATATTTTCAGGTATCTCTTACCTCTATTTCATATCCTGTTATTTTCTATACTGCCATAAGTACAAATGCACTTGGAAAGTGAATACACCTAAGCTCCATTGTACTAGCATAAAATAAAGAGGTTCTACAGATGATGTTCTATCACCTGTTAATCAGCTTTTAATGTTTGGGATATTGCAGTAATTGTTAGTTATGTAATTAGTTACAACAGTTGGAAGCACCAGATCAGAAGGCAGGGAGTGCCTAAGACCCCAACTTACTGATTAATATAAGCATTAGTTCGCCCATAATGACAGACAGTAAGTGTTTCCCTCGATTAGGTTCTCTTTTCAGAAAACAAGAAGACATCTATGAGCAGATAATTTATGGAATCTTTTACTGGTGCCTCCAATCAGAAAGAAATGTAACAGATTTGCTTAAGGAATAAATACATCCACTTGTTTCTTTCCTTTCTATAATGCAGCTGTGCATCATGTGAATACTGCATCTGTAATTACTGCAGAACAGATGGCAAAGGTTTAGTTTAAAGTGTATACATTACCACAGCATATGCTGCCAAGTGAATTCTCAGTCTAACAAGGGACTTTTCTCTCCAGCAGTCTGATCCAACAGTTCACACACAAAGCTCCCTATGAGATTTTTTGTCCGCAGGGAATGGAAGATTGGATTTACAGTTTCAGCAAATTTTTTTTCCAAATAAATATTTTAGAAGATAATATGCCAGACTTCCTTTCCAATATCAGGGAACTGCCTGGGTTTAAGTTTAAGTGAAATAAAAATCGAAGTTCTAAGTGGCTAAATGATACACTTATAATTTCAGTGTTTCTCTGCTTCTTGGATAAATCATGACCGAACTCTCTGGTAAGAATACTGTAGACTTGGCCACTGTTTGCAGAACCTATTCCAAAAATCAGATTCCTGTAAAAATAAATACATCAACTAAAAGGTACAAAGAAAATATAGCTAGCTAAAAATAAAAATTACCAGTAGTTTGTTTTCTTTGATAACACACAGTAGTTTGGTCCATTGCCCAAAACGTTTCTTTCTAAGGAGGAAGGCACAGATTTTGGCATCCTTCACCAGATCCATAGAGGCTTCCTCAGAAGGCCACTGATGTCTCATTTTCTTCCCCTTTCCATCCTCCTCCTCTTCATCGTAGGATTCGTAAGAGCTGCTCATAGCATCTGAGTCATAATCTTTAAGAAAAGTGTAAAAGTGTTAGCTTAAAACAATTAGCCATGAAGTAACTGAAATAACTGAGAACCTCAAGAAGGTTCATTTTAAGTTAAGGCTTTTGAAAGCCAGCCAAGAACAAATTACTGTCTCACTGCTTAGTAGTATCAATATATTAAGTTAATTGAATAAGAGATGCTGTTCCATTATGAAACTTTATAGAAGACCCATACAAACACCTTGTGAATTTTAATCGAAAGAATAAGCTGGGAATACATAGCTAGAATTTCAGATAGTGTTTTATTATCTTCAAAATATTATTTGACAGATACCTTCACTTTTTGTAATTCTTTCACAGAGAAGCATTTTCATCTTGCCTTAGGACAGTACATCAAGAAACAAACACTCCATATGGTAAAGGTCATAAGAGTACATTATGGGGCAATATCTACCTATCATAACATTTCATACAATTCTCAAATACAGCACCTGCACTGATACAATTAACATTCAATAGACAATGCTTTCTTGAACGACAGATTCTGCTGGAGTTAAAGGCATTGTGCAAAAAATGTTTTGTTCTGTGCTTAGCCTAAGCAGCTAAATCCTGCTCCAAGTCTTGTGATGGAATAGCAAGCTTCCATTTTAATCAAACAATCTCCCTTCAGGCCTTTCATTTTAAACAATGCAGACAGATCTAGCAGTACACTCAACTACCAAACCATTCTGCCATTATCACCCTTTCTTCCACCATCCATACTTATTTATTTGTTTATGTGGGTATATGTATTTAATATACCTTGCATATGGCAGATAGATACCTTCAGATACAGCAGGCCTGTTAGCACATGTTCCCATGGAAGAAAATTGACTGGAACATTTTTAAGACTGAAATTTTTAAGACTGAAATTTCATTTAAACATTTCAAGCAGATTTTGATATATTTTTTAGCTAGAAGGTGGAAGAAATTCTCCCCTTTGCTTTAGCTAGGTAATTAGGACCCAACTGGGATGTAGGAAGGAAAGACTGGGAAGAGGACAAGAGAGTGGATTGCTGGAAAGCTCATTCTGCATCAGTTCCTCCCTACGTGCACAGTTAGAATGGGACATACTCAGACCTCTCATCTCTAAATTAAGACTAGATATTCTGATACAATTTGTGTTTTCACAAAAGTTTACGAAACAGTACATGTTCATTCGAAAATGAAATGAAAATAAAACTTGAAGCTCTGGAAGCTTTTTTTTTTAATTTAATTGCCGTCTTTTGGTCAATTCTGCTACAGAGTGTTTGGTTTGGGGCATGTCCATATGGGCAAGTGGTAAAAGCCTCAGATGATTATCAATGGGAAAACACTACAATTCTTCACTTGCTTTACAAAAATCAAAAGGAGGATAGAAAAATTTAGGACAGATGTTTAAACTGACAGATTTGGAAATGTTATTCCAGAGTATTTATTTTTGCAGATTTGTTTAAAAGAATGTATAAGATCTGGTAGAACTTGCTGCTTCATCCATCTCTTTCTCTTTCTTCACCCCGAAGCAGGAAAAAAGCCCAAACAAAAACCCACCAAAACCAAAGCAAACCAAAACATTTTCCCTGCTCCAACTTCTTTCAGAGCAGTTTTCCACAAACTTTCACAATGAAACTTCAGGAAACAATTGAGAGATCACTGACCACTTGCAAACACACAGTAGCAGGCCAGCCTGTTGGAAGTAGAGACAGAATGATTCCTGTGGAGCTACTAAATACAAAGATGCAAGGTCTAGTTATTAAATCAGCATCTTCAACAAAGTCTTCTCCCAGAGGCATAGGCTGTGGGACAAGCTGCCATGACCTAAAATCTCTCTGGGAACTTTTTCAATAATACTTAGGTGTCCATAACCTCCTCGTCCTTTCTTCATTTTCAGCCGTGTTCTTTGTTGGAGCTATGTCACTGTCACAAATTTCACCTTGACGTTTGGTCCCTTTCTACAATACTCTTTTACCTCATTTGTGATTTTGTTCTAGTTTTGGCAAAAATATTATTCTGACAGCTTTTTTTTCTTTTAGGTAAGAAGCACAAGTAAGAAGTCACTACTCATATTTTGAGATTTGGAAATACCATTCTGGTGGCCTATTTTCTGTATTTATAAAGAGAATTTTTCTCCAAAACTAAGAAACTACCTTTTCAATGTAAGAGTGTCTAGGGGTTAATTTTCATCAGATGAATTTGAAACATGACTGTACAGGGGGGACAATCTTCAAGTGTAGTCTTCCCAAGAGAACGGAGCTTGGTCATTTCTCTACACTCTGAATACACATTGAAGAAGAGAAGATTGCATGACAGAGTCAACAACTTTTCTATCAGAGCACTGCATTTTTAAGTGCATCAATCAAAACTACGAAAAATGGAATCTGTTTTAACACACTGTTTTTCCTCCCTCTTTAGAACATGATTTAACTTTTTCATATTGCAGAAAAGAATGTTTCACCTCAGATAAAATTACAGGTCTTCCCTTTGCCATATATCAAAAAGTTGGTTTTCTTCTGGCCATAAATCTCATGCAACAATCTTGCCTTCTTTCCAGCAAATTTACTGGGTTAAATCATTGCTTTTTCCTCACAACATTGAACCCTATGATTTATTTTCCTACAGTAAGTTTTACCAGTTTCAAAAAAAGTATATGTAGGAAGTGCTGATTGGGACTTGACAGTAGAAACTGAAATTCTGCATGTTAAATACCCTACAGGTATTTCCTATGTGGCTCACAAGAATTCCAAGTGCAGATTTCCTGTTAGCCATAAGCTGCACTCTCAGCAGAGGGACTGTGCTCGCACAGCAGTTGCAGGTTCATCCAAATCTCTGTTTATAGGAGGATGAAAGCCAACAGGAGTTTCTGAGACTCCCAACCTTACACAGTCTAATGGGATCTCTGGGGCCCTGTTGCCATATCCTGCCCATTAACCACTCCTCATGTTTCTCTTCTCATTGATTTGTGAGACTCCTGGCCAGAGGAAGAGCTTGTTGTGTGACTCACACCAGGAAGGATGCCCACCTTGGAGTACTCATATCATCCCTGCTGAAACTTGGCTACTCTTTACCACATTCTGTTTCTACTGCTTGTTCATCCAAAGTGCTCCATCATATTCAAAACAAGCCTTTCAGGCTCTGAGACATAAACTAGCATGTGTAGGAAAAGTGAAAAAAGTCTCTCCAAAATAAAGTCGATTTATTAAATCTACTAAAGTCTCAGAGAGTCAGAATGCACTGACATACAACAGGTTCCAATCTACTGTTATTTGCATCTTTAGCACCTTCTCATTACTCTAACTTCTTTTGACATTGCCTTTTCATCTTTATGTTCAAAATTTTCTGCTGTTAAGGGGTGGAAATCACTGTAGATTTTCACATTATTTGTAATAGCATATTTATAAGGCTAGTCCGTAATCATTTAGGCATTGTATAGATGAGGAGATTTTAATACAGAGAAAGAGAGTTCTCAGACAAGTCATATACATGCAAGTGTTTGTTCACAAACCAATTACAGGGACTTGGGGAAGTTACGGATATTTCATTTTCATGACATATTCTGCAACTTTCTTCAGTTCTTGTTTGCCTTTACAGGTAAGACACAAGGTATGTTTGTCTCCTTGCTATTAATGACATTACAATAAGTTCTTTTAAGACAGCGCTTTGGTGACTTATTTTAATTACCATATAACAGGATTTAGTGGAAGTTTTGCATGAGTGGAGATGTGTTGCTAATGGCACATTGAATTTAAAAGTAAATTCATTACCAATGAAGAGGGGAAATACTCTTAATACGAATTAACAGAGATGATAAAGAAGTTCAGAACATAAAATACAGCGAAATCTCAGCGAGATGCTGACTCATACTAACACACCTTTAAGTGTCTCGACATACAGACCTGAATTATGGAATTACTGATGAACTATTAAGGCTGCTATCCTGAGTATTTTTACGCATTTGGTTGGTTAAGTATAATAAGAAATCAGTTTCATATTTTGCCTTGTTTTTCCCTAGGCAATCCTTTAGCAGTGCCATTAAGGTTTGCACTATTCATAGTTTTCTGCCTGAGCACGGATCTTGTTTAATGACAAAACACAAATCAGAAGCTGACTGGATTACCCCACAGCATTTCAAGGGAGAAAATGAAGAGACAAGCGATTCTGCTGCTCTTCAAAATGTTTATGTTCTTTCATTTGCTTTCCAGGACATGAAACTCTTTCTTACCTTGAATTTCTCAGGTTAATTAAGAGCTGCTAGATAACTTCAGTTTGTGTGGTGTACAGATGAATAATATTTTAGTCTTAAGGTGACTCCTATGCATGTTTTAAGAACAGAGAGATCATTTTATTCATTTGTTCTGGTTCAAATAATTAAAATGGCTATAAAATGGGGGAAGATAATCCTTTAATCTTTGGGCCATAGAAAATAATGATTAGTAATAAATCAGCCCTACACAAGTAATAAATTACCCCAGCCAACAGAAAAGCAGCAAAAAGAATACTCTTTGCAATTCTTTTGGTACATAACGCTGTGCAATGCTCGCAGCAGTCATTCCAGCGTTTCATCAGTGTGGTCTCAGCACAGCTCCACTTAAGTGCATAAGTCTTTGGATAAGTATTTGGAAATGAAAAAGAGCATTTGGGTGTGGCAAAAGGATGTTCTGGTGGCCAGCTGTAGGCAGCCCTCTGCCTAGTGCATTAAATGAGTATTCACGAATATACTCTCATGTGCATCACACTTGGCTTGTGGGAGCGAGCCAGTATGACCAATTTATCCCTTTCCACAATGTGTCATCAGAAACGCTGCAAATCACATCTTTGCAGTAATTCCTTTTTTCTTTTTATTTGTCTATTTTAGCAAGCAATTCAGTGCAAAAGAGGCACAGCAGTAGATGTGCAGATCAGCATCAGCTTCTGAGATCTCTGCATTCACAGTATGATTAGTTTAGAGGGGTTTACTCTGGACAATACTTAACTCTGGACTGCTGGTCCAATACCCCCACCATGTTCGTGGTTCAAAGCAGTTCAAAAGTGGCTAATTTGGACCCTCTGTCTCCAAACGTTGTTGAAACCTGTTTTCTGTGCACCTAACTTGAGCTCCACATTTAGTCTCCTCTAAGCGGAGCCTGGTTCATGCACATCGAAACAGTTCTGCAAACCAAACCAATGCATGGCCAGTGAGGATAACCAACACTGCCCCCAAATCAAAGCAATGCTCATGACACATCACCACAGCACTAACAGAGATGTAGTTGTCAAACACTAAAAAAAGTCAAAGGACACTGGGTTGCACAGAAACTGATCTGAAAATATCTTACTCACTGGAAGTGATGTACTCAGGAGCCTTCCCCGGACTAAGTGGCACTGCCTCTTCGTAATAGCCTTCAGGAAGGGAAGATGTTGGCAGTGGTGGAGGCCCGTTATCTGGTGGCTAAATGAACAAAAAAAAAGTGATTACAGACCAACAAGGTGTTAAATTAAACATGGTCAGAACATCTGCTCATGATCAGTGCCAATGCAACCAGCCTTATAAACCCTGCTCTTGTGACTATTTCATATGTTAACTATCTCTAACAGCAAGGCTCTGGAGGGCTGAATCATGTGTCCTTTGAATAATGTGTGTTCTGTGGGGTAGTATCTTTTAGAAGAGAAGCAAGCTGAATCTCAAGTTCTTTCTATGTTGTTATAATTAACCAATAATAAGTCAAGGTTGAGATTTGAACCAATAGAGTGACTTAATTGTGTTTCATAACATACTGATACATTTTTAAATGTACCGCAATTGTCAAGACTTTTACCTCTACTCATGATAAGGAAGCAAAACTTTCCTGCATGTCTTCCAACTGAGGAGAGGTTTATATATCCTTTGGAGATATAAACACTGTAGGATCCTACTTGTCATTGCTAAGGATGGCAAAATCAAGATAACAGCTACATTAAAAGATTTCTCTCTACAACAGCACTAAGTGATAAAAAATGCTGAAAAGATACAGTTCTCTACTTAAGAACTGGAAATCTAAAGGGTCTATGTAAGAAAGAGATTTCTGTGCATAGACCGTTTTACAGAGTTAAGGCTTATTTATTAGTATTTTACACCTAAAATAATTCATATTACAGCAGCAAGCAGCAGTTTGGTTGGACAATTTAGAAAAGCTGAATAGCCTGAGATGGCAAAGACCAAGGACAGAAAATTTAAATCATATTTTCATTATAGGTTTTTTTTCAAAAACAATTCAATTCTTACTATACACATCAACTTTTATATGCTATTTCTACATAGTGAAAACAGCTACAAACAAAGAAAAGTTTGAAACATCAAGAAGCTATTGCATGATAAAATAAATATGTCAAATACCAGGTCAAATTCTAAAATGCTTCTTTTCTAAATATAAACCTGTTTTAAATTTAAAACTGACCAACTGCTGGTTTGTTGATATAGTAGCAAAGTAAATTTAGTACTCCGTGACTTCTTCCATATGACTTTACTGTTCTATTTCCTTAGCAAGTACCAAAACAACTGTATTTTAGAGAACTCATTCATATTTGCCACAGGTTTTTCGTTTCATATTTACATATTAGATAAAATACTGAAGCCTTTTTCCAGCACCAGTGGTTTATTGCACGATTACAAAAATTTAACTTGCAAGTAGAGTCTCATTTCTGCTGTAACACTTTTTCAATACATCTTTCTCCTTCTTTTTCATGTGATGACAGAGATGCAATGGTGTTTGTCTGCATTGGACTGATCCAGTCTAAATTAAGGGAATGAACAGAGATACTGAAGTAAGAAACCAGTCAGGGTGGGCTTTGCTTATGGTCAGATACAGACACTTCTCGACTGCAACTCAGAGGGACTGACCAGTCCAGCAGAGCCTTTTTCCCACCTCATACAGATGAGGCCACAGTGACTCCTCATTTGCTACAGACCTCAAGTTACCTGGGAGTAACCTGAGCTTTAATAACATGTGGCATTAGCTGCACTGAAATTACTTCTCTGGGCACTTTCAGGGCTGGATTCATCTTTGCATATTTCAAAGCTAGACATCTCCAAATCTCATTACTGATTACACACCTACGCCAGACACCTCATTCTTTAACATCAGCAAGGTGAGTTCCACCCTTACTGTGCTCTGCAGTTAAATTCATATCAAGTAGGTTATTCCACCTTGCAGGTAAGTGCTTGTGTATTCCCAGTGTGCAGGAAGGAAGTCAAGGAGCTAGTGACTAAACCTGCCCTTCAGCTCATCCAGTGTGGGCTTCCCTTTGTGCATCAAGTAAAACCAGAAACCTATTCAGGAACAATGAACTGATTCATGACTGAACACAGAAATTCTTGGTCAGATTGAAATTTGCACTAATGTTACTTCCCTATCAAATGATAGAGCCCACTTATGTCACAGTCAATTACAGACTGCAGATGGCAATTACTGTTATCTACAATGTGAACCAAATGAGTTTTCCTCACAGACCATCTTTGCTAGAGAAATTTTCTGTCAAAGAAGAAAAATAATGAAAAAATGTGACTTTTAGTGTAGTGCCTCTTTAATTTTGCTGAAAAAAATTGAAATTGCCAATCTCCAAATCATCACAAAATAAATGAGTCTTTCAAGGTTAGCTGCTGCTGAGAAACAGGCATAAGGGACATTACAAATTATTACATGTTCATTAATGTTGGAAAATTTACAGCAATTATGAATTACTCTACAGACATCACCTCTGTGTGGCCTGAACTGCTAGACACAAGTGGGAGAACTGCCTCCAAAGAGTTCAGCTTTTCTCCCTTTGCGCAGGTGGGAAGAACCTTTTTCCAGTGAGTTGGGGTCACAATTTGTTCCTGGGGCAGTGTAGATTCATACACCCCTTTTATTAGACAGAAAAATTAGTATCTTGGTCTAGCCTTAAACCATTTTTACCATCAGGTGTATATACAATATATGAAATTCCTATCATTATTAAATGTCATTCACCCAGGAAATACCTGTCCCAAGTAATTCCAATTTTGACTTGACATAGCACTGAGGTTTCAAAGCTGTATTTTATCCAGGAACAAATAAGAGGTTCCAATAAAGATCGGGGGAAAAAAAATCCTTGTTTTTAGACAAAATGTTATTCAGAAAGAAAGAAAAAAGGAAATGAAACACAAATGGTGCTTGTCTGATTTCGACCCTGCTGGAGCACCAGTTACTTCATACAGCTGGGGCGGGCTGGGCTGTGCAGCCAACGTCAACACAGATGGAATCCATTGCTGAATTAACCAGGCCCTTCTCTCTGAAATGCATTTTGCAGTGCTTGCCATAACGAAGTTGAAAACAATTATAAAAAAGATTCATTTTGGGGGGGAAAAAAAAGGGGAGAAACAGAAACATCCAACACTAAATACTTTCTGATAAAAGCAAGGCTGCCTTAATACTGAAAAAAAATTAAATTGATTAAATACAAAATAAAAATATTCAAAACTGTGCCATAAACAACCACATCTTTTGGGACCTATGTAATATATAAGAGTCTGAGCACCAAGATATGTAAAAAGTATATGTGTGCGTTCTGACATTAGTTACTGATATTTATAGTGCTTTAATTTTTTTGCTATTGCTAGTTGCATTGTTTAATTCTTTCAACTTGGCAATTTTTAGTGGAAAATTTTGATGAAGTTATGAACTGAAATAAATCTTTAGTCAGTAACTTTTCAATAGTTTACGTGAAAAAATAGAAAGGTCATAAACCCCACAAAACTATTTACATATTCTATAAAAGGATTAAATCTCAGAAAACACTAGAACATGTGTAGCTTGAGTGGTATCAGGAGGAAAGACCTGGCAACCTGCAAAGAAGGCATTAGCATAAATTTCTACTTTTTTTTTCTTTTTTACGACAGGCAACAGGGAAGAAAACGGGAGAATGTCGCCTCTCAAGGCAAATAACCTTGGTCAATCACAGGAATAAGAACTGAGAAAATAAATCGCAATTACTTTTATCTTCTTGGAGGAAAAGGGACAAAGACAAGCGATACGTTGTTTCCCAGAATAATAACAGTAATACTGAAAAAATACTGATGAAGATGTT
The DNA here is from genome assembly GCF_003984885.1 of Neopelma chrysocephalum. NCBI lineage: Eukaryota > Metazoa > Chordata > Aves > Passeriformes > Pipridae > Neopelma > Neopelma chrysocephalum. Next base: position 2,137,002 of record NW_020897731.1, on the reverse strand, counting down.
TGTCAGGTACTGGGTTTGAAACCAAATGAGAGATGCTTTAACTGAAAGTAAGTGGATGAGGTGATCATTACACTACAGAGTTGAGATGTCTGATGACATTAAAGACTGGATGGTGCACAGGATGCCAAATTTCAGTTTACAGGATGGATTGTTGACAGAAGGAAACAAAATATCTCCAAATAATAAGCAGTATTTAACCGGATGGTAAAACTCATTATCCTACTGGACTCTGAAAAGGACTTATATGGACATATTAATTTAATGGCACATTATGGTCTTCCCCTCCACTTGCCCACCTGTATTCCACAGACCACAAATAAACTCTTTCGTTCTTTATCCTAAGAGATATTTCCTTCTCTATCCTACTCTATTTCCTTCTTCTGTCCAAGGGTACCAAGCAAGATAGACAGTCACTTTTTTTTAGGGATAGTCTAGCTGATATCTGCTGACAATATGGAAAGCAGTCTGAAAGACAGAGAAAAATAAATGCCAGTATACAGAGGCCTGAGGATATAAAATCACTCTGTACCCCAATGAAGACTTACACTCTGTAGTAAATAGAAACACCTCCCTTTATGCAATGATTTAGGTTGTGGGGATTTCCAGAGCAAAGCAGTGAGTTTAGCAGACCCTGTCAGTACACCCGTGATTCAGGCAAAGACTGCCAGCGACCCAAGTGCCACATTCGCATGTGTGTTATTAGATCAACCACCAGCTTGGATCCAGCCAAACTGTGGAGCCAGCTGCTATGTAACCCCTCAGTGCTGAAGGCAGCAACATGAGACTGGAAAAGTGGTCGCACACTGGTGATGTATAATAAAGCTGCTCAGGAGACAGCAGGCAAATCTGGGCTGTCAAGAAGAAACTTTGACACATGCACATGCCATTCTCTCTGGAGGAAGCTCAGACCTGACCTCTGTACAACCCCACTGCAACTTCAGCCTAGAGAGGGAAGAGTACTCACTCCTTTACAGTCCCTAACTCCACATGTGGAAAAAATGGATGTTCATAAAATAACATGAATCAACAAACTGAGCAGCAATACAATTCACAAAACTGCTGAGCGTACATTTCAACCAGGCTTTGTTGTAACAGTGTAAGGGTTGGAAACTGGACATTCGTACTTGCCACACACTTGCTATGAAAGCCTTTAGCTAAACTCAGAATTGCTAGGGCACTGTTTATTGCCAGAAGTTCAGGACCTGGATGGACCTTGGATTTATTCAGGACAAAAGAGCTGACTATATGGGATATTAAGACCATATCGAGCCATGTAATATTAGCCCAAGTGTACACAAGCAGAAGCTGAAAAGAATTCTTCATTTGACCTCTGATTCATATACTAAGGTTATTAATTTCTGAGCTTGTTAGCTGGAGCCCACAAAACCAGGAGTCAAATATTATGAAGGAAGTCTAACAACTTATCTTTTCAGCTTCTGAGCGCAAAAGACAGCAAACCAGCCAGCCAGCTGCAAAACTCAGCTTTTTGGAACAGAGTAACCCTGCCAGTCCCACACAAGGTGGGTAACAGGGCTGCATGATGGGCTGTTGGTGTAGTCCCACCCGACCACCTCTGCGTGTATGTGCAATTACAGCACACACCTCCACAACACCAGAGCTACCAGGATAAAAACCAAAAGGAACTCCCTGAGAAAACAACAGCCAAGGTCAGATATGATGGGAGGCCCAGCAACTCCCAGCAATCCTGTGAAGAGCTGAACTGGTCACTCACTAGCTCCTACTGCAGTGCTGAACAGATGAGGGCAAGGCGGAATCACCACTCAAAGTGATTACCAGATTACTAATTTGAGGACGAGTATAAGCACAAGTGGAACTTTTCCTTTGGGTGTGATCCTGAACAGTGACTTGAGCAGGTTTAAGGCTAAGAACAGAAGGTACACACTTGGTATGCTGTTCTCCAGGGAGTGGAGGTACATCTGACACAAAGAGTATGTCTGCTGACTTGGGGGTGAATGCCTAATTAAAGATATAATTGCAAAAATGCTTAGTATGTATAGTGACTACAAATAGATCACAGCCTCAGAAAGCACAGCCTGATGATGGGAAAGAGATCTGAACAGATTTGCTCGCATTAAAGAATGAATCAGGGCGTCCTATGGCTCCACAGTTTGATCTGAAGATTGTCTGGAGAGCATTTACACAGGAACCTCACCAGGAACTGAGTTACAGTTTCACAAAATACAACACATCTGCTCAGATATCCAAATAACCCCTATACCTAAGAAAACAGAAGGTAAAGATGGCAGTGAAGAGGACCAAACGGAAACAGTAAGAAAACAACTGAGCAGAGAACCCAGTTGGTTATTGAATCTCTCTACTCTGGCACAGTCACTCTGTGCCCAGACATAAATTGTCTCAGTTCTTGCTACTGTATGTAATTAAATTTGAGATATTAAATAAAATCAATAAGATTGGGGCATGGAACGAACCACTGGAAAAGGACAGGTAGTTGGAAAGAGTTACACCCAAACTCTGTGGAAGACCGGAGTGGAAATAAACTCCAGACTCCACGGAAGCAACGGAAGATCTAACAAAACAATTAAAAGTGAAAGAGAATGAGTCAGAAACAAAATCAAGGTATTTCTGTATCATTCAGAATTTATAATAAAAGGTTATTACACAGCCACTTGGAAGGATCACTCAGACAAAACAATACAGTTGACTCATGTCAAGCAAAGGGTCTGTGTGTACCAAGAAATGAAATGGGCTTTAATTAATGCTAGGAAACACTTTCATACATATTACATGAGAAAGATGAATCTGAATTTTAAGTAGCATGGGGCTCTCAGTCAGAGATGTTTATTGTAAGTGAGCTCAAAGAAGTGTCTGTATTCCCCAGCAAAAACAAAATCACCTTCCTCTTCCAGGAGCTAATAAGCTCATCCAAGTACATGAGATGACAGTGAGGACAAGACAAGCAGTACAATGAGAAAAGTTCAGGCAACACTTTTTCCACTGGAACAATATTGTCTAAGGGTCTGAGCACTGCATTGAATAAAAACAAGAGGAGACTTGGTACTCACTGACCTAACTCCTTTCCCATGTGTTTGTGTACAGAACATTAATGAGCATGGTGAGGAAAGCAAATAGTCTAGTCCCCAACTGTCAACACAAGGAGGGTATTTTACAGACAGGTATAGCATAGAAACAAGAAATAAAAAACCTGAAGCCAAAAGTGTGAGCATGTTAAGAAAAAATGGTGGGACAATATCCTATAAAATCTGAGGCATTGATAATTTCATAGTTTTCTTATATGAAGGTCAAAGATGATCAGTATCTAGTTAAAAAAAAAAGTGTATACAGCTTCACAGTGATTATAAAAAGAACTTGGTACAGAAGTTCAATTCTACTCTAACCCATTCAGTTTAAATGTAAATTCCAATTCAGAGAGAGAGAGAGACCAGCTCATTCTGGCAGCTTAGACATGAAGTAAGTTTTGAAATACGGTGATATGTATTACTATAAAGGTATACCATAAATTAATTGAGAAGGAAATTGCCTTAACAAAGACTTTTCTGTGATACCATTTGCAAATGTGAAACAAATCATCAACAATAATGCACCAACCTCACCCATGGAAAATGGGAATGACAATTACAGTGTACTGCAAGACATGGCTAACTCAAAAAAGAGGCAATATACATTTCTTTATCCTTATTCCTTATGCAATCATATATGATGGCTGAAACTATTCCACAATTGCAGTGTGCCCAGGTGGCCAAGAAGGCCAATGGCATCCTGGCTAGTATCAGAAATTGTGTGGCCAGTAGGACCAGGGCAGTGACCACTCCCCTGTACTTGGGACTGGTGAGGTCACACCTCAAATCCTGTGTTCAGTTTTGGGCCCCTCACTGCAGTAAAGACATTAAGAGGCTGGAGTGTGTCCAGAGAAGGGCAACAAAGATGGTGAAGGGTCTAGAGAGCAAGTCTTATGCGGAGCAGCTGGGAGAGATGGGGGTGTTTGGCTTGGAGAAAAGGAGGCTCAGGGGGACCTCATCACTCTCTACATGTACCTGAAAGGACGTTGTAGCCAGGTGAGGGTCCTTTTCTTCTCCCAAGTAACAAGCAACAGGACGAAAGGAAACAGTCTTAAATCATGCCCGGGAAGGTTTAGATCGGATATTAGGAGAAATTTCTTTGCCAGAAGGGTTGTCAAGCACTAAAACAGGCTGCCCAGGGAAGCGGTGAAGTCACCACCCCTGGAGATATTTAAAGAGGTATAGATGTGGCACTTAGGGACATGGTTTAGTGGTAGCTTTAGGTAAAAAGTTGAACTCAATGACCTTAAGGGTCAACCTAAATGATTCTATGTCCAGAAAACTGCTGTTCTGGTCACTTGTGATTGAAGTACATGATCCACACAGCAGGTGCACTGATACCGTTCACTAGAATTACACCATAGCTCAAAATGAAACTGAGAGAGTCACAGAACCACAGAGTCACAGAATCAAACAGGTTGGGAAAGACCTCTGAGATCATTGAGTCCAACCCATGACCCAACACCACTCTGTCAACTAGATCATGGCAATAAGTGCCACATTCACTCTCTTCTGCCTCCCTGGGCAGCCCATTCCAATGTCTGATCACGCCCTCTGTAAGGAATTTCTTTCTAATGTCTAACCTAAACTTCCCCTGGCACAGCCTAAGACCATGCCCTCTCATCCTACTGCTGGTTGCCTGGGAGAAGAGACCAACCCCCACCTTGCTCCAACCTCCTTTCAGGTAATTGTAGAGAGCAATAAGGTCTATCTTATACACAATGGAGCAAAATAAAACCTTTGAGAGGAATATGATTGTGATTACAAATGATATCTGAAGCACAGGTACCTTGATAAGGGGAAAAAAACCTACTTAAACGCAAGGACAAAGACTGGCAGTGAGGGAATGGAATGGTGGAACAACTTTTCACACTGAAATAGTGGGTTAAAGAAACCCAAATGCCAGTAAATAGATTTTAGTAAGTTTCTGAAAGGGTTAATATTTTATCATTGCCTGCAGTAAGAGTGACTGCACTGAATAATCAAAAAGGCCTCTTTACTTGTTCCTTCATTATGGAAGAACTTGTTGAGACATGTTTAAACTGAAGTTATAGTCAGCTCTGAATTAAACAAATGAATATTTGTTGAATTTATTTTTGTGGCTTTTGAAACTTCTCTAAGGAAAGAATTTGAAGACTAATACTGTCTTAAGATCATCTTTAAAGAAGAACAGAGAATAAAAACTGCTTTCAGTATTAGAAGAAAAAGCTGGATGAAACAAAGATTCCTAAGTACCCACCTGGCACATGGACTCCTTGCTTTTGTTATGGCACTTTCCTCACTGCACACTTTAGAAGAAGCTCTAAGACTGGCACTTTTTTGGAAGCTATGCAAAGAATGATTAATGTAATTGGTGATCTTTCACCTCAAAAATCCTTTTCATTTCCAGATGATTTTTTTTCTTCTCCAAGGACACAGTCTCCTTTTAGCATTTTCTAATAAATATCTAAGAGTATACCTGACAGTCAGCCAGATAAAGGGAGGCTGTCAAATCTCTTCTCCACAATAGGAAACCCATTTATATGAAGCACTCCTACGGAGTAACTGTGTACTGTGCAAGAATGGGTTGGAGGAAGATGACCCATCCTTTTGATTCATATCTGCAGGGTTCTGGCATTTTGCTGAACACGTGTTGCAGTTAAATAATTATTAAATTGTTAATATTCCAAGAAAAACAAAACATATACTCGATTTTACTGTGAAAATCATGCAAAATAGCTAAGTGTGCTGTTTGTGTTTGATTTTGTTGGACTGCACAGTGCAATGAAATCACCAACTGTCAGATGTAATATGACAACCAAGTGCTTGGAGGCTAGAAGTATTCTGTCACTGTCATGCTGTGGATAATTTATGCCAGTAATCCTCAGGCACATCTGAACAGCAGGACACACCGGATATTATCCTACTGCCTCAGTGGAAAATGTACTTCAAGGCCACTTGTGATAGTGCAATGATGGGATCCCAGGTGTTAAACCACCAGAAGCACTTTGATATATGCACAGAGCCTTGGCTCAGTTATTCCTCCAAACCCATCATCTAGCACTGCTTCTTGCCTCTCAAGAGCAGGGAAATGCCATAAAAGTAGCTGCTGACATGGAGAAGGATGAAGCAGGCTAAAGACACAGCCCTCGCGTTAAGCAGATTCAAGAGGGGAGAAGTGATGGGACTATTTCAAACGCAGTGACCTGCTCCTCTGCTGCTGACCCAAACAAAGCTTCCCAGCTGATGGCACTGTATCTGTGCTAGCAAGCAGACAATAATGCACCCAGGCAAGTGGTGTTTCAGTTCTGCAGCAGGACTTGGTGTTGCCCTTAAGCTTCACATCATTTATCGACAGCCTTTACTTTGCAGGTCACCCAAAAAAGCTGCATGCACAGACTAAAGCAAGGGAGGATTTGTGCTTTCTCTACCTAACAGAAAGTCTGCTAGACCAGATATAGCCAAACCAAAGAGAATTACTAAGAGGCTGAGTGCTTGGTGATTTTCTTCATTCAAGTGTATCTAAGGTCCAACTTTGTCCCTCAATTTTAAGATCGGTTCCAAAGCCCACCGAGTCCAGGAAAACTCTCTGGGCTTTAATGTGTTTTAGTAACTGGAGACTTCATTTAAACTATTAACAGCATGTCTCTAAATAAAATGAATTTTATACTCTTTGTTTTTGAACTGATGAATAACAAAACTGATACAAGATTTGGCCTGAGCAAATATGCAGGTCTATTTACAGATTTACAAAGGAAAACTTGCACTGCACCTGCCCACATATAATTCTAACTCCTGGCACTACTTTAAGGAGTATTGAATTCCTTCCCACCCACACATCTTTACATAAGTAGAAGCTTAAACACCAATTCAGACTAAACAGTTTTGAATGCAGAAACCCTTGAGTGACACAAAGAGAAGCAGTGGCGTAAATGAAACTTTAATTTTCATGACACTCAATAACTGATGGGCTTAAAACACAGATTTTAAATAGTGTATAGTTTATTTGAAGCTATTGATTCCCACTTTCAGTAAATTCCTATGCTCCAGCAGTACATTGTGTTTTCATTGGAGGCTAAGACCATCACTAGATATTATTTAGCAAGCAGAAAAAACTTTCTGTCCTGAATGGCTGGCAAAAGGAGGTGCCATACACCATGACTTTCAGCTTGCCAGTTCAACTTGCCATGAAGATAGGCAACCTGAAGCAGATTATCCGAGCCTCTGGTGGGCCCAGGGAGTTTCTACCACTTGACTATGAAAGCATGGTCTATGAAAAGTGGCTAGGAAAGGTGGCTCAGTATTTGTGTCACTGAGCAATGCAATTATGTACAGTTTTTATGGAGACTGGCATCAGCTACAAATTTTTAGGACTCCATTGATTTAGAGTGGGTTGAAAATCACTATGCAGGAGCAGTAATGGAAAGGAAAATTAGATCTTGGCCACTGTCACTAATGTCTTGTGTATAAAAAGAAAGATAATATGACAGTCTCTGATCATATCTCATAAAAATAATGAGGGTTTAAAAACGAAGCAAAGTTCCAAAAAGCAGCTAATGATCAACGTCACTATATCAATGTGACTTCAGGAGAATTCAAAGAGTAATACTGGAGTTTGAGCTTGCCCTAATGTTCAAAGGACAAAAAGCTGATGGTTTTGTCTCTCCCTTCTGACTCCACCTGGTCTTTTGCAGGACAGCAGCAGTCTGACATCTTTTTCACAAATTACAATGTGCTACTATCTCAAAATAGCACCACTCATAACCTGTAATTGGATATTGCAAGACAATGAGAGGCTTGGGACATCTGGTTCCAGAGAGGGAGGTGAAACCCACCACTGCCTAACAGCACCAAGAGAATTGCAGAAAATTTGGCAAAAATCAGCTTCTGACACTATGGAAAAAGCAGCTGAGCTTGATGAATTCACTCAGGTGAAAACATCTGCAGTGTTACAGGCAGATTAGAAGGGAAGGCCACATTCAAACTCTACTCTGCCAGGTTCAAAATGGGAAGACCACACCGCAGATTGGCCAGTTCTAACTGTGTCAACTTCCACAGTAATTCCCACAGTATCTCAGAGAAATATTTTTGTTACTCAAAAATCCAAACTGAACTACTGCAAAAAACAGTGTTGACCTCCTGGATCTAATTCATACTTCACACCATTTCAATTGCTGCAGCTGTACCAACTTTAAGGGAATTTACACATTAGTGTATGAGAAAGGAAAAGTACTTCAGTTGTCCTTAGAAAAACAACTTGAGTCTTCAGAGCCAAACAGAACCTACATAAATATAAAAGAATGAGGATTTCAACTAGCTTCAGTTTATGAAGGTAGTACCTGAAGTCTACATTTCAAAGGCACATGCATTTTGCATAATTTTCATGCCCAAACCCTTTCCCTTGTAATTTATGCAATACGTATCTTGAATTAAAGAAAAATAATCAGTTTTTGGCACTGTTAACCATGAAATAGATTCCTCAAGTTTCACTGCATATTAATAAGAACACTTTTGCATCCATTAGATATATGCATAATTGTTTTACAGCATCCCTTTTAGTTGAATTTTGCTGCAGTATATACACCAACGCTGGATGTTAAGGTTTCTAGCATAAACATTCCCTTCCTATATTGATTTCAGCATATCTCATTACATTATGTAGAACGGAAATTTAGAGCAAAAAAATTTGTTCAGGGCACAAACCAAAAACCAGCAGTGCTTACGGAGAAACTAAGGTCAAGGTATTCCACACAATACATGTTCATTGTGTTTTTTCACTTTGTTCTGCAGTACATAGCATGTAACAAAAGGTTGGGCAGGAGTTCAACCTGATAAATTAGTTCTTACGTTCATAAGATGCTATTGGCTTTTACATCTCTTAGAACCAGGCATAAATGTGAAAATAAAAAAATACATTAAAATGAACCAGAACATCAGCCATCCAGTTGTTCTGGCCCTGAAAGCTGTGCCTGTGCTTCCTGCTTTAGTCAATGAATGTGAGTCTCCACGGATCGTCCTTATGACCATGCACAAAACTTTCCACGGAAGAATAAAGAGATGGATACTTTATCAGCGTTAGGGTGAAGACCATGTTCACCTTTTAACAGGCTAAACCATGATTTGCTTATGCTCCTCTAAAAAAAATAATGCTGAAAATGTTTTCTTCATCGTATCTAATGTAAAGTCAGCAAGAAAGAAGCATTAAAACTTGTTTACAGTTCATTCTGTAACAAGACAGCTGCTCAACTGGAAGACTGAATTATAGATCTCGATCAGTGTCTTTGCTATAAATATCTCAAGAGCATGTGCATCTACTTGTTCTGCAGGGAATTTCATATACAGAGAGTGGGCAGGAAGGGCACTAAAGACTTTACTTGAAAAAAAAAAGGAAGCTTATTTCCTTCATTTTAAAACTCTGCACCTTCGTTTTTCATCTATCAAGGGAGAGTATTCCCATGGGGCTTGCTCCAGGAAATGTTATTAATAGAATTGTAAGAAACTGTCTGGGACCTGTGGGCTTGGCCAGGCCAACCTCCAACATACAACGGGTCAATCTCTGAAGTTAAAGTTATGTTGCTCAGGCTTTTGTCACTTTAATTTTGAAAATCTCCAAAGACTGCAATTCCACAGTCTTTGCCAGTGACCTATTCCCAGCCTTATTTCACCACAGGGAATTTTTTGCCTTCTCTTCTGCAAGTTGAACCGAATTCCCTCAACCAAAGCAGAGGTGAGAGGAATAACCATTTCCCTGGACCTGCAGGCTCCTTCCCCTTGCAACCATTTCTGTTACTGCTTACCACAAATACATTCTCTCCTGTATATATTTATATAATTAAATATAATACTCACCAGCCACTGCTGAGGTATTTCTGGCAGAGGCATTTGAGGAGGTGCTGGCAAACTGTTGGCAACTTCTTGTTTCTGTACATGTTCTTTTATTTCTAAACCTGTGGAAGAGCAACAAACATCACTTAACACCTTGGTAGATGCATATGGGACATCTTTTCCACATGTGGATCCCATGTCTGATTGTCACACACTGAAATCTGGCACACAGTGCTGATCATAGCCTACCTCCCAAGCATGGTTACTGAGGCAGGACTGAAAGAATGCTGGGAATTCAGGAATTTAATCAAGCAGAACAAACACATACTTACTCTATATGATAATGACATATATGCTGTTTGGATGAACAAATGCCAGACACAGAATAAAATTACAGGAAATCATTCTGAACTGCACATCCATCTCAAACTGAAAGACACGAACGAGATTCAAACACGTTGCCAGGCACATACGATACAGATAAAACCACTTGTTGAGGGAAGATACCACACTCAAAAACATTGCAGTGGCACCATACAGTGAATAAACACAGTCAGCCTGTGGGCAGTATGTGACTGGCTCCCTTTCGTCAACGGAGACGGACAACAGTTGTTCCCACAGTACATTTTGGATGGGCAAAGTCCTCACAAAGAAATGAGCCCCAAACCATCTTACATACCAAAAGAGTGGGGAAGAGGGTAGAAGAACAGATCCTGCCTGCCTGCCTTCCTGGAAGCAATGGTGACAGCTATTTGGCCAAGCCCACAGTGCCCATGTCCCCTGGGCTCCCTGCTGCCACCACCACCTCTGATCATGGGGCTGTGGTGAGAGTCTGCCCAACTCCTAAGAGATGCAGGATGCTGTGACACCCCAACCTGGTGTACTGCTGGGGGGACATTGCCCTAACCAACTCACTGTTAACAGAACTCACACTGAGCATGTTTTCCCACCATTTTCTTCTTATTTCTTTTTATAACCTCATAGTTTTCCAGGTGAATTTGAAAAGGGAAAAGGAGCTGAATGTAAAAGTTGCTTTGAGGATCCTTTGTATCATTGTTCCATCTCCTTCACAGGGGAAAAAAAGAGTGACCTGCTTGTTCTGGGTTTTGGCACAATAATTTAAATCATAGCTGAATTCACTTCATAGGAACATGATATTGTTTACTTTTCTAAATATCAAAAGGAGACTAGGGAGCATCTCCTCAATGTTCTGGTAAAAATTCAGTCCATCGATTGTACCCTCCTTAAACCTAGACTGAACTTAGTTCCTAGTGTTTAGTTGCATTTTTAAAATATATATTTACATAAGTCAAATGAACGTCTTTCAGTCAAGATCATACAATTCTCAAAAATTCAATGATGAAATGTTTCCTGTTATAATACCCCAGTCCCACTGGCTGTGAAGTCATGGATTGAAAAACAACACTGATAAGTTAAACTTGTCTAAAGACTATAAATTCTTCTTTTTTCCTACAAATCAAGACAGGGATTAGTCTTGGGAAACATTCCCTTTTTTTTTTTCCCAGTATACCTTTCACTTGTTCCTCTTTATGTAGGATGAATCTATATTACAACTGCCATCCACATCCAAGTCTCCCGTGTTTTTCCTAACAACCAGAAGTCACACATGAAGGGGTTTTTACAAAAAAAGCCCCAAATTATTCCAAGTGAATACTATTGACTCTGTAAAACAACTTCCCCCTAGTGTTAATCTATATGTGTTTAATCAAGAAACTGGTCTAACATTTAATTTCTTCTACCAACTTACACAGCAAAGGGAGCATTACAGGTTTAGGGCATCAAGACCCTTTAAGGAAAACAGGCAGCGTTGGCAGTCATATTAAATGACTAAATCCAGCAATAGTTCTTACTCCAAAATAAACTCTTTGTGTCTTTGTTTTTTAGAAGAAAGTCTGAGTTTTAGAAGGAAATGCCAAGCGTTTTCTTCAGATCTACAATCCATTGGGCATGTCAAGGCTCAGAAAGAAAAACGAAGTTTATAGTTTTGCCAGCAATTCAGAGTAACCACCGGTTTGGATGCAGGGCAGGTTGAGGCCAGGCAACTACAACCTGAAGAACACATCTGCCTGGTCCAGTTCTCTCTGCTTGATAGATATTAAATGAAGAAAACAGTGTGCATTTGGGGGAGATGGAACAAAACATGGCAAAAGATTTCTAAAGAATTCCCCAAGTAAGAACTTAGTTTGAAGTGTTTTACAAAAACCCAAGCAGCTCATTACAATAATTTCCACACCTTTACAAAGAAAAACATAATTTTTCATTTCCAGATGTTCTAAAGAAGTCAGCCACTTCCCAGTTCCCCAGATCCTTCATTACCATTCCCCATTGATCTTACATGGTTTTCTACAGCAATTGAAAAAATTCTGTTGGATTCACTCAGTTGAATTTTGCAAATGCAACTGAAGGGTCTGATCTCAGCATAGTCCTCAGGCCTCTTAAACTGTGCCAGCAACCCAAGAGCTCTCGTGGAGTTGTGTGGGTGGAGTAAAACAATATTTTGAAAAACAGACTCCAAATGATAGTTCATCTTAGTTACAGAGTACTGTGGGTTTATGCATCCTTTATTGATTTTAATTTTAATGAAGAGATGAATAGTTTCAAAGGGATGGGAGTACTGAATGTTATAACTGATAAAAAAAGCAGCAGGGTCGGCTCCAGTAAAGTACATGACTCCCTGGGTAGTTTCACACACACTTGAAGCCAGGATGTGATGGCAGAGCTCCCAAGGAGGCAGTTCCTCTCCCCTTCCCTGCCTTGTTCCTGTCCCTGCACCAACCTCTCCTTCGAGCCAGCATAAGCATGTGTGTGGCCTTAGGTTGAACCAGACCAGAGAAGCGACTCTGGTTAGGACTAAAGCATAAAAAAAAAGAAAAGGAAATAATGCTTGTGCTAGCAGAAAGTTAGCACAGAAAGGAAGAAGCAATACAAGAGTAGCCTGAGGAGAGAAACGGGATGCTTTTTCAGAGGACATGCTGACTTAAATTCTATTTAAACAGCAATTCCATAAACTAGAGTTTATAGACATATAAAGCATAGTCCTATGATCTCTTGCTCAACTGAACTATGGGATTTCCTTAATTCTAGTTTGAACTAGAGCATATCTTTCAGAAAAATATTCCATCTTGATAAGATGCCAGCAATGGCATGCAGAATTTGCTAAGTTCTTCCATTAGTTCATAGCTTCAATGCTCAAAACATGTGCTTTATTTCCGCTTTGAAAGAAACATTCAGCCATTGCACTTAACTGTTGTGTAAGTCTAAAAATTTATTCTCAGTCATTCACTTTCTACATAAAGATTGATTATGACACATCATTTTGGATAATTTGAAGGCATATTTCTGAATCCTTTTACAACTTTTACAACTTTTCTTTGAAATGTCTAAATTTTATCTCCTTGAATGTAGGCACTAGAAGTGGGTAAAATGTTCCAATAGCAACTGCACTGAGCAAAGCCCTACCACTAAATACATGGATCTCATATGGATCTTGCTAACAGATGGATCCTGCAATTGGATGTAATGGATCTTGTTAAAGATCCTGAAATAGGCTTTAAAATATAAATGGTAGGTGCTGAATAGTGGAAAGCTATGGTCCTGGGGTCTTTTTATCTGTTACCACATCTAGAGACATAACCTGAACACACCTAGGGAGGTGCCTTGGTACAGAGAAATTGATATTCATACAGTTAAAACTGAACTGTCTATATGGAGCAGATCTTTGCCTGATCTGACTCCCACATCATGCCTACGAACCGATGCAGGAGACAAGTCAGGTCAGGCCAAACCCATGCCAAAGATCACTCCATAATTTAACAGCATAAATAATTGCATTATAAGAGTCCGGAAACATACTCAGCACTGTGAGGTGTAGGGTTTTTTTGCCCTGGAACACCATACACAATCCCAAAATAAAAATGATTCAACAACCCTTCCCTGTGTTTTCAAAGTTGGCAGCAGAATGTTGTCTGACTTCCTGAAAAAGTAAATGTTTTTCTTAATAAATCTAGTTGAAAAGATTGCAAGAATAACATGCAGTGTCAGATCAGCATTGTTGAGGTTATTTTTGAACTCCAGTAAAATACAGCTGTTTCTAAACATATCAAATTGCGGGTTCTCACCTACAGATTTTGGTCTTTGGAAGTTTGATGTATTTTGGTCAGCTTTTGGAGCATGAAGACTCCTTCCACAATATAAAAAACTGGTATTCACCTCCTTCTCTCAGTAATAAAGTAAAAATAGCAATGGGTCTTTAAGAATGTCAAAACAGAAAGGAGGACAATAACTATTTTCAAGTTGGTCTCCTTTGACTTGAATCCTGTGGCAAAAATTACTTCTTTACTGAAATGGAGAAACACTGCATCAAACAAACCGTATTTTTCTAGCACGAGAGAAGAAACAAATCATGAGAAATACAGCTGCTCACAATGTGGTGCTTTTCTTCAACAAACTCTGGTATTTTTCAAAAAATCTAAACTGAGGGTTTACACTGACAGTACTTCTGTCAAATCTAGCAGAGACAGAGGTCTTACAGTCCAGATGTCACTTCATACAGAAAGGTGGTGTAAAAAATATAAGAGTATAAGTTAGAAAAAATAGTGAGGAATGTTCTTCATACAAGCTCTGTGGAAAGGTTCCTGAACACAGTGAACACTTATATTACACTCAGTTCCATAATCTTGATAAAGACAAAAGTGATTGTGCAATCAAAATGGTTTTAGATAGGAAGGAGAAAGTGAGTCTAATTGCAAAATGCAAACCAAACATGCTGGCAGCCATCTCCCTTCTCTGGCTTGGCACTCCTGTATCAGCCATGCACCCGACTCCACCTCAGTATCAAGCCTTTTGAGGGATTTGGGTCATTTGATACAGATGAAAAGGTGCTGTGGCCAGCACTCCCTGACACAGTATAATTTTTTCATCAAAACTCACAAATAGCATTACTGCCACAAACAAAAGGAAGTAACCACTCTTCCAGCAGAACTGAAAACATTCTATCTATAACGTAATTTTGTAGCTGGATTCACCCGTGTGCACCCAAGATACTTCTAGTGTGCCTTTTGCTATATTTTACTGCTGAACAGGAAGGAAAGCATTCAGGAAAGTTACACTTTGGCTTCACCCTGTCTTTCTGTCTTGCTTCAATTTAGGGCTTGTCTTTAGCTCCTAAAGTTATTTCACTGAGCACAGACTTATTCTGTGCATTCTGCAAGCAAGAAAACACACCCCAGTACTGACCTTTTGATGACTGTATCCTCAGGAGAATGTTAGTTATTACTGCCTTCTTCTCCCTGACAGTGGAAGTTAGATATTCATGGTCCAGAAGTTCAAGAAACAGGCGTAGCTCAACTATTAACTCTTCCATGGCTGAAAGACAAAAAAACCCCAAAATTACTTTTTCTAAAAAGTCCCTTTAGAAGAAAGATAAGAGTTAATTCTTATTTATGCACATTCATAGTTATTTTATAGCATTTCTTAAAAATGTACAGTCCTCCCTGCTGGTAACAGACTTTAGAACCAACAGAATAGTCCATTAGTGAGCACTACTGGCATTTACAGTGGTTATCTCAAAACTGACAGACGTATCTTTTCAGACACCACATGGTGAAGCCAGCACTAGACAAGTGCAGGAATGGTGGCCATTGGCTTTTCTATCAGTGCCACTCTGGTTCCCCTCCCATTAACAAACTGCAAAATTTCTAACCGCAGAACAAATATAAGGTTTGGTAAAGCTTCTAGACACCATTGATATTTTCATGAATCTTTTTCTTTCCCTTATTTATTCTGTTTGCTGCGGTAAAAAACAGCAGGTATTCCTTTTTTACAATGATTTTTTTTTTAATAATCTCCAAAGACAAGCTCCCAACCTGTCGCATATTTTCTTATCACTCCCCACATTCCCAGTGATGCACTTCATATTTCATCCTATTTCTGTTATTTCATTATATCAAGGCTTTCCAATTGGCTCTAGAAAAAATTACATTCCCTCTTTCTATTCCCAATGCTTCTTAATTTTTTATAAATGAACTTTATAAGTACATTTCTACTTTTTTCCTTTCAAATTATCCCCGTATATCTAATATCCCACTGTCCTAGTAACTGCAGTAGCTCAGACTATACATACAAACACCTTTGTTACAGCCTAATCATATGATATCTCTTTAGCAGGTTTATGAGAAACCCATGGTATTGAAGCACATTTTCATGCTTTTGTTCTCTCATAATTCTGAGATTCTTTGGTCCCTTCCCTTAAGTGAATGCGCTATTTATAGTTTTTGTTTCATCTTGAAAGAATAGTTCACATTTCCATACTTTCTGTATCCCATGACATCATACTCATTAAAAGATGAGGAGAAACATCCATTTCATTTCAGGATCACACCTACAATTAATCTCAGTTCTACCCTCGTTCCAAAATGCCTCCACTCAAATTCTTCTCTACTTAATCACATTTGGTTTTGTAGTTTTTTCAAGGCCTAACAGGGCAACTGCTGCTAAGCCTGTTCAGACCTCTAAAAGGTACATTCCTTGCTGTTTACTCCCTTAAGAGCTCTTCCCTACTCCTAAAACCTTTCTGAAACAGTTGTTTACCCAAGTGAACCTGGAATCTTTTTTTTCCATTTCTGAGAATGTGTCTGGATGTTTAAACAACCCTTGTTCAAGATGCATTTGCTTTATCCTACACTTGACAACAGTATAGTACAGGGAAGCCTGCAGACATCAGCTACAGTCCTGCAAGGGGCTGTTGGTCTCTTCTTGTCTCCAATGAATACAAATTTTCCCATGTATTTGCAGACTGTCCCGCACGTACACTCTGGCTGCTCTGGCAAACCCAACATACCTCTAGTAGGTACAGAAGATGTGCCAGCCACCAATACCAGGGCATGAGAACATCTTAACAAAGAAATCCCTGAAGAAGTAGACCTGGGTAAATATTGTCACAGAATCAATTAGATTGTAAAAGACCTTCAAGATCATTGAGTCCAACCATTAACCCAGCACTACGTCCACCACTAAACCACGTCCCTAAGCACCACATCCACGTTTTTCACAGGGACAGTGACTCTACCATGCCCTTGGGCAGCTGTTCCAGTGCTTGATCACCCCTCCCAGGATGAAAATTTTTCCTAATATCCAATCTAAACCTCCCCTGGCTTAACTGGAGGCGATTGCCTCTTGTCCTGTCGCTTGTTACTTGGGGGAAAAGACTGACACCCACCTTGCTACAGCTCCTTTCAGGCAGTTGTAGTCAGAGATAAGGTCCACCCTGAGTGGTTTTTTCTCCAGGTTAAACAATCCCAGCTCACTTAGATACTCCTCATAAGACTTGTGCTTCAGATCCTTCATCCTTAATTTTCTCAAAGACACCACTAATTTTCACATGTAATTTCATCCTGCCCAAGTTTTTCTTCATGATTATGTTCTTTGATTCAACTGAGCAGTAGCACTGCCATTATATAAGCTGTCCACATTTTCAAGAAATATATTTCTCAAAGATTTTCAGAATATATAGGCAGAAAGAGGGTATTCAAAATGTCAGAAAAACTGTCTCCATCACTCCCCGATGTAGCTCAGGAGAAACATCCCATGGCTACAGGTAATTTCTTTTGCCATTACATTTGTAGTTGTCTAAACTGTCTTGAAATCTGTCAGAAATCCGAGGTATTTCACAACAACCCTATTACTTACAGAGTTGTTTGCATTATGGAACAACAACATATATACCAACAGCATACAGCTTTCTGAAGCACAGAGATAAAGGTTCAGATTTGTGAAGTGGTAAGTGATCACAAGACTCAAGGAGAAATAAAGCAAGAGACTCTATGACCTAAAAAAAAACCACAACCAAACCAAATAACGAGCCCTTACTTTTTTTCTAAATATACATCTAAATAAGATGTATATGCCATTATGTGTACAGTTGTCTCTTGCTTTTAAGTATGCTTTGAATATAAGATGCATTAATACTGTTGTTATAACTTCATTTTAATTATGGAATATATGGATATTTTAATAGTTACATATGTGTTATAATATATGCCTTTCAAAAGCTATCATTACCATAGAATCTAGGCAGTCATTGTGAAACCTAATCAGTACACAGTAAAAGAAATGTTTATTTTTCAAGTAGTTCTACAGCCATATAAATTCCTGTCAGTAATTGCATATATTACTGCACTAAAATTTCTTGCAATGCCATGTTTTCTGGTTTCTTTAAGGCAAGGGACTGTAAATAGGCTTAAAGAGAGCTATCCCTTGTTCTCATCACCAAAGAACACCCTATGCCACAGTCACCTCGTTTCTTTGCTGAGAATCTTCACTTCTGGAAAGGGAAAAAAGGATGAAGCATCAGATACCATTTATATTCAAAGTGCGCACAACGGCGTTCAGTTATTAAAAATTATCAGATCCTTGTTCTCAGGAGCTTATAATCTAACATAAACAGATGGATTGCAAAATGAGAAATGAAAACAGAGCAAGAGGGAGTTACAAGGCAAGGAGACAGGGAAGCAAGAGGAGAGGAGATAGGAAACCGCTGCTGGAGAGGCTCCTGGGAGCTGGCATCAACCCATATCTCTCCTGAGGCCTTGTACCATAAACGTGTGGCCTTCCCCTGTGTCTCTGGAGGAAACCTGCATTGCAGTCCCTGGTGACCCCTGCCCATTGACCTACAATAACCAAGCCACTTAAGGTACTGGAAGCAATTCAACTGCTCCAGCAGAGGATTTTTAAAAAAAGCTTTGGTTAGGACCAGTAAGAGGATGGTAAGATGAACCTGGTACCAGTGAGACAATCCTTAAAAAATCTCAAAATCACTGCCTTAGCAACACATTCACCATAACTGCATGTAACGCTTGGCCTGGTGTCCAGCACTGCGGTTCAAATGTCCAGCAGTGCATCATGCAGGAATGCAGAGCCTGAACAGACTCACTCTTCCTGCCTTTGTAAGCTCACAGGTATATGACACTGACTTCAAGCAAGCAGTCATAAATGCTGATGATACAATTTTAGCATGACAACAGAATACAATTGTGAGCAGCTGTTGAAAAGTGCTAGGCATGAACACAACATTGCTTCTCTTACATTTCTACCAGGATTAAATTGGGGGTGTATTTTCTTTTGCGGGACTTAAGAGCATCATAAATATCAAAGTGTGAAGGAAGGAAGTTCTGAATTTCACTTTATATATGCAGTGATGTCAAACATCCAAAAAGAAAAGGGAAACACCATTCCTAGCAAGAAACACTCTACACATATCTTAAAAGCATACTTTTCTCTTTTAGTACTTTTGCTGCTTAAGCAAAAAACAGAAATACTGCCACGGAGTGCATTTACATTATTGAAATCAAGAAAATGAAAAATCTTTTTTCCCCAGATGGCAACAAATAAACTTGTATATTCTCACGAAAAAACAAATTTTGCCTGTTGTCAATCCTTGGCTGATTTTCTGAATTAAAGAATCTTTTTCTATCCTTCCTAGAAATGTAATGATGTGCTCAGAAAAAAGTAATGGAACTGAATAACAGAAAATCTACATAATACATATTTTCAGTAAGCAATCACTGCTTCTCAAATGGAGACTCCAAAGGAGTGGGTGATGCAAGTCCCAAAGAAAAACATACTCTTCCAGTGAGAGATTACCCTTGGAAATCTGACATCACTACAAAATAGGAATAATAATCAGAAGAAGGCTATCAGAAAGGAGCCAATTTATTTGACAGTTTTGGCTGTATTTTCATTGCCAAAGGAATTACTTGTAAGTGGCAGGTGGTGAAAGGCAGGGTGGAGCCCAGGGATTGTAATCACAACAGTAAGCAGATTTTAGCTTGACTGAGGAGCAAAATCACATTCCATATTAAATGATGAGAAGTCCATTCTGTGCTCAATAGGAATTATAGGCCCCTAATGGGCTGCAGCAATTGCCATGCACAAATAAAAAAACAATGATACATCCAGAAGGGTTTCCAAGACCGGTTCTCAAGAGTTTTGAAGTTTTTCAAATGGCAGCACATAAAAACTATATACACACGCCAGCAACAGAATACACCAAGGTAAAAATAATCAGAGGAAGGCAATTACATCACACTGTAGATTTTGTTCCAAACCAGAACTAAAACCAACTGGGACTGAAAAAGCATGATGATGCAATTATTCCAAATCTATGTTTACAGATACTGGCCTATAAGCATTTTTAAAAGCATATAAAGTTTTCACTCCCAGTTGATTAGAAAAAAAATCATAGGAGAAGTACGATATCATACACAAGATTTCAAGGTTGCTTAAACCAGAAGAAAAGAAAAGGATGAGCTCATTAGAAAAATGGTCAGATTGTTTTTTGGTCACTCACAGCAATTAAAGTGTGACAGGAAGAGCATGTTTATTAATTATTGTGTTGTCTATACAATACAAACCCTACACAAAGTAAATGCACTTTTATGCTTGCATGTATGTTATAAATGTATGTATGAAAATGTTAGTACAAATTTATCATGAAAATACAAATTAAAATTGAGTTTCAATTTTGTAGAAGATCCTATTGATCAGTTCCTTGAACATTGCTGAATCAAATTTCTCTGTGGGTAAGTTTTCTTTTCTCTATTTAGTTTGACATTTACAGATATTGCAGTCCAGAACATACCATGTCAATGAGATCCACTACAAGAAATCATCTAATCTGACTTTCTATACAATAGAGGCCAGAGACTTTTATCTCACTACTCCTCTGTTTGTGGAGAGATGTGTATTTACCTAAAATACATCTTCCAGGAAAGCCAAAAAATTATGTCAGCATTTTGAGACCTCGTTTCATGGGAGGAGGATCCCTTTTAATTTCCTGAAACAAATTTGACTGGATTTATGGATAATATTGATGCCAGTCTTCAACTTATATATAAAAACTTCTTGAAACATCGAGACTCTCCCAACCTTCCAAAAAAAACCTCATTGATATTTGGGTACACAAGCAACGATATAGAAACCAGGCATATGATCTTGTTTTAAACAAAAAACTGAATGTGAACTGCATGTTTATACCCATTTCTATTGAAACAGTGTCACCATCCTTAGTTTTGGATGTTGTAATTTGAATACTTTACTCAAAAGCTCATAACAGACTACTGTTGGGGAAAGCATGTCTGTATTTTATAAAGCTATAAATATTAGAGACACTACAATGAATGTACAGCAAGAAGGAGACAAAAATCTTTGTGAAAAAAAACACAGAATCACTTCAAGTCACTTCCACTCAATCCAATAATGCAGTCACAAATGTCCTGTATCCAGTAATTAATGAAAAAGTTCCTTTCATGGCTACTTTATCATTATCCACAAAAAGAATTTCACACAGAAATAAGCAAAATCTGGAAGGAGACAGTGATAACATATTTAGCACTAAGAAAAATTTTTACTTTTTCTCAATATGCTATGAGAAACTAGTTGATATATCTGAAAACTGCATTGAAATCCTATCCCTCAAGAAATGAAAAAGCATGCTGCTTGAGGGGCAAGTGAGGAGACAAGACTTCCCACTTGGAGAGTTTTCTCTTGCTTGCACTCGCCCCTCTTTGCTGCCCTGACAACCATAGTGTACAAGGTGTGTTGAATTCTACCTGATAAGTATGCTAAATCCTGCATAGTAATCATCTTGAGGGTAGATGGCATTAGAGGAAAGAATGGTAGTAAATTAAAAGGGGTGAACCCTAAATAGTAGATAAAGCCCTGAAGATGAAGAACTAGTATGAAGCAAGGACAACAGATACAAGGATTGCCATTAGAGTGTTTTAACGTAAAAATAATTAAACCTCTCTAAAACCTGGCAACAATCATCTTTTGTTTAAGTTTTGGAGCTCCCCAGCCTGTCACAAACTCTCTTTCCAGACAGCTTGGGGCAAAGGAGGCAAAACAGTTCTACAAAAAACTCCTCCTGTCTCATGCATATTTATAATCAACCTCAATAAGTGTCAAGGGATCACTTCGGCCCCAACCCGCATGTATTCCTCTTTTTCCTTCTTCCCTCTGTTTCAGTTTTCAAGGACTTGGCTTTTACAAAACTAGCTTTCCAAAAAAGCTATCAGAGCTCCAAATGCTGCTGTTGCAATACTTGGGTGATAAAACAAGAGGTGGGAAAGCATTAAGGAATGTTTGGACAAGAAACGAGCTGCCAAAAATCCTACTCAATCAGCTACATCCATGCAATGAGTGACAGCAATGCAGGAGTGTAATCCATTAGCATAAGGTAGATGGATAAAGTGTTTATTTTTTAAAGTCCAGACTGATGTTTAAGCAATGCCACAGACTTCGGAGAGGAATGTCTGCTTTTAAGCAAGTTCACAGACTCGGAGACAAAAAAAGAACAAAAAAATAAAACAAAGAAAGAAGGAAAAAATGAAAAAAGTAGAAATAGAAAGAAGGGAGAAAAAGAATAGAAGATACAAAAGAAAAACAAAGAAAGAAGAAAAAAATTAGTGTTACAGGCATGTATTTTTATTCAAGTACTAAATATCTACATTGAACTCATAATATGTCAGCCAAAAAAAAAGAAAAAAAAATGCTGTAACTAACTACAGAACCTTACAGTGGACTTCTATAAAGTTGCTGAAGGTTTTATCTAAAAGTATACTTTCCACATAAGATTTCTTTTGTTCACAAAATAAATGTAACATACCTTTTAAAGCAAGTGAACATGGATTTCACTCTCACTGAGTGCCCAGCACGCTGGGTAAGTCTCGCCCTCCTGCCTCTGTGCTCACTGTGGACAGTCAGGTTGAGTTTTCATTTTAGACTCCCATTACCCTACTACAGGAGAAAACTGGAAATTTCTTGCATTTAACCATCTCCAAATGTATCAGCTGACATCATCCCATCAGGACAAGACATTCCAGGTCTTGCCTGCTGGCTCCTGCACTAGCTCACCTCCTCCATTCCCCCAAACCACAAAAGATAAGCAGCCACTACAGAATTAATAAATGGGCTCTGATTCCACAGAAGAAAAGCAGTTCCCACATGATGCAAGAAGAAGACAGAAAATCTGTGGTAGGAGGTGAAAGTCTGTGCCTGTCTCCAAATCCCAACGGAAAATGGGGCTCAATTAAGGCTGAGACACGCAAAAGCAGGTAACCTGTGGCAGTAAAAAGAAAGCAAAGGGCTGCAGTGCCCCTTTGAGTTCTTCACTTGGGTCCTCAGCTGAACATGGATCCCTTTTTAGGACAGGATTTCTTTCAAAGTTATGAATAATTACATATCCAGTAGAAATGTGAGACAGTAAATTAAGAAAGTTAATGGAATGCAGAAACAGAATAGCAAAACAATGACAAAAAAATACAAATATGGCAACGGTAGGAACTTCATATTATAATTTGGTAATTTTGTATTTAGCAATACAATTTTGTTATACACGTCAAATACCAAACTTAAAAACTGTTCAAGAAGTCCTGAGTCTGATCATGTCAGTCATATGAGCAGTACAATTGAAGAATAGTTTGCACGTTGTGAATCTGGAGCTAATTTAAAGCCAGAAATGAGATAATATTGCATTTTATAAGAATAGATTCAAAAGTCCTTGCATTTGTACATGAAGATGGAAGAAAATAAAATTTTTTTGTATCCTACCACACGTTTTTATACTACAGTTCTCATTGCTGGGTCCATTATGCAAGGAGCAACTTCCACCATGCAGTGATTATTGTTTCATGCTTTTCCCAAGAAGAGAAACATATTCTGCTTTTTCTGTCACACTTCTGAAAATTTCTTTAAATAGATGCAACAAATGGACACAGATTCATGTTAAGAAAATAAAACCAAAGGAATATACTTTACACTGATAGAGAGTAGAACAGTGAGACCTGAAATCTTTCTTTATGTGGAAAATACATCATTCTCTACCTTACACAGTGCCCCAAGAAACTTCTGTCTCCATTACTGTCACCCCTTATTCTTGTTTTGTAAGTAGTGTGTAGGCAACAGAAAAAAATATTAGAGTTTAAGTCAGCTTTGAAACTCAAACCCCATAGGTGAAAAACCATTATTATAAAAATGGAAATCTTATTTTAGGGACCAAAAGGAAAAGAGGTTGCAAATGTATGGGGCCTTACTCTCTTGCAGTAAGCATCTTTTCTGGCCCCTCCCTCATAATCACCAGTCTAAAACAACTTTTCACAGTCCAAAAAGGAACAATGTCTTAGACAAGTTGTCCTGGGACATTCAAGGTTTTATGGAGAACTGAAAATCAACATGTTGAAACCAGGTCATAAACCAAAAGTCAGTCAAGATACCAGTAATTGAAATATTCATTAAGCAGCACAAATAATGTAGTAGTAGTTGTAATAGTAATAATAATAATACGGTATTTGCTATGTAGCCCTTGCTCTGGAATTGTGAGGTATCAAAGGAGAAATATCTCAGGAGCAGGTCTGACACAGTGCTATGTGTTCTGACACAGTTTTCTGAAGCGGAGAACAAAAACAGGGTTTGAGGCACCTGGCAGGTAATGAAAATGAGGACCCACTGTTCAGTGACACACAGGTTGGTGACAGAGCCTGTATGCAAAGCAAACCCATCAACGGGTGACTCAGAACAGCCCTTCCCTTGAGCTCTACCTTCAAAGCTTTTTCTCCAGCATGTACACACACAACTTGTATCACTTTGATGAACTTCTTTGGTGTATCATTCACTTGGACCTGTCTCTGACACACATGATCCATAAATGCATGAGATATATTCTCTATTGAAAACAAAAATATATGCATTTCAACAGTGGATTCAGCTAGCTGTGATAAAGTTGGAAAGTTGTCATTCTAAAATGGGGAATTTCAATTCCCTCTGCCCCTCGAGTTAATTCTCTGAAATACATCAATGTGTCTCTGATTTCTCCTCTTTCTGGGTCTCCTTCATGATTATTATATAGACATAATATAAAATAAATAATAAATTTTATTAAATAAACTTTTAATTTTATATTCTGACCAAAATAAAACTAACCAAGAAAAAAAGTCAAGCTTAGCCAACCAGAGGCAAATAATTCCTTTCATTTCCCTCACTCAGCACACCTCTGCAGCATGCCAAACAAGGCGGATCGAGGCTCCCTATGTAACCCTACCATGCCATGCACAGTGAGTGCTGGGAGCCTGGGTTTGGTCCAGGTGCCTCTGGGCTTGGACAGAGGCTGCTATAAAGGAGGGCCACAACAAACAACTTAACCAGAGGGAAGGGATCAGCCACGAGTGGAATCCACACCTGCTAATGGAGCTCCACAGAGCAACCTTCAAGGCCCCTTTTTTGCCTCCATAAATGTGTTTATAAGTGATTATAGGTTAAACTTTCTTTCTAAAAGCAAATAAAGTTGGAAAGGACATTTCAGAATTCTATGAAAACTTAGGCTTCTAAAACTAAGTTATATTTCCTTTAAATAGGAGAATTAGAAGGAAGTGCACTTGCACATATTTGTTGGAAAAGAAGAGGTGCTAAAGAATGCACTAGTAATAAGTTGGTTCAGTAAGTCAACTGAAATTTTGCCAGTTGAGCTAGGGGCTGTACTGGAATTCAAAATGCTATTTTGCCACAAAATCTCATCTGCCCTTAAGAATATGCAGAAACTTTCTCATTTAAGTATTCTAGCTGGAATATTTAAATACTGGAATGCTGGGAATGACTGTGACAGTTTTACAGAACGGCAGCAGTATGCCCTGGCAGGACAGGGACAATATTATCATGATGGGACCTGAAACCAAGCATGCTGAAGAGAGGAAGGATCACAAATGGTCTGGTAAAATTTTCATGACTGGATTTAGACCCCACAAATCTGATGTACGAAGTTGTCACCATGTCACCAACAGCAACCCAGTGAACCGTATGAAAAACACTAATTGTAAAGCTGAATTATTTTCATAAGCAGAGTATTGATACATGGTGATTTTCACCCACAGCACTGATCAGGTAGAAAATAAGGTATCAGACCATTACATCACAAAAGGCTTGAGCATTTCATGGTATGAAATACAAACCATGAACTCCCCTTTTTAAAAAACAGTAAGTGATACATCATTTTAATTACTGACTGTATAGTGTGTTATAAGAGGGACAGAATCGCTGAAATTAGTGAAGTTATTTCTTCATGGCAGTCTTCAAAACACACAGTCAGATCCCTGATACATTTAATATTGGATACTGCACAAGCTTTCAAAGAAAAGTCTATCTTTTTCATTCTGAAGAGTCATGATGAATGGGTCTGCAGAAAAGTAAAGTGCAGGTTGGACAGTGAAGTGGACTACAGGGCTCTTTGTTCTGTTTGCTGAGATGTTTCTTTAGAGTAAAAAATTCTAACAGGAACCTTTGCCTGAAAAAATGCAGGTTCTGACAAATATAAATATTAATCTATATTTATATTCATAGGATACAAAATAAATATATAAATAAATATTTCCCCTCACAACAAAATAGATTTAAAAAAAAGCTTATCAAAAAATTTTTGTCTTTATCTGGCGTACTTCTCATAGTTTCAGTAATGCTCAACTAATTCACTGCAACCTTGGATATGCAGCTTATGCTTGCATGTTACGAAGATTTAATTTTAATTATAGATGTGCTCTGAATTTATCATGAAATCAGAAAACATATGTTTAACAAACAGTAATAAACTGGTGTCAACACCCTTCTCTCAGGCTGTTCCAACCATCTAACCTCCTCTATCCAATCACCTTTATACCTTTTTGGAATACAGACTGTGCTAGACAGACACCTCAAGATCTCAGGGAAAATTTACCTCCATGGTTTGCACTTCCCTTGCACCTTTTTCTGTTTTCTGGACATTATCTATTTTTTTTTACATCTGGTTACACTGCCCCATATGTTTGGAACAGCCTCTGTTCTCCCTGCCAAGCAACCTCCCTCTCTCCCATGAAATCCCTCTTTCTTTCAGCATTCCCTTCAACAATAATCCTCACATTCCCCTTTGCCTAACAGTTGCACCATGTCTGACCATGCAGCTGGTTTTTTTCTCTACCTTTAGGTCAGACCTTGCAAACGTTTTCCCATGGTAAAAAAGCTCCAATCCTTCTGATGGGTTTCACTAACCATGACACTAGGATGAGCTCAGAGAAAAAAACCAAAATCCGTGTTTTAGTTATTAACATCTGAAAGGCAGTAACTTCATTCCTGTTCAAAAGCAGCAAAGTAGACAAACAGTCAGATCTCTGTTCCTTCTGCCAGCAGCAGGAGAATACAGCTCTGAGGATGGGAGACCAGGGCAGCTGCCGTAACACACCCTGCCACCAGCAAGGGCACTGCCTGGCTGGCTGCACCAGCTCCAACCTCCCCCTAACACCTGGCCCTTTCCAAAAGGGATGTGATATTTAAAAAAAATAAAATTATTATTCTATACAAGAATATTTCAAAGCTCTGAGGACATATGTCCACAATATTACCATTACCAGAGGCTCTCGCTCACCCTGACTCTAGCTGCATTTCTTCAGGTCAAGGAGCTAATTTACTGTTTATAAAATGTGCTGCCACTGAACTGAACAGCACAAGCAACACCAGCATCTCACTGTTACAGCATCTAAAATCTTCCTATCTGGCCACAGGAGAGAAAAAAACCCCACACTTTACATACAACCTCTGCATATTCTCCCAGTGACTGCCCACTTGTGTCAGCTGATGGATACCATAAGGATAAAACTGGACCACTGGGTCCAGAACAAAACCCTATGTTCAAATTACACAGCTACCTGTGAGCAAACTTCAGCAATACCACCTGGGCAAGGAAGCCACATTATATGACTAGGAGGATCACTGCATCTCCATTTGTCCTTGCCAGACTTTTGACAAGATCAGTGAATGTCCTGATCAACATGAGCTTCACCAAAGGTTGGGTGTGCCAGCAATTTCATGCCTTGTATGGCTGGATAAGGTCCTGGATAGCTTGTTTAACAATATTTGCCAAAAGGATTTTCCCAATTCTTCCTGTATTCCTGAGTAACAAAGAAGATGCAACTGCCAAATGTCCTCCCACTGAGATCTCAAAGGCAAAAACCCAGCACTCTCCCTCCCTAAAAAAAAAAAAACCACCAAGGATTAGAGTTTATAGCAAGTTTGCATATTTTCCTGGGATTATGTGCTTTGTTTTTCACAGAATCATAACCTAACTAGGAAACCACAGACTACTGCATCTGTTGGTCTCAGTCATTATCAAAAATGTGCTGACTCTCTATAAAAGTTATCCCATTGTATCATAGCACAAACAACCCATGTCACGCCTGTGGCCGCGCAGCTGAGCCCCGTGAGCATCCCTCTGCTGTGGGGCTGGGAAGGACCAGCTGGGGCAGCCGGGCAGCACCAGCCACAGCCACTGCACAAAGATAAAAGCTATTGATGGCAAACATTTGCATCCTTGCCTCATCTCACCATCTGCTGCTGCTGCTGCTCACTTGAAAATTAATACAGTCATTGCTCGAACCAGAAGCTAATGCTACATCTGCCCTCCTTAGCAGTACAGATCATTTATTAGACTACACATGCAACCCTTTTTTGCAACTCAGATGGGGCCTCTAATCTTACAGGATTCATCAAGAGAGACCAAAAATGCTTCATTTGCAATTGTAGAGCCTGAAACAAAATGGATCACATCTTTCTCCTAGTCAGTACTACCTTACTTTCCCTTCTTCCCCAATAAACTTTCATCAGATCTAAAAAGTAAACTAATAAGTAAGTCTCTTTCAAAGAACATAAAAAAGTCTTTCACAAGCAAAGGTACAGAAAATTCAGGATGGTCTTGCTTGTATAAATTACATCTCCTAATCCAATTTCTAGGGACTTTTTGCCAACCATGGCCATTAAGGAAATAACTGAAATCCCATTTTATCATCTTGATAATTTATTTCTAATAGTTTCCTATTTGCATCTGATTTGCACTGCATGAAGCAGAAATGTGAGAAGAATTAAGTATTTATCTTGAGGTTAGGATTCTCATACAAATCTTAATTCTGTGGCCTTTAATCCAGAGAAAGTCTCAGAGGTATTCCCTATACATTAATTGTAACATACTGGTTTTAGAGAAGGACTTCACAGGCTTCAGGAGAAAAATTATGAGACATAAATCTGCTCTCTTCTTTCCCATGTAAGACACACTGGAAACTGCTTATAGGATCATTATCAAATTGAGCATTTTTAAAAGCCTCCTAGTAAAAATTATTTTACCCTACATGCATTTTTCATCATTCAGGTTAGAAATTATTTGCAATAAGAAAGTGAGCAGCCAAATCCGCTTTGTCAGGTTTTAGGGGAATTGTAGTGGAATGTTTATATCTGAAAAAAAAAACACCAAACCCAAAATGTTTCCTTCCTTTCAAAGCACTTTGAAAATGAAGAAACTTCTAAGAAGAAAGTTTGCAACCATTTTTTTTCATAAGGTATAGATTGAGCACTATGGTTATAGCTAATAAACTGCTAAAACTAAAAAATAAAATAAAAAAACTCCAAACAACATTAGAAAGGATAAAACCACTCCATCACATCCTAGTCCTTTCTAGATCTGACCCCATATTTAAAGGGGCTCGGGACATATAGGTACATTAGCAATAAAACAATGCAAGACAACCTCTTTTACCTCCTAGCCTCAAGAAAAGGACAGACAATTGCAAAAACACAGAAAAGACCAATGGAAAAATGGAAACTATTTAAATAAGCCTTTGTTTTGGAGCATTTGAGAATGGCAGAAAGGTGCTTCAAAAAGGCCAGGCTGTCCCGATGAATAGGAAGGAGCATGAGAAGAAAAACAAGAGAGAGATGGGTGATTCATAGTCCATGAACCTTAACATCATTCTTTGAAGAAAAACAAAAAGGTTTATCTCAGTTAAATAGCTTGTTTATAGGAAAGATGCAAATGTGCGCTTAGGGTAAAGAGTTTTTTCTTTCCTTCTTTAATCTGTTTTCTTATGATAACACTTTTTGCCCCCATTTTTTTTTAAGACATACAAGGAAAGGCAAAATCAGCTTACGCTTTCTTTTTATTCCAGATGGCAAAGTGACGGAAAACTGACTAATTGCCAAATCAAGAAACGAATTATGATGAAGGCATGGATTCTAAAAAAAGTCTCTGCAATTTTTCAAGTGAGAGAGGCAGGAGAGCAAATAAGTCCTAACTTTTAGAAAGCAATTTACACTCTCAAGGCACTGGAGACTACTTCATTTTCCTACCAACCTTTTGGGTCACAAAGCAGCACTCTCTCTGGTTTACAGATGGGAAACTGAGGCAGGCTTGGTACCACAGAGCATAACTCAGCGCTACCACCAAAAGAAGCCACGCACTCCTTTCCCAAACCCAGGCTCATTCCTGCCTCTTCTCTGGGCCGACATTTGCTTGTGCAGCCACAGGATGGACTGAAGCAGGGGACTGATACAGTTTTTAAGAGCAATACCTCGTCATACTAGAGTAACTTTATGGTGGAACATCACCATAGATCTACTTGTACCTAAATTAATGCTCCGTGAAGCTTGTGGGGCTGTAGTCACAAACTCATCCTTTTTATCCTAGGATCAGGCAATACTGGGGGATCTCAGTATGGTCCTCTGTGTCCTATTTCCTGATATATCACAAGGAGAGACAGGACACATTGGGGGTAGTGTCCCAACCACACTATGTGCTGGAGCAGTTCTGTGCACATCCTAAAGCAGAAATACCTGGCATTTCCTTTCTGGGGACATCAGTGAAAGATGGGGAAAATTTCACGTTCTGCAGCTCTGTAAATCCACAAATTTGGTGTCAATATAATTTCTGTGCTATAACATCAAATTAGCCACACAGACCAAATATAAACATGTTGAATGTGTAACACTGAATGTTTGAGATGAAATCTGGGATCCAAACAGCATTTGTCTAACTATTCCCATTAATGGCAAAGTTCTCCCAATGGGAACGGCTGCCGAGATAATCAAACTCTTAACAGATCTGAAAATCCAAATCAAGCTGTGGCCCGTTCAAGATAATGTGACTAATTTTATCCTTTTTTGACAGTGTTGTCTATTTTTGTCTTTGGCTTTTGTAATGAAAATGTGAATCTGAATCACGTGACCTGGATGCAGTGGAAAGTCCTTAAGAAAAGAAATGTCCTATACTTAAACCTTAAAAAAAGCCCAAACCCCTATATAGTAAATTATTAGATACCTGTATTAGTGAATTATTTTTTTTTAAAGTGTTCAAAGTATATAGAATTTACTATGATTCTATTAATAGCTTTCATAGTATTAAAATTTATTACTAAATTTCTACACAACTGTGCAGGTTTCCCTGACATCACAGGACTGTCAGACCCCTGGGAATGGAGGCAGATCCCAGCGGCAGGAGCTGCTGCAGCATGGCTTGACCAGATGTGCAGATGTTAATAAAGAATAATAACGATGATGATGATGGCAGAACCATGTAAGCATTCATGATTTTCTAGTTTCCAGCCTCTCCTCGATCTACAATGCCAAACTTCCTCAGATGGCTGGCGAGAAATCAGGAGCTGACAGCCATCCTGGCAGCACTCTTTGGCCCCCGGGGCCCCTCACCTAATTAGCCTGATATGGAGCAGAAGAATGATGTGCTGCTGCCAAACAGGGAGGTGTGGGCTCAGAGGGACACCCCATTTCACCATACACACCAAACCCAAGAAGTACATCCTGGAAGGACAATCACAGGTCACCTGGCTTACACTAGCCTGCAGGCAAATGGATTATCTAGGTCCAGGCATAGTGAGCAAGAGGAATGGATTGCAAGCCAAATCAGAGATTACCTGCAGCATGGATTAATTAAAACTACTAGGATTTCCTTTTTAACCTCTTGCACTGAGAAAGAATAAATGCTTCAGAATAAAAATGCACAACCATGCCAACACATCACCCCACCAATGCCACCAACTGGTGGCTGCACATGCCAGGGCACAGCCTGGCCATATGTGGCCAGTGTCACTCTCTGACACAATGACACTGGCAAAAATTATATCTCAGGCTTCAGTGAAACGGCATCCCACTGTATCAGCTCATCCTACAGGAAACAAGAACATGGAGAAATAAAACAAGAGGAGAAAATTATCATCATATTCAAGCAAAGAGCATGCACAACTCTGAAATATTCATTATGAAATTCCAAGCAACGGTTTCAGTTCCACAGCACTGAGAAACTATATGTTGAAATAATGAAAGAGCAAGGGTGGAAGGGGCTTTGAATAAAAGTCAGCAGGTGTAATCGTTATTTGGAAAATTCTTAGGCACTTACTCTTCAGAGCACTGAATGAATATTCATTAAGCCTCCCAGCTTAGGAGAGTTCAGATTTGAGTGTTGATATCTTCCCTTTATGGATGAAAAAAACTAGGCATAAAAGCCTAGGTGGAACTTGAGGACTGCAGTTTCTTCATTGCCTCTTCAAGTCTTTTACCAATCATCTTTCTCTAAGGTAATAAGAGCAACAACTAAGTGACTGTGGAGAAAACCAACTGCCTAAGACCACTACAAAAATAAATGGCAAAGCCAGAGATGAATTTAGAGCTCCGAAAACTCAGTCCAGTACCCTGCTCCTGTGGGAGCACTGCTTAAGTGTAGCAAATCATGAGCTAATAATATTCTTTCAAGCTCTGGTAGCAGTTTCCCAAAGCTTGCTCTGTGAGGCCACAGTTCAGTGATTCATGTAGCAGATCAACGGAGCAGTGCTGTCAGCAGAGCTTCAAATTAAAAGCTAAAAGAAAAGGGTTCACTGAGTTCTTGACATAAATTTTAGGTTCAGAAACAGTGCCTCAAAAACACTGCTCTTTGGCAATCATCATGGTCAGATGGTATTTTTCGGAATACATCTCAACTTTGGAGAACAACATTTTGTTAAGGAGTGTCTTGCAAGCCCCATATGTTCAGATTTGCAGTTGAGGACGACCACAGCAAACACATGTAAGATAGAGATGAGCACCTATTTAAGTGTAAGGCACAGATCCTTCAGCCAAACACTAGGGCAACAGTTTTGCCTCAAGAAGCTTCAATAACATCTCAAAAAACTATTTAGAGAAGAGACTACTCCTGACTACAAAGTCCGTGCAAAAAGCCTAGGAAAGCAGTCAAATGATATGCTGTGCCCCAACACCTTTCCTTCTCCAAAATTAGAGGACTAAAAGGAAGATACCACAGGATTCAAAAGACGCTTGTCGTTTCTCATGGACCCATGAGATGCACCGAAGCAAATAGTATCTCCTCTGGGGCTTTTTATCTTCCTGTCATTGGAGATAAAACCAGTAATTTTTATCCCTCTGTTTTTTAAAACACATATATGAAAGCAACATAAGAATTCTTGAGTACGCCACCTAACCGTTTAATGGTTTTGCAACTATATGAATCTGAAAGCATGATAAGAAAAAAAAGTTCTGCAAATGTATCAAAGCAGAGAATGATCCCAAAGGTCTGTCAGCAAGCAGTCAAACCTGTCTGTCTTATTGGTTCAGTCATTTCTAACTTTCCCCACACAAGAAGATAAGGAACTATTATTTATCCTAATTTACAGTATATTCCCTTGAGTAAAGGACACAGGAAGGGTCACTGGTACCCTGGCAGGGTTTAATCTTCTAGGTGGTCTAAGTAACGGTGAAGTTTTTCCAAATGAACAAATAAATATATATCTTCAAGTCTTTCCCACTTAAACAATATGAAACTAAGTAACATAAGAACTTAAAAGAAAAAGACTGAAGCAATACGGATGGTAGAAACCCGAAAAATGCAAACTCTGAGAAGTGGAACACTGGGAAGAAAGTTTAGGAAGGAGCTCTGAAGAGCTGATCTCTACACTGCGTTATCATACAGAGTGCCTCAGCTGTGGACTTGCCCAGTGTTGCCTGGAAAGGTCACTGCCATCCATCCTTCTCCCATGAGCTGACGCAGAAACCAAGAAATAACCATTCCCACCAGCACTGCTGGACTGAGGGCTTCCCTGTCCTTCCCTCCCACTCTTCCCCAGCATGGCCCCCACAGCAGAGAGAGCACCATGAAACTTCTTAGTGACACCCCAGCAACTCCTGATGCTCCCTACAGCACCTCCCCAGCCTCTTTCTTGATGCGCACACCCTCTCCCACGTGAGAAAAAGGAAAATTGAATGAGGACAACAACTTCATGTACCACAACCAGCAACAGAAAAGCGCATGTATAAACCATAGGACAGAAAGTGCACTCATTTTTATAATGCTACATGCTGCTCACAGAACCCATGTACAGATGACTGAAGAGCTTAAAAGGTCAAGCAGACTTGATTCAGAGAAAAAACAGAACCATAATCTATGTCTTCAGAAAGGAAAAAGTGCAAAGATAATGATGTAAAATGGTACACTGGGATTCCATTTAGTCCTCTAATAATTAAACAGCAATAGGACAGCACAACTGAAAGACAACAAACAAATAAAAGGAAATTTAACAAAACTGTGGTGTGAAAAGTATAAACAAAGTATCAGCAGGGATGCAAAGAATGTATTTTTTGCTAATAATTCTGGACCATTGGGAAGGACAAAGGCCAAATAGGGTTATATATTTCTCAGAGATTAAGAAGAAACTTCCCAGAAGGCTGTTTATCCCAAGATGACCAAAAAGATGGGGTGAGGTATCCTCTTTTTGTGCATTTCTTAGAAAAGGTGGATCTCTGGCAATGGTGTACTCAGACACAGGACAACAGGAGAAAAGGGTTGCATTTGCTTTGGGAGCGTTTTAGCAGTACGTGATTCCATCATCACTAATTGTCCCTGTTTCTGCCCCTACACTTGGAGCACGTCCTGGCACCAGTGAATCAGCAGAGAAGACAAGGAAGAAGCCGAGTGCAAGGAATAGTCTGGGCGACAGTTTATTTGCTTATTATTTTGGATTTCACTTAATTCTATGAAATTCTTTTCTAATTTACATGTTTTCCAAGGGCATTGACTCTTCATGTTTTTTTATAGGTTCGGACCCTCATAATGAGCCTCTCTGCTGCCTTTTGGCTTGGACAGGCTGCAGCCTTATCTCTCTTTGCAAAATTTCATTTATTCTCTCTGCAAAACCTTACTTTTTGTTGGACACTGGTAGTGAGATCAGCCTCCTTAGAACACAAATGTGGATACAGTCCAAACCCCCGTAGAGTTTACAATCCAAACATTCACTCAGCAGAAAATCCTCATTAGCTCTGTTTCATCCCTGTCTCCTACCCCCTATTTATTTTGGCATTCTAAAAGAATATGCTGTGTTCCTGAAAACTGAAGTCTCCTCTCTGGTAGGATTTAGGTTTATTAGAGGAGGTAGAGTATAATTTTGATGAACATTTAGGTAGTAGTCTGGTGGGAGTGCAGCTGTTCAGTTGTGCTTTTTACAAAAAAAAGAGATGCTGAACTGTGTGCCACACTCACCATCTTCACCATGGCTGCAAAAGGGATGGAAGCAAAGGAGCTCCCATCTCAAAAATATGAAGTTTCCCTGTTCGTAACATCACAATCCTGTTAACTGGGCAGTTTTAAGACACTCCAGTGAAAGGCAGTTTATAAGAACACACTATCAGATCATTGGCAAGGGTCTCTAGGAGGTTCACAATCATTTGAATCCAGCCTTGTATCTCACTCTGAAGGAGTTATGTCTTAGTGTACTAGAAGGAGGAGGTTGTGAAGGGTTAAATGACCATTTCCTCAGCAAGAATAGCATGCTGTGATGAGGAGCCAGTGGTCTTCTGCACTTCCTCAACCATTCTCCTCTCTTCTCCTCAAGATCATGAAAAGTTGTCGCACCAAGAGGAGAGTTTTGCAACATGCCAAGCATAAAAGGCAGGATCATGCAGGGTAGCGAGAGGCCCCTCTGAGAACCAAAGACCTGTTCAGAAATCTTCTGTCAGAACAAGTGCCCCACCAACCTAAGTTACTGAGCTAGAGTCAAAAGGTCCCTTCATTTACAGCCAGTGCCTCAGAGCCATTTCTTAATGCTTTCAAGGCACAAGAACATTTTGTAACACCTCAGAATAACACAGTATTATATGTTAGAAAAAGATGTTCTGGAAACTTACCATGTAAATTACCAGCAAATATCCGCTTCTTGGCAGCCTTGTGTATTTGGAGAGGTCTTTTATTTAGTTTAACAAAAAATACTAAATAAACATATACACGTTATTACTCACATCCAGGAGGAAGTGTGACTTTTCAGGAAAAATGAACTTTCTGCTCAGGCAGTTTCCAATAAGATCCCAGAAGAATGAGTGTACTAAAAGTCAGATTTATTACAAGTAAATTAAAATTGTCTGTCATGGGAAACTTCTTTTTTTTTCTCTAAACTTCTGTTCTGAAGCAGAAATCAATTTCAATTATATTTCAAAACAAAGTAAACAAAAGATTTTGTAACTTGCCCTGTCTCCCTAATTGTAGTGTTTATAATGAACAGGAGTAATTTATTTTTGGGGGTAAAAAATGAACATTCTAGTATTATTTTTGGTTGGTTTATGCCTTTATAAGAGCTATGCATTCATTCTTTTCAAATGTCTGTTAATTTTTGGCATTATAATACCTTTAAGTAATTTTGTAAATAGAAAGATACTAAAGTCTGTGTCTTTACATCACTGTTTGACATACCTTTCTAAACATGAATCCCATTGATTCATTTTTAAATTCCCCAAAAGTTCAAATTTTTCAGCACTTTTGAGAACCAGCCCCATTATAAGTTAAAATATCATTATATGTTAACCTGCTTGGAAATCAGAGCCTCTCCACTTTATCATAAAACACTACAGCTAAAATCTGCCATATGCTGTGAAGGAGCTGGTGCCAGTTAGGAAGATAATCTAATTCTCTGTGTTTCCAGAGCTGGGCTTTATCCAGGGGGCCAACATTTTTCTTTGGGTTGTATTTTTTTAAGCTAATTTGGGGCATTTTGCCTTTGGCTTGGAATGTTTTCTAAATAAAATATAAAGATTAATTTGGACACATTATTAGTGCCAATACCATAATGTACTAATTTTATATGGTTTAATGTGGAAACAAAAAATCCTGTTACATCAAAGAGACAACTATAATAAAAGATACAGTCCTAAAACGCCTTCTCTTTCAGGCATGTGGGAAATGTCACTCTGGAGACATCTGTAGAACCTATAGCAAACCCAAAAGTTAACTTGAATCCTTTTCTAATGGCACATCTGGCTAGAAATGCAATTCCTTGCTCCTATTCCAGTGAGACTGTGGGTTGTCGGGAAAGGATGGAACTGCTCTGCCCCCCACTTTCTGCTGTGGGTGTCTGGCTTTTCCCTGCATCAAGAACTAGACTAAGTGGTTGCCTAGGGCCTTGATTCAGGGCAAAAGGAAGGACTCCTTTTCCTTGAGTACGAGCATCTCACCCTATAGATGCACAACTGTTAGATCTGGTGCACTCATCATGAATCCAACCAAGTCCCTGGTAAAGCAATCCAGTCTGGTGCAGTAATCTTCAGGGCTGCTGACTTAATTTTACAATGATTCTTCAGCTACTCAATTTCCAACTGCTTTTTGTTCTGCTTGCTAATGTCTTACTCTGAGGTCGAGAATGTAATCTTTCAATAGTTGGGTTTAATCACAAAATCCACTTATATTTAAAAGTACATCTCTCCAATATTTGTTCCATTGTACTGTCCTGAATTTTGCTGGATAATTTATGACAGAGGACAGTTAAATTTTGTGCCAGAAGCAGTTCAACAGGTTACTCTTATTTTAAGAGAGTGTTAGCTCTGCTAACATTAAGATATAGAAAATTAGGAGCTGTCTTCATGGAAGTGATTTCCAATTTTTAATAAATAACCTTTCTCTGTTGTACCAGCACTG
The DNA here is from genome assembly GCF_003984885.1 of Neopelma chrysocephalum. NCBI lineage: Eukaryota > Metazoa > Chordata > Aves > Passeriformes > Pipridae > Neopelma > Neopelma chrysocephalum. The sequence continues at coordinate 2,099,328 of NW_020897731.1, read as the reverse complement.
CTCTCGCTCAGTTAAGGAGGTAGAGCTTGATATCGTGCATCAAGGTTTTCCCCATGTCCTCTAGTCTTGGTGGTTGAAAGCTGATGCAAGACTCTTTCACATGCTTCAGTCACAGAATCACAGAATGGCTGGGGTCAGAAGGGACCTCTGGAGATCATCTAGTCCAACCCCCTGCTCAAGTAGCTTCACCTAGAGCAGATTGCACAGTATTGTGTCCAGGCAGGTTTTGCATATCGCCAGAGAAGGAGATCACAAACTCTCTGGGCAACCTGTTCCAGTCCTCTGTCACCCTCAAAGCAAAGAAGTTTTTCATCATATTCAGATGGAATTTCCAGTGTTTCAGCTTGTGTCCATTGCCCCTATCCTGCCTCTGGGCACCACTGAAGAGAGCTTCGCCCTATCCTCATGACACCTACCTTTAAGGCATTTGCACACACCTTTACGATCCTCTCTCAGTTGCCACTTCTTGAGGCTGAACAGGCTCAGCTTCCTCAGCCTTTCCTCATATGGGAGATGCTCCAGGCCCCTGATCATCTTCACAGACCTCCTTTGGACCCTCTCCAGTAGCTCCTTGTCTTTCTTGAACTGGGGAGCCCAGAACCGGACACAGTACTACAGATGCAGTTGCTCCCCAGGGCAGAGTAGAGGAGGAGGATCACCTCCCTCCACCTGCGGCCTCCCATCCTGTGGCACAGACTGTCCTCTGCCTTAACACTGTCTACACCACTGCTATTGGACTATATCTTTATGCAAAGATTTTTCTGCAAGTTGAATGAAAGATACACCCAATGAGTAAATCAATTTTCCCTCTATCATCTGTGACTGTAAGAGATCCCACCCTGTTAATTGGTCTAAATTTCAATATACCTTTAATTCTATATTTTTTGCAACGACAATGGCAAATGTGTGGGGTATTTTTCAGTTTAATCTGTTTAAGCTCATTTAACTGAACGGGCAGCGAATTACAAACAGAGATCCTTCTGCAGAAGGCTCATGTCCTCAGAACAAGTCTTTGGATGACAGCTATAGCATATTAACAATACTTTTACTATTTTCATTATACTAATACCCAGAAGATTGCTAAATAGTGTGAAATTAACTGAGGTTTAATTATAGATATGAAGACAGTACCACTACTTGCAGGACTAGATACCTCTAGAGTTTTTCCATTACATTATCATGCTATACCTGCTGGGCTTTTAGGAAGAAGACTTCAGTTTTCGTGACTGAGATGTATTTCAGACATGGTAGAATAACCTTCGCTATAATTACAGGGTCTGTGTCTGAACGAAACCTTGAGATGAATGTAGCCTTGGTCCAGAATGGAAAGGATGTGAGAACTGAGTCTCTCCTAATACTAAGATAAATACTAGAGGCCGATGAGCTTATATGTGGAAAAACCAACAGTACCACTACTTGCAGGACTAGATACTCAGGTTGGTTTTTCCAACCAACCTGGACCAAGGCTACATACATCTCAAGGTTTCATTCAGACACAGACCCTGTAATTATAGCGAAGGTTATTCTACCATGTCTGAAATACATCTCAGTCACGAAAACTGAAGTCTTCTTCCTAAAAGCCCAGCAGGTATAGCATGATAATGTAATGGAAAAACTCTAGAGGATACTCCACTAACAGACCTCAAGCATGATACAGAGAAAAATTTTTCTAGGTAAAAAAAAATCCTAGGAAGTTGCATTATTTATTATTTATTTACTTATTATGCCCACTAGAAATATATTTTCTGCACCAGTTGAAGCAAAAGCATTTTATTATAGATGCCTATCAATAACTAGATGAGACTTCCAGCTCATTTCACACCAGCTAGAGACTGCCTCAGCCATGTTAATGACTTTCAGGTTGGCTGGATTCCAACTAATAACCTAAAGATGAATAGACCTACATATCCAATTATGGAGTCCCTTCAAATGGACACTAAGTGAATACTTATCTTTGTATTCAGAGAGGAAAAGGGGAAAAAAAATTAGCCAGCCTGGCAGAAACCATTTATTTGGCATCTGTCTGAACTGAATAGTAGATTTATTAAAGAACAGTCTAAAAATTAGAATTGCTATGAAGTCAAACATGCATAAAACTGTAATCCTATTCCAAATTTTTACTATAGTCTTTGAAATTACATGCTTGACTCAATTTCCAAATGTTAAAAAAGTCCAGGAAAGGCTTGGTGGTCAATCAAAAAGATATTCAGTAAAAGGAAGTTGTAATACAGGATAATAATCCTAACAGTTCCCAGTGGTGTCTGTGTGATCCAATTTTCCTTTCTTTTTCTCCAGCATCTACTGAAAAAGTACACAGACTCTCTCACATTCTGTTTTGATACAAGTAAATAATTTATGAGTAAACAGCTTAAAGAGAAAAAACAGTATTTGATAAATATGAAAAACTTGTAGAGATTGTTTATGATGTGACTGCTAGTTAAAATAACTGCAGATTTTATCACACCAAAAAGGAAGAAATCAAACCTAAAAATACAACAAAAACAAAGACACTGTTATCTACAACTATATATTTTAAATGACAGGTTTTGAAGTAAATACAGCTTCCTTTAAACACTAAAGGTTAGTCTAAGACTGTTTGCTCCTCTGTTTTCTCTAACTTGCTTCAAATTTATGAAAGTCTTGCTGTTACCAGACCTATTCTCTTCTTAATGCTCCAGTGAGAACATGCTTCCTATCTTATGTGAAGACATAGAACAGTAGAAAAGGGTGATTAATTAATCACTTATCATCACAACTGGACTAAACGCATTAACAATTTATGACAAAATGTGAATATGCTGAGCAAACATTGTTTTTCCCTAAAAACACCAATGAGAAACCACTCCTCTTGATTGGATAGTTGCGTTCATGCACATTTGTTGCTCATTAAACACAAGCCCCTGTTGCCTCTGCTGTCCCTGGCAGATGGGACACCTGCTCTGCACACTGGAGTGTCACAAGTATATTTTACTCACAGTAGCATATGGGAAGGTATATTAAACCCCAAAGATATCTCATGATATATGTCCCAGTAGCACACATATCAGACAGATACCAGGTAACAAGGAAATCAAAATCTCAGGGTTTTTGTTGAGTCTCAAGATCTAACAGAGCCAAAAAAATTTGTTCCTCTACTGGTAGCCAAGGAATGATCCTCAGGGTGGGTACATGACAAGAACTCAGTGTAACTCCAGCTTGGTAAGCTGATCCAGAGACAGGATAACCCTGGTGGTTTTCAAGCTTCACTCCTCTATAAATCAGGAAGCAGTGTTTCAATGATCAGATAGGGTAGGTTGGAAATTCAGATTGCAACATTTTAGTCTCAGGTTCTTCACGTTCTTCCAGTACAGCCTATGTTGACATTGTTTAAGGTCTCTGACAATGCTAACACATTGCCATCTTCTTTTCACAAGTGTTGCAATACACTGAAGTCCTTTGATTAAAGTGACAAAAGTGGTGAGACTGCCAACATATCTCTTTAAACCACCACATCAAACCCTTAACATAATCTGCTTTTCAGAAAGAGCACCAGAGCCAACCCACTGACAATATAACTTTTCAACACACAAAATTATCCAACAGCTCCTGTATAAATAGGCCCTCATATGCCACATTAGCTGATATCATGGTGTAAATATCAACATTTTTAGCACAGTGATTTGAAATACATAGTATTTTGTTAACCCTGATGCATTTACTCCTTACTTTACTTCCATCTACATAAAAGATTCAACTATATTCCTAAAATACTTAGAACAATAGTGTGGCAGCAAGAAACCAGTTCTGTGTCCCTTTGCATTTGTGTGTGCTTTCATTCCTCATCTGTGCTTCTGGAAAAGTGCAGCATCAATGACAAGATTCTATTTGTTGGGAATTGTTAATACTTACTTACAAAAACCACACACACAGTTTGGGTAGCAAACTTAACAGAAAAAACATCATGTTATTTATGCCAAAATCATGTAGGCCACATTAAACGTTTTGCCATGATAGTTGACACTGACATTAAAATATTTAAGGAAAAGTGGTGAGATTTTTTTTTTGTTATTACACTCTCACAATTTCCAGGGAGCACTAGATACCCTCTTGACCCTTACATTAAACATAAAAGCTTTATTCTACACTGTCTTTCAATTACTTCCTTGAAAAACTAAGCTTCAGATTAGAAAACCAGTACATACTTATCACTGGTTTTTGTAATTTTATAAGTAAAGAGAGCAAAAATTTTTGCAATTATTTCTAAACAAGTTTACCTAAACAAAGCTATTTACAAAAAAAGGGCAGTCCATCTCTTCCAAAAAACCAAAACATCCATCTCCATATAAATATAGGAAAAAGGAAGAAGGCTCCCCATGGACTCCCTCCTCCCTATCATTTGAAAAGAAAAAAACTACAGGAACCTCCTAGAGAGTGAATATCCTCTAACTATTCAATAAAAATTCGAAAGAATGCTATGTTTTGCAACAAAGAAAAATTTATTACTCTTACCTCGTTATTACTAAGACATTAGTATGGCTTTTGCAAAACATTCCAGTGGCCATCCAAACCGTGAAATCTGCCAAATTCTTTGACTCAGTTGCCATAAAACATTTCTAAATTGCTGGAACCAGATCCAAATTTTGTTTTATAAAAGTATAAAGAGGATATGAGTAAAACTATGGGTTGATTCATTGTGAATGTTACATATGTAAAGGGGTTTCCGGGTCCTGTTACTCATTATGAGAAAATAGCGATCCAGATACGCAGATATGTTATGGTGGCTCCACAGATTTAGTCTCATCCTATTGTTTTTGGTGGTTTTCCCTTTCATCTAATCATCTGCATCTGGATTTTTGCTAAGTAAATCCATGTCTTTCAAAACCAAGTAAAAGAAAGCAGTACCATCAATAAAAGTGTGTAATTTCTCTAGTAATATTAACCACACGGTTTCCTCTTTGTCAACAGAGCAAACTGGACCACAGAGAAAACGAACCTTTGGCATTCTCAACAATTCAGGTACATTACTATGAAATTTGGAGTATTTTTATCCTTTGAGAAGATGATAACATGACTTACAATTGACTTTACACCCACGTTGTACAAACAGCTAAAAAGATCCTCAAGTATTTTTTAAATCTTATTCAGAATGTTTCAGTGAAGTTTTCTGTGAGTTTCCCAGTTAAACAAATTTTTACAGGCTGTTCAGTAGTTAATACCTTCCACGTAATCAACCAGCCAATCACCATGACACTCAACATGTCTTTTCTGCAACAACATCTGTGGCACTGCTCAACAAACTAACCCTGTTCAGGTGTGGGAGATCTGTAATGTATGTAATGTAAATCTTGCCTTTCCAGATGGGTTTTGCAAGACCTTCTGGGAGCATATCTCCATAGGTTCACTATGTCCTTTCAGGCACATGTAGGAAATTCTGGGCATGCACAGGGAGAGTAACAATTCCTCTGTATCTTGGCCCCAGTCCTCACTGGGAAAAGGCAAGAACAGCAGCCCACATCAATGCTCCACTCAGCTATTCACTTATGTCGACCTGTTTCCTCTATTGAAAGCAGCTCCTCCGTTCAGAGGGTTTTGGGAATTGTGCTTGGGAAGTGAACTAGACAATTTCACACCTAGGCAAGGGTAGGAGTGAAGCCCATAGAAGAATCAGCAGCTAATTCATGTCCACCAGCCCTTCCTGGAGTCTCAGCAGTCCCAGAGCTGCAGCTTAATGGGAGGTAACAAAAGGCTTAATATTTCTGTTTGGCACAGTTATTTTTTTGTCTAAACTAAAGGCTAGAATTACAGAAAGTATAAAACAAGCTGAATTGTTATTACAACTTGTGATGTTCATGCAATGTGCAACTGGGTTTTCTGAATTTCAGGAAGAATCTTCCAGAAAGTTCAAGTTTGGGCAGTGCCAGAGGAGTGATGAGGCTGTTTTGACCTCATTTGTAAGGAAAAACATTTCCATGCTTTTAGTGTCAGTTTTTAAAAAAAGCAGAGGTTGTTTTTTTTTCTTTTGGTTAGTATTTTTAACTTTCAAAAAAAGACAAAAGATCCATTGCTTTGGAGGGCTGTGTGGGAGGGAGGTGTTGTTAACAAACATCCCAAGATCCTCTGCAAAATAAACCCTGCAATCTCTTCTGCCCCATCACTTATGGGTTTGTTTTTGCAAGCACACTGATTTTTTCAGTTTCCTTTTTTTCCTATTTGATTGCAATGTAGAACAAATATTTACTCTCAAGCAGCAACATAAAGCCAATGCATTCTTTGAATTGTTTTTCTGACTGTGTTCCTTCCACAACATATTTTGGTTTTTAATGCTCACCACCCATATCAAGTTGTTTTTAGGCAGCAGCACAAGGAACTTCAAGATTTCACTTAATATTCAGTATTCCTCTCCCTAAGGAATGGTGGTGTCATATTTCAGCTTTTGCTTTATATTTCCCATTGTCATGTGTCTCTGTGTGTTTTTTAAGACACAATTTAGGCAGAATCTATTTCTGTGGGGTTCAGAGCAGGAAAAATGTGCTTTAGCAAATAAAAGAGGATGACAATAGGGAAAGATGAATGAAAGAACCAAAAAGGGAAAAATACTAGCAAGCAGGGTGTGATTGTCCCTCCAAATCCTCATTTTCAGTCTAAAATTGTTTATAAAAAGTGAAATCTTAGTAATTATATCTGGGTGTTTTTGTTTTTGTAGCTAAGTGATTATATTTGACACAGCTTGAAGCCAGTTATGTTTATACAAGTGCGTGGGTTTAACATGAAGAACCTAACTTTGCCAAAAGCAATTGAACCGTAAAAGTCACTGAAATTTTTTGTGTTACACCAGAAGAGGAGAAACGCAGATACTGGTGCTATATTCTAACCAGACAGCTGAAAAAGAAAGCTGGGCATTTGCTGGTTGTGTTTTATTAGAAATGGTATTTCCACAATACTTCAAAGAAAACCTTTTTTTGTACTAAAGCCACTTCTGAAGCAGCAGCCATCAGAGGAAGCAGGATGAGACAACAGAAGCAGAGGGGAGGAAGGACAGACCGCAACACCAGAAGGAGATGTCTGCTCAGTCAGAGCCTCTCCAATAGTCATTCCTTTAAACACTCGGATGTTTTCCTCCTAAAAAGCAAGGCTTTAATAAGCACAGACTTCTACGTTAGTCTGAGCGAACTTACTTTTGCAAGTCATGTCCCTCAGAGGCTGAATCTCATGAGGCCGATTGGTGAGCTGAATCAGGACAATGATGTACTCTCATCAAGGAGTGAAAAGTGCCAGCAACTAAAAACTGAAAGAAAACAGTAAGCACGTCCCAGCCTGACAGCAGATGGTTTTCAGTTTTCGCCCATTTCAGAAGCAAAGGGAAGGGAGAAAAAGGGAAGGTACTGTTGTCAAGAAGAGGTGACAAAGCAACCAATCCTGCAGCTTCTTTCAAAGCTGAACAGGTGAAGTACATGTCCATTTTGCTAAGAATTGCAGAATTTAATTGCAACATAATAAAAGAAGAAAAGAACAAAAAGAACAGAGTAATTCCAAATATAAAGTTATATGGAAAAGCTCTGGGTGAATATGAAACTGTGATCCAAGAAGACTGAACTAAGAATATGAAAGTGAAGCAATGGTATTTAGCAGTTAATCTTCTTCCAAGAGGTCAAAACCATTTTTCATTAGTTTGTTACTGTATCACCATCATACTTGAAGATGAAAAAACAGAAGCTGTAAGGTCACGGAAGAGACCACCCAGGAAATCCAAGCTACCCTCATGAAAAATGTTCTTTACTATGTTTAAGTTCAATTTGTTTAGACATCATTAAGTATTAGCATGAGGAAAGATCAATCTTTTGTGTGGCAGAGGGTGAGAAAAATATGAGAATGCAGGCAACATAAATGGTTCGTATTCAATCAAAGAATACGGCTGAAAGTAACATTGAGGAAGTGATGCTGTTCTTCATTCTCATCCTAGGTGAGACCACCTATACCCATCTCATTCCTTATGGAAATCAGTCCGGCCTTTCATCTCTACTGGCGATCAGACCCAACCTTTAAGCATTTTTAATCTAAGAAAGAGTGCTATTAACATGCATTATCAATCTGCTTTGCTCAGTTTTAAGCCCATTTTCTCTGGTTCTGTCCACAGAAGATATGGGGAACACACTGCCTTTCTCTTTGTAGCAGCCCTAACCTATCTGAAAACTATTATCATGCCTCTCCTCATTTTTCTCTCTGCTAAACAACTGAAATCCCATCACCAATTTCTCACAGGTTGCATCTTCAGAACGTTTGAATATTCCTGTTGCTTTCTTCTTAAATCTCTCCAATGATCCGTATTATCCCTCAAGTACAGTGTCCCACATGAGACACTGCTCTGGATGAGGCCCTCCCAAAGTTATTTGAGCCCAGGGAATTATTTGACATCTCTTCCAGAAAATGGTCCCAGTAAAGTGTTTGCTTGTTTTCCTGGCAAAAGCTTGCCATCAGTCCTTCAGCCTTGGCCAAGATGTGGCTGCCATATGTCACATTTGAAAAGTGTATACAGTTGTTTTATTCTTGCTATAGGTAATGCAACAAGATGAAAGACAACAGTTACTTTTACCTTAAATTGTTTCTATTACTTAAACACAAGGAAGGGAGAATAGGGATGACATTTCATAATGATACTGACCTTCAGCTTCTGCATGACCAAAACAAAACTGTTCATGTTTTCATCACAAAATTAATCATACAAAATATGAAAAATAAGTGGGGAAAATTCACCCTAATTGCCTAGAATAATAAACCTTTTTATCATCTGGGCATGAGACAAATTGACAAAAGAACTGCAAACATCCCAGCTGGTAGCTGTCTGAAGAAATTGCTTTGCTCCAGGTTGAAAGACCCCTTCCCATGTGCCAAGATTTTGAAGACTTGTTAACTCCTCTTCCATGTTATAAAACTCAGTCTTACGAGAAGCAGAATGATGGAAAGAGGAAGGATTGCAAGTGGATGATACAAATGAGGTGCTTTGGAGTCCAGGAACAACCATCAGCCTGGACTTTCTAAACTTTTGCTCAAGCGCGGTTTGAGTAACAGTGTCAGCACTAGGGGAAAGAACATGACATAATCCATCACCTCCTGATATTACTGCACATTGTTTTAATCAGAGAAACAGCCTGTGTCTGCCTGAAGTATTTCAGTGACAATATATATATAATCCAGCTGACCATATCCTTTCAGGATAAAAAAGGTTGTGATGAGGAAACACAGCTTTGCTATTATGACAAATTAGTGGGTTATAAAGAAGTGGACACATGACGAAACCTAATAACGGAGTGGAGATATTGGCTCCTGTCAGTCCTGAAATGTTACAAAAGTTCAGGCAGGAGGAAAAAGGCAGAAGGAGGAGAACTATACAGGCCCTTCAAAATCAGCTCATCTCAAAAGAATGACGAAACTCTCCTTTTAGGGCTTGGACGTACCTTGGCACAGTTGCCAAGAGTATCAATCTCCCTCTTCCCCATGCATGGAAGCTGTACTGGTCTTATTTCATCCGGTGAACCATTGTGGCTGAAAGAGTCACATTAACGCAAGAGATCCCTGTTTCTGGTTAGTATTTAAATGCCACAGCAGTTCAGCAGCTGAATCACAAGCAGTTCAGCCATGCACGGGTAGTATTAATTTCAGCTGGCCATGAAGAGTATGCCAGAGCTCTTAACCAAGCAGAGTTTGAAAGGTTTAGCAGTAAAAAGCCTAGGCAGAGCTTCAAGTAACTAATCTTGTTCTCCTCTTCTTTCTTCTTAGTTTATCACATGATATAATTTTCACAGGAAATAAGTGTTTCTCATTAATGATTTAGATCTAATCATGTTGAGTACTGTTTAAGTGGGAAGAAATCAAGTTCTTAAGAAATCTTACTGATGCCTGTCAAGGAGTAGCAGCCACTTAGAGAGTAGCTATAACGTATCATCCAAATAATAAATACGGAAAAGTCAGGACAAAAGGTAATTCTGACATTGTCAAGAGTTTAAATTCCAAAGGTATTCATCTACTTCTCTTTAGACTGGCAGGAGATAAATCATATACTCTGTGAGAGGATGAGATGTACAACCGAATATAAAAAACTCCTGTTGATGCTCTCTCCACTTCCCTCCTTCCCTTTCAAGACACTCACAGGTTGCTTTCATCTTAACTATTTCCTAATTAGGGAACTTGAAATCCTTAGGCCAGGCTGGATGTTCTCCTTAAAATGAGTTACCAGCACTGTCAGCAAACAGTAACTGGAGAGTCACTTTCTGAGGTACTGAGATGACATTCAGTGCAGTCTGTACAAGTAAGAGAAGCATGTACAAGTGTGCAAATATGTTTGAATTTCAAATTAGATGGTTATTTCTGCTTTTTTCTCATCCTTGCCTTTTCTGCAAGCTATGGTTTTACAAAAACTTAAAAGTTAACCAGGGCCGCCACTGAGAGGGACAGATGTTGTCTCTGATCCCTCATTTCCATGCCTTCCCTTGGGCCAAGATTAGCATTTCTGGGCCAAGGGTGAGCCAGAGGAGGGCATGGAGACAGCTCAGCATGTGCCTGTGAGAGCTTCTGTCAGTGCCCATGCAGGGCAAGTGCAAGGAAGGGAGGATGAGTTGGATCATCTCTTGTAGTAGAAGCCTACGTTTAGATTTAAAGCTACTGTGAAACAACAGTCTCTGGTGCAGATGTCACACAATGGTTAACATTGGAAGGGACCTGTGCACATGGTCTAGTCCTACAGATGTGCATACATCTCCACACAAATATACATGCACATACATGACTATCCTCATGTTGCTGTGGGGGGAAGTAGGACAGCTACCGGGAGGAAAGTAGAGGGAGAAAACATCTCTGTGTCCTGGGTCAGGCACTCAGGGTATGGCAGGAAGGCTGCAGTTCACTCCCAGCTCCCCAGAGATTAGCCCCTATTCCTGTGGGGTTTCCTTGTTTATCTGAAGGACTCAGCAGCTATGTGGGAGCAAAAATAAGGTTGTTTTTAATATGCAGTGTATTGAGCTTTTTGGAGCATGCATGATTCAGACAGAGAAACTTGGGGCTGTACAGAACATATTGTAACAAAACACCTGAAGGAAAAAATGGTATTTATTAAACACATATGCAAAATACTTCTGTGTATTATATGTGAAACACACTCAGACACTCCAAACTGCTGAAATTACCAGAGGCAATGTCACCAAGAGCCTAAATGTTATAATTATTTTCAAATGAAAGCAATAGCTGCAAGTAAGCTCACATTTAGCTTTCTCCTCCCTGGGGCCGTGCATTCCTAGCAGGGGTGTTATCCTGCATCTCTGTGGAAAGCATTATCTGCTCTGATAACAATGCAGCATTGTGCTTTTAAAGACTACAAAGCAACCATGTAAAGAGTAGGAAAGTTCATTCTAAATGTTTCTGGGAGAATTAAATAGTCCTGTTGCTCATGGCTAGGCTTCGTGAACGAAGATTTGGGAAGGGCTCTACCCGTTTTTCATGCAAGCGCGAAATAGTCCTGTAGTATTTAAGGTTTTACATCAGAGACATTATATATTTTCCCTGTAGTATTTAAGGTTTTACATCAGAGACATTATATATTTTCCCTTCTGAAAATATAAGGTCAATAAATACAATATCAGTAGAGATTACATTTTTTACAAAAATAATGAACCAGTGGGCTACCACAAGTACCCTTTACTTTTTATCTTTTTTACTTTGTACTTCTACCTGATAATTAAACAGATGAGACTGCAACTGGATAAGCAAATGTTGTAATGAAGGAATGCATGGTTATTCACATCTTAGATTTCAAGGGGACTTATTTAATTTTTTGATGTGTTTTAACCCTCAGGACATTGTTCTCCAGGTGAAATTACAATATAGTTAATACTACACTCTTTTTTCCTACCAGTATGATTCAACCATATTATTCAACCCTTACAGAAGCAGCAGTAATAATAGAAAATGCATACATATGCTTACACTGTAAGATCAATTTAATAAAGTTATTTATGGGAAAAATAGTTGACAAGTATTTTGATTTGTGCTGATACGTAACAACCAAGAGGAGTGACCAATTTAAAAATAACTTCTGGCAAGGTATTGAAATCCACGAGCAGCAAGGAAAATGAAAGCAGTAAATGAAAAAAAAACAACCAAAAAACAACAAAACCCCAAACAAACCAAAAAACACACCACTAACAACAAAAAAACCAATAAACCCAACACTCAAATGAACAGAAAGAACCCATATCCTTTAAGAATGGAGTGTGGAAAGATTGAAAGTTTTGGTGTTTCCAGTATATAAGAAAATGGAAGTGTATCTGAAGTGAGATAGGAAGAAATTTCTTCTGAAGGCTTTCAATGGGTTACATGTATTGTATTTTTAGCTGCCTACCTACAGATATCTGTAACATGGTATAGATGTGTGCAGAAGTGTTAACACAAGAGACTACACACAGAAATGTATTCATAAACTCCAGCTGCTCAGCATATCACAAGCCCTTGTAAAGAACACATAAATGCAGGCTTGCCTAAATTAAACAGCAACCACGTGGTGCTCTGCACTCGAGTGAATGTGATGTGTTTATGAACAGCACTTTCTAAAAAATGCTCTACCCTCTCCAGCTTTTAATAATATTTAACTTATCTCTTTCTTTCAACAAAAACTATTTAGGTGAAACAATACAGGAATAATCATCACGTTTCAAACACTATTGAATCTGTCTGGGAGGTCACCTACAATAGGTAATACAAGCAAGATGTAGCCAGACAGCAATTATTCAGCCTGATGCAGTGAGGAAGAACTACATTCCTTATAAAAACAGCTTAAGCTATTTTTAAGCCTTTGAACTATTTTTAAGACTTAAACAGCAACAAGAAGTCAGACAAAGGCTGATACCAGTAAACAAATGTCAAGAGCCAAAGAAATAGAGAACATGGGTTATGTACACTGTCTGCCTTAGGGGTGAATGAAGGAGCTTCACAGGGTGCTCTGCATCTTCAGAGGTCTGCAGTTTCATTGGAACTTTTGGCCTATTAGTAGACAATTAAGCCTCTGAACTTTCCCACTGGTTTCAATGCAAACATACACATGTGCAAAGAACTTTGCTTGATTGCATCTCATGGGCATAACCCTATTTTTATAGGTGTTCATTTCCCACTGGAGTCATTTGAGTGCTGTTGCAGGTTTACAGTTTCCAGCTATCTCTATTTAAATCTCCTCTACATTCTATGGAAATTATTGCTCTATTAGACTACCTAAGAATGATAAATATATATAATGTAAAATGTATTTAATATGTAATATAATATAGTATAAAATAAAAACTAAAACAAATGTGAGTTTTGTTAAAAAAAAACCTTTAAGGAGATCACCTTACAACACAATTTTTCATACATGGATTTCTGTTAAAGAAAGGCATGTTTCTCAATTATCTATAGCTATACTTCCTGCCCAATCTGAAGCATACTTATAAAAGCATCAGGTTTTGGTAACAAACCCAAGTCACAGGTTCTCCCTGGACTTTCTGTCCAAGTCACAAATCCCTGACATTGCTCAGACGTAGGATTCATCTTTAAATGGATTAGTAATATATTGGTTAAACCCAGATACTCCATCTTCCCAGAAACTACAATCTCTCATTTGCACCTTTTCAAGGACACAAGGAACAACATTTTCCCAAATTCTAGTTGTAGTTTCCCATGTGATGGCTCCCAAGCCACTACACAATCAGTTCCTTTTCACTTTTCCTGTCTTCAGAACGTGTTTTCTGTGATTTGATTGCATATTTTTTTTGTTTTTAAATTTTAAAGCGGAAAAAAAACTAATTATTTTTTGTTTATTTAAGATTAAGACCTCAGTCACCCAAATGCAAGACATCTTAATTAGTTAGACACTAAGAACAGCAGGCTAAATAAAAATCTCACAGATGAGTGAACTCAAATTTGGTATGCAAATCATCTTATATGAGATCAATATGTCAAATTACTCATAAAGCAGAGAACTAAAATTATACAGCAATGCCCAGAAATACACTGCTAAGAATTTTATATCATAAACCTCATTTACTAAGTATCTGCCATCATTCCTGAATTTCCAGCCCCTTTTCAAAGATGTTTTCACTGAGTCCCATAAGCCATCAAAGCCCTGAAGTAGCCATGCAAAGATGTTGTGACAGACCTTTTTGTATGCACCAAGTAAACCTAAAATTAGGAGCACACTTATATATGTAAATGCAAAGAATGATCATCTTGTTTTAAGCCTCCTGAATAAATTCCTTTAATGCAGAAGAATTACTCACTTTATAGGGTTGAAAGCTGAGGCAGGCCATTTGAGCTTTAGCGGTGACATTCCTCTGACGAAATGCCAATGCTTACAATGCAGTCATCTGTATCTCAGCTGGCTGCCCCAGGCTCAATGCACACTTTATGGAGAAATTCAGGCTTCCTAAAATAGACGTCTAGAACAGATCAGATTAATTACATCCTAGAGTAGCCAATTTCTATCCCCTGATTGTAAAGGAGGTCTACAGGCAAGAATGTCAGCTGTAGACCTGCTCTCCAATGTGTGGCTTCAGTCAGGCAGGATTCATCCCACTCTAAGTGCCTATCAGCTTTCATATGCCTTTCACTCGGAAATCTGATCCCATGTTCACTAAAAGGAAAGTGAAAAAGAGCTTCCTTATTACAGTAAGATATTTAAATATAGTTAGAAAGTTGTTTAGTGGTATGTTATATTCATACATATATTCAGTAGTGCTATTATTATTTATCATTTTTGTGTCATCTTTTACCTGTGCTTAACCAGATTTGCTGAGAATAGGAGCAAGAGAAATATCTAGACTTATATTTACTGAAGGACCCATTAACTGGCACCACTGGGAGCCACAGCAGAGCTCACATAGAGTCTCCTCGGTTTCAGACTCACTCAGCATTCACATGAGACTGCTGTTACAAGCACCAGGGACAGGCAGGACTTATGAAAAGATGATGACTCTTAGTTTCATACTCCCATTTTTTCAACAGATGGTCCAAGTGAGTGCTATTTTTTGGGGCTTGCAAGTACCAATAGTTGAGTCCTAATTTAGATGTGAATAGATTAAAACAAGCTGTTTATCCTCAGTTAGGAAGCACACTTCCAAATGCTAATCTTCAAGATTAGTAAATGTAACATTACTTTGTAAAAATACACTCTCATTTCACTTTAACTTTGGCTTCCTTCTGTCACAGACTCATCACGGTCTTTTTCTCCCAGCCTCAAAACTGTGGTGAGAAAAACATAGATTTGACGTATAACTGAAAGATTTTATCCCACTCTCCTAAGAAAAGGGAGGAGGGAAAGAAAGCACTTTTGGCTCCTAGCTGCCGCCCATCTATCAAGAACAGCAAATGTGACAGGCAATCACAAACATAATAAAAATGGTTTTAACAAACAGCAACACCTATTCCCTCAAGTCCCACAGATAAGCCGGGTTTGCACTCAACACCTTCACTCTTCCTAACTTACCAACATCAGTTCAGTCACGTCAATTTAGTTTCAGCCTCCAAAATACACTGAATAATGCACTTAATATACCCCATTACTACCCCTCTGCATCCCACTATTGCTCTTCTACACCTGGTGTAGATAAGAATGAACACATTTATTTCACAAATCTTATTACTATTTGCAATCATTCTCTTTAGTCAATGTCCAAGTTGGTTGCCCTCTGCTTCACATTGCCTTTGGTTGCACATGTCAAGTTGCATTCTGTCTTTGAAGGAAAGTGATTGAAAGCAATCTGAAATGAAATCCCCTACATAATTTCTACACATGGTCTTTTGATAAGAAAGCAGACCCCAAAAAATTCCCACTGGCAAGACTCTATATTGAGGGACTGAAAATCTCCATGATGGAGCACCTCTGCCTCATTTCTTACAATGGGGAAACGTGCTCACCATTTGTCTTCCTTCTAAAGCAGTTTGTCAGGATACTGACCCTATCATAAACTCTTCACACATGAAAATTAACAACAGATGCAGGTACTTGATCAAATACAGAGTAAGGTAAGGCAAAAAAAAAAAAAAAAGTCAAACAATCATATATAGAGGATATGGCACCATTCAGACATGAATGTATGCCAAATCCAAAGGATCTCCAGTGTGGGGCAGGCTTTTGCTTAAGAACAAACATAAGTATAAACAATAATTAATATGGTTGGTTGCTTTGGGGTAGGATATTTACAGGTGATGCGTGCAGACAAACCAGTTTGATGTTTTGCAAGTCCAGCAGATATATTGTCATCTTTGGACTCTGCAGCTAGATTGAGGTCATCCCATGTTACTAAGGGCCCTGCATGACTAGATGCTGTTGATGATCATTTGGAAAAGCCGCTATCAGTCTCAATCAATATACCACTCTAAATTTTCCCTTTAGAAGTTACTATTTGTAATCTGGAAACTGACAGCAATCTGACCTAACAAGCATCTTAGTAAAAATCCTACAATAACTATAGAGCAAAAGACTGGTGACACATTATTTATACAGAATACACAGTTCTTACTTTGAAAGAAAAAAATTCTGAAAATCGGTGCATATATGAAGAAGGCAGAAAAAAACCTCTGGGAAGACAAAGAAGCTAGGGCAATAGAAAACCACCCATATTAGCCCATTTTACAGCTGTTTCACTAGCTTGATAATGCCATTTCTTAGCCCTCACACGTGGAGCAGATGGGATGTAGCTCTCTAATCTTTACATTACAAAACATGCAACTTTATGCTGACAGAGCTTTTAATCATCCAGGAAACACAGTCTACCACTGTCAGAATTTGAATTCAGTGATATAATTCCATGGTGAGATCAGATAAAGAAAGGGAAATAACAGGATTCTCAAAAGCCCACATTCTAGCAATCTTCACTACTAGTCACAAGCCACCAGAAAAGCCAAATATAAAACAAGATAATGGCAGCAGACAATGAAAATTCTTGTTCAAAGGGCTCTCTGCTGGCGTTCAGTGATTTCCCAGCAGTCCTATTATTAGGGTCCCAAGTCCGTGATCTTTCTGTTATTAGTCAATGACAAAAATGCACTTGCCTACAGGCAGAGAAGGAATTATTGCAGGCATGGATGCTATTTCTTAAGCACAGGAAGGAGGAGGCATCACTCAGTTATAATGCCAACTTAAAAAAAGAATAAAATTATTTAATGCTGTATTGGGTTTACTACAGTATAAATTGTAATTCCATAGGAAAATGGACTTTACATGTGAAATCAGCAACTACTATACATTTATTTTTTTCAGATGGTTTTTATAATTCTGTTTTTAACAGTTTGAAATTACGTTTTCCCCTTCTGCTTTGAACAACTTTCACTGGTGAATGTGGAGTTTCCTCCTTCTAAAAATCTCACCAGAAAGAAATTCTCATTTTAATAAAGAAACAATAGCAAAAGGAATTCAGTATTTTCCTAGGTAGGCTTACATCAGATGATGTCCAACAATAACAATTTTGGAGAATTATGCCACTAATAATGATTTCTCCAATCCAAGGAAAAACCTTTTTGTCATGTCCTTTGTCTGCTATCATGCAGTTACACCCTGGCAGACTCTCACCACAAGGTACAGTTGCTCAATATTATTTTGTATCTTTCTGAACTATGTAAAAACGCTCTTTAATACTGACCATAACAAAACAACCCTGTGAAGTGCTGTGGTACATACAGAGCCATGCTTCATTCCACCCCTCCTAGAGCTGATAAGAACCCTCTGGAATCATACACATACTTTTTGTTGCTTCGTTGCACTGGATGCAGCTGAACCGAACAGGGAAGGATTATTTTGGAACACTACTGTAATGAAGTGACCTGATCCAAGATGGTCATGACCATCTTATAGCTGACCCTAGAGAACGCATTAAAAGAAAAGTGACATATGAGTGGAGGGTCTCAGCACGTCCTACGTCAGTGAGAGAAAATTTGCACAGCTCTTCTCCACTGGCTCACTGGGAGAAGGGTACAGTCTGTACTTTTAATAGCAAATAGTACAGCATTGAGTGACGTCACTCACGTAAGGAGTACAGGGCTGTAAAACAGCAGGTGAGGTGTTTGCTCCACAGACTGCACGGCAGAAGGGGCAGGTGAGCTAGTCCCTACAAACTGCATTTCAAACATGGTGGGACAAGCGGCTTATGGATGCAACACCCAGTATTATGTCAAAAATTATTTCCCAGGTAGAGCAGATAAAAACTTGTTCATCCCAGAGCTTAGGAGCGTTCCTAAACTCACTAGAGCTGCAGGGGTTAAGACAAAAGCTTATAAAGCACAGGTGACAATAGCAATAAATGGAAAAGATGTTATAGGATTCTTACATGCTTCTCTCCTTCCTACGCGTTTCATTTAAGTGAAGATTATAGTTTTGTACTGAAAGTTTGGGAGTGCTGAGGCACTAGCAGGGCTGATGAGAGAGGTGACCAGTGTACCAAAATCCTTACAACTATATTACACATTTATTTCAAGCGTTCAGGCAGCCTGTCAGTTCTCTTCTTCCCTTTGCACCCTGAGTATCTGCCATTTCCAGTTCCTACTCTCCATCCCATATCATGAAATCATGAGTTATTAACATAAGTTATTAACATGTAAAAAGCTGCTCTAAGGTACCAAGTGCTCTGTAAGTCACTGATGATGACTTGCTAGAAGCTGTACATTTATAACTCAAACTTTAGCTTGAGCATGAGCATATTGCTGCTATGTTGTCTCTGGGCAACTCTGCCCCTGGCTCAGCCAGTTGACTGGACCATCCAGGGGATGCCTCCTGGTCAAGAACAACTCCACAATCACACCTTGGAAAGCTGCATATCTTCATTTCATATATCTTTACTTTCATGCTATTTACATTTAGGTCTTGCTCTGGGTTGTTCAGATCCTATCTCACAACGGGAAGCACTTAGACCTCAGTAGGAAGCAGCCCTTCCCTACAGCAACGGGCAGGGAAAGGGCTGGACTCGTTCATAAATACTGCTTCCAAGTTACCTCACTGAAGACAAAGAAGAACTTAACTAGTGTAAATGCAAAGATTGAGACTACTTAAAGCACACTCAAACCATGCTAAGGTTTGATCCCTATTTGGCAGAGTATTTTTTCTTTATTTGGTTGTTTTTCTTTAAAGCTGGCAGAAAAACCCAGAACAGCTGTTTTTTTGTAAGAGCTGGTATGTCAGGAAACTTAGCCCAAATGACCCCAAGTCTCAAAGACGGATTTCACCCTTTGCTCTCATAAAGTACAATAAACTTCAGGGCAATCTGAGTTTGCACTTATATCTTGGAGCCTGCAGCTGTGCTGACCATAAACCAGACAGGAATCCCCAAGTGCAAGTACAGCAGAGCTAGTCCCATAATGCTTAAAAAGATATTACTGTGGCAGGAAGAAAAAAATGAAGGATTTTAAAAGGGTTGAAGAAGTCTAGAAATCCCTCTTCAAGACAAGTTTTGCTTTCCATGTAATTTAATCAGTATTTGGGGCAGACAGTCATATGGGCCTTCTACATGTATCTCTAATCGTCCTTGGGTTGTAGAGAGAGCTACTGTTTACAGGAAGCCTTCATTACAGCTTATTTTTTTACACTCAAATCACTTTTAAAAGTTACATAGCTGGACTATTAGCAAGAGAACACAAAAATGAGAGAAGTGGAGAAGACGAGGTCAAAAAGGGGACAGCTCTCAGCAAGATTTTCCACATATGCAAAATCTAGACTCAGTGTTTTATAAACAACAATAAAGGAGAAGATCCAAAGGGATGTGAAGGAAATTGGAGTGTTGAGTGACTGTGAGGCTCAGTCATTGCAGACAGTCAGACGGGAACAGTAGTGACCAGGAGACTAATTGGAACTTGCATTAGACTAAAATTAACTGTTGCATTTTTGGAGTTTGTTGGATACAGCTTGATCCAGATCAGCTCTGGAATAATGCTCAGGATGTGGTTGTCACAAGGGGGAAGGTGTCTTGATGGCTCCAAGCTGCAGCCATGTGGAAGTCAGTGACTGGGATGCTTTTGGGGCCAGAATGTTGATACGGGGTCAGTACACCTGCACACCTCCTGTCCATGAGAACTCACAGTCAGCAGACCAGCATAAAAGTGTATGCAACCCCAAGCACTAATCTCACTGATGTCAAATAAGATCATTATGTACTAGAAGGCTGCTAATAACCTTGTTGAACTTCTTGAGATTCATACAGGGCTACCTGTCCAGTCTGTCTGGGTCCCTCTGGATGGCATCCCTTCCCTCCAGCATGTCAACCGCTCCACCACAGCTTGGTGTCACCATCAAACTTGCTGAGGGTGCAGTCAATCCCACTGTCCCTGTCAAAGACCGGTCCCAGTACCAATCCCTGAGGTACAACACTCATTATTCGTTTACTTAAAAGTCTAGTGCTCACATAAACACTTTTCTGAGCTCCAGGAAAAGAAGACCAAAAAGCTGAAAAAGGCAAACCAAGGACAGCAATTCCCAAAGAAGATGAAAAGTTTACTGACACAGGAACAGACAAACTTTCCCAGAGAGAGAACAACTCCTCCTTTCCCCAGAGGACACTTGTTTTGTTTATCTGAGTTTTTTGGTGTGTGCTTTCAGCTGTCTGCATGTTTGGGGGCTTGTTTTCATTAATTTCCAAAGCGAGAGACTTTTAGGTTTTTTGATTTAGGTTTGTTTTTTTAAGGTCTCCAACTGTTTTATTTTCCCCTTTTGAATGAAACCTTACTTGTTAAATATCCCTTTTTTCAGAAGAAATAACTAACCTTGGAAATACGACTGTTTTTGTAACCAGGTGCAGTCCCACCCATCCGCAATCAGCATTATTCATCCTGGCCCACATCCACAATTTTCCCCAAGACTCTTCGGGGTGGGTTTCATTCCTGTTAAGCTCAAAACAAAATGCTGTGGCCTGATCTAGCCTCTTCTCTCC
Source organism: Neopelma chrysocephalum (assembly GCF_003984885.1). NCBI lineage: Eukaryota > Metazoa > Chordata > Aves > Passeriformes > Pipridae > Neopelma > Neopelma chrysocephalum. The sequence continues at coordinate 2,078,422 of NW_020897731.1, read as the reverse complement.
TTTCAGCTCTCCTGGTTCTTCCTGAAGGACCCACCTTGCACGCATCATCCCCTCTCTAAGGATACTCACAGCTTTTCATGGTCCTAATGGCAAACACATGGTGCAGACACAGGGATCAGGCGAGGAGAAGAGTTCTGTATATTCACAGAAGCTGCTCAGCCTGAATACTTTATCCCCACTCCAAGAAGCAAATATTTTCATTTTCCAAAGGGTATTTCTTTTGATTATGCTGTGTGTTAACAGACCTGAAAATCACTGAGCTTCTAACGTTTTCAGGTATTTATTTTCTTCAGCCTGTATCTCTTACAGCCAGTGACAACATCCAGTAAGTATTTCACTCTATTCCCTAGCATGGACTGGCTTACAAGAATAAATCCCACTCTGCATAAGGGCAATTTCTTTCTGTTTGATCTATGCTAAGATGTAGCAGCAGAACAGCATCAGAGAGTGGCCCCTCTGCACCTCAGCTCCCAGCCACTGCTGCCCTGGTGACACTCGGCAGCCCTGCTCCTGAAGTCATCACTTTGCCTTTTACATTATCTCTCCTATTTTCAACTCCTGCCATTTTACTATTTCCTCACTGCGGTCCACCTTACTTGCAGGGCTGAAACGATGCTTTATGTTTGGTCTGACCAGCAACAGGCAGCCAGCTACTGAAGCAGGAGCCCCCAAATGATGACACAGGACTCAGCTCCTCAGACCAACTCCTGCTGGCAGCTTTCCCTCTCCTCCTCATGATGATGTGGGAACAAGACCACTTATGGCTTTGGCCTCTTAAAACCCCTCTACCAAGTGTTTGTGCAGCCGTGGTGCCTGACTGCTGGAACTCATGGTCCAGAGTTTCAGCCGCTCCTGGCACCATCCATCCCCTGCGTGGGCAGAGATGCTGAGCAGGGACCCAGAGTTCTGATGCAAGCTCATCAGTGAGGACAAGCACCGCTGGCACACAGCATTTGACAGCACCGTCTAAAACCACCCAAGGATGTCTAACTGTCAAAACCTTCCCCTTGGCTGCCAAAATCCTCAGGGATAGCCCTAGCCTTTGAAGACAGACAACAGGCAGCACAATTCTGGGCAGGCTCCTTCTTCCTCAGGTTTGCTGCCAGTGCCCTGCCTAGTGCCAGTTCGGCAGCTGGGGCTATAAAACCTGTCAAACTGACACAGCACATACAGAGGAAAACCGCAAAAGTCATTATTTCCATAACCCGCTAGCCAGTTCACATGCCTTTTTCTTCCTGACAGAGTAGATAACCTTTTGCTAAATGTACTTCGCATTTTATGAGCATTTTCCTTGCACCTGCTATTGTTCATTTCATATGGCATTTCAAACTTCCTTCCCCAAATCTGGTACCAAGATGGTTTCTGCCAAGAATTGGCTGGTTAAAAACAAAAAATTTTACAGATCGTACCCTGCTGTTGGCCATCCACATTACCAGTTTGAAGCTCAGGGCCTTAATCTTTCACTTGAAAGTATAACAGTAAACATATTTATTTATTAGCAATTAGCCATTTTTCTCAGAAAACCTGTGTGACAAGGGCAGCTCTAACATATACCACCTATACATATACACGCTCTTTATCTATATACATCTACATATATATTTGTATATATCACATATACACACAATGTGATTCTGTGAAGGCAGAATTACACACTAGCAGTTCTGCCAGTTGCCATTGCTTCTTGCTCTCTCATCTACCTGCCAGCAAGGATTTTGACTGCAAGGAAGTCAGGCACCAAGTGACAACCTGTCAACCTGTCACTATACTGAGCCCTAGAAAGGAAGGCAAGAAAGTTTTATCTATTGCAGCTGGCAAGAAAAGGAGAGAAAAGGAATCTGAAAATGGCAGTGAACTTAGTGTAAAAATGAAAAAATCCAAGAACACAAAATGTTTTAAATTTTAGTTAAACTCCAAAACCAGAACAAGGTCAGTAGGGAAAACCAACCAACTCAACAGAAAACAAACAAATACAAAGTGTTAATAATGTTTTGCATGCTGAGAAGGGAGATGTTGCAGCTGAGCAGCTGACCTTGGCCTCTGAAAGAGACCTAGAGTAGCCTGCAAAGGCACACATGTTCCCACGAAAAAATAGCAAACCACTTGATCTGAGGAAGCTACATTATTTCATATAAGAATCAGAAAAGTCCGAAAACACTTATTATTCCCTAACATTTACAGGTGCAGAAAACACCTAAATTAATCTAACTGCATCAATTCCTTAGTAAAAATAATGCTGAGGATTAGAATGGGACTGAAGACCATTGCCTGACAAAGGCTGAAGCTGCAATGGTTTATGAATGATTTGCCAATGCCATTGAGTTGTAGTGGAAGGCTCTTCCACTGCTTTACAATCATCATATTTTATTAATCAGCCCAACAGCAAACGGTAAAAATAGAAATCTGCCTACAAAGCTGGCACATATGGGGAAAGCTCACTCCTGGTTGTTTTATTTTAAACAAATTCTACAGTAGCTCCCATTGTTTGTTTGTTTTTCCCTCTAGACTAGACAGCATGTGGCTTATGAGCCACACTGATAGATGCGATAAAGCTCCTGCCAGATCTGATTGATGACGGCACTAGGAAGTGCTGTGAAGGTCACAGTGTAATTCTCTCTTTGCAGCTGCTCCTGGTAAAAAATGGTAGAGGAAAATAAAATCTGGATCCACTAATTGCTAATTAACAGGGAAATTCCCTCCTTACCTTGCCTTCTCCTCTCTTCCAATTTCAAACAGGAATGCCATAACTATGTGTAACCGATGAGAGACCAGATAAGTTTCAAAGAGATACTTAAACATACTTTAATGGACCAAAAAAAGAAAAAAAAATCTAACCACAGCAACTGGCCAAATATTGAACCTTTATACTCTGAAGACAGTGCAGAGTAGTTTAGCATGAAAGCAGCGTATGAAAGAGCTTTTACCATTTGCTTTTCTGCAAAACTGAGATAACATACCACTACATATTCCCTATGAAGGACTGATATCTCTGAGAGCACGAATACATGAATTAAGCTCCTTTCCCAAAGTTCATCCATTTTAAATGAACCAGGCAAGCATGCTTATTAGAAGTGACTACCAGTAAGTCAGAGCATCAGTCAGTCAAGTAGAACACCAAAATCCTCTTTTTCATAAATGTTGAGAGGTGATAAGGAGAGTGATAAGAGACTTTGGGGAATTCACAAACATGATATAATGACAGTTCCCTAATGAATAATATATATTCAGTGCAACTCATTGCAATTACCTCACGTACACAAAGTGTTGTATTTATTGGGGGTAAAATGCTGTTATCTTTGAGACATCAGCTACATTACAGATTAAATTTGAAACCACTTGTGTACTCTTTTCTGGCACTCACTATTAATGGATGGAAATATTTTATTCAGCATTTTGTACTCATAAAGATTTTGGCACAGCAAGGCCATTAACAACATCTGTCTTAGAGAAAGACAGTCTTTATCACTCAGCTCAGAAATACATGATGGCAGAGAGATGCTGGCAGCAGAAATCCCCAAGACAGTAAAAAAATCCCACCACTGTGTCACCATGAAAGGAATAATACCCTAATTTTTTTTCTTTTTCAGTTTAGGAAAGATATTTAGAGAAGACAGTCCTATGCAGCTTGGTTATTTTACGGCCAAACATGCACCATCAATTTTTAAATTACCACTACATGCAAAGAGCAGTAACTATACAAAATCAAACTGACCAGATAAAGTCCTCTTAGGACCCTCTTTCCTAGATTTCTTGATGAACACTGGTAAAATATACAACAGATATTGATTCATCCTTTTCACAGCCTAGTGTATTCTCCAAAGAATACTCTAAGACAGGTAATCACCATCAGCTCATTTGGATATTGCTGTGTTAAGGGTGCTCAGCACCTTTAGCAGTCAAACCTTACTGTGCACCACATCACAAATGACTTTCTGCTAAGGTGGCAGAGGGGTAACTGATGGCAGAAAACTATTTTTCTGCCATTCAGGATTTAATTTCTTGCCTTACCTCTGGAAAATAGGGATTACGTCCCAAAAGATTAATTTCTTATCTGCTATGAGATATCCCCCTCTGCACAAACCCAAATTATGTTCCTGCAATACTATTTATTAGCATTACTCCCATCAGCACGTCTTTCACGACCTAGAGAGTCAAGAGTTAACTTTTAATCAGAGTATCATAGAACTATAAATGGTTTGGGTTGGACAGGACCTTAAAGATCTTCTAGTCGAGCAAGAGCAATTTAACCTATAATAGTACAGACAGTATTTTACAGCCTATATCTATACATAGTATTTCACAGTGCTGATCCATATGCAACACAAATGCAGGACCTTTACATATACATAGATGGGTAGGTGCAGTGAGACAGTCATGCTGGTGTAACTCCTGCAATTGCAGCTACGTGTTTCCCTACCTGCTCATACTGTGTTGACAGACTGTTCTCCGTATTGCTTTATGCAGACACTCCCCCAAAAGATATGGTATTAAAAACTTAAATTGATCTAAGGTCAGCTTAGGATGCATCCTAGTAGGAAAATAACCTTTATAGATGTAGGAGTACATTCAAGACTTGGCTTTTTCAATCCTTCACTGAAAGTTCAGAGCCCACAGTAACTGCAGTCCTTTGGCTGACTTACATCTTTCTACTGTTTTTGTTGGGTTTGACTGTACAGTTCAACTGTGAGCCTAAAACCATTTTACATTAGGAGTATATTAACCTGGAATAATATCTACTGAGTGTGTAACCCAGTCACCTGCCCAGATCAGACAGACAGTTCCTGTGCCAGATGAAACCCTATATGAATCAGGGTCATACCAGCAGCCAGGTGTCACTCACATCCAAAACCAGTTGAGCTGCATAACTGGAAGGGATGCATAATTTTTTTGAAAAATTGCCATAGTAGGATTTACTGTGACTAAAACCATAATAGAGTGAACTAAACTGTACAGGAGTTTGGAACCACAAGTCCTTGCATCCCACCCTCCTTCTTCAGCAAGAGATGTCTTGCAAATGAATATTAAGTACATCCCTTCCTCCTCCTCCTCCTCACCCCCTCCTCGCCAAACAAAGAGCACAGCTTTGAACAAAGCAGTTAACCAGGCAGGCTCCTGGATACCACACTCCCATTGAAGGGCTTATCAGACACAAAACTTTTGAAAATGGATGGAAATTAAATCAGTGGACTCCAGATTGCATCAACCAGCCCGAACCACTGGCTCTTTGTCCTGAGGCAATGTCTCAAGGAAGTCGGCAGCAAGCAGCAGGGCTAGACAATTCCTGATCTGAGCTTACAGCAGGTTGTCTTTGCACCACTGAAAGGAATAGCACAGTTAGTCATATGTGTATCAAATACAGTCTGTCCCCACTGAGCCTTCAATGTTTGATTTTGGGTTTTGTGTCTCTGACAATATCCCTTCAACTGGGAGTTTCAGGAGATGAAAATGAAAACCTACACCAAGATAGTAAGATTTGAAAATCGTGTGAGTGGCTGATCTATTGAATCCCCTCCTTGTTACCACTGCTTCAAGAAATACTGCAGTTTCAACCTCACAGATCTTCCAAATCCCAAAATCCACGTGAGACCCAGGAGCACCACTAACTGACTTTTGCTGACAAATTTCCTAGGAAACGCCAAACAGTGTGATCTATCACCAAACACAGTTGAGTATCTGCTCATTGTTCTGTTTTCAGGCTTGTCACTGCAATCACCGGCTATCCTGACACACAAAGAAAAGATGCTTTTTTTCTGAATCCATTTCAAATTCTTCTTAAACCTATCTGGTGCCCAATAGCCCCAGAAAGACATGACACTCTCCCTCCGGCTCTAATGCAGGATTTGCTCTTCTTCCACCCTAGTTCCAAAAGGAAAAATTGTTCAAAAGGAGAAAGTAATTGTTCCGTTCTTGCCATGGAAACCACCAGGAGGCATAAGGGATGACTGAAGGGCACCAAGTGCCCATACAGAAGAGCACTGATGGATGGATCCATCTGGCTGCCAAGCTGTTCCCGTGTGCCCTTGCACCAACCATTCTCAGAGAGGCAGACAAAAAAAAGCTTCATAATACTGTTATTTTCATGAAAGAAAAGAGTGGTCCTGTAACACTTGGAGTAAACAGCAGCAGAGCACCTGCAAGGGCAGGACACTAGCTGTGCCATAATCATTACTTGTTATGGATACCTCTGAGAACCGAACCAAGCCGTGCCGTGACACTTTTTTCCCCATGGAACAAAGAACTGCACAAAGAACACCAGAACTGTTCGTCTTAGGAAGTCCTGGACTGCAGTACATTGTTTAATTGGATCTTTCTGGCTTTGAGATTTATCATTTTATAGTTGGATCTGAGCTGCAAAGTTCAGTCATATGATAAACGGAACAGGCACAGGCACACCAAGTGCTGGCATTAAATAGATCATATAAGATCCAGAGGGGAGATGAGATAAATACTCCTCTGCTCCTGACATCTGCCTTGTCTTGCCTTTCAGAGCGTGCATTCACTCAGCAGCATTGCCCTTCAGGGCAGGTGAATGCGTGGGTTTCCGAGAGATGCCTGCCTGAATCCACTCACCTCTTGCCACTCCAGAGCTTTCAGGTTATAAAGCGACGCCTGCTTTTGGCCGTTTATCTGGCTCTTTTGCCGCCCATTATTTTCCTACCGCCTAAATCTCCGGCAAGCTTCCTCTAACCCACACACACAAGACACAACGGGCGTAGACACGGCAAAGTTGAGTTTCCAAAAAAACCTCTAAGTGGAAGAAATCGAACCACGTCGCTGTGACCGGTCCCCCCCAGCTGCCAATAGCAGGCAGCTCCTCAGCTCGAACCTCCGTTCAACAGGAAATCAAGGAGGGGGTCGGCCCGGGAAGCCAATGGGATGGATCTGGAAGGATGGTTCTGTTCGCCTTTGCCCTGACTGACTCCAGGACTGTAACATGATGCAATCTCTCGGCTATGATGAAACGGGATCAAACGGCCAAGCCTGCAGACAGACCACCTCTGCCCACCCCAAAAGGCAGACAACAAGGAAGCTCGCAGCGGCACAAAACAGCAGCGCGACTGCCTGGCTGGTGCCTTTCCCGGGAAGGGCATGCAAGTTTCGGGATGGCGGACAGAGGGCTTCGTTCCGGATTTCTGCTCTTTCAAAGCCCGGGCAGGGGCCGCCCCGCGCGCGCTGCCGGGGGGAGCCGGCGCCGCCCGATGCCCGGGCTCCCTCCCAGCTTTTTCCATGTGCTGCTCCCGGCCAAGAAAACCAGCGAGACTGACCTTTTTTTTAGGCTTTTTTTTTCCAGTAAGCCCACAGCTTTCCTAGCACGGGGCTGCCTGGAGCAGCAGCGGATCCGAGGCTGAAAGAGACCCATTTCTAAACCCAGCCCTTCCCCTCCCTCTCTTATTTTCCCTCCTCTCTTCCCTCCCCGCCCGCGGAGCTCGGCAGGGATGCTGCCCCGGAGCGGGAGGGGGGCGAGCGGGACCGGAGCCCTCGTACCTTTCGCGCCGTCCTGCCGCGGGTGGCGGCACAAAGCGGCTCCGCGCAGCTCCAGCGCCGCGGAGCGCAGCCAGCGCCGCGCCGGGAGGGGACGGGCACGGGCGGGAGGAGCCGCCGGCCCGCCCGGTCCCACCGCCCCCGGCCCGCGGGTCCCCGCCCCGCGGGGAGGGGACAGGGCCGAGGCGGAGCGAGCGGAACAAAGGCGGGGGGGCCCCCGCAGCATCCCCCGGGAGGGGTCGGGGTGTGGCAGCCCCGGGTGTAGGGCAGGATGGGGCAGGTGTGCGCAGCAGCCCCCGGGGGCGCAGCTTCCCCCTTTCCCCGGCAGGGGCAGGTGAGCCAAAGTGCTGCTCCCTGCGAGGCAGATCAAACTTGAGCTTCCTGCCCCTGACTGAAGCCTCCTTGGAGGACGGAGACTTGTTTCCCGAGTAAATGCTGACATACTGCGATATCACAGCTGGAGCCTCCGTGCAGCCCATGCCCTTCCCGTTCTTGTCCAGGAGATGCTGTCCCTCCGGCAATGAGCAATCCAAAGCGTGGATTTGGAACATGCTCAGCATGTCGGCATTTATCTAAATTTTAAGCCCTTTTGTTAAAATGGTGTAAAATGGGTTTAACATCATCTTACTTTAGCTTGATACAAGCCAGATTTAAATCAAGAGTGCAAGGTGAGACTAAAATCTATATTGATTAAAAGTATTGTCTAAGAGCTTAAAGCAGGGTTCAGTTTGCAACAGAATTGCCCATTGACCAAGGGCAAGCTTCTATATGGGAGACCTTGGTATACATGTTCTAACTTTGACAAGTTCACGTATTTATTTTCCTCCCCGTTCATAGAGAAATTGGAAAATTGAGGTCACAGAATAATGTAACTAAGGGAAGAACTTTAGTTAAGGAAACAATATTTCTTTGTTTTTAGTCCACCTGGGTGTCAGAGCATCTTTTCTTTTACTTCAACTCTTAACAGATGCACAGATGTTCTCTTGTGACAAATATTTGGGGAACGTTCTAGATGCAAGTTCATCATTCTGTACAAGCTTGTACCTTATGCTGTTGTACGTCTTAGAGTATGCAACTCATTAAGCATCTTTAATTTTGGTGAATAAAATTTGGTTTGTTCTGGCCAGGTTTAATGTGCTCTTCTGTCCTGTTTCATTATCCTTAATCATTCCAACAGGGTGATACCAAAGTAACAGGTTCAACCAGGAAAAATTCTATTTAGTCAGCATTTACACTGTGTGGCCACTTAGGATATGCATGAGGTCTCTGTAGCCTAAAACAGGAGAGCTGAATTCACAGCCCAACCTTTTCAGCACAAATTATTTGGCCTAAAATCTCACTTTCAGCTGTTCTCTTTTCTTGTATGCCTTTGGGTATGGGCAGGGAAGGACTTGCTTGCTGGATGAGCTCTTCTTACAGCAGCAGCCTGCCACTACCTGCCTTTTTTCATTCTGCTTGTTGGGAGCTGGCAGGAGGGGGTTTTGAAGTACTTAGAAGTAGTGATTTTTCAGGCAATATTAAAGGGTTTAGTCAGTCGTGAAAAAATTAAACCATAGTTCCTCTTCTCCACAGTTCAATTGCTTGCAGCTATTGCTTTATTTGAGCCACTTAAGTTGCTATCATGACCTGTAAAATATGATCACTAGGAAGAATAATCCAAAACTCTGCTGTAAAAGCACAGCCCTTGGCTGCTGTGGCACATGCAGTGTAATCCATGCACAGTACCACTGATTAGTATGCTTGCAGTGAGCACTTCCAGGATGTGCTGGCTTTACTGCCTCTGTTTTTTTTTTTTTTTTTTACTTTTAATGCACACATCACATAAAGTAACACTTCAGCCTTTGCCTGCCCTAAGACATGCACTGCTGTGGTCTGTAAGCAGGGTGCTTGGTTCTAGCAACACTGCAGAGTATTTCTACCACAGAAATATCTTGAAGATTTTAGTAAGCTGATCAGCAAAGAAACAAAGATGAGAGATAGTCATCACAAGACTGGCAAGAAAATAAGCACTTTATGCCCTATGCCAGATGTGAAAGTGAGATAACTAGGGGTTTGTTCTTAGGCTGTTGGAGAGATTGGTAAGGACTTCTTGTCTTGTGGTGCTAACACCATAAGAACTAAATAACAGGCCATCTGTCATGGAGACAATCATCAACACAAGCAGTTCCTCTTGAAGACAAACTCTCTCTAAAGCTGAAGGGCTCAAAAGAACTTTTTTCTTATTTGAATTCCTAGGTTCCACAATGCTACATTTTAAATTGACATTCCCCCTGGTTACTCCCCTCTCTCCTCCCCCATTTCTGATTTTGGCCATGTGCATTCCATAAGCTACTTCAGCTGCAAAATACACCTTAGTGTATTCAGTGAATACTTAGTGATTCAGTGAATTTCTCTCCCGTGAGTCTTTAATGACACTAGTTAAATAAAAATTCTATTTCACAGCATTCAAAAGAACAGCATATAACTCACTTGGAACATATCATCATCACAATAAGTCAAGTGATTCCTAAGGAGTTTCTTGCATGGAAACTGAAGTCACATCATTAATAGGAAATCTGTGGTCCACAGTAACTGTATGTCATACTTTGCACCCAATAAACTTCTTAAACTAATCATCTTTTAACACAAAGGAGCAGAAAGCAAATCTGTATTAACGTCCCTACTTGAACTATGTGTCCTCCAGCTTGAAAAAGCACCCTTTAGCTTTAAGACCAAACATCCATGCAGTGTTCCAAACACTGTCTTTATTCTCATTAATTCACCATACAGTTCCACTCTATCAAGGGTAACTCCATTACTGTAGAAATGGTCTTCACAAGCTCTAGGCAGGACTTGGTAAAGCCTAGTCACAAGGATCCCTTATCTTCCTGTAATCTTCTTAGCACTGGTTATCACAAAAAAAGAAAATAATCAGAGCAAAGAAAAAGAAAATAATCAAGTAGCCTCAGCAGCAAGGTATCCAAATATAGTTGTTTACAAGACTAGGACTTTAACCATCAGATAATCCCTTCTGTGTTAAAGCAGAAAAGTCTTGACAATGACAGGCTATATTTATTATCTTTAGGATGTGCTTAAAAGAGTTATTTATGCATTTTTTTTTCCCTTGGAAAATCAACATTGGATGAAATCTGAGAAACACAGGCATGAGAAAAAAATCTCCAACCATTCGTTGTGATTTATGTTTTGTAAGGTACTCCAAGCAATTTAGATTTGGCTCACTTAAGTAATGTAAAAAGGCAGGAAAACAGTATTTTAGGCATTTAGAAGTATGGGTCAGTTTTTAAAGATACACTCAATTCCACTTCAAATCTGCCTTGGACTGAGTCCATAACCAGACAACTCATTAGTTTAAGAGGCCCCAAAACCTCAGCAACATCCTGTTGAGAAAACAAGTGTAAGAAAAGCTATTGGATGCTGCAAGTGATGATTGGTATCCCCTGAAAGTCTGCTCAATACTTTCCAGTAAGACCTTTCAAGATGCCTATACAAGAATATGTGGGTTTTTTCAGTGCCTTAAAGTGAAATCATAGCTGTAAGAAAGAGCCTGTATGTTCTTGTCATTTGGTACCAGAAAGGCTGTCAAAACAATCTGCCTCTTTGAACTGGTAATTTTTTTTTTTTTGGAAGGGAGGGCTGAGCAGACACAAAAAGGCTACAATTGGCAAAACATTGATTTCTTGTGAGACCAGACACTGCCCCGTGCAGAAGACACTGGTGTGTCAGACAGGGGAGATGAGGGCTCCTTGGAGCAAGCCTTGCTGCAGGTGCCTCCTGACATGTCCCACCTCCTGCCCTCACATCATGTTGGCAGAGGGGAATGGATGGTCTCAGGGAATGGTGAAAAGCAGGCAAAAATACTGTGCAATCTGGGCTGTCAAGAGATGGAGGGACATTACAGCAATTGCCACTCTCTTCAGTAAAACATACTGATGGCAGAATTTCAAAAACAGAAGGCAAGTGATGGCTTTTTAGAACAAAAATATTCTGTTACTTTGAAACTGTAATTTTTCAGTAAGGAAAACATCAGTGTTTCTAGAGTTGTCTCAGACATTCCAGGCGTTTACAAACTAGGAATGAGTGTATTTTAAAAACAGAAAAAAGCTCTTGATAAAAATGGGGTCTTTTTCCTTTCTTATCATATACTATGATCCTGTTATGGTAGAATCTACTGTTATTAAGACTGTAATACTCAGCATCTTTATGATTTTTTTTTAAAGAATGTCTTGTTTAAGTATCTTTTCAATGAGTTATGTTTTCTTGGGTTCCACATAATTTCCAGGTTCACTGGGGGAAAAAGTAATTATATTTTAGATAAAAGTGTGTATTATAGAAACTTCAAGAAGAGTGATTATACAGCTTTTATATAAGGCACGGTCCTCTCCTTACTCTCCACACAGGTAAGTCTTCACCTGTGTAACAAAAACTATTTGCAACTCTCTTCACAGAGATCTTAAATTAGGTTATTCATTCTACTGCTGACTGATTTTGAATCAGGGCAAAGGAGAGAATACATACATTTTAGAGAACCTTGATATGCAGCTAAAAACGGTTACTTCCTACTTATATTCTTCTGTTTGAGCTAAACATAAGCAAACAATTCCTCCTGATTTCAGTTTTGGAAGAAATTCTATATAGCTTGACCTTTACGCTCTGGTGCAGATACAATTGCCAGTGATTTCAGTGGGATTAGCTTTTAGTAACTGACATTTTCAAAATACTATGCTAACATCCTTTTATTAAATGCATATTAAACCCTTAGAATCATTGAAAAGTAGCTCTGCCTTTGGGTAGTACAAACTTGAAAAAAAATTCCTATTCTCATAATTTTATTTTTATATTGAAGTTGCATACACTGAGCAAAGAATTGCTGTAAATCTTGCCTCCTTGACCCTGCTTTCTTTGAATTCAAGCAAGACTGGGCCAAAAACGGAATCTCATCCCTTCCCTGCCTCTTTTCCCAACCACATTATTCAACAAGGTATGAAACTCTATACCTTCCTTCCCCTTTTTCATCACGATCAGGGAAGGGTCAGTTCTTAAACTTATAATCTGCCAAAATAACGCCCGCGTAATTCTGTTGAAATCTCAGCTATTCAGATAAACCCACTCTGTTGTTTTACAACACCATTACTTTGTACTTTTTTCCTAGGAGAACACTTTGTTAAGCACTGGAAAAGCTGATTTAAGTCACTCCTTATTTACACATTATTTACTGTGGAGTTGACTCACTGTGATACGTTTCTTTTTTTACAAAAGCAACTTCATTACTTCTTCAAGAAAGCTTGGCCACTTTTGTTTTTAACAATACTGTTAAAAATTACAAAGCTGAACTTTTTCGACTCTAAAACCCTTTCCATTTTTTCCACTTAAGCCTACAAATTAGAAGGATTTGAAAGAAAAAGACCTTGCCTATGGTTGGGCACCTGCTACTTTAATGCTTAGCCTCTGTGCAGTGTTGGAAATCAAGGTCTGACGATATGAAGTAAGTTTTGGTTTGCAAGTATCAGCCTCCTTAATTCTTACTGAATTTTTTACAGTAGACGTTTCACCATTTTTTAGTAAGCAAGTTAGGGGTCAAGAAAATTTTCATAAATACTTACAATTCCAGAATAATAGCAGGGTTGCCAAACTGATATTAATGTAACAATCCTAATTTTAGCCATCCAGTGATTGTTGAAGGCCTAAATTAGTGGTGAAGGTCCAAATTATACTAATTTAAAAGTAAGCATATTTCAGAGGTACAAAGTTACAGGAATTGTGAAAGCACATAATCTAATATTTATATTTTTATAGAATATTATCAAAAACATTTACAGACCCGGGAAGAAGGTGTCTGCCTTGAAATTGAGCACCTCACAATAACCTAGAGCAGTAGCATCCTCCCACAGATGACAACAGGTGAGCATTCTTCTGTAGAACCCTGTAATTTTAGCCCCTACTCAAAGAAAATATACATTTCAGCTTCTATTCTGTATTTATATTCTCTTCTGTGCCATTTAAAATGGAGTAAATTATTTCAGTAGTCTTTGATTATTATGTTATTTTTATTGCACTGTAAAAATTACCAGTTATTATACTGAAAAAAAAGGATTAAGACAGAAAAATGCAATTTGAAGAATTTGATGCTTATAGAGTGACTCATAAAGTCCTCCAGGCACTTCAATCTATCAAAAACTAACTGGGAAATGAAAAATATCTAGTACAAAGTTGGGAAAAAATGGGGAGCTCAAAGTGTCTATACTCCACATCCTTGAGAGAATTTTTTTTAAAGTCTGACTAGCAAAACTGTCAAGTGGCACGAAGAGTTTTAACCTTGTTCCTCAAATGAATTATTCCAGGTCAGAGAACTGAAAGCAAATTCAGACAGACCATTAACAACCTCAACTGTTTAATTTGCTATCAATCATGGTACCTTCTTAATTATCAGTTAATAATAAAAAATTTATAGTAGTAGTGCAAGAAATAATAATGACTCAAGTTAGAGTTAAGAATCATGTCCACTTGGGAGGGAAAAAAGCCCCTTGCAATAGTGAGGTTGGGTCAAGCAGGGCTTCAGCATAATGTGGATTTGTAATAAAAAGTCAATCATTCTTAGCTTTCTTCTTCCCCCATAAAAAAAAATGTTATAGTGCTCGACACAATACGGCAAATATGAAGCAAACACTGCAAAGCCTTTATTTTGTCAGACCATTCCTGAATACAAGGTACAATGGGCTGAAAGAGGTTTGCAGAAGAATTATCAAGGGCAGAGAAAGGTTTAAATCTCAAAAGGAATGGAAAACATTGCAATTTTTTGTGGAGAGATGAGTTGGAGGATGTAATAAAAGAATGTATCATAGCAAATGGAGAAAACAGGTCAACAGCAAACCATCCAGGACACAAATGTAACAAGATTCAGAAACAGAAATCAAGGGTGTAAAGACTTCTAATAAAAGGCAAATACATCATAGCTAAGACAGTAAACCTCTTCCTGAAAGTCCGAATCATTATACATTTACCTAGGTGGGACAAATTTCTTTTGTTTAGTTTTGCTTTCCTCCTGATTGCTCTGGAGCTGCTGCTCGGGCAGTCTGGCAGGGAAGGCCTGGCTGCTCCCAAGCTCTTGGGTGCTGCAGAGGTTTATGGAGCCATTGGGGAAAAAAAAAAAGGAACCTACCTTACACATACCTGCATGCATAGTAGTCGAGATGTCAAACACTGAGTGGTAGGAAGAAAACGTCCTAAATCACGAAAGTAAGAGCAATTGGAACTACTTACTTCTCTCAGCCATAACTCACAGAGGTGGTGGTTGTGAGGTGGGATACAAAGACTCAAAAAGCCTGAGCCAGCAGCTCCCATGAGCCTTTAAGGATTAGGCCATACCTCAGAAGCAGCCTGGATATGAAGAAAGGGTGCAACCTCCAGTATAATTTTACATGTACAAGAGGGTTACACCTGTCATTGCGGTATTAAAAAGTCATCTTTTTTTCAGATATTCCAGATATCTGAAAAATGGTAGCCATGATGGTGACCTACCAAATAATCACATTGGTCAAGGGTCAGTCTAGACCTTAGGAACCTTAGAAGAACACCACCCTGCCCTTTTCCTCACACACAAAACAAAGGGGTAGGAGAATATGAATATAAGGACACTCTGAAGCTCATGTACCAGACAGACAGAAGTGCCTGGGATCTCACCTAGCTCATTTGCAAATAGCAGAACAGCATTTTCCTGCAGATCTGTGAAAAGGTTGATAAAATTAATGGTCTGGCTTGTTCACACTAGGGAAATGTTAAAAATCAAAATGAGGAATGTAAGACAAGGCATCTGTTTTGGTCTGAACTATATCTTTTTTTGTTCATGTAAAACTAGTCTTGTCTCAGAGGGTTACTAGATTCCAGGTAGTGTCTCACAGCTATGCATTTTCTTGTTTCTGCAATTACAGGTTTCAGAGTTCTCCCCTGAACCACAAGGAAAAGAAATAGCAGAGGGTCGGACAAAAATGTCCAGCCTTCTCAGACAGCTATAATGGTAATCTGGCATGCCTGGTTTCCTATCTGGAATTGTTGGTCAGATATTCCTCAGCAACCACAAAAATCCATGTGTTCCTTTGTCTCAAAGACTAAGATGATGAAATAAGTTGGCTCCTTCATTGCTGTGTTTGAGACATGTCTTTAAAATACATGAGGTGAGAATTAAGTCATACATCAGGGTTGTCATGAACAGCTGAGACATACAACTCAGATCCAAGAATGAAAATGAAATCTCTGACAGAATTCCCTTGCCTCTTGTATACATATCAAAATAAGTTTCACCAAGATCTATATTGATCCTTTTGAGCTGCATAGCCATATCCATACTTAACAAAATGCTGAAAGACAGCATGTCCTTGAAAACAAGACTATAGAACAGTAACTTAATAACTCTAAAGAGCATTATCTGAAAAACAGTCTATGATTTGTCGAGACTCTCAGTTTTTTACTGCCAGTGCCAGACCACACTATCAGATGGAATAATCTGGCAAAGTGTTATCTCATTACTCTGAAATGTATTTTCCATTTCATAATGCTATTTAAGATTAGCATATGGAACTCTATTAAAATAAACCAGAATATTGACTCTGCACATTAGTCTATTCACATTTAATTAGACACCCAAAGTTCCTGAAAGAGAATTACATGACTAAAATTCCAATTTGTAATTTTTAAATGAGGAAAACATAATCGATTTTAGAAACAGAAATCCTGTATTCTCTGGTATACCATGGTCTGGTTTATGGAATTTAGGTGATGTACAGAAAACTTAGCAGTGAAGTGAATTACAATGCTACTTTATGGCTGTTTTACACTGGTTTGGTGCCAAATCCAGAACACAATATCATACTGTAAATGTGAATTGAGTTAGGCTAGAAAGCATAACTGAATAGGTCACTACACCATATGACAGTAGATGCTTTAAATATAGAGTGATACACTGGCATGTATCATCTGACAAAACGAACAGCTTACTGAGTTGTGCCACCTTTGCACAGAACAGACATCTACAGACCATTTCAAACTTTCAGGAAAATAAAATAAGAAGGACACACAAGAGTACTTGTTCTTCTAAAGTTAGCAAAAGTTTTGTGTAAGAAAGCCAAAATTCCTTTTTTGGTTTTGGCTGGTAGTAGGAACATAAGTTGATAAACTGACTGTCTTCTAAAACATTTTTGTGTGTTTGGCATGGAATACATGCCTGTTTAGTGAATAGTATAATGAACACAAAGAATTACTGTGTTAGGGTGTTTTGTGAGATCTGTGCAACTCGAAGTACCTTCCTGGTGGCTTGAAAGTGATTTGGTAACATGGTCAAGGAACTGCCAGTGGTATTCCACCAACTTGATAAAATCTGGCTTATTTTCACTAATAGACTGTAGGCATAGAATTAATTTAATTTAAGACTAGACAGCCTGCAATGTATACTTCTGCAGTGAGACTGGCTTTCTTTATATTCAGTGGACAGGAACAGGATCGGGGCAATTCATCTCACTAGTTTTGAACATTGAGATCTGACTGAAGACGTTTTTTTCTCTTTGTTGACCATAAAAGGGAGCACAGAATGACAAAGGGACTTGTAAGCAAATATAGAAAGATGATAGGGTACCACTCCTAATACAGTTGTGCACTGTGATAAGAACTGATGCCTGTGAACTAAAATGTCTACATGGGGGATGTAAAATAAGAGTTGTATTTGATTTAGCTCAGCTACCTGAGACAAGGACCTTCAAGAGACACTTTTAAGGGCGTTGACATTATAACAGATTAACTTTCTCAAAACAGTGTAAATGGGTCAAGCAGCTCACATGATCTCACCATCCTCACTTGCCATCAGCCATACATCTGCTGATACATAAAACAGTACAGCAGCACAGAGCTGTCAATCATATGTGCTTCTTAGTAATGCACTTTTTCCTTACGGCATAGGTTGAATTCTACACCAGTACAACAGCTGCTGTGGGAAAGAAATTTTCAAATTATTTATAAAGTTCCATATTTAACCTGATCTGCACTGACATATTTGATCAACCTGTGGTTTTTTTACTCAGTGAGAAGATGCCTGTAATCAATCTGATGTCCCAGGAAGGTGTAGATGAGAAGAGTGGTCTTCACCAACGTCTAACTTCCTCATCATCATTCTCTCACCTGTTGTTCTGCTGGATTTAGCTTTTCATAGTAGCAATGGGCCTTGCTGATCATTTTTAGGACTGACCCATTTCAGTGCACTGTCAGTTTTCATGCGCAGGCAGAACAAGCTATTCTGAGGTTGTGGTCTACAGGTGCTCTCATTTAAAACTGGCCAATGGTTCTCTACAGCGTGGATCACCAGTGAAGCAGCTTTTGCTTGTTGAAATGTGACAGTTGCTTGATGGATTGTTTAAATCATGACCAACTTTACAGTAACTTGACGTTCTGAAGTATACTCAACACTCTCCTCAGTGGCATTACATTAATATCATGGGAAGACCCTATCCAAAGCAACAGTACAATCTAAAAATTATACACACATTAGAAAAGGCATTCAGTTATGTCTTTGTTTTAATGAATTTTTTTAAACATTTGTATCATCAGACAAAACATTTAGGTCATGAGAAAATATTTATTTCCAACAGCATGGACTTTGAATGTTAGTTGGAAGAAGGCATGTTCAATGCTATGATTTTTCCAAGTTGAAATAGTGTGTTGTAGTGCATATATTAACCAGTTACTTTAAGGAAATGCAAAAAGACATAGTGAAGTAGGAGGTGAGTACAAACATTCAAGGCAGTAAAAATGCAAAATACTGACACATGGCTGAAAAACGTATTTTTTGTAATGCTCTTTTAGTATCACACAAAACTAGCAACTCACTTTAAAACATTCTTTGTCAGCAACCATACTTCTGACCATATGAAACTATTAAATTTAATACAGTCTTTCAGCTGGAAGAGATATTAAGGTCTAACGCTCATATCAAACCCTTAGATTTTGTTAGCTTTTCTTGTTATTTGAGATATTTTCAAGGTACTGCACCAGTATCACACAGGATTTTTTCTTTTCAAATTGATTTGTACAGAAACATGCAAATAGTAATGCATGAGGGTTTTATATATTTGATTATAATTGGCTGTATTATCAATAGAGCACACCAAGCTTTTTTTGTTACATTTTATGCTGAACTGTTCCATTTCCACATCTACCAATTGCCATCACAGTTCTCATGGCTTATTATGTAAAGCCAGAAAGTTGAGAAAGTAAGAATGTGTTCACTTAGGACATATATTAATGAAAATAATTATTTTATAGGTAGATAGATCTATCTACATACTAATTAAGATTGCATGGTATTTTTATCAGCATGAAATGTAAAAAAAAAGTTCTCCAAACACCCCAAACTAGTAGGAGAACACAGTCCTCTGGCACAATACACTCTTAAACCAGTTTTGTATAAGGCTTCAGTTTTCCTGATGAATGGGACTAAATCTTTACGTAGGTCTGTATACATTTTATTGATTATAGCAGTTTTATGTCACAATATATTCTTAATAAAATAAAAACTCTGGTGTTGTAATTAAAGATAGCTAGTTACCTTCTAGACAAATAGGACCTTTTAAAGAGTATGCTGTGTTTAAATATAAGAAGTAGAATTAAGGTGCTTCCATATTTTTGCTTTCATTCTTAAAAAGTACCACACATAAACAATTGCAATAATTGCTTGCGGATATGCTTTTCTTTGGCTTTTACCATATTTTTTATAGCATGTGATCCCTCACTGGAAAATTTTATATGAATTACTTACTTGATTTTGTAAAAATTGCATTATAAAACCTAATGGAACAAAATGTTGGATGCATTTCCCGTGTCACAGCTACACTTTTTTCTCTTCCTTTCAGAATTTCCATTTGCATCAAGCAATAACTGCAAGCAACAATAAATTTAAAGCTAGATTTTTCGCACGTTGTAAACTGGGTAGGACCAGGAGTTACTGACAAAACCAGCTGGAAATGCAGGATTAGCAAATTCTCTGTATCCCAACACATTACCATCTAATCTGTCTTGTTTCCCTTGACACATACTAACACAATGAAGCTGGACAATGGTTCAACAGCAAGTGCATGTGATAGTTCTGGCAAGACTATTTTTGTTTTGATTAAGCACATATTTTATCCAGGAGGGTTTAGAAAAGCAGGGCCTTTTTCTTCAGGTCATTCCGCTTCCAAAGTGCCAGCCGATCAAATTCCTCAATGCTCATTTTGAAGACTTCCTGGAACTCTTCAGGGGACAAATGCCTCTTGAAAATGAAAATACAAAAGGTATTATTAAGCTCATCTGTGCACAGGAATATTTCTGCCCTTCCTAAGTTTTAAAACACACCACAAAATAATGCATTAGGGTTTGCATTTGAATTCAAAACTAGTTCTGGAAAAGACTGGATCAAAACCAAACGAGCTCAGAGTAGCTGGGAAATGAAATTATTGATGGCAGCAGTGACTTTTGAAAAACCCCCCTCTTTTCAATATAGTTCCAACTGAGCAGAAGCTATGGTTTTTGGGAAAAAGTATGTGTTTACCCAGAGTGCTTGATGACAGAGCACACTGAAACAAATTTAAGTCATTCCAGGACTTTAAAGAGACTGATAACAATGTAATTTCAGAGTTGGATTTGTTTTGCCTTGATCTTTAATGAGAGCAGTGGACACCACACTAGTCCACTAATAGCACCCTTGTAACAAAGGAGAGAGCACATTGCTAAATTCTTAAATCCAAAATGTGCTTAACCATGGGCATAGACTCTAGTCAGAAGTCCAAGTTGGATAAGGTTGTTTTTTTTCTAAATGTCAGGAAATATGCTTCTATTTCATGTTTCTGTAATCCAGTATTAAAAAAAAAAAAAGTAAAAAGTGAGATTGAGAGAAAGGGAAGAAATTCAATGTAAAGAACTGGAAGGAGGTAGGATAACAATTCCCTAACAACTATTAATATACACACAGAAAAGGCAGAAGAGGTATGAATTAGAAATTAATATAATGTCAAATTCTTCTGATAATTGTGGACTAACCCTTGCTCAAGCACTTCAGCAGTATCAGTTATGGTTCTCTGTTTCTGATGAGTTAAGGGACACATTCAGTGCAATGATAATTAAAAATTGCAATATTTAAACATGGACTCCCGTCTTCCACAAAGGTTTCCTTGAAATCTGGGACAAGGCCTCCAATCTCTCTCCTCTCCAACCAAGCTCTTGACTTAAAGCTCCCCAGACACAGTTCTCCTTCCAGGCACACCCAGGCAGCCCCATCCTCAGCATTTCAGCATTTGCTGAAGTACCACCTGCATCCAAAAATTAGGTCCCACAAAGCTGCTAAGCACAAGAAATGCTTGGACTTGCCTCACACAGCAGAATCAAACTCTTCACACATTAGACAACTGCGTCATTTCAAGGGAAGGACATCAGCCCTTTCCTTTCAGCTCACTGCCTCCTGGTTGAAGGACTTCCCAGGTGGTGAAAAACCTAGGTTCAATGTCCTCATCACTTGGAGAAGGCTCAAAAACACCATCTAGTCCACATTACTCACTCTCCAGACACATGCCAGCAAGCAAGCCTGGAGTAATGTTAAAGGAGACACAGTCCTCACGAGTATGAATAAGGAATGCTATCAGCAAACATTGAGGCCAATGTGTTGAAGGTAGGAGGGAGCACAGCACTCCCCAGGGGAAGGGAAGCTACTGGGTCCTTTAAACTATGTACCAGTAATTCAAATAGGCCAAGGTTGTCCAGCATTTCAATCAGATCCCAGCATCACCCGGAAAAGTGCTACCCTATATTAGCCAATGGCAGGGAGCAAGCTAACATGCTTCGGCAATCCCACAATGGTTTACCTGACCAGGATGAACACAGCCCCATTTGCCCTATCTTACAAAGCTATTTTTTGACAAATTTGAGAGTAAAATTTTACTTTCCACTTATTAACAGCGACTTTGTCATGTAAATTACTCAAGGAAAACTAATGGAACTGTTTGTAAGAAATCACTACATATAATTACCTTGAATGGTCATCATTGGGCCTTGTGGTTTCTTAAAAAAGGACAGCCTTCATTTTTTTCCCCTTGAGATTCCACATATTCAGAACAACAGTGACTAAGAGTTTGGAACTGAGCCTTCATTTTTCATTTGACCAATGACAGCAACCCTATAAGTGCTGCTCGTAGCATGGAACAAACACGCCATGCATATTTGGCAAAGAAGACCCCTTTTTGCATGGAAATGAGCAACATCTGACAATGTATTTTAGAAACAATCTCTCACTGACAGAATTTAATTCTACTTGCTTTGGAAAGAAAATAACTCCTCTCTGCACTGATTTTTTAAAAACATTTTCCTGGTAATTCAGTGGACAAATGAGAGTAAGCTTAAATTCAGCAATTTCTCACAGCAAGGAACATGTCTATAGGTTGTGGAATTGAAAAAGAAGTCTGGATGAGCAAAGTGTATAATACTGTATTTTATTTTTATTTCTAGATTGTGAATAAGACTTGAGATGATCCTTCACTCAGGAGAAAGCAGTGACAAACTGTAGTTCATTCTCAAAGAGAAAATGAGAAAGCCTATACCCTGCAGGTAAATCCACTTTGCCAATCATCCAAAACCACAGAAAATGTAAAACTTTAAAAGGAGTATGTTTTCACCATTTTCCTGAGGTAATTTACACCTTGTATTCCTAAAAGCTGCTGAGGTCTCATCAGATCTGTTTCAGTACTGAAGGCCAGTGGAGGGAAACTCAGCGAGCCCTACGTCACCCTGTCTCTCTAGGGTGCCAAATACTCACTACACCTTCACCTTACGATGAAGCTTGCCACACATCTCAGTAAAAGCTGTGCATTTCCGCCTTTCCTCTCCCATGCTGTACTTTGCCATCTATCATTTTGCTTTGCCCTCAGGCTTAGTGATTATTCAGTCCACACACACAGCTATCCAAGCCAGTATGAATTAGTTGTGCACTGTACTCTTGTGCTTGTGTCCAGATGACATCACCTTCATTCTTTGCATGCACTCGTTTTCTAATTGTACCAAAGTTTTGTTTTACAACAGCACCATTTTTTTTCCTCCTTACACAAGTTTTCAGTTGGTTCTGCCTGTTACAAAAGCAGTTGAGAGTTTCCAGCCCAAGGATGCAGTGACTGAGATGGAAAAGCACAGTTTCTCTGCTTTTAATTTTCTTCCATATATGCTCTCATCTCAAGGACTAAAAACCAGACTGCAATATTAGCAAGGTTTCTCACTCCATCAATGCATTATCCACATGCAAAAATAAATCTAATAGAAGGGAACACCTCCTCTTTGGTCTGAACCCTCTCTGAGGACACCAGTCTGTGCCCAGTGTAGCATAATTCCCACTGTTTTCTCTATGCATCTCAGAAACTTTCACCATCCCTTTCTTAAGCATCACAGGCTCTAGCTTTGGGACTGACCTTAGAAGCAGCAATGGTTACAGTTTTTGCTCGAATTTTGGAATAAATCTTGATCCCAGAAAGATGTCATCAAACTGGAAAAGCTTCAGATAAAAGTAACGGAAGTAATTATGGGTTGCAGTTTGATTTATGAGAAAAGACTAAAAGGCCTAAGCATGTATAAGCTCAGCCAAACAATGACTGAGGGAAAATATGGTAAATGTCTACAAGTATTTGAAGGGTCTAAACACCATGGGAATAGGCCAGTGTGGGAAGTTAATGTTCATACTTTTCTTTGTATATGTGATATTAAATTTTGTCTGCGCTGTTGTTGGGACTTTTGTAAACCTTACGGCTTTAAAACCTAGAGATCTCCCCAAACCTATAGGCAAGAAAAATGCACCTCTAAGAAATCTTGGACTGACTTATGCTTCTTCTCAGTTATTTGAATATTAATTTGTCTTAACTGAAGCGTTACCTTTTCTCATTAGTCAAACAAAACAAGGGAAATTGAAAATTATGAGTAGGGAATAGGGAGGATATTAATCTTGAGGTATGAGAGAATAAGTGTGTGCAAAGCAGTGCTTTACAAGGCCAAGAACATGATTTCTTCTCCTTTTTTTTAGGAATGGATCTGCTTAAAATATCCAGCTATGTTAATAATGCATCATTGGGCCATTAAAGAAATGGCCAAACTTATCAGTAAAAGTAACATTCCTTCCCTCTTTTTAATAGTATTGGCCTTGTTTACATAGGAAGTCTGGGTGTTTTACAGTGTGCTAGTAAGTGATTCCTAGTTCCCTTTGTGACAGTTTGGCCATATTCAGGCAGTTTAACTCAATCTCCTTCTCTGCTCTGCATCAATGGCAAAGCTGGGCACATTGCAGACACCGAGGAGAGTAGAGAGGACCATGATATGGTCCCATTCTGCCCACACTCCGAACTGACTGTATTTAAGTGAGGTAATTTTGGAAGCGACATAATGATGTTAATGTGATGCTACCTGAAAACCTTGCTAAAAGATAAGGTAAACAGTTTCAAGATGGTTCTTCACTAAAAAGACTGCTATACTGGAGCTCACAGCATCAGAATATCAGCATCTGGGATAAGTTTAAGTGTGAAATTGCTACAATATAAAGGACTATGGCATCATGTTGTTTTGAAAAAATTGTATTAATCTGGGGCTTGTAAATAAATAATAAATAAATAGTGCTCAATCGTTTGTTCTGGATAGCATTTTGTGCCAGCTTGCATGTGAAATCAGAAAAAGACAGCAAGACTCAAGTAAAGTACTGAGGGTCCACTAGATGCATCCATGGAAGAGGAGTCATGTTTTCAGAAGCACAATATCTCACCTGCACTGACAGCATTTTGGATTAGAGATATGGGATCACAACCTTGGGATCTCAGTTTGGGAAGCCTGAAGGTGGCCTGCAGTTTGGGAACCAAATGCTGTTGCTGTTATTCCTCACCTGGATGTTACCTATAGGGCACAGCACTGCGTAAGAAGGGTCACCACACCTTGCTGTAATTATGTAGCTAGCTCTCCTAAAACATACAAATGCACAATGGAAAAATTAAAATGCAGATGTTTGTTATTACAACATACAGAACTAAGGAAGGGCTCTGCTAAACCTCTCCACTGCAATGCAACCACTAGAGTAGAAAATTCTCATGCTCTATGAAACACGAACATGAAAATGAATGGTATAAACAGATGCTCATTTTTGACTCGCTCAGAACAAAAGTGATTAATTGCACATTCAAATACTTGCTCCACATTGTTATCTCAGAAAGAAGTGGTGCTTTTCACTGTAAGTTAATGAGGCTTGTCTTTAGATTTCTGTGGCCTGCTAAAAAGCCAGTAATAATTCTAGACAGTTACAATGTTTATTTAATTAAATGAGATTTCTTTCCCCCCAAAATAATTGAGCTTTTAATGTAATTCAGAGATGCTTGAAACTAATACTTAGTTTCATGGTTTAACCCCAGCCAGCAACCAAGTCCCACGCAGCCACTTGCTCACTTCCCCACCAACAGGACTGGGGAGAGAATCAGAAGGGTAAAAGCTAGAAGATGGGTTGAGATAAATACAGTTTAATATAGAAAGCAAAAGCTGTGCACACAAGCAAAGAAAAACCAGGAACTAATTCACTGCTTCCTATGGGCGGGCAGGTGTTCAGCCATCCCCAGGAGAGCAGGGCCCCATCACATGTAACAGTGACTTGGGAAGACAAACACCATCACTCCAAACATCCCCCCTTTCTCCTTCTTCCCTTACTCTATATACTGAGATGATACAATATGGAATATCCCTTTGGTCAGTTTGGGTCACCTGTGTCTCCTCCCAACCTCCCATGCACCCCCAGCCTCCTCACCAGTGTGGCAGTACAAGAAACAGAAGAGGCCTTGCTGGCTCTGTGTAAGCCCTGCTCAGCAATAACAAAAATATTGCTATATCATCAACCCTGTGTTCAGCACAAATCCAAAACATAGCTCTGTACTAGCCACTGTGAAGAAAATTACCCCAGCCAAAATCAGCACACTTAGAAATGGCATTCGTGCGAATAAGAGAAAATTTCAATTAACCTACAGCCGTCCTGCAGTAAGTGGAACCAGGTCATGCTGCACAAGCATCTCTATTC
The DNA here is from genome assembly GCF_003984885.1 of Neopelma chrysocephalum. NCBI lineage: Eukaryota > Metazoa > Chordata > Aves > Passeriformes > Pipridae > Neopelma > Neopelma chrysocephalum. The sequence goes on along the minus strand of NW_020897731.1, from coordinate 2,052,855 downwards.
TTTGTCAGTAATTGGATGGGAGTCCTCATGTGAAAATCTGATGACATAGGAAATTCAGAGGATATCATACTTCCTCATGAGTCAATATTGAACCAATGAAAGAACATAGTGGGTGGCAGGAGGTGATGAGCTGAAGACTAGAAAAATCAAAGTCCTAATTCCTAGAGAAATTTAAAACTTCAGGTCTCTTTCACCTTTGCTTTTTGTTTTATTATGTTCATAGGAAATGACAGCTGAGCATTACAATGCCTTTGAATCCACAGTGAATCTTTCAGCTAGTCTCAGTCTGAAGCACTACTGTGCACTCTGTTTTATAGAGTGCAATTTTAAGTAGTTGTCTATTTCAATTCATTTTTTTCCAAAGTCCTTGTAACACTTCCAATTTCTGATTCACAAGTCCAGAAATAAAAGCTAGTTTTTCTCTTCTTCACTGCCCCTCCATTCCCTTCTCTCATGCCTCTCAAACTTAGCCCAAATAATACTTTCAGATGCCTAATCATAATTTGCTGGAAAATTTCCTCTTTTTTCTATTTAATTTTGAATCCTCATTTTGCTTTCACAAGGTCTGCACTCTTCACCCCTCTTTCTGTTGCTCTGCTGGGGCTCGGCAGGCTTAGAGGTTTCTTCTAAGTGTGCTGCATGGCTAATTACAAAGCTGTAATTAGCCATGTGCCAGATTCTCAAGGGAGTATTGAATGTTCTGCTCATCTACGGTGTAATTAAGCTTCATGCTCAATAAATATTTCAAACTATTAAGTAATTATGTGATAGGGCAGGGGAAGTTAAGAAACAGCATGAGTTGCCACCTAATGAACTTCAAAAGGCATCAAAAGACAACAGGGCAGCTCCGTCGACCAGAGGAAAAGGCAGCAGGCACTACAATTGTGGTCATGTGAGGTGAGGGCAATTAGTCACATCCCCACATAGATGGAGCCCTTGCACAGCCAAGCCTTGGCAGAAGATGTAGATCCCCCTCCACATAGCAGTGTGGGTCCCCACAAAAGTTCCCAGGGAAAGCCATGAGAAAAGGAGTCTGAAACCCTTCCCCATGCCGATGTCACCCCAAACACCTACACAAGGCTCCTGGATCTGTGGATGTATCTTGTTTAGTACTTCAGGGTACCATGAAGTTTCACAGAGAAGCTGCATTCCACTCAGCACTACTACTGCAGCCTAACCTCTTGTGAAATATCACAAGGCACACAGAAAATGTTCTGTAGTAGCATTGTATAGTCAGTATTTTTCCCAGCTGAGTCATCCATAAAGATACAAAATACTGAAAAAAATACAAGTATTTCTCTCAGGTGTATCAATATATTATGTAAACAGTGCACACATAGAACATCTCTGAGGATAAGCTATGGCATCATCCTGTCATTCAACCAAATGAAAATTTTCATACTGACACTGAATAAGTCACTGCCTTCAGCAGACTGCTGATAAAAATACAATTAAGAAAAATATAATTAAGAAAATAAGTCATAAATAACCCCAAATATAGGAATCCATACTGAATTATGAAAATATAAAGAAGGTTTTGAGTTTCAAAAATTTCATTTGATTTAGGTAAAAAATACCTTATTGTTAAGGCAGATTTTCCAGTTTCCCTTAGTCTGGACTTCAGTGCATCTGTAATATGAATGGTCCACATCTAATGTCTGTTCACTCCTACAGTGTGTCCATTCACATAGAAATTAGTTTTCACATCATATCACATCATTTCTAATGCATATTTTCATTTTATAATGGCTCCTTTTATAAAGGCTTTGAAAACTGATATAGACATGCATCACGGATCACAACACAAGCACATGACTAGAATAAGAAATGCCATACATACATTTTTCAAGTTAAACAGTATGAAGTAGTTCCACTGAAGTCAGTGACTTGCACTTTTTCACCCCAGGTTATGAGCTTCATTGCAAAGGGAGCCCATAACCTCAAATCCAGCCCCAAACTACAAACTGCACTTCTCTATGTTAAAACACACAGCATTCTAGTTTTGCTCTGATTTCCCCATACGAGCTGCAGAGGAGGTGGGACACACAACATTAATTGTATGAATGGATTCTAGGAGATTGGGCTCTTATAAATGCAGGCTCAAATACTGGAAACAAGTCCCAAAATGTCTGCAGCCCAAATGGCTAGAACCCAGGGTGATTGCTGAATAAAAACTAGTGGAAAAAAATGTTATCCCTAAAGCAAATCCAGGCAAGCAGTTCCAGGAGGAAAAGCATGCTTGAATTAATGTGAGTGCTCTGTTCAAACAAGACCGCACCCATGTTTAAATCTCTTATTTCTGTTTACAAGAGAAGGTGGCAAATGAAACTTCGCTACTTGACATTCCAGAGTATTATTTTTTTTTACTTTGCAGTTGTTTCAGTGTATCCTTGTTAAACAAAGAATGAACAGGCTCAAACAAAAACTGGAATAATTTACTTTCTACTGCATTTGATAGGCATGAAGGGATAATGCTTTTAACTCCTGACAATAAAAAAAAAAAAGGGCTAAAACAACTAAGATACATTAAGACAAGAAAATCAAATGAAAACACTATAAGATGGTTTCCAAACAGAAGATTCGAACTATATTGGCTTTCAAAACTACCAGCCTGTGACCACAAAAGAAACCTTATACTCTGTGATAAAAGCAACTTCAGGAGGAAAAAAAGAAATAAATCTATTCGGTTGGGCAAGAACCATCAATTTGAATTTGCAAGCACTGAACCGCATTACTATGAATGAAGACCAGGCAAACAATATCTAATCTGAGATAAATGTATCAAGTACCTGCTTTTAGGAGCCCAAGGCTAAAGTACTTGAATACTTTTTATTATTTAAAAGAGTTATTAAGATTTTCAAAAGTGTCCTAAGACCAACTTCCTTTGGGAAAAAGTGAAAAAGGCCACATGGAACACCACTGGGAAACCACCAGGTAAGGAATGTGCTAATGTGTACCATCCAAAGGTGATAGCCTCTGAAAACTCAGGACTTAAGTTGTTCAAAATGGGGAATTTGCTCTAGGACACTTACATTTAAGCCCCTGCGCTAAAAAAAAAACAGAAAGATAAAAAGTTCCAAGATAAACCAAATTATGTATTTCTTTTCAAATGCTGTTGCAGCAAGTTCACCAAATAATCATGTTCTGTAATTATATTATGTCTTCACAGAATATACCAATCTAAGCAAATTAGGGACTTATGGAGGTCTTCAAAGCAGGGCCAACTTTAAAATTAGACCATGTTCCTCGAGGCCTTGTCCAGCTGTTTTGCATGCCTGCAGGGATAGAGACTCCACAGCCTCTTGGGCAACCTGGTCACTGCACTGCTCTTTCGGTGAGGAACCTTTCCCTTGCATTCAGTTGTAATTTCCCTTCCTGCAACTTGTGACTGTTGCCTCTCCAGTGCCTACATCTGAGAAGGGCATGTTTTATTCTATAACCCCTTTACTACAAAGCTGAGCTGCTGACTCATGTTCTGCTTATTTTCCATCAGGATCATCAGGTACTTTTCAGCAAGTACCTGTTGTTCCTCCCATCTTGTTCTGATGAATGGCACTACTCAGTCACAAATGCAGGAATCTGGATTTATCTTCACTGAACTTCATGAAGTCTGTCAACCATTCCTCCAGCCTGGCCAGGCCCCTCTGAACAGAGGCTCTGCTCACCTAAGCATTAACTGCTGGTCCCCCAAGTTCATATCATCTGCAGATGCTATGAGGGTGCAATTCCTCTTCTCCACTCAGGTTGTATAATCCACCCCTGTGCTACTGCTTTGTTGTTCTGCAACATTATCTGAATGAACTTGTTCTTCACCATTTCCTGTTAGAATAGCTCAGGGGAATGCTGCTCCGTTCATCTAACATTACAATAAACAGCACTGTGGTAGAGAGAAGCTCCTAAAAAAACGTACTTGGCCAAATCCTTATCTACCGTAAATTCCTTGCATTTCTAATCAGCTTATACTAAAGCAAGATCCAGGCTATTTATTCAAAAGTCAAAGAGCCAGCAATGTATTTAAAAATCAGCAGGCTACTCACTATGACCAGTTCTCAATGCTGTATGTATTAGTTCATTGTTGGCATAAACATCTCCTGGAGAAACACAAGGAACTAGGTACTTCTGTCTCACCGCTGAGTTAAAACAGGCAAACAAAAACATGCTGAGTGTTTCTGTGCTTAGATACATGTACTTTTGAAGAAAGAATTACTATTATTTGAGTGCATTTATTACCAGTTGAGCCTTCCTAATCTCTAGATACCTCTTGGCCTTAGAAAAATATGCATTTTTACAAGAAAATATTTTTATAATCCTTTAAATAAATTTCTTGCACAACAGCGTAATCTAAAAAATACTCACAATGGGAGCAAAGTTAGGAAAACACTGCCATCCATTAAACCCCCACCCTCCTGCGGTCCTTGAACATCAGCCAAGCCTTCATTGCAGCCTCCCTTAATTTGACCCCAGGAGCTAATACCATCTACTTGAGCTCACTTTTCATGATAGGAACACTCAATATATGTGACTTCCCTTGGAAGAGGGAATCAGAGACAAACAACGCTGGCTTTTCCATGACATCTATGCTGGATCATTCAAAGTTCACAACAAACTGTTTCACAAACTGGAGCCTGCTTCAAGTCAACTTGTGAGACAGCTGTTAAATAAATCTAGCTCGTGCAAATTCAGTCACCTTATTGCTCTGTAGACCAGGAAGTCAGAAATGTCACATGTGAGATATTCTAAACATACAGGACATGGTAAGACTGCTTTCAGGTTTGATAGCTGATATGAAACACAATGGTTCTGAGTCTCCTTTCACTGGCATCACCTGTACCCTGACAACAGCCTTCACACCCAGGAGCTTGTTCTGATTTGCAGCAGCGAGGGCAAGGTGTGGCTTCAGCCCACAAAACTGATCAGAATAAAATTAGTGTATTAGAACACGTGTTTTTTTCTTAGACTATTTTCCTAGATACATCACTCTCCAGTTTGGACAATACATGGACTTAGCACTGCTATGTCCATTTCTGTAGGAAAAATCCAGCCCTTTTCTCACGTGACATTGGCTGTGCAGGATGGAAGTAGAACATAAGCTGGCAACCAATTCTGATTGGAAAGAGCACTTGTCTCCTAAAGATTCCAAGCATCGAATCACACCCTGTAGTAAATGTGAAATGGACCTCAAGAAATGGTGAAATCTAACCTTAGTACCTGCTTCCAGTATTCCCAGTGATGTCCTCAAAAGCTTGAAGATACTAAGATATGTTATGTGGGTCCTCTACTAAGAGATGGTGTGTGTCTGTGTCCATGTGTCTGTTTCTGCCCAAACCCATAAACCCACATAGTCTTGGGCTCCCTGAGTCCTGGGTCTTGCGCAAGCCTGAAATCTGCTGAACGCACAAGTCAATAAGTAAGTCACAATTTTCTTCTTCTTCTTCTGCCACAAGAGGAAATAATGATAAACTGTTTTTCTATCCAAAGCTACTTATTTCTAGCAATTCTGTAACACAGAAGAAAAGGTCAGGGAAGAGGCCGGTAGGGAAGGCAATGGTTTGTGCTTGTCACTTAACTCTGCATATGGTTTGAATGCATAGATGAGCAGCTGACTCTGCTTTTTCAGTAATTACAATCCTATTAAAACTCTGCTAATTTAATTGTTTAAAAAACTACCAATCCCTATTTAATGTAAGATGGTCTACAAAGGAGTCCTTCCTGCAGACACACATGTTTAGCACAGTGCAGCAATCAGCAGGATTGGCTTGGTCCCCTCATTGCTTTTCTGGTGCAGGTTTGAAGCAGATCTTGTTTATTGTTCTTCTTTGCAAATCTCTGTGAGATCTTTGAAGTGGTCGGGCTCCTTGAGCCAACAGGCCCTGTTCTACACCTGGTGTGAGGCAGACTGAGCAACTCCAATGTTAAACAAACAGCAATCCCAGCTGAGGACGGTGTATGAGTTACAGATAACAGCAGCCAGGACAGGCATGATCCATCCAAAGCAAACTATATGTTGTCGTAAAAAAGCAATTTAGAGCTACATTTGCTATTCAGACCAGTCTGATGCATTTAAACAAAGACTCTATTCTTTAATACAGACATACACACATGCATGTATATACATAAAAGAATACTTTATAAGATATGTCCAGATGAGCACCCCTCCAACTCCTTCTCCTTTTTCCAGACTCATCGTGCTTTTTATTATTGCTATTATGCCTTGCTACATCCCAGGCTTAAAACAGCACACGTTTGAGGCTCTTTTTTCCTTACAATCTAAGCAACACTACTTGCTGGGTAATCAAGCAACTAGCACATTGAAGTATTTAAGAAAATAACACCAATGTGAAAACCTACTACATGTATGCAAATTTGACAAATTAATTTGTTTTTAAAAATTTATCTTTAATGAGGGACTTTCTGCTCCTTCAAAGTTTTTCTTATTTTCTTGTTTTAAAATTAATTTTTCTTTTTCTTTTCTTGTCACATTATCAAGTTAAAAATACAGTAAATTTATTTAAATATAAATATTCCCAAAAGTCTAATATTGTTATCACTTAATTTTTATTAAAACATCTCTTATTCTTATTAGTAATTCACAGAAAGATACGTTAGTTTAGGTGAGTCTTTATTCAGTCCTGTCATTGCTCAGTCAAAAAAAAGTCAACCTCAGGAATTTTGCCTGAACATCAACTTCAGGATTTGACCTTTGGAAATTAAGCATTCTGTTATAATAAATTATATTTGCGTTTATCCATCTTATACTACTACTCTTTGAGAGAGGTGGATGCTACAGCAAAACGGTAGCATAGTGATCATGGATCACACAGTCAAAGTAAAGGCTGAATAAGACAACGGACTGGAAACATAGGCCCATGTATTTGTAGGATAAATTGAGACTATTTGTAATATTTAGGTTATTCTGGGAGGATGTTTTTTATAGGAATTAAAAATAAAACAAACTCCAAGTTTCCACACTCCCCACTTGAACTTTCAATATCCTATATAATCATCCAAAACTAATAAGTTTCATCAGCATCTTTCTAAAACAAACATTTGCTAGGTTTTTGGCTATTTTTTTTTAGTTAATTGCCTGCATACCGATTTTTTTGAAATAAAATATAATACAATACATAATGTTATTCCTCTCTTCTCTTCTTCATTTGCTATTACTTAGGCACAGGAATATCTAGCATAGTAAACAAACAGGACAAATGCTTGCAAAGCTGTCGAGCAAATATCATTCCTACCTCCAGCCTGGTCCTGTCCACATCCTTAGGCAATTTCACACGAACTCGGTTTGTTACAATAAGTGTTTCATAAGGATAAATCTGTTAAAAAGACAAGAGCATATGAACTCCACCTGAATCTGATTCTGATATGTGGAAATGGCCGTGTGGGGAACTTACTAATTTAAATGGTACATACTTGCATCCTGATTTGACAAATATTTCACTGGGACAAAAATTAACAACAAAAAAAAATAAAAGAAAGGAACCCATGTAACCTTGCTAGGAAGTGCTGATTCTGTTTGTTCTTCCAGTGTTGGAAAAGCCCTTCTTACCTTGTATTCTGCAAGAGAATGAGAACAGGTTCACAGTTTAGAATTTGTAAGGTTCTTTTAGTGTCACCACAATAAACATTTAGGTATGTCAGAAATATGTTATGCTACTACATTTCTCTCCTCTCAATAGTTTTTGGATAACTGCATGCATAGTAAGAATTTAACCCCCATGCACTGAATGCCTATAACACTGTCTATTACCAAAGCAATAGTCCTTGAAATCAAAGGTTTATTACAGAAAATCCATCTCCCGATGCCATTGCTTTACACGGTGAGTATGTCTGGCAAAATTGGGAATTTCTTTTTACAGGAGGCTTTTGTGCAGAGTTAAGTCAGTCTGTCATCCAAAAATCCTGCCCTTATTGTTCTTTACTGAAAATAGTTAAAATATATGGATTATTACAGGCATGTCAGTTTGGGAACATATATGAAAACCATTAAGATAATACAATATTCCAAGATGCCAACATCCTGCACTTGGGCTGACTGCAGTGGGAATAACGGTAGTGAAGAAAAAGTTATCTGAAGGTGTGTGGACAATGAGTCCTGGATCTACACTAGCACAAGAGAATTCTAGTAGGTCTGTGTGACTATAATATACATAGTCTACCAAAATATATATATATAGACTACCAAAAAGTCATCTATTCTCTGATTATTAAATGCAACCAGGATAGCCAATATGTTTTCACAGACCTTTTTATGGTCTGAAATAAAAGAGATAAGTCTACTTTTCAAAACCTGTACTTTGAATTATTCAAACATAGAGACAAAGATTTGTATCAACACAGAGGCATAAAGTGAAGCATCAGAATAAGATTTTTAAAATAAGTTCAGGTGTCTTGGAAATAAAATCCTACTCTTCCCCAGGAATTGATGCATGTTCCTAAAATTTCTCAGCTCTTTTGAAAATTCCAACTCAAGTTCCATATTGAGTTCATAGTCCACTTAAACTGCAATAAAAAAATATAATGCAAATAAATTCTTATTTTTTAATTCTGTACATTTTAACCACACTGTAGCACAAACAAGAAGCACAATGGACTTTTTTTTCACATTAGTCTTGAAGGAGTGATTATCCTAAATTTTCTTCTGTCTTTGACATGAGACCAACACCAGAGAGTCTGTTGACACATATCGAGGATCCTACTATTGACTCAGCCTGGTTGCATCACCTTCTGACTTGCAGGACTTCTGTCAGGCCTTTATGGTAGGCTTGGTAAACAAAAGATTCTCTGTGATAAATATGATACTGAGCTGTGTCTCTGTCTAGGCCTTATTATGAGAACTACATGATGACCTCAGAATAGGAACCTTTATAGTAATATGTTAGCAAACATTCTCAAAGGAAGAAAACACAAAGCAGAGTGGAAATGATATTGCAATGTACCTTTCATCCCCCAGCTTGCCTCCTGGTCCGTTTCATATTGGCCCATGTTTTCAGGCTAACAGAGAAAGAAAGAAGCAATGTAGCAGCAAAATACACCACAAAACCACTCTGCACGTTGTTGAGAGAAAAAAAAAGAAAACCAGCTGGTACTACGCAACCGAAATACAGATCCTTGAGTGAGACAAAGAGAAATAAGTCTCACTCAAACTAATTGTTCAAGCAGGCAAGGTAAGACTGAAACTGTCACATGCCCTTCCCTGTGATGCAGACATCTTACTGACATCATCACAATTCATTTATGCTGCACTGAAACTTTTCTCCTGCTTTCTGCTTCACACTGCTGATGCCACTAAGGCCAGGGAGAACTGTGTGTATGTGCTATCTTTTTCCTTTGCTGGCAAATGCTGTTATGAAAAACAGAAATCAGGAAAGCATTATTATATGATTTTTTTTTCCCCAAGTCTCATTTTTGCCTGTTAGGGTATCAACAGTGTGCACAGCTATGCTCACAATAACCTGCAAGCCTCCTTATTGTTTGCTTTTGGTTTGTTCTGTTATGCAGCACTGGGATGGCTGATTAAACATAACAAACCACAAAAGCTGGTATGAACCTACAATCCAAATAGGGGACATCTATTCTAAGAGGAATTTTGGCCTCAAGGATTTGACCATGAGCAACTTTTTCAACTTTTCTACAGGTTTGGGATCCTTCAGGTGGGACTGATGCTGCCATCTGCTGCTTTCCCATCACATTGCATGGCTTCCTGAATTTGCTTTGGCCTCATCTGTGGGAAGCCTTGGGATCGTTTTGCTGCCTCACCAGCACAGTGCCTGGGCATAAGTGGCCGGGCACTTCAGTGCCTTGATCACTTCAGGTTACAAGCAACACTTATTCTGAAAAGTCGGGAAAAAACTCTTGACTCATAGATGGGAATGGGTTTATACAGACCCTTCAAATTCCTAAATCCTATTCAATCAAATGTCAGTGCCACTCATTGCTTCAGAGACAAACTCAAGCAATTGGTATAAAAGCAACACATGCATAATTAGTCCTGTAATATTAACTCAAAAGGATGGAACTTTCAGTAACTCCTGAAAAATCCATTTAGGTACTCCTTGATAGTTGCTCTCTTGTAGCTCCTACCAGTGACTCTCAGTTTGACTCTTATTACTGGGGAAGTTTAATCCTGCTCATGTGCTTTTGCAGGTTTCACATCTTCCTTTGGAGAAAGAAGGGAATTTGAACGAGGTCCTGTCCATGTAATTTGGACACAAATCAATCTTCAAAATGTAAGTGCACATGCATCTATGTATTGACAGCTTATCACTATAAACCATAATGAATTTTCACCTAAAAATATAAGCCATGAACTGACAACCCATAATGCTAGGCTCCAGAGAGAAAGAGAGGCCACAGTGTCAAGGATGTCTTTTTTCTAAAGACTAATAAAAGTTGCAAAAAAAGGGTTAGAAAAAAAATGCCTAGTTTGATCTGATCATAATTTGGTTAGGCATTTTTCTTTCTAGATTGCTGCTTGTCATTCTGCCTGTAGTTTCCTCCCTGCCTTAAAAGTACAATGACTGTGTGTGTATATACATATACATACACACACACATGTGCGTGCATACTGGAAAAAAGCAGAACATGGTTCAAGAAATGCAGTGGATGCATTTCTGGAGCAGCTTTGCTCTAAGATTGTTACTTGCCCAATTATAGGCCTGAGTGTCTCTATCATTAATTCAAGCTATACTGTGATCTATTAATATGTGCAGCCTGTACATTTTAGACCTTCTTTTGTTCTGGGAGGAGACTCAAGATTCTTAATGCTCATGAGGCACACAATTAAAAGGAGACGCCTCAGTCAGTCTAATTCTTACAGAGAGACAAACTCTAACCCACACAGGGTATGAATCTGTCAGACAGGGCTGGCAGCCAAAATACCTTTGAAGTGTTATTACTGTGCAGATTTTCAACTAGTTACCAAGTTGTCTCTTTATGAGACATTATTTCCTGGAGAAGGTATTTAAATGTGTACCTACCTGATGTAAGCCATTCTTTCCATAGCCAGGTAGAGAAGCAGATTTAGAATATGGAAATCCTGTAAAAGACATAAGATATAGCTATATTTTTTTGCAAATCCTTTACAGCCTATTATAACACAGAATCCAAAAAAACATCCAGAAACAGCAATGACAAGATCAGTAAGTACATTCTATCAATGAGATGAAATATAACTGAGCTATGCTCATCTTTTCTCCATATTTCATGTACATGAACATGTGTAACAATGTCTAGAAATAACATGCCAGGGCATGACACGAAGAGAATTGTGGGGCTCATGTTATGGAAGCTTTATGCAGCTGTGTGATGCAAAGCTTGTGATTTGAGAGCTTGTGAAATCTCTGTCCTCCAACTTAGTGTTAAATCATGACTTGAAACTGGGATTAAAGGTATCATCATTTCAATTTACATCACTTCTGATCATGCTGTATGTAGTCTGGTTTTTGGTTCTGTTTCTTAAAAAAGAAGGGTTGATACCCTACCACTTAAAAAAAACCTTAACAAACATAAAATTTCTTTTGCTTTCTGTAAAACTTCTTGGAAAAAAGCAAAAATGAAGATATAGTAATGGGTAAAGTAAATCAGCAACAGTATAAACACTCAAGTGAAAGAAAGTTTTAAGATGGAGAAAATGGGGAAATGGTGTTACTGCGGATAAACGATGTAATATAGTGATGAAACTGTGTGTGGTCACTCTGAGACATCTGAAGAGCCTTTACTTCTAATGATAAGACCCTAATAAGAAAGTTTAAAAGTTAAACAGTAGATGAACAAACGTGTGTAATAAACATTCTTGATTCCAGTACAGGAAACTATGTTAAACTGATGCAAAGTGTTACAGAAGTCAGTTAGTTCAAAGAACTGAATGTACAACTCTTCTTTCTGTCAATTTTTAGCAGTCTGTGTGCAAAAAGGAATGTAGGAAGGGAATCCGGACACCACTGGATTAATAAATACCCTAAGGAGATTATTAGGAATAAGCATACAGAAAGAAAAAACAAAAGGTGGATCAGCAAGGAGCTCATAATGTGCTGAGATAAAGTGAAAACTGCCAGAAGTCAAGCTGAGTTAAACACTGAAAATGATATTAAAACAAATAGTAAAAGTTTCTCCAGCTATCCAAATAAAAAGGAAACAAGGAAAGAAGAAATGGGATCACTGGGAGTTGTGCTATGTCAGTACTCAGCAGAGGGGAAAGGTAACCTAGGTAGGGCTACAGAACTGAAGGAGTATTTCATCCACAGAATAAAAGATGGAGTACTGAACAAGGATGGAAAGCTAATGGAATAAGGGTATGCCAGTGAATCACAGTCATGATAAAACCAAATTTCAAAGCACCTAATGTACTTAAACAGGGAACGATAAGTTCACATTAAATTGCAAGTCCAATATCTCTTACCATTGGAGTTTTTTATATTTAAGAGAGGGAAAAAGATAATGAAATGAGAAACTTATAATTGCCTGTTATCTGAATGGCAGTGACACCAGAAGGCAAAAAGTATAACACTTGTGAGACAGAATGACTGTATCTGCAACAAAACCATCATCTGTGCTCCCGCCTGGAAAAAACTGCTAGTGTTGAACATCAGTGTGGAGTTCAATTTCTTGGCTACAGCGAAGACGTAGAGAGAGATGTAAAGATGTAGGCGACAGAGTTTTGTACTATCTCCAAATAACATTACTCAGTTACCAAGGAAAAATGCACTAAGGTGAAGACCAGTTTGAAACCAGACGCAGCCCAGGTGAGGAGCCGCCTCCCAGGCTGAGCCGCATCCGCGGGCACAGGCGACACCGTGTGGCCGCCTGGGAAAACCCAACGGGAGAATTGAACCGAAATGGCCCAAAATGCACTAGTGAGACCCGCTGACTCCACAGGGGATTGTATTTCACTAGGTTCTGTTTCCCACGGACTTAGTCACCAAGTTAGACACTTTTTATTTTGCCTTTTTTTTTGGTTTTTCTTTTTTTTTTTTTTTCCATCACAGCCCGCTGCAGATATACTGGGACAACGCATTTTTTGGAGTAACTAGCCAAGACAAAGCAATCTTTCTCTCTAATTAGGCAAGTTCTGAACATCAACTACCCTCTGCAGGAATATGGTTCCTGCTTTTTCCTGTATGACATTCACTCCAGTCTGGGTATTCTGAGGTTATCTCTCAGCACATCAGGGACACATGAACACAAGGGTTACACACCTTGCTATATGTCTTCTTTCCTAAATATATGACACTTAAAATCATGAATTATGGTAATTGATTAACCATCAAACATTTACATATACAGTAACAATACCCATTCACACAGGTGGAAGTAAGGAGATGCAAGCTCCACTCTTGCTCGCCAATTGCACAAGCCTCTCATTGATGTGCATTCTTGTTAGGTGTGTTTTTCTGGGCATACAAATCATGTAATGTGGCAAAATATCTTCTAGAGCAGAATAACCCTTCCCTGGTTTGCTCAGAGGCTAGACAGACAAATGCAGGGCTTTTTTCTCAGTATATTTGGACACATTACCATCAGTTCACAGTCTGATGCCTGCTAATTCCCCCTACCCTGCATGTAACCACTTGGCACCAAACCTATACCCAAAAGGTTTATTTTCTCTGATAGTCACTGACTATGCCACAAAGATGAGGCTGGAAGTCAGAGTTCTCAACCATAAGGGCAAGAGATAGAGAAGCTACTCTTCTGTGGCCGATGGGGCATGTGACAGGCTATAAATATTCAGAACTAAATAGGGAAAGACTGAATAGAGAAGGAACTACTTAGGATGTATGTGGGTATTAAAATAGTCAGGTGAGTGAATAAAATCATAAAGAAAGGGGGAAAAAACTGCAAATGTCAGGAGAAGAAAACTTCCTCAATGTCATTTCTGCATAGCTGCTAATTGGGTAATGGGGCCAACTTTCATGAGGGACAGAGAAATGATGATAAAATGTAATGGAAAATGAACTACAGAACCTATATTGCATTGGCACAAAGGTGATATTGACCCTGACACAGAGGTATGAACTATCTTTTGCATTTCTAGTTTTAATAGCTCCACGTTCCCAAGAGAATTAAAAATCATAAAAGAAATGCAGGTATAGAAGACTGACAGGTATAGCAATATTTCCAGGAAAAAAATCAACACGACATGTTGTACCTGTATAACACAGTTCTTGGTGTGCTACACACCTCCCCCTTTTGTGCTCAAGGACTATTCTCTCAATACATGTGTAGAAAAGCTTCAGATCAACTCCAGAAAGCTTCCAAACATACCCAGCATGTGTATTACAATGAAAGGTTTAGGTGTTCATTCATGGGCAATGACTTAGAGATGTTAGGTGTGTGAGGTGGTCAGACTTGGTTTCCCCTGCACAGGGAATCCTGTAATACACCTTGTGCACATGTATGAGATCTCTGGTGAGGATTAAGTTATCAAATCCCTTCAAGTTAGACCAGTGAGACTGATGATCTGAAATAACTTTTCTTCTTTATCTTGTTACAGCCTTATGATAGACTTTGTAGCATCTGTTTTCCCTCTTTCTTGCATAGCTAAGCCATAATTTCCTTAATATAAGTTGATGGAGCCAACTATCACATTACCAAAATGCCCACAAGACTGACATCCTAGCCTCGCTGCCAGACATGCCTTGCATTGGATGCATTCTTTTGGAAAACTGCTTCCCCAACTTGTTTACCCCAGATGACCTGCTACTGCTGCATGGTGTAAAGTGGAGGAGGCACAGAGGGGAATGGCCCAGTTATCTGTTAAAATTCATTTAACCTATTTTTTGTCATTCGTGTAATCTAGAAGTAAAAATCAGACCCAATTCTGATGCTCCTGACTTGCTGAAATGTGGAGGAAGAAATGTGTAGAACATGCTTATGGTACTGACAGCTATCATGGGCATGTGGTCTCCAGACCTGAATCTAGCTACAAAATTACTCCATTTTCCACCTGGAAGATTTCTATGACCTTATAAGGTTGTAAATGTGAGCATATGCTAAGTTAATACTTAGAGAAAAGTATTCTTTATGCTTATCATAATACAGAAGAAGTGGCTTTACCAGTATTCAAAATATATAGTTTGTGTCAAGAAGTATTTAGCACCAGTGAAAAATCTGCCTGATACTGCCATCCTTTCTCTTGAAAATAAATAGCATATAATAAATAGGTACTTTTAGGAGGGGCAGGTTTTTGTGGTAAGGAACCTCTGCTCTCCAAAGACTACACAGTTCATTTATACAGGCAATGCTGCTTCTTTCACTTACATGAAACTATAAATAGTTTCGCTATCGAAGTCTGAAGGCTCTGAGCACTTACAAGCCATGGCAGAACAAACAGACAAATAGGTGTAATTATGACAGAGAGATGAAGCACAAAGCCAGCTAGAGCTATGTGGCCCTGCAGCAGGGCCACCTTCCTTTGCCACAGGAAGGAAGCCCTACTCAGCTTTGCCAGCAGGCCAGGGATGCAGCACTCACGGGAATCTCTGTCGGTTCCGGCAGTAAGAGACAGGGACCGTGTTTCTGAATCCGGGGAATTAGTTCTGGTGTCCATATCCCCTTTCAGAATAAGCCAACTGGTCTTCAGCTGGAGAGAGTAAAGAGCCAGTTACAAGATACAGGATTAACACCTGAATGCAGTTCTCCGACTCCACCTGTCTCGGAAGTCTTGTGAACTGCTCATATGTTTATGCTCATTGCAACTTGTACCATCTTTTATCAAATTATAAAAGACTGTATAATCACTTAGACACTACAGCTACCAAAAGCTTCAAACTTTCAGCTGGGCTGAAGATAGTTTCTCTGTTCATGAAGCTGCCCACTGTGCCCCACTGTAGAAGATGCACTATGTCATTTTCTTATAATGAATTTGCTATTAACATTTTTCTTCTGTGTTAATATGCACCCTAAGTAAAAGTCCACAGGATTAGCTGAATCACCAATCTATATATTGAGACCGAGTGAAAATTCATGAGCTTAATGCTCTTAATCTCAATATCCCTACTTCTCTTTACTGTAGAATGCACATTCTAAACCCTTTGGATGAGAGATTAAGCTTTTCTATGTCTTCTTGGAAAGGCCCTAAAAGTAGTAATGATTATTTCAGTTACATGAAAGAACACCTTTATGTATGAAAATGTTTTAAAAAACAGTTGCTTCAAGGAAGATCAATAAACTACTCCCTCTTGTTCTGTCTGATCATTACCTTCTTACTGTCCTGATCCAAGCTTCCATCCTCGCCTTCTGATCTTCTTGCTGCTGGAAGATTAAGTTAATTTTAAAAATTAGAATAGACTATAGCATTTTTTTGGTCTTCTGTTCTGACTGCAGTTATGTTCCGAATATTTTTAAGAGGGGGAGAAAATCAATTTCAAGTAAAATAGAGCTGGGCAGAAAATTATGTGTAGAGCTATGGTTTCACAGAATCACTTAAAATAATTTTGAAATTATTACATACTCATCCTTCAAGTGAATTTAGAGAATCTATTCCTGCTGGATTTTGAACCTATCTTTTTAGGAAGAAACTGTCTTTGGGGAACGACTGGTGAGAATAATAATTCTACATCATAACTTAAGGACAGATTTATATGATCACTGTACACAGTGCAGCCATTTCGCACTCTTCTGTGTTACCATGGCAATGAAACTACATATGGTCACACAGATATTTTGTGGTCAGCACACCTGGATCTCCTAAGTTCCCAAAGAGGATAGACAATGATGGTAAAGAACATTAGGAACAAACTTGGCATTAACTCCTCATGAAATCTACAAGACAGATTGTGTTTAAAATTCAAAATTCTTCACCAACCACTTTTCTGACAATATTGTCCTCTTAAACAGTGTTTTAATAAAAAATGTTGCTGATATTTTACCACTGGTTTATTTTCTTATAACTTTCCAACTTGCTAAGAAGAAAATTGAAAACCTAAAAGCTATTCATTAGATAGTTCGCAAACATCAAATGTGTCATTTATGTTTCAGAGTATTGTTCCAGATACTGAGTTACACCTGTGAATCTTACAGAAAAATTTTGTGCCAAATTTCACATAATTTCAAATAAGTTCTCAAAATTTCAGTCCTACTTGCCCTATTCAATCTATGTAGTTTTGGGGACAGTTTTAATGGTGTAAAATTGGAGTAATATAAGGACCTAGCATAATATGAAGCCCATGAAAAGTTAGTGCAACAAGGGGGCTGTCTGCAACACCTGAGGAAAAATGGTCCCATGCAATGCAAAGTAGGCAGAAAAAATATTTATTAATAATATAAAGAATATAATAATACAAAAGTTAAGGCTCAGATGAGATTCTTAGAGACAGAGGTGGAGAGGAGATTAAGTTACATCGTTAGATGTGCTGCAACACTTCCAGCAAGTTGGGAACAACTCTGCCCTCTCCATTTCCCCAGCCAGTATGTTTGCAGAGGATCTGCCCTGCATCTAAACAACAGGGACAAAAGGACACCACCAAAAGCCTTTCAGTGTTATTCTGTTCCAATTTCTGATGCCATCCCACAGCTCACATCCAGAGCTTAACTGCTTTTGCTGAGGAGGTGACACTTAAAAATGAAAAATTGCCATAAGGAAAATATCTATGGTTAGAGGTGAAAATCCGGAACTGTAGAGGGTTTGAAAAAACCCAAGGTTTTCAAAGTTAGCTAATAGCATCCTGACAGGGGTATTTTCCCAAGATGGCAAGCTGCTTCTCTGAGAAATAAATATGAAGAAATACTCAAATATGACAGATGAGGAATAAAGTCCCTACATTGCAAGAACAATATAAACCTTGTTCGCTGATATTTTGGGAGCACACCCTAAATCATCAGTCAACAAGTTGTTCCACATTATGCTTATGGATCTTGCTCTCACTAAATCAGAAATCCATATGGAGAATCTGATGCATTTTTGGAATGTTTTTTTTAAGACATTGATGCTCTCAAAGGAAAAAAATAGATTTAATTCAAGGTGCTACTCAGAAATTTCAAAGGTTCCACAGGATCTTGAGAGCATCTGACTTAAAAGAGATGCAGAGGATTACAATCAAAATCAGTGGGGTCATGAAGGCCAGTCCCTCCCAAGTTCCTGAGAGGGCTTCATACAACACATTGCTGGCAGAAAAATTCAAGTTCCCTGAATTTCATCAGTACTGAGCATTACTTTCATCACTTTAAGGGATGCCTGGTTCTGCCATGAACCCAACGTGAACTGTGGACTGCAAAACTCTTTTGTTGTAACTTTGAATGTTGTTTAAATATTTCTAAAACATGAACACACACACACATCCCCCAACAACAATGCAGGCTACTACACTCTTCACTTTCCAACCCCAGCTCTGAGCCTGATCTCTCTCATGTCCCATTTTTTCCCCTTTTTTTCATTCTGAAGTTGGGTGTTTATAATAGAAACACAGAAGCTGTAGCTACAGCAAATCTGTTGGGTGCTGATGTAACTGAAACCTTTTAAAGCCAAATATTTTGGAAGAGCTTCTTGCACTTTTTGTTTTAAAGAACATTCTTGTGCTTATTTGTTCGAACTTGGTCTCTTCAACAAAGGAATGTTCTCTGGCTCCTTTTCAGCATGTATTTGTCCAGCGTCCCATTAGCTTGAGGAGCTGAATCATCCTGTGTTCACGCTTTAGCTCTCAATCCTTCCAGAACAAAAGATAACTATTTTTAAATTTTATTTTACTTTATACTCTTTTTATTGGAAGGAACGTTTATTGATTTTTTTTTTTGTTATTTTTTCCTGGTTTTTGTTTTGTTTTGTTTCTTAGTTAGAATAAATTATGTTTTGCTCTCTGGTAGAAAAAAAAAAGAGCACGTATTTTCAACACAACCTTTCAGAACATCTATAATCTAGAAAAGAAAGTTTAAAACATTTATTCTTGTTAACTTATTGAGATTGCTGACTTGCTAATTTAATTCTTCGCTCGCTCCAGTGATTACTAGGGACAACTCCACACAGCAGCAAAATTGACATAATCCAGACTTTGACAGACAGAAAATTGGTGTAAAAATGCCCGGTCTGCAAAAAAAAAAAGCTGTTGCTTAGAATCCTCTTTGCAAACCAAAAGTATCTATAAAATTAAATGACACAGTCAGGATACAGGACATTAGAGTCTTATCATCAGCTTCTGTAAATGAGTGAAGTTATGCTGATTTGCAACAGATGATTGTTATTTTGCATTTGCTCATGATCTTTCTAAACACCACTACAATATTCAACTTTTTCTGTTGTCAGTATTGGTATATCTAAAACCAAGAAGGAATTAGAGAGCTTGGGCAGACTATAAGGTTGGCCGATTGGATTCAATCAGGCACTAAACCAGACAGATAGTATCTTCTTGCCTGAAAGGAAACATTAGTTTGTCCAAGATTAGGATATTTGGAGCAGAAAATGTCTATCAAAGACCAACACCTAAAGTGCACCAAAATGTCAGCAAGTCTGGCTTTGCTCAAAACCATACACAGAAAAACTACAGAGATTATCTAAATCTGGATGATCCGAATGTGCAGTTACTTTATCATGAAGCAGCAGTTACAGTGAACCTGCACAGGCTAACTCACTCAGCTGGGAAGCATCAGGTGACAATTTTCTTTCTCATATTGCTGTATCAGATCCAAACTAGAACTTCAACCAAACAGAAATAACTGTAATTTCCCAAGAAAGACAGTACAAAAATGATAACTATACAAAAGTGTATTTTTAAAAACGATGTTGACTGGGTAATTCAAAAACAGTTAAAGCCCCCTGTAACCAGAGAAGAAAAACATCTAAAATGTATTTTCCTTGTTCTGGCCATAAAGGTTGACAGCCTTAAAGTATCTGCAGCTCCTGAACCTTTCACTCAATGAAATTTATCAGCTGAAGCCAAAGTATGGGTGTAGAGATACAAAGAGCCTTCTCACTCCTAAGTACAGCACAGGAAGTCACCTCTGTGCTGCAAAAGGCAATAGGATGGGACGAGCTGCTCCAACTGAGACACTGCTCACAGGCACCGCCTGGAACTTCCCTCGTCATGTAGGGTGCCATAGCCTCATTCTCCCACTTGTATCCCTGAAGGCATGTGCTTTTATCTCCAAAGTGCCTTAGCTCACCGTGTGATGAACATCCCTTATGTTTATTTTTTCTCATTCATTGCCAAGGTGGGGGTGCAGTCACGATGAAAATTAAGTTTTTGGTGTGGGGCAGACTTATATCACATATTATATTTTTATTTTTGTGCTTTGCTCCTGAGTACAGGAGTACCCAAGTCATGACTCTTTTAATCAGAAATGTACTGCACTTTTCAGGCACCCTTATTGCAGCAGAACCCTCACGTATTTGTTTTCAAAAATTAACAGTGGAATTCAGTTTAGAAAAATAAATTCCCTATAACTAGTCCTGTATCATGAGCCAAGATCATTGTCAAACATCACTGAGAACACAGTTGGCACTCACACTAACACGGAAATTGCACTGATGTTAATAAGTGAAATATACTGCAAAAATATTAATAGAAGAAAGCAGACTTTATATTTTAATTTTTCATATTTACTAAGGTCTTAATTCAGATTCTCAGTGGCATAAAATGATCACATATTTTTTTCTGTTGTTTAGAATGTCATTGCTGAGACAACTAAAGGTTTTCCAATCAGATCTTGATGATGTTACCAACTACTGAATTTGTTCCTAACTGCCACGGTGTGACTACATTTGTTCTTTTTTTTGTTATTGGTATATTTTATTATTATCCGTTTAATTATTATCTATTTTCTTATTGATATCTATTGTTATTTGATATCTTTTATTGTTATTGGTATTTTACAGCTTGAAGAACTTACAGATGAAAAGTAGATATTTCATATATGCCACTTATCAATGAACACCACTTGTCAATGAACATTTTTTTTCTCCAGCAATTTAGAAGTCAGATTTACAAAAACTAGATATAGCAAGGCACGGTTTGAAAACAAAAGAGCAATCTTCAACATTCACATTTCCTATCATTCCATGAATAAGAAAACTGCATTAAAGTTAGTATCGACTCTGAATTATCAAGATTAATCAAAATACCATCATCCCAGTTTTGGAGAACTTACTATATCCTTGGACTGCATGTTATACAAAACAATATTTAATTTTCATGTTACTTTTTTTCTTTTTCTGTTTGAGATTATAGGGATGCAATGAAATGCAAAGACCACAGCAAACAAATTTGGGAGTCAATATGCATTTTTTTTTCATAGACAAGTAGATAAAACTGCAACAGAGAAAAGCAGACTGTACCATGCTGTTTGTAGATAGGAGGTTTCCTATAGATGTTATCTTTTACGCCAGTGTCTGAGGAAGAGGAAAGAGAAAGGAAAGAATGAAAGAGTAAGCAAGCAGTTCAGATCACGCTGCTCTTGTCTCCTCTCAACAACACTAACAATGCAAAAAACTTCAGCAAACACTATGCATTCATTCAGTGGTTATTGCAAAAAAATAGAGCTTTATCCATCATCTTTATGTATTGAAAAAATTGAGTATACCTACCTATGCAACATAATCCCCCCTAAGTCCCTCAGAATGCTTTAAGACACCCTGAATGGCATCCATTTGGTGATATGTATACTTCACAGATAGCAAAGAGAAACTGGCTATATTTGTCACTACTTTAAATTCCTATAGAGATACAACAGACTACTATAACAGTCACACTTGAAAAAGGACTTTGTCCATTAATTACAAATAAAATGTACATGCTCAGACATAAATGATTATATTGGTGATACCCAATATTCTTATAGGAAATCCTGTAATTTTTCTATATTTTTAATTGTATAGCTAACTTGGCCTTCCAGGAATTTTCTGAAAGCCCCCAGAGCCACAGTCCAGGGTTCCCATATCATGTGGTACAGACATCAGATTTACTCAGTACTATGGACCTGAGCGGATACAATTCCT
This sequence comes from Neopelma chrysocephalum, assembly GCF_003984885.1. Lineage (NCBI taxonomy): Eukaryota > Metazoa > Chordata > Aves > Passeriformes > Pipridae > Neopelma > Neopelma chrysocephalum. Next base: position 2,030,927 of record NW_020897731.1, on the reverse strand, counting down.
AACTGTGGTCTTTTTATAGAAACATTAACCCCAGAAGCAAAAAATGAATAAACAAATTACGCCAGTGAACAGGTAGATGTGCTTAGCATTCAAAAAACTAAACAGTGTGGATATAAATTTAATGCTTGTTAACTGAATGTAAACTTGGAAACAGTATAGTAGAGATGCAAAGCCAGCCACAGTGAGCTTCCTGTAGTTCTGAAGTCTTCCAGCTACTTTCAAAGTTTATGTCAATATGACTTTTAAATTCAGAGAATAGATGAATAAGGAGGAAAAAACCCAACAAAACAAAAACCCCTTCAGTTGTTCCTCCTGCGCACACATTCAGCAGACTTATGCAGTTATGGCACTACAAATCATAGACTCTTAGAATCACTAAGGCTGAAAAAGACCTTTGAGATCAAGTCCAACCATTAACCCAGCACTGCTGTAACTCTATAGTCTTAGCAACATTTGTCACTGTGTGCCTCCTGTACAGTAATTTAAAAAAAAATACATGTACATGAGCACACAGCTCTCTAACTCCTTTATTTCTGAGAGGAAGTTTAACAGGTAACAGATATTTACTTGTCACACATTTTCTTCTCTTTGACTTTGAAATTCACAAGTCGATGCCAAAAGAAAATTACATTCAGAAGAGAATAAATAGGTGCCAGCAATTGAAGATCAAAAGCTAAGCAGTTAATGCCTACCTGGAATATGGAAATGCCTAGGAGCCTGCTGATAGACAGAAGGTGAAGATTTGCTCTCAGAGTACATGGATAAGCTTGGAGTGCTCCGACCACTTTCACTGCCTCCAAGGGGAAGAGCAAAGAAAGCAGATAAAAGAAAAAATGGAAAGCAAAGTAGAGTATTTCAAGCATAAAAGCTTGTTCAAAATGACTTGTTAATCACACAGCTTTAAATCCATGTTTTTTTAAACCCCATTATTTTTCAGCACAGTATACTGGCTCAGATGCCAAACATCTCATAAAAAACTAGTATCTTATAGATAGATAATAGCAGATTAAACTGCCCTACTTTGAAATTAAAGCTTCTCTTTTAATGACACTTTCATAAAGAAAATCAAAGAATAAGAACATCCACAATCCTGTAATGTGTTTTTGCACAGCCTTAACTGAATAATCTATTGAGCAAGTATTTTAAAAGTTTAATGCTATGGCTCATAGCCTGCCCCTGAAACCAGTAATGAAATCATTCAGTAGTGTTTAAATTATATCAAAGCAGGACTAGACCAAAATACAAATGTTATGGTTAAGTCAAATAATCCTGCATGTATCAGTGACAAAAAGAGATATTGAAATTCGGCTCTTAATTGCAAACTTTTTCCACAGGTAACATGCCACACTATTTTTATGCAAACAAGGTTGGATTATCAAGTCATGGATCTATAATGCCATAGTCGCTTCACCAAGTTTCAAGATATCCATAAGATTGTTCCATATTGATTTTTCCACATTTTGTCAAATGGTCATTAGGTGGCATTCATTTCCTCTTATTTCCCTGAAGCACACTCTATGGCATTATAGTGCTGGTTGGCAAACAAAAAAGTAAAGCTCTACTTTTTTGGGACTTGTAAAATCCTTTTAATTTACAGCACTGTTAAGCAACTGGAAGCAAACATGACATTTATTCTTACATAAAATGACTGTTAATTTGCCGTTACTGTTTTAGTGTGGACGAAGCACAGATTTAATGGCTAGTAACAATGAAATTATAGCAAGTTATGTTGGGGGTAAAGAAAATGCAGCAGCTCAGGGTATTGGATCTGTAACTGAGTTCTACCTTCATGGAGGGGATGTTTTATAACCATAGAGCTACTGGATTACCAGAACCGTCCAGGCCATGCCCATGGAGGTGATCTCTGCCCTGCTGATGAGCAGTGGATGCATTGTCATCGGATTGCCAGCCTTGACATGCACCACTGAGGTCAAAGGGTAATGCCACTGAGTTCAGCAGGAGCAGAAACAGGACAGACAAGGTCAGAAGAGCGTGCTGTGTATCTCATGACAATACACTGACCAACACATTCTAAATTTTGTGTCTGTTATTTTAATAAAAGTCAAAAACCATTCAGCTGTGGCCACTGTGTACTCACTAACAGTGATTTATTGTTGAAAAAGTGTAATCTGAGAAGTTGAGAAATTGGAATCACAACTACACATGCTGATAGCCTATGGTCCTTCCAAAATGAAAGGGAAGAATTAGGGAATTACTGAGAATCTGGTGCATCACCATCTACTTGCAGTCAAGTATTCCTCAGACAAGGAACCTGACAGTTACTCAGTTTCTTGATTCCCATTTTGCTCTTGGAAGAAAAAAAGTGGTGACAAGTTTTCACTGCACATTTATGAATTTGCTCTTTCTTTGCTGCTTGCTGCCCAGATTCCTGGCCATCCCTACTAAATGGAATAAGCCTCAATGTCACTGGTAGATACTTATTAAAGTAAGGTCCCTTCCAACTCCAAAATTCTTAAAAATCTTGTAATGTCATTCATTGAAATGAGATGTTACTGGAATTTTCTAATTTAAACAGAAAATGAAAGTTCTCCAGCAATTTTCACAGTGTATTAATTCCTCATTTACTTAAAAATCAGCATATTACTAAAAATGTATATTCATATATGACCTGCAGGAATAATCACTTCTTTGATCAGTGACCCAAGGTGCTGGTATCATACCCACATATAAAGTCATTCTTCAGGGATGGGGTAGAGTGTCAGCAAGGAATCAGGAGGAAGCTTTAATTAAGAGGAATAACTTTAAGAGAACAGGATACAAGAACAAGTACCAGGGGACAACAAATCTACAAGTTGCTCAATGCAACTGATCATCTATGTGGAGCTGTTTGCAAAGCCATCATCTCCAACTTGCTCGAAGTGGAAGAATTAATGATGAAATGATGGAAAAGGTTCTTCTTGCACCCCACTTATACAAACTGATTTACATGTAAACTTTAATTCTGCCACTGATTTGGACAAACATCAGTAGTTGTAGTTCACATTTTGCACACAAAAATAAGTGTTTAATAATAAAGTATACTCAAGACCCATGTAGAAAGTTACTGTGTAGGAACTACAGACAAATGCTTAACCTAGGCTAAATTTAAATCTCTAAAATGAGACTTTGCCAATAAACTATCTCTTTCAAGGTTTGCCTGGTATACACTGTGTCCTGGTTAGAACGGCTGGGACCAATTCATCCCTGGATGGGTGTAACCCAAAACTGTGTATTCTATAGCCTCCATGCCATTTCCCAAAAACTGCTGTCAGTAGAGGCCTGCAAGGTGGGAAGATGTTCCTGTACCCTTTTATGGAATTCCCTGCTCTGATATCCTTATATGGAATTCCCCGCTCTGATAAGAGGGACTGAGCATCCGCATGCCCTTTTATGGAATTCCCTACTCTGAGGGAGGGACTGAGCACTCCCGCCTGAACTGGAGAGTATATAACTGGGAGTTTCAGAGCCTTGGAGCTCTCTCTCGTGGGACCCAGAGGAAGACAGCAGACCACCGCTGCTCCCAACCAGGCTGAGACCACCACCCTCAACTGGACTGCAATCACCACTTCTGACCAGACTGCAGCAGCTCTCCCACCAGCAGGTTTTATCCCCTCTCCCTTTGCTTTGGACTCGGGGGGTGGGCCAAGGTACACCACTTTTGTTCATACCCCAGGGTGCTGGGTTTGTACATTTGGGTTTTGTGGGTTAAAACCAATTGTCTGTCTGTATACTTGTACTTATTACATTATTTTAATAAATTGTTATTCTGACTTATAAATCTCTCTTTTGAATTGAGTTCATTTTGCCTTGCTGGTTAACTTTTAAACCAGCACACACTGACAAAGAACTTCAAATAAGGTCTCAGAGAAAAGACCAGAGAGAGCAGTTTTTCAAACTTTTGGGTTTGTCTTCTGCCACAAGCATCCACAGGCTGTGATCTGCTTTGCTGGTCAGTGAAGAGCAAAAAACCAGAATCCTGAACTCTTCCCTGAATTTTGTTCAACTTGGAAAGAATCTGGAAAGGTTTACTTTGAACTTGAGTGTTGACCACAAAAACCTCCTTGTGTCCACTGGCTGCTGACAGGGCAGGCTGCAAATTTAAGTCTGTGTGTGCGGAGCCAAATGACCAGGGTTTTGACCATGCTCCCTTTTCAAGGGGCTGTCAGGAAAAGTATAATATTGCTTATACTTCCTTCCTAGTCAGCTTTTATCTTATCTGGGAGGATGGGAAATTTGATAACAAGTTACAGTAAGAGCTGTCTAAGTTCAGGACTGAACAACAAACAAACACCACTGGCCTAATGAGTGAGATGTCCGAGCCTACTCACAAAACCGGATCCTTTAATATCTCTGCCCACGCTGCATTAAGATAGACAAAGCTTTTTGAAGTTTGATGACTAATTCTTTTCAAGTTTTCAAAGCCAAATAAATGGGCTTTGGAAGCTGTGCTCCTGCACTAGAAAGGCAAGATAATTTCCACCATGTTTTAAGTAAGCATTTTTTTCAGCAGGGCTCAGCACACCCACTGACTCCATTACCTCAAGAGGAAGAGCCACACCAACCACAGGTGCTTGGAATATCACATCCTATGACTTGCAAGGGCATGAATTGTCAAGCTTTCTTGAAGTGCAGCTGGACTTATTTTGAAGACAAAAATCCTTAAAAGAGCACAACCAAACCACTTTTCTTCATGATAAAGAACAGATCATCCTATTACACTGCATGGGAGCCAGGCTACAGTACACTGATGGAAGAACAGGAACTCCATAATCACATTTTTCACTGGAAAAAAATTATGAACCATGTCATTCTCAGGAAAAATATGATGCAAACTCAGTGAAATCAAAAGGAAGATTTTGCTTGTCTTAATTTCCCTAGGGTAATAACATATCTGTCTCCTGGAAGCTTAAAGAAATATCTTTTATGACAAATGTGGAGTGCTGGTTCTACAAAGATTACTTCTACTACTATGAAGCAGTGTATTATTTTTGGATTTAATCATATTTTTTTAAACAAGCATGATTTCACTTTCTTAAAACTGAAGTGGCGACATTAAAGTTGGTCTGGATACAAAGCAACTATTGCTACAATCCTCTTCTTTCCACACTAACCACTTCGAAGAGAAAAAGAGAGCACATCCACACCACCAAAAGGCTCCTCCAGATAAGGAAAAAAACACAGACTGGAACTCAGAATTCAGAGACCTTGAAAAGGATGAGGCAAATCTTCTGAATCCTTGTGGACTGACACATTAACTCAGTGTAAACCAGTGGATAATCTATACAACCTCAGCAAGGCTCAGGATTACCTATTTAGGAAAATTATAAACAGATCCATTTTTTTAGCCTCACAAGAGCACTGTGAAGCACTTTAAGGTACTGCTTAAAAAATATTTTAGCTCCTTGACAAAAAGTGCTTCAGAATTGCAAAATATTATAATTTCGATCACATTACTAACAGTTATTTGGGTACAAGGAACTACCAACTTGAGGATTTCTTCATCCAAACAGCAGCACTTAATAATTGCTGCTGCTCTGAGCAACAGCAGGTAGCACTGAACAAAAACTCATTTTAACAGGAATGCTGCCAAGTAACTGCCAACAGGACTTTGAGGAAGAGCTTTCCATTCAGTGAAATTGTGCACTGCAGCACAGCAAAGAAGTTTTTCTTACTCAGTACATAAGGTTGGATAATACCATCCAAATTTAGAGGACAAATTAAAAAAGCAGTGCCTCAGAGAACACCAGGGTGTGTGCCAGCCTTCCAAAAAATGCATGGGAGGTTGACTGCTTCTTGTTGTGGAAAGGAGATTTGCAGATAGAATCTGAAATGGTAACAATCAGTTTAATCTCATCAACTTTTTCCTCCAAAATTTTCTCTCAGGGATCATATTTGGAAGACTTGAGCCTGATTCTGTTCCTGTTCATACCAGTGAAATTCAGCTGACTTTGGGCAGAACTGTTTCTGGATGCATTAGGGCCCAATGAAGATGCATTACTTATTATTCCAAAGGAAACGAGTGCCTGCTATTTACTTGAGTGTGTAAGTCTATCTCCTGCAGAGGGTCACTTCCTTTTCTGTAATGGTTACAACAGCAAGAAGAGTTTTACTTTATTAAATCATAAGAGTCAAGGAACAGGCATTGAAAATGTTTGCCATTCATGCCTCCTTACAGCTGATACTGCTACTAGAGAAGATAGAAGCAGGGGAAGACGTGGTAGCTGGATGTCTTCTCTTTCTGACATTTAGCTAACAAGCTAAAAAAAAATAGCTTTGCCTCAAAGGTTCTTGGCATTCCTCAGTACTGTCCCACATCCTCAACATGGAAGCTGTTAAAAGTTAATATTCACTGCAAAAAACTTAATGGCAAGGAGAATAGATTCAGTTACTCTGTCTTATAACATATGGCACAGATTAACTGATAATCAGTGCAGCTGTATTGATTTAACCAGCTGTCATAACTTTTGGCAATGCTACAAATAATAGGAAGAATATCTAAAAGTAGGTTGGAAGGTTAGATAACTGATCACCCTATGTTGTATCCAATGTATAAGCTTATCATACTATTTATCATCACCACAATAGGGTAAAGATATTTTAGAACAGACTTTTAAATAATTCCCTCCCTCAATTTCATTATAAAAGCTAATTCCTTCCCTCCACCCCTTTGAAAGACACTTAACACTCACTGAAAAAAGCAAAAATAAAACAACCCATACCCACTCAGTTCGTAAAACTTACACAGTACATCAAGAAAGCACTTGCACAAAATTAAGACAAATTTTATCCAAGTGGAAGCCATGCTTGCACAGACATAAAAGTGAAACACAGCTGAATAAATCTACAGTATCACAGCACGGTTTTGCATTCCTGGACCTTACCTTTGAAGAAAGGGATGTAATGATGTCTGAATGTAGATGTAAGGCTTGGGTGTTGGGGCAGGGAGATGCAGCTACTGGTACCAAGACTGTGAGTACCAGCTGGGGGCAACAGAGAGTAAGTGAAAATAAACTATTTAGTTCACTTACTGAAAGCCACAAATTACAACGCCGTCCTTCTTTTTTTTCAGGAACATTTTCCTCCTGATGCTTAGAAAACATAGTCTATATTTAAGATTTCATCTTTCGCTGGTTATTGCTAAGAACATGACAGTGGCCACACTACGGGGTTGGCCAAGGGACAGGGGCTTTCCGCAGACAGAAAGAGTATCCCATAAAATGCTTTAATTGTAACGCATCAGAAAATATTCCAGAAAAGGCACCACAAAAGGCATGGCTGCACTCAGGGGAAAACCTGCATATTCCAAAGCTGCAAGAGGGAATGATAAATGCTCAAAATGGATCTCATGAAATGAAATGGGGAGAGCCTTGTCTCTGCTGAGAACTGCGCCACGAGTGGGTCCAGTTCTCACTGCCAGCAGTGCACACCGGTAGGATTTAGTTCACAATGCACCAGGGCACTCCAGTGCACAGCTAATTTAAGTATTTGAAAAAACATCCTGAAGTTATTTGAGTTCTGAAAGTTAGACATATAATTAAGTACCTTGAAAACCATTCTCAAAAGTCATCTTTGTTTGCTTTGCTGTAATAATGTCCTGAAAACATATTTTGGAGGACTAATGGCAATTATTAAAAGTGGTGATTATGATGATTATCTTCTAAAGTTTCAACGAAGCTGTAAAACATTAGAATTCATTTGGAAATCCTTTTGTCTTTCCTTATTGCTTTAACAGTGGGCTGCTAAGCCTAGGCATGACAGACCTTCAGAAGAAACTATCTTTCCTCTCTCTAATAGATCTTTTTATACTCAAACTCATTTCCACTTTGTCAAAGATTTTACATAGTAAAAATATTCAATTCCTGCAAAAACCGTTTCTGTTACCTATAAAATCTTCATTTCCCTGGAAAGATTAAGAACTCACAATTTTCCAAACGAGTTTATAATTATAATGTATCCCCAATGTTAATTAAAAGACACCAAGAAAATAATATAAATGATCTGTGTTCTCCACCAGAAGGATGGAGCTGAGAAAAAAACAGAATTAATTTTGAGCAATTTTATTGATTATTTCCAAGGATAAAACTCTGTCCAAATCCCAAATATGAATGGGCTTTTGCAAGGCATTCCAATGCAAAGGTCAAAAGGAGGTGATCCCTCCTCTCTGACAAGAGCACCAGCACAGCTGCTACTACAGCCCAAAGCTGCAATAAACACTGCTGTAAACTTCTCGACTAAATCAACTTGGCCTTCAAACTCCAGCCACTAGAATCACTAATCACTCCTCCAGCTCTTGCCCTGTGGAGAGGAGACATGAACCATGACCCCGTGATACAAGAAGGGATACGAAATCACTCAATCACCCTCTTGTGTGCATTCATTGCTACTGTGCCACACCTTGAAAGAGCTGTGGATTGAATATGTACATTTAGGCAAGATGGGACCAGGATTAAGTCCTTTAAACTATTCTATCTTGTATCTGCATAAAATCAAATTTTTTTAAACGCCTATTTTTGTTTTCTTCGATGCATGTTCCTGAAGCACTTGTTTCCTTTCTTCCCATGGGATTCTCTGATTACAGTAAATAAATCACTGCAATGAACTGGTATTCCACCTTAAACTTCTGTTCCCTGGAGACTATTCTACTTGCATCATAAAACCAAGCCATGTGCTTTTTGATTACCTGGTCTGCTGTAATGCTGAGGAGAATGGGAGGTTGGAGTGTAGCGACCATAGCCCAGCGAGCCAGCAGAACTCGGGCTTGATGTTCTGTACTGCTTGAAAGATCTGTCATCTTGGTCACCCTTAGAGGAAGACACAAAATATACATCATTAGGGAAGAGAAATGACTTCTGAAACAGGCAGAGTATGCCATTTTGCATGTTTCTGTGCTGTGGGGATGGAAGTGGTTGTCCTAAGATTCCATGCAACCCCAATGAAATGAGGTGGCTTTCAGCACCTCCACCTCAGTGTGACTGAAAGAGCTCTGCCAAGTATCAGAGAACAGTCATGTTACCAGGAAAGTCAGCACATACATGAATTTAAAATTTCAATATAATTAGAAAAGAACATATATAGGTGGGAGGAAGATGAGATCAGGTTAGCATGATAGCATTATGGCCACTTTGTGCCCCTATGAATGGGTGCGTGATGGTTACAGACAACACAAAAATCAGCATTTGTTGGTTTCATTAAATCATAAAACCAACTGTATAAATTACCCAGTGTACCACACTGTAACACGGTCATTATGCTAGGAAATACAGATAAACACTCATATATACCAATAGCATTAACACTGCAGCATTGTGCAAAGCAAGTAAGACAATTCAAGTCCCACTAAACCCGTGGCTTCAACCAGTTAAAACCATGTACACTCATTCCAAGCCTCTCACTCCCTACAGCTAGTTAAACTGCAACTGCAACTTGCATGCCTTCTTAACAGTAAAAGCCTTACTGAGTGAAATAGATGTGGAAGTGACTTTTTGTAAACTAGCTACATAAGCAAATTCAAATGTCTTGTTTCTTTTAAGACAAGTGAGAATTGGTTTGAGTTAACTTCAAATTGGAACAAATCAACGTAAACTGCAGATGTTCCTTTATGGAAAGACATACTCCAAAAAACGTTTCCCTTCCCCTATCCCAGTAGAAATGAGTAAAGATATGCTATACCATAGCAGGTGTTAGTCACTTATGAATATGGGGACACCCTTCGGCATCTATGTGACTCCCACTGGATTTTTCATCATTTAAACACACAGTAGACCCTACTTGGCCCCATGATCATCATCCAGATTCCTATCAGGACAACTTAATTATATCCATACATTCATCTTTAGATGGGATTATCCTTGACTCTACAGAGATGTACAATATTCCCACACCATCATTTTTCCTCCTGTGGTTCAGGTGTGCTCCATCCCTTCAACCTCACCCCAGGCTCACTGACTGCCTTTTCAAAAGTGGAAAATCAGTTTTGTATAGTGGTCAGCAGCATTACTGCTTTAATATCAAGTTTAGGAGAAATCATAAAAAAGCAGAGAACAACTGATGCCTTCCCAAGCACGCAGCATTCTGTGGGCATTCTGCCACCAACTCTATGTCTAGCTTGAGAAGTTTCCCTCCCAAAGTAGTTACATTATTTACTACCCACTCTAACCTTTGTGAAGAGAGTTACAAGTAGTATTGCAATGTCTCTACAAAGTCTTGTGATGATATTTAAATATCATATGAGTGTTAGCTAACGGTCTGTGATGTGTCCAATTGTATGATACAGTGGAATTTCCCTCTAATAAAAATCTCTGCAACAAAACTGGTGAGGAGTTTGCAGACGATGATGCCCAAGCACCTGATAATGGACTCTTCAGAGAAAGACAGCAAGCACGGAGAAGCTGGATAATGTGAGAGTATTCATATAACATAAATCATGGCAGCCCCAACCTCCACAGCAGTATCACTTTTGGAACTTACAAGTATTGGCACTTTGTTAACTTGTATGTAATTTAAAGGATATTATTATAATCTTCCAAAACACCAAGTCTTCATATTGTTTCAGACCTTACCTTTTGTGTACTTTGTATCTCTGTAAGAAACAATCTACTTCATGAAACCCAGAGCACACTTTTATTTTTAAACTATCAATTAAATTACATCTCTATTGGGTAACTTCTCTGTTTAACTAGTGGTTAAAGTAACAGTTTGTGATTTACAGTCCTTAATGAAAATTCGCAGTTTTCCATGATTACCAAAATTTTGCAGTACATAAAACTGAGATAATGGAGAAATTAGCCAGACCCCTGATATGTAATTGAGTATGTAATCTGGGAAACTATGTGAAATGCTTTCACTGCTTCCAAAGTGATGTTTCTTGAAGCAATGACTAATTTTGATCATTAATGCACATCAAAATACACCGATCTAGAAGTTAAGGTATGGGCAAATGATTTAACAGTATGTGAGCACAAATAGTATAAGTAGTTTAACTATTTGTGGAATAAAAAAAGCAAAGAAAAAAGAAGAGAAAGCTTTGCCAAGCATCAATTCAAGTCAACTCATGCTGGCAGCTTTAAATGTAAACATAAATCATATTTCCCAATATAATTTATTACGTAGAGTTTGAAGAAGTGACCACCATACCACCTTTATTTTGGAAAGCAGAAACATGGATGACAGTGGAGACAGATGCATACAGATGACAATCCAGAAGCAGAGTACTTATTGAACACAAGTAACACTGTGAAAAGCATAAATTATAAACCCCATGCACTGTAGAGGCAGGAGGCAAACCCCACACTTCAGATGCTGCTGGTTATCAGTATGACCAGGTTTATGCACCACAGAATGGGTCAGAATAGGAGAACAAAGGCATTGGGGATTACCTCAGTAGGTGTTGGAGAGAGCAACTGAGGTGACTGCAAACAGCAACACACAACAAATTAGTGATACAAATTCATGCATGAGGTTACTTGTGAGAAGAACTACTTTAAAAATATCACTATCCATGATACACATGATACAGTTAGGAAAAACACCTGTCAATTAAGTTAGGGCATTTTTTCTTATTATCTGTTTTTAAATACATAAGGAATAATATATAAATAATTTCATATTAGTCTTTTAGGGATTTCTCTACTACAAAGTCCTGGGGTCTGGTGAGGCCAGTCCTGTGCCACAGAGAGTGCTGCTAGTAGCAAAATCCCATTTAAAGCAACTGCCTGAAAACTACACACAAGCCCTAATTAAATCTGCACTGAAGGACCTCCAGAATCAGGACTAGAACTTGCTGTTTTAAGGAAAAACAAAATATCTGCACTATTTAATTTTCAATTAAACATCATGTAATTTGACGATTTGCTGCTCATTTTCCTTTCAAAATTAAATGCTATGTTTGGCTAGTTGAGCAAATCTAGTGAAGCTATTGCAGCTGCAGGTAGTAGCTAGGATGCTGAAATTTGGAAAACAAGGTTCGGGTTTTTTTCCTCCTCTGGCAATATAAAGGATACAAATATTTGGGGCACTAAGAAAATGTGCACATTGGATTGCAAGCATAGCCCAAAATCCCCGTGGAGCAGGTGCAATGACTGAGTCCTCACAGGAAAGGGGTAGAAGGTCGTTTGGTCTATACACCTCTGCCAAGCCTAGATGTCACCAGGCAGTTGAGGAGGGCCACAAACATTATCAGCACCAAAAAATTTTGACAGAGAAAGGAAATGCTTATGCTCCATAGGTTCAGGGCTAGGCAGCAACTTTTGGTTTTGAGAAATCAGAGACCTAAGTGCCATTTAAAGCCTTTACCAAATACAATTTTTATCCTTTTTGGATACATTATAATGGAGCTACTGTGGTTAGAATTGTGCAGAGAGGGTTTGGAAGAAACTCTGTAAAGCCTAACATATGTGCTGCACTTCACCTGACAGTAGTATTGAGACTTTAGTGGTACTGATTAAGTGTAAAAGGTATAAGTGATAGCAGAACTAGGGCTATTAAAAATATTATGGCTATTAATTATAGAATTTATTTCTACCCATTCACTTATAGAGAACAAAGCAGACTTCCATTCTAGACTGTATATATCTTGCTAACACCTATCATATAGAAAAGGCTTGGTTTGCAAAAACGTAGCTAAAATTGTAAAAGAAATCAGAAAGTCAAATGAAAGGTACATATGTTGAAAGAAAAAAAGCTAACTTGCATGACAGGAGTTATATACAAGTATGTTTTGCAAACACAGAATTACTATTAGTTATTAGTATAATGTTAAATTAGATTTCATTAGCACAAACTGTATCATATTAGCTCTGCATATGAAAAGGCTGAAGTGCGTGCATGACATGAGGGTGAACTTTAGTAAGGAACAGTTGAAAGAAATTTGTACACAGGAAAGTGATACCACTGTTGTGTTACCAAAATAACATGGTACACTTCAAAAAAAAAATCATGAAAGACATTTGGCTTCACTTCTGATTTTTGCATTATAATTAGCAATGGCTCCTGTTTCCTACCACATGCAGAAACTACTCTCATGGAAAAACATATTTTAATTACATGTCATCTCTTTAAAAAAATGATCACAGAAAGAAATTCTTTCATTTCTACAAACTAGAAAGTGAAATGAACATGTTGGTCTTGTTTGATTTTTTTTTTGGAAGGCCTTGTGAATGAATGGATGACATGACTCAATTAACTGAAGCTATAAAAGTTACATTTTTTAAAAAAGTTATGCACATGTTTAGTAGTGTTCAGCAACATGTTCAATGATGCACATAAAACCTGAAACTCATAGAAAAAAAATACCCATGTTTCAGTACCTCCCCGTAACTATGCCTGTCATCTGAAGAGTAACTGATATATGGAGAATAGGAGATCATATCTGGGCGGTCAATGTTATAGATGGCTTTATTTTTAGGAAGAGCAGCCAAATCCCTGTAGTCAAGAATTTCATCTCCAAGCTTTGCCTAAGAAAAGGAGGAAAGAAAGCAGTGAGAACAAGAAAGAATATGATCAGGATGCAATCAGACAAGGACAGAGAAGCATAGGTAGAAAAGTCATCATCATAATAAACCACTTTTTGTGTTTGTGCACATATAAATGTCTTGTATTTACTACACAATGCAAAATATTACTGCTGTTTTCTTTTATATACTTTGTCACTTTTATGGCTTTGCCACTGACATTTGGCTAACAGGAGTAGCATGGCATCATTCCAATTCTGTGGTTATATCCCACTTACTCCTGTCTGCACAAACAGATACACGAGACAGATATTGCAGTGTTTTTCAGGCAAAACAACCTTAATTTTGAAGTGGTTTCACTGTGCAGAATTCCCCTACTGTAAGCACTAGTGAATAATCAAATATGTATTTCCAACATATACTCTCCATATGCTTAAAAACATTAGTCAGGTCTTTAATCTTTCCCATTCAAGTAGTGTGTCAGAGCTTCACCTCCTTTCCTGACTATGTCTAAGTAGCCCTTAATTATGGGTCACAAACCAACAGATGATGGATTTGCAGCATGGTGGATGAGATGGAAGATCACAGATGCCAATCAAGTTAAGTTCGAATCGTGTCATAAGACTCATAGAGCCAACAGAGGGAAAGGGCTGTGTTGCTCCCCATTCTCCTCTTACTACACTTATTTCAAAAGTGTAATTATCAAACTGCCACATTTGCACAGATTATCCTTCCTATAATTGCACCAAAACTGTATCCAGCACATACTATCTTGTAGATACGATCACAAGTTGGCCACATTGAGAGTGGAGAAATAGGCACCATAATTGCCTCATTCCCAGTTCACATTTTGCAGAATGATAAGCTCTTTTTTGGCAGCAAAATGAGTGAATCTTGCTGTTCTCTGAAAATATCAGTATGATCAGCTATAAAACTGTAATAATGTTTTCCACATGCAAAAATACAAAAAGTATCTAGGATTTATGTGTGCAGTAATTATACTTTTTCTTAGTGTGAGCTAAGAAAATTTCAATAGATTTTCCAGGGAAGCTTTCTATCAGGTTAATCATGCAGGAAAAATTTAGTCTGATCATTTCCAGTCATCCTTTTTTCTAAAACAATGCATGACTTTGTCCAAACTTAAACTACATGGAAAGAAGGAAGATTCCTCTTAACTAAGGAAGTGCAACAAAGCTGCCATAATCATCACATATTCCCATCCTCAAAACTAATGAAAAAATGTGTTTTAACCAAATATGTGATTCTTCATCAATCTATAGATCTCCTCTTCCTTTCAGCTACTTTAAGAAGCTAAAGAGCAAAGAAATAGCCCCCTAATAAAAATAAGTATCCCCCCTACTGAGAAGCCAGTGGCAAGCTCTGATGCAGAGACAGGTAATGCAAAGGTAAGGAGTCTGTCCATCACATCTGTTACACGAACACTTTGGAAGCATTGTACCTAGAAGAAAGGCCAAGGAGGCTGTGATTTCATTTTTAAGGTATCCAGGCTTGTGAGCATTATTCTAGTGAATCCAAAGAAGTTCAGAACTGGGAATATTTAAATGTGAATTACAGGGCTTTTTGCCCCCATCTCTCCATGTAGATGTGCAACTTCCCATTAGACTTCAGAACTGTCAGGAGTAAAATTTATGTAGCTATGTGATACCTTTCAGTTTAGATATAAAGATGTAGGCAAATTTGGATGAAAAAACACCTTAGGGATACAGTTGTTTTCTAAACACTCAATTCGCCAGACACTCAATCTACACTGTGTTTTTATTTTATTTGTTTCACCTACTTTCAATTATGCGAGTGGAATTCAAATCTGCTAAGGAAGGCTCAAATTACAACTCAGAGGCTTTAAGCCAGTTCTTCAATAACCTGGTATTTTGGATTCTGTTAAAACCATGCTCTAAGTTTAGAGTATCTATTTCATTTGGAATATGTAATTTTACAATTATATAATTGTGAATATGATCTGTATAAAAACAGTGTGATTTCTACTCCTTGTATAAGAGAACATACAACGCAGACATGTAAACTAACCTAAACCTTCCAGTTGGATATATTAAGTTGGAGCACCTAACTCTCTCTTCCTAAAATTTAGTAAGGTATAAAGCAGGACTTTTATTTAAACCTTATTTAATGGCATAATTTAGAAATCAACTAATTTTTAAGTGGTATTTAGGGGCTCTGAGGGCATGTCAGCACTAGGGCAACTTTCAGTCTGGATATAATGAAGCCATCACTAAAGATCATGAAAAGATGCCATTATTACCTTCAAAAGGCACTGGCCTGTGCCCTCTCTCAGTGCAAGAAGACACCAAAATCTGTTATCAGTAGAATAAGAAAAAGTGGTATGCCTTTAATAAACCAGCTGTATGAACCACATTCAGATCCAGTTGAAACACACTTTTTTTCTTATTAGATGACAACTCAACTGTGACCCAGAATCACGCCTGCCCTGAGATGGGATGTTGTTCAGAACGACTGCATTGCTCTGACTTGATGCCTTTGAAAGTATGAGCACCACAAATTCACAGTTTCTAAGCTTTAACTGTTTTCCCTAGATTCCCTTTTGTCCAACACAATACTTCACAGAGTTCACCAGTTGGCAAGGCACAATTTTACTATGGGTTTTAGGGATCTAAATGTATGCTCCTGCTGAAAGCTGCTGTCCTGAGTGCACCATCCAACTCTACCTTCTACGTTAGCACTAGAAGACGTGTAGACAACTCGTTCTTTTTTTTTAACCTCTTTTTGTTGTCTGGGGTTTTTTCCTGGGTTATTTTTTAGCTCAATCTGGTCTCAAATTTGACTGATCACACCTCTGTGTACCCACTAGTACTAGCACCAAAGAGGAGATGAGAAGACATGGCCAAAGAAGGACAGGGCTACATGGTGTGTAGGACCTTCCTTTCAGTGGAAGCGTGAATTTATGTTTGGCAAAACCAACCACAAAAGCACACAAGACAAATCTTGAACATGCCTGTATGTCATAACACTCCTGTAAGAGAAAGTAGATGTAGAAAAGCCAAGGAACCATTTTGGTAATATAGAATTCAGTACCATGTTTTTAATTCTTTTTACTTTCCTGTTTGTGAAAGCCAAAATTGGATTTAATCAATCTCGCAGCTTTGAAAATTAAGCAGAGACAAGACAGATAGATCAAGAACTTGTTCTCCTCTGGGGAATCTTTTATTCCAATTGACTCATATTTGCTAGACAACTTTATTCTTTCATAGTTGCAGCTGTATATTACAGTAACAAACATTAGAGTTGTGTGCTGACTTAATGATAGCCTTCAAAAACAAGTCCTTGACTTTTAACAGCCTGTGAAGTGTATTTAAAACTGTAATCACAAACATGAAAAAAAATAGTACCATCCCACAGTTAGATACCTGTCACTAAAACCACATAAATCTTAGAAGAATGCTCAAGCTGATAAAAACAATGAGATGGTTCATGGCTGGAGAAATAGAGATCACCTGGCCAAAAGAAGTACTTACATGATAATAGGCTCCCAGCACAATGAATTGTCTTCACAATGACTTTTTTTACTGGGATATACCACTGGTATTCACCAGTACTGGAGCTCAGAAACACTAATAAGTATTTAGATACGGGGCAGTTCTTCTACTTTGAGTTTAGTCTTGCTCAGATAAAGGGTATATGGCATTCAAAATAACTTTTACTTGAAGGAAGAAGATCCAAGGCATTTTTTTGCTTGTCCTAGTGTAGTAAATAAAAGCCCTCAATATTTGTAAAATTATCTCTCTGGAAGGCAATTGCATCTCCAGCAATTTTCTCAGCATATGGCCCTAACTGATGAGAACAATCCACCTACCAAAGGGATACTTGGCCAGAACATAAAAATGTCCTGAAATACTGAAGCTCTTCAAGAGATATTTGTATGGATCATGCCACACTTGTAGATATTTTTTACCTATTGTTGAGAATTTGGCCATGAATATTACCTACAGCAATTTTGATCTTTTATTGAAAAAATACTCATCATAAGATTTTACAATACCTGTTATTTTAAATTCTCTCTCTGGGCTTTCCAGAGGTAGCACTTCTTAAACCATAAACACGTCAAAGCTCCTCTGAGGTTAGAGACTGGCATTTGGCAAGGCCTGAGTCCGGCAATCATACGCATGAGTGTTTTCATAAGCAATCAGATGCAGGCTCAAGAGCTCAAGAGAAGTTGTGTTCAAATCTAAGCTTGTAATCTACCTGTGGGCTGTACTGTTTACTTAACTTTTCTTTTTAGAAAGCACTGTGGTATTCTGCATGCTTTGGTATAAGCCAGCTCTGGTTGTAATTCAAGCGCTATAAATACACCACCAAAAATTAGAGGAAACTGCCAGTATTCTGTTATGGCAAATGCAGTATTCAAACATTTTAAACTTGAGAAAGTAAATTCCATTTTAGAGGAATCGCCAACTGCAGTGGTTTGGAGACACTAACTTTCCATACAACGTGCTAAACTGTAGAAGGAAGCACAGGATTTTCCCCATCCCACAGAACTAATTTCACCATGAAACACTCACATAGATCACACGGCTTGGGGAACCTGATGTACTTGAAGCAGGTACAGAAATAATACTCTCAGAAGAAGTCCTCGTTTCCTATGGCAGGAGAAGAGAAGTAGATAGGAAATAGAGGAGAGGCAAAGATAATGCAACTGTTATTTCAGAAAGAACATAAAAGACATTTAATTTAGTTTAATCTTTACCACTCAAAAATGACATATTATAGAGAGCTCAAAACATACAGGCACAAAGTTAAATATAAAAGAACACTTTTTCAATCAATCAAATTAACCTTTTGAAAATGCAAAAATTGTTTTACACATGACTTTCTTTTCCCCTCTCTTCGGAACACAATAGGCTGGATCACTTCTGGGGTGCGAGGACAGCCTTTGGGCACTACCAGGGACAGGTCAAGTTACAAGATGATACAGTAGTAGCATTTTTACTCCAAAGTTATGCCATCAAACCATTCTACATTGTGTCTGGAACATGTGATGCTACCGTGCCATTCACTCACAGCAAACACGACATCCTGCAGAGCAACCTGCATCAGAGAGCCCACAGGATAGCTACACTCCTTTGCTGATTGTAAGACTACCAGATTAATTTTAATACTCAACCAGTTTTGCTCTGTTTTCAATCATTCTGGCATTCAGTGTGACACTTACTGCTTTCTTTTTGGTAGATTCCTTTATGATGAAAAATATAATTACTTTTAAATAACAAAGGGCTGCGAGATGCAATTGTATTAACCACAAGTGAACAGATCTGTCATTCGTGACTGAAGTTTAAACAAATCTTGCTATGAAATCGATGGGTTTATAATGTCTTTTACCTAGATATGTTAATTCTGGGAAAATTTTCTTGCCCATCTATGGAAAAACCTGTCCTTGATTGCAAAGTATGTATTTTTCCATGCACTCAGAATGACCATAAGTTACTGTCTCACTGAAAGCTGACACTTGTAACTTGGAGGTTACAACTATTCAAACCCTTAAAAGAATTTTAGCATTATTAAGCTGTCAGGTCCATGTAGCATCCTTCCTACTACTTCAGTTTTGAAGTATTTACTAGCTTTTTAGAGCAATATGTAAATATATCTGTACTGTTTTGTGATAACAGACCAAACAAACTAAATTGTCATGAGCATCCTTCTACTGACCTTCTTTAGCCCAAATAGTCCTGTGGCTTCTCTTGAGACAATATGTGGAGATATGTAGCCATATAAAAAACATTCAGTTTAATTGTTTTGGCATGTCTGATTAGGATTTTGGAATTTCATCCTTCTAATTTTCAGTTGTCTTGCACTGAGGCTCTGCACACACTCAGAAGGTCCAAGGGAGCAAGCATGGAAATATCTGAGAAATACTTGTGGCTGCTCTCAGGATGATCATTTAACATGGCCAGTGTAATTAAATGCCTCTTCTGCATAGTTAAAGAACTTTTCAGTTTTCCAGAACTTGTGTAAATGATACAAAAGAGTCATCAATGCACTAATGTAATGTACAAGCCATAATTCTCCTTCACAATGTCCTTACAGGAAACCCAATACAGAGGAGAAAAATAACTGAAGAAAACTGCACTATTCCAATGTTTTAAACCCTGTTAATGTCAAATCAGAATTTTGGATTAAGCTCAGGATTCTGTAGATAAAGCTTCAGAGCTTCTTTCTTAGTCCTGGGCATGGTCTTAGGCAGTTGGCTCTAGGTGGCCATGCTTGAGCAGGGAGGTTGGACAGGATGACCTCCAGAGGCCCCTTTCAAGTTCTGGGTCTTCCCCTGGTTCTTCTGTCATTGGCTGTAACATGCTGCTTCCCTGGCATCCAGTGAGATGCATCCCAGGCTCCCACCTTTGAGTCCTCCCCCAGAAAACCCAGCATGAGTCTTGTATGTTTCCAGTAATCCGTCTAAACAATGGCTCACTGTCCAAGTGGAAATTACTAACAAGTGGTGTCCTCCAAGGGTCCATATTGGGACTAGTAGTGTTTAGTATGACAGGGACAGTGAGATTGAGCTCATCCTTGGCAAACCTGCAGAGGACACCCAGCTGTGTGGTGAGATCGACACGCTGGAGGGAAGGGATGCCATCCAGAAGGACCTTCATAGACTTGGGGAGTGGGGCCATGCAAACTCCATGAAGCTCAATGAGGCCAAGTGCAAGGTCCTGCACCTGGGTCAGGGCAATCCCCAATATCACAACCACAAACCGAGTGGTGAAGGGAGAAGGAGAAGGACTCGGAGGGTACAGGTGGCTAAAGAATTGCATACGAGCCATTCCACATCTCACACATCTTTTATTCTCTGCATCATCACCTCTTTTAGCATGCTCTGTCCACGCTTGCTGAACATAATCTCCTATCTTTTTCAATAAAAACACAACTCTGTTGATTCTATTGCCTCTGTTAGTTCTTTTCTCCGTACTACACGTTTTTCTTCTTCTTCCACTTACCTCTTTTTCCTTTATGCCTTTTTATAATCCTTACTTTCTCTTGATGCTTTAATGTCTTCTGTCTTTTCCAGCTTCATGCCTTCTGCTTACAATCTCACTCTCCCATCATTTTTCTTTATGCTGTCACTCTCTTTCACAACTTCTTTTTCCCCTTCATTCCATCTCCAAAGCTTTGGAGCATGCTGCTGCTTACTCTTTTTGCCTTTATCACCCACTTTAATTACATGCTGTGCATATATCTATACTTAGGAAGATAACTTGGAAACGACAAACTGCAAGGTTGATCAGCAAATTTCTCAAGCAATAGACCCCTTTCCAAAGTTTACAAGTTATGCTGAGAAGTTCATCATTACCCTCTTTGAAACAGCATCCTTCCTTCTGACTTTATTTTTTCAATAAGGAGTAGAAAGACCATAAAAAGAGGATAAACTCAAAGACAAACATATACTCAGGAAGATTATTTCATATTCACAGCTTGTCGTGAAGAACATCAGAGCAATCACTTCCCAAAAACATGGGTACAAAAAATATAGCCAAGATCTTTCAGGGTAAAACTCCAAAAAATTCTTTCTCAAACTGTAATTTAGTCAAAGTTTCACTTGCTAACACACCAGACTTGTAAACAATCTTTTTATAGCTGCTGCCTGCTGTTCAGATTGTCCCATGTGCCTTCCTCCAAGCCTTGAACCAGAGCAGAGCTTTTCTGAACAAGGATACCAAGGGTACCACTTGGAGCATCAGAGAACATCAGAAGTGAAAAAACCCCATACACAGCCTCCGCATTAAATGAGATGGTCATAACTCAGTCCCACCACTTCAGAGGGATCATTAATTTTTCATTTCCTAGGGGCAGCTTATTCATCTGCTAACCTTGTAATTCAAGTTGCCAGAACTCCCCCCTTTTTCCTTTGCACACGGACAGGTGCACAAATCATCCAACTTAAGGAGGTACTTAAAGCCAGAGATTAAATTAAGTTGGGACTGGCTTGCCAACATTTTACAAACAAATAATAAAAAAGAAACCCAAAGGAGGGATTTTTTTGGTAAAAACAAATAAAGTGAAAATCCTCTGATCTTTTAAGTTCAGAGCCACATAAAAAGAGAAGAGGTCATGCACTGATCACATCATACTCAGACAGAAGTTAAAAATTAGCTTTTTTTTCTTATTCATATTTTCATATTTTTCCTTATTCAGCTTATACATGTAACTCTTAGGTCAGCATTCTCCTGAAGTTGTAGCTTTAATCACTAATTAAAGGCAGAATATTTACATTACATTATTACATTATATTAATCTACAAGATCCCTGTCTTTTAAAATTTAAAATTACCGCTGTGAAAAAATTCCAAACCCTTCCCTCCATGCCTGCTGCAAAAAAAGTATAGAGAATAATATGACAATCAAATAACACTGGGTAAAAATACAATCTTTTACCTTGTTTTTTTCTTCAGCCTTTGCAGCCTGTCTACAAACTGGATGCCAAATGGATGTTCCTGGAAAGAATATTTAAAGATCTGCTTAATTCAGTTCCCAAATAAGAATCTTAAAAAGTTCAAAATAAGAACCTTATTAAACCCTCCTATACTAAGACACAGCATACTGACTATTTCCCCCGCTAATGCATGGATACTTTCAAAGCTAAAACTGACACCCTCTCAATACCAGTAAGCCTGATCACATACATTTAAAAGATGAGGTGCACTTCAGAAAGCTGCATATGTTTCAATATGGGAGATCAACATCAAAACCTGACTCCTAAGAAGTGTGATATGGGATCTCTGGAGTTCTTCCAGTCCAACCTCCTGCTCAGGGCAGGTTCCATTGCAGCAGGAAGGGCTGTGTCCAGTTGGGTTCTGCATATCTTCAAGGATGGAGATCCCACAGCATCTCTGGGCAATCTGCTTCACTCTCATGGTAATTTTTTCCCTTATACATAGATAGAATTTTATGCACTCTTATTATCCATATTTTTGTAATAGTCTGGCCCAGGTCATACAAAGTAGCACATTGTGATGGGATGGAATAGCATTGCAGCATGTAACCCTAGCTGAAAATACAGTCTACCTTTCTGACTCCTTCACTGTTCTGATCCTGCACTTCTATATGTTTGCTTCTTGTTAATTAAATACTAAGGAACAGCATAAATTCAGTGGCATATCCATCCTGGAGGAAGCAGGAAATGGAGAATGATCCCATTCTCTATTGAATGTAAGTATTGCATGTAAGAGGATTATGAAGAGATAAAGTAAACTTTGAGTGTCAGATAGAAACTTGATAGTTTTGCACTGGTCACAAAGGATAAAACATATTTTAAAAAGCTGAACACAGTGTTCAAAACTTAAGTGTTCAGTGGAAGCAGAATGTGTAGAACGATACAAAATAAAACAATTATTTGTAAATTTCAATAGTAAGAAGGAACCTTTATGCCAGTCAGCTCACACAAGCCACAAACTAGAGCTCAGCACAGTTAAATAATGGGAATGCACTGCAACTTCTGCCCGACTAGATGGGAAATTGAGAACCTTTGTGTAATAAATATTTAATGTTTATACTGGGTGGAGAGCACCAAAGTTATTGGAAATGCTTTGTTTTCACAGCAGTTTGATAGTTTTCTAACTAGTGGATTTTGGAAACAAGATAGAAACAGAAAGTCTATTTCCCAGAAGACAGATGGAGATCATTAGAATTTATTTCACAAAAATAACCCAGATAAACCCAGACTCTTGCAGTATAAGAGTATAAGTACCAGATAAATTATGTTTACTGAAGTTACTGAAGTTTTTCGGTACTGAACCACTAAGAAATATATTTAGAACACCTTTAAACTTAATGCTAAGTTCTCTTCCAGTTGCAGTGGGTCTGAACTTGCCTCGTATTTCCCATAAACTGATGCAAATCTTTCCAATGGATTTAATAAGTATTTAGATCACCTTTTTTTTTTTAAATAAAATTGCTCCTGTTTGTAGTCAAGCAACACTGGCTGGGAAACTTTGTCACACAGAAGAGAAAGAGTCCTTTCACCCAAAAGTCATCTGTTGGATAACCACTGACACTTTCTGCTAAGGAACATGCAACACCTGAAGGAATTTTAGTTTATTAAGAGGATGAAGAACAAGTTATAAAACCCTGGGCTCTGACATTTTTTTATTATCTAACACATCAGGTAAGGCAGTCCAAATAACTAATCATATATCTTTCATGGCATTACCATCAGTTTCTAATGGAAACTGCTCTTTATGTGAAGCAAAAAGTGTGTGATAGTAAGCTAGAAGGAACATTTCATGCATCAGAAAATATAGTAAGATGGGTCCAAATTATTAGGACCTGAGCATACTTTGCTGTTATTTGAACTAATAATCAGCACGAAACTTAACAAATATCCTCCTTCGTAACAAACTGACCTTAAAAAGCAGATTGACTTGCAAATGGGTTTCAAAGGGTTTGAAATCTAGAAACAAATTTGTAGTTTGATATACTTTATTAAAGCATTGATTTGGCATGGGATCTTAGTGCTGCTAAGCTGCTTTGCAATTGGAAGAGCCACAGCATTTTCTGTCTCCGGAGGGAGAATCCATGAGCACAGACAAGGATCATTATGTCCTTTAATGAGCTAGTTCTTGTTGCAAACCAAAGTGGCAATAGAATTGTCATTTTCAATAACATAGTGAATTATAAATAGATCTTACTGAGACCACTGTTGTGTTTTAAATAAAGTCTAACTTTTCCAGCTTAAGGAAAGATTTCAAAGTACACTTCTAGAAAACTGTGGACAATTGCAAAGTTGTAAATACAGAACTGGGCAAGCATGTTATTTTAGGATAATACCCAAGCCTTGCAGTTCCCACATCCTACCGAGTTTCTCTTTTCCGTTTTCCTTTGAAAAGATGATGCCAGTCAAAGACATATGCAAAAGCCTTCATCTTCTCTGGTGTTTGACCCTGTATTTAACTGTGTAGTCAGTTTTCTTTGATCAAGTTAGTACAGTTGCTACATATGAAGGATTTTAGCTCATATCTATTCTAAATAACACTTTCTTCCCTTGCAAACTTTATTGTGCAAGTCCTTCACTATTACCACTGGAAGTCCCTGACAAGAAACACAGCATTTCTCCTGGGCAACCTTATGGCTGCATAAGGTACAGGCACATTGTGTGGCAAGGGCTTCAGTGCCATGGCATCCTCCCCTCCACCCTCTGAGGGCACTTTTCCACCTCTTTTTCACCCTCTGAGGTCTGAGGGGAACTCAGGTAAGGACCTTCAGATTTTCTCTTCCTACCCAAGGGGGCAATGAGTACAGAACTGCCCTTTGGATGGCAACAGCAGCTTTAGGAAACCTGCTCTTATCCATGTGTGTTAACTTTCATCTGGATCATTCTTTCTGTGATTCACACTTGCTACTGGATTTGAACCGAGAAAAAAGTAATAGGTAGGAGTCAACAAGGGTTTGCTTTTGCTTTTCCTTAGCCTACATATTGCACTCTCTGCTTTCTTTGGTAGTTATAAAGTGAGAATAAGTGCAAAACAGGTCAGTCATGCTAGCAGGTGTGGGTAAGGGGCCCAGTGTAACTATTCTATTTTTGTTTGTTTGTTTTTACCTTGAAGATACATTTCTTCTCCTTCTGCAAACATCTGATTGCACCTGACACATCGTGCGCAGGTTGGGTGATAATGTTTTTCTCCTGCCTGTTTGGAAAAAAGGGTACAGATGATTAAGCATATTGATCAATTCAGCAGTTTCACTATGAGAAGGTTTTCTTTCACCATCTTGATTATGACTAATTAGTGTAAATCAGTTAATGACAATTAGTTCAACAATCTCCTACAACCACAATGCCAATTTTTTATTCTAGACAATTTGTGATTTAAAATGTAATTAGGGTCCTGCCTACACACAAAACAAAAAAAAAAGTTCATGTGCAATAGTTAAGTTTCTGAATTTACACAATGGGAATGAGTTTATATAGTGAACATATTTTCGCTGTAAACAACCATCCCGTGCACCAAGTGCAGGGCAGCTTAGAACTTACCTGCACAAGGAAGCTGGGAGGTCATAACCTTGAGCATTGATTTGCAACTCAATCATAAATTCATCCTGATTCAATTGAATATATAATCTTAATGCTCAGCAAGAACCATCTTGTGCAAGCAAAGTTTGTAGCTGCTTTGGAAGTGTCTTACAGGCACACAGGTACTAAAGGGTTTCCATGAGGAATGTGTGTGGTGTTTCTACAGGACTGTAAGTTCAGAGCTGACACTTTGGGGTACTGTGCACTCACTCCCTCATGCAGACAAGACAAGAGCTTTGCCAGTGGCTCTGAGATTAATTCACATAATTTAATACTACTATTTTCACTGACTGGAATGAGAACAGGACTGAGCCCTCAATTGTTAAGAACAGCTTAGTAACTCACCAATTTCCATATATTTAAATTCCCAATTACCTTATAATCCTGTTAATTTAAAGTGTTTAACCACTGACCTCATTGTGTTTTTCAAAATGAGGCATCTACCTGCTGCAAAGGAACAAGGGCCTTTCTGTGTCAGAACATCAATGTGTAACACAGACAAGGGTGAAGTTAACCTCAAATGACTATCAGGAAAAAAAACAAAACAAAACAAAACAAAAAACCCCCAAGATTCTTGGATCAAGAGATTTATGCAGGACTCAATTTTGGTAGCTTGGCCAAAATTCAACTCTATGGGTGACTGTGGGCAAACGTGTTGGCTCTGGTTCCCACAGGCAAGGACAGCAGCATCATAAGGTAATATTGGCTTGAGCCAGTGACAAAAGTAGTATTCTTCTGAGTGAAAAGAACAGGCCAGTCCCTCCAAACCGCACCTCTATCCCATTTTTCAGATGATACTTACAAAACAGAGTTCAACAGCCCAAAGTTGGCTCTTGCACATGCTCCCAGCACTTCTCACTCTTCCAAACCCCTACAGAGCTGAAAGCCAAATCTTGGCATCTCCTTCCTCCTCTTTGACCTCACACTCTTCTGTGCTAGCCATGGTTTAAATGGCTTAAGGTCAATGCCAATTCCATTGAAAACAAAAGCCAGGAGACCAAGTAACTCTAAAGCTTAGCAAACTTAGTAAACTAAGTTTAACTTAAGGTTAAGCTAAGTTTGACATCAGTAGAAATTCTCCTGAAGTTAAAAATGAGCACATTTTGGTCCATGTAGAATGTCTCATAATCTGCTTATTAGAAAAAGGTTGAAAGTCCTACTAGGATTGTGTGTGCCTTTAAGAAACTACTATGAAGTATTGCCCCACTGTCTTCAGGATGTAAATATGCTCCACAGCACCGCACCCCCTTCCATTAATCTGGAAATGTAACCCTGTTAATACAAGGATGATTTGTCTTACTCTTTCTCACTGACTGGATGTCACAGCTTTCAGAGGCATTTATATTATAGAATGTAGTCTGTGTCTGGGAGCTATTTTGCTATTCACAATATCAATCATAGGAGTGCAGTAAATTTAGGTTAAAGAACCTCTGGTTTTACTTCATCAGTGCTCACTTGATTCACTCCTGAAACCCCACTGCAGCATTTTAAATCAGCAATAAAGAAGAGCAACACATCACATTAGAATTGCTATTTTGAAAACAGCTTTGCTCCACTTCATTCTTTTTATGGTGTCATTTGTGCAGACTTCAGAGTGATTTTTGCAACTTTAGACATGGAAGATGGTCACTACTAACTTTGATGACACCTTTAAAGTATCAGACCATGAACTATCAGTATTGGGCTTAAACCTCAGGTTTACAACTGCGTGCCCAAGCGCAGGTGTTTAGGCACAGAAGGGTATTTAAGTATCACCAGATAAACCTATGTTTGGAATATCAAGCTGAAAAGAAATATCACTTCCCTTGGAAGGTCTGTAGTGCACAAGCACTGCTAATGCAATGCCTAGCCTCAGTAATTCAACCGATTTAGCACGGCTGATACAATTCCCAGGCTAACACTCTCTAGGGGAATTCAATTACTTCTTTGCTAAAATAAACTGCCAGAACACATTCTCAGGTAACCTGGATGCATCATAGAACAAAATCTGTTTCCCCAAATTTAACAGTACAACCAAATACATAATTTTAATTCACTCCACGTAGTCAGTAATATCAACTAGCTGTAGAATGGCACAGAGAGACCTCTTCTATAAATTAGACACATTAATAACAGAAAAATTAAGGGAGAAAGGTGTAGTGATCCTTTTGCTGACGATCACAGCAGGATAACTCCAATGGATTTTGCATAATTACCTCTACATTGAAATGGAACGAACTCAAAAATTTTCTGTAAGTCTAAGCGCTGACAGTGGCTTTTGTTGTCACTCTCTTTTTTATTTTGTCCTCCTTCTAATCAAAGCACAGAAGGCAAGACATGGCAGATTCTTCATCACTTGGAAGTATTTAAAATAGATCACTCTATCTTTCTAAATGAGAGGTGCTAGCTGAATCTGGGGCTAGGGAGTTGCAGGAATTAACTAATACTATTTCTTGATATGTTTATACAGTTAGCCTGATTAGATATCATATATTATATTCAAACCTAGGATTTGGGTGTGAATCATACACTCCCTTGGGTACATACCAAGGAGGCTTTCATCAATGCCCCTTTCTCCTTTCTCTGCTATTTCAGAGGCTTCACCTCATGGATGAACAATCAGTTCCAGCAGAACCCAGACATCGTATAAACTTAGGGCAGCAACTGTTTTATGTTTGCAGTTTAGTTGTAATAATGGCCTCATTATTTTTTTTTTCCTGGTTATATTTATGTGATGTAATTCAATGCAGAAAACAAGTTTCTAACCATATGGTTACTTCTTCTTTGCACAGTTTGATTGCTTAGTTTGACAGATTGTTGTCTCAGTGTTTAATAAAATACCATCACACACATAGCACAGAAGAAGTCACATTCATTTCTGAAAGATCTCTTATGGCTTAAGCTGTAGATTGTAAGAAACCTTCTCAATGTCCTACATTTGCTTCAAGACTGCAGCAAGTCTTTGTGCCCAGACATCCACATGTGAAAACAGTATTATTATGAAGATCAATTTGAAGATGAATTCTCAACTGAGATTTCCTCAAACCTGAATAGCAAAGCATGCCCTTAGCACCACAGTACATTACCAAAAATTTAATTTCTCTTCAACTGACTCTGCACCAGCTTTCCACAATCACCGAGTTGCAGTCTTACTGCGTAATTTAAAGGTGGAGCCAAAACAGCCCTCAACAGTCTGAGATAAAGTATTATGAATTACTTCTTTCCCTTTATGTATGAGAGACCTCTTTGAATGTGAAGTCTCCCCTGCAGAGTAGGCAGAGACTTCTGGGCTAGATCTCCACAGTCCATGCCCTGAGCATGGGGACCACCACAGTGTTGCTACCTGTCCCATAGCACATTGACAGATAAACCCATGATGCTCCACTTAAAACAGGACCAAAAAGCTCTGCAACAAAGTACACACAACCGCCTTTTCTCATAACGTGAGTGCTTGAACTAGATAAAACGAGAATAAACCTGATGTGACAAATGTGAATCACATCATTCAAAGAACAATTTGAAGACAGTAAGGGGTGTTATCCAAAAGTCTTCAGAGTAATATGATCACCAGGCCTGGAAAATGTGCAGTGCTAGCAAAACCAGAGTAATTCATACCAAAAGGAATAACCTTAACTAGTTAAGGCTGAGTTTTAAATTAGCTGTCATCACTCAGGAAAAATACACTACATTATTGCAGACAGCTCAGCGAAAACCTCTGCTCATTCTCTGGCTGCAAGAATTGATGAAGTGGTAGAATATATAAAAGATGATATGCATAATAATTGTAACTCTATCATAATAACACTGCTTGTCTGACCTCTCTCTGGCCATTTCTAGGAGTGTGATTGATGCAATTTTTTACTGCAGTTGATGAGCGGCAACTGCTTATGGATTGACACATGAGGGATTGAACCAGAGCAGCCTAAAGCTCAGAGCGTGAGCTGAGTCCTGGAAAGAAAACTCAAGATTTCTGACAACTGTCTCATCACTGAGCCTAACTACATCCTACCTCACTGCATTACTCAATAAAGTAGTTAGTAAAGGGAAGATAAAAGTACATAAAATCATTTAATATGTTAAATAAACTCATCTGGTTCTTTTCCTGAGAAAGAAAAGTTATCAGTAAACTCTTTCCTGTGAAAATAAAACGTAGTAACAATTTAAAAAAAAATCTATTTTTTTATAGAAATGTATAGTGGTACCTGATGTCTACTGCTGGAAGTAAAGAGTATGTGGAAGTGAGAAAAGGTTAGACAGCTGCAATCATTCAGTCATATCAAAGCATATTTTCCATTTTAAGTGTATAAGACAATATAGTTGCTGTAATAGTGCATTATTACCACTAAGTGTTATCTGTTGAGGTAGGTCCAAATCCTGCCAACCTCATGCTCCAAAATCTCCAAATGAAGTTCTAACTGTATCCTATCCTGAACAGACATAATGGAAAACAGCCTACAAAACACTGAGCCAGGGGATGCCAAGGCACGGTGCAGCTGCATGACCCAGAAACAAAGCCCACAGAAGACTGTGGGAATAAAGCATTCTTAGTTAAAAGCTTTTCACATGGAACAAATTTGTTGGAGAGTTGTGTCATCACCAGACAACCACCTGTTCAAGCAAAGGGAAACAGAATAAAGCACAACCCACCAACAATCAGTAAGCGTCTCTAACAGGCAGCTTCTCAATCTGAAATGAAGGATTAAAGGTCTTACAAAAGACATATGACTTGACTGCTGCTGTTTAAGTGGAGGAGAGTTACTATTTGTTTGGGATGGGAAGGGGAAAAAATACTTAAGCACTGTAGGGATGGGTACAAGTTTAAGACTTTAATTAGACAATAAATTATTCTATTTTCTATATTTTGTTTCAATTTCCTGAATAATTTCCATTCATGTGGACATTCCCACTCATTCAATAAAGGGCACTGAGACTCCCTCACATGAACCTTGTAGTACAGGTAAGAGTAGAAATTATAATTCAGTTTAAAGCAAGGAAGTTGCAAGTGCACCACAGAATGATAAAACAATTCAGGTTGGGAAGGACCTCAGAAGGTCATGTAATCTAACTGCCTGCTCAAAGCAGGGTTGATGTTCAATTCAGATCAGACTGCTCAGGAATTCATCCAGTTGAATACCAAAAATCTCCAAGGATGGAGACTGCACTACCTCTGAGAATATTGCTCCAATGCTTAGTAGCTATTCTGACAGTGATTTTTTTTTTTTTATCCTGTCAGAACTTCCCTTCTTAAATTTATGACAACTGTCTCCTGCTCTCCCACCATGCGCCTCAGTAAGGATCTTGTCTCCACATCCTTGGGGGCCTCCTCATAGGTATGAGAGCACTGCTATCAGGTCCCACTAAAGCCATCACTTCCCTAGGTTGAACAAGTTCAGCTCCCTGAGCATCTACTCACAGGATATGTGCTCCAGCCCCTCAACTATCATGGTGATCCTTCACCAAAGTCACTTCAGTTAATCGGCATCTTTTGGTACAGGAGGGCACAAAGCTGGATGCACTATCCTACCTGTATTCTAACAAATGCCAAATAAAAGAAGGATAGCTTCAATCTACTGGTTGTGCTCCTGTTGAAATTGCCCTCTTAGGCTGGTGACCTTCATTGCTCCCAGGGCACACTGGTGCCTGGTTTAGCCAACTGTCCACCATACCCCATATGCATTTTCCAAGCATTGATAATTTAATGCAGAAATTACAATAAATCAAAATGTGCTTGATATAAATACATCATACTAAACCAGAACATAGATATAACTTCTTGATAAATGAACTTGCTATCACTTTCACCTAATGTTCATGGATTCATATGAGTAGATTTGGGGACAAAAACATGTTAACCCTGCATAACAGAAGTTCATAGAATCATGGAATGGTTTAGGTTCAAGGAACCTTAAAGATCATCAAGTTCCAAACACCCTGTCATAAGCAGGGACACTTTCCACTAGACCAGGTCGCTCAGATGCCCATCCAACCTGACCTTGAACACTTCCAGGAATTGCACATTCACAACTCCTTGGGAAACCTGTTCCAGTGCCTCATCATCCTCACAGTAACAAATTTATTCTTAAAATCTAATCTAAATCTACTCTCTTTCAGTTGAAAACCATTACTTCTTGTCCTGTCACTACATGCTCTTGTAGTAAGTCCCTCTCCGTCTTTCTTGTAGACTCCCTTAAGGTACTGGAAGGCCACAATTAGGTCACCCCTAAGCCTTCTCTTTTCCAGGCTGAACAACCCCAACTCTCTCAGCCTTTCCTTGTAGAAGAGGTGCTCAATCCATCTGATTATCTTGGCCCTCCTCTGGACTTTCTCCAACAGGTCAATTTCCTTTCTGTGCTGGGGCCCCCAGACCTGGATGCAACACTCCAGCTGGGGTCTCATAAGAGTGGAGTAGAGGGGCAGAATCCCCTCCCTCAACCTGCTGCCCACGCTGCTTTGGATGCAGTCCAGGACACAACTGGCTTTCTGGGCTGCAAAAACACATGTCTGGCTCATGTCCATCCTCTCATTCACCAGCATCCCCAAGCCCTTCTTGGCAGGGCTGCACTTGATCTGTTCACCCCCAGCCTGTGCTGATACTGGGGGCTGCCCCAACCCAGGTGCAGCACATTGCACTTGGTCTTGTCAAACCTCACGAGACTCCCAGGGACCTACTTCTTGAGTTTGTCCAGGTCCCATCCTTCAGGTGTGTCAACAGCACCATTCAACATGGTGTCATCTGCAAATCTGCTGAGGGTGCACTCAATCCCTCTGCATATGTCACTAATGAAGATATTAAATAACACTTGTCCCAATACAGACCTCTGAGGGACACCACTTGTCTCTGATGTCCATCGGGACTCTGAGCTGTTGACCGCTTCCCTCTGGATGTGACCTCCAACCAACTCCTTATCCATCCATCAAATCCATCTCTCTCCAATTTAGAGAGAATGTTGTTGTGGGGGACCATGTCAAAGACTTTACAGAAATCCAGAATAAAGGACTTCTGTAGCCCTTCCCTTGTCCACTGATGTAGTCACTCCACTGTAGAAGGTCACCAGGTTGGTCAGGCAGGACTTTCCCCTAGTGAAGTCATGCTGGCTATCTCAAATCACCTCCTTGACTTCCATGTGCCTTAGCACAGCTGCTAAGAGGATCTGTTCCATGATCTTCCCAGGCACAGAGGTGAGGCTGCCAGGTCAGTAGTTCCCAGGGAACTCCCTTCTGTCCTTTTTAAAGATGAGTTCAATGTTTCTCTTTTTTCAGTCACTTGAAACTTCACCTGACTGTCATAACTTTTCAAATATCACGGAGAGTGGCTTAGCAACTGCATCAGCCAATTCCCTCAGGACTCTGGGATGCATCTCATTGGGTCCCATAGACTTATGTACATTCAGGTTCCTCAGGTGGTCATGAACCGCATATTTACTTACAGTGGGAAGTACTTTGCTACCCCAGTCCCCTTCTGCTGTCCATCCACTGAAGAGGTGTGGGAAGAGAGGTTGCCATTGAATACTGAGGCAAGAAAGTTGTTGAGTACATCAGCCTTCTTCCTCATCTGCTGCTACCAGTTTTCCAGCATTGTTTATCTGGGGAGGGTGGGAGTACACCTTCTTTGACCTTCCCTTTCTGGTTAATATACCTGTAGAAATCCTTCCAGCTCTGCTTTGCATCCCTTGACAAGTCCAGTTCCAGCTTTGCCTCTGCCTTCCTCAATCATCCCTACACAACCAAACTTCCTCTCTTCCCAGGTCACCTGTCCTGGCTTCAACTGTCCATGAGTTTGCTTCTTTCCATTTAGTTTGACCAGCAGTTCCCTACTAAGCCATGCTAGTCTCTTGCCTTCCTTGTCTGATTTCTTGCTCCTGGGGACTGCCACCTCTTGTGCTCTATGGATGACTTCCTTAAGGATCTGTTCTGCTCCCATTACCCATCATTTCACATCTGCTTCATTATCTATCATCTTAAATTCAATATTGAGGAGCATGTACTTTCACTGGGAATTTTTTTTTTCAGAGTATATACATCAAAAAATGTGGAAAACCACTGAACTCCTTTAGTGGATATTTAATTCATCCTGTTTATACTTCTTAATTCATTCCTCAAATGATTTGTTTTTACTGGGATATTAAATCATTATGTGAATGAACTGTGCTTTTTATTAGGTGCCAGAAATGTACAGGAAACTGATAATGAAACACAGGTATAAAAAGAAACTCCAGATACTTATCTTTATGAAATTTAATAAAGTTTTTGAATGAGATACAGCATTTTGATTTTAAATAGCCCAATCAGTCACTGCGCTGATTTATGAAGGCAAATTCACAATTACTGTAAGCAAATGCAGTTCCCTGACTTTGGCCAACCTAAGGTTTTACCTCCTGTTCCCACAACTACATTAGTTACTATTTAATAACTCTCTGACCTAACAGCACAGAACTGGCACAGAAAGTTTTCCTATCAAGTTATTCCACCAATTAGGCAAACCCAATCAGGGGTTGCTTTTGCTTATTCCCACCTGGTAATACAAACCTCCTGCTCTTGGTCAGCACTTCAACATGGGATTGTACAACATGAGTTTAATCCAAAAGGCTGTCTAAAATCTAGGGTTCAGGTGTTTGTCCTTCTGCCTGTATCTCAAGAGTACCATGAAGAAGGTGCACAGCACCATACCATTAAGTGTTGTTCAGTGGACACGCATTCATAACTCTGCCATTGCATTCACACAGTGATACATTATGTGGACTATACTGGCCTTTGTATGTAATCACATAAATTGTCCATTCACATTTCTAGCAAAGCCAGAGTTTTGCATATGGAATAGACGGATTCGAAGAATTACTCAGTAATAGTTGTATACAATAATGGTAAAGTTAGGAAACAGATGTCATATCATCTACTGGGTTTGAAGGGACAGGCAACATTATCAAGGCAGTAGTATTTGGCAAAACATCTATTGTTTATGTCATACAACAGTGTCAAGGAGAAAAAAGTGTGAGAGCTAGAAGACAAAGAATTCTGTGGAGAAAAACTCTTGCTAATTCTCTTAGTCACAGTGGACCTGACTCACCAGTGAGTCACTTCAACAGCATGCCAGGGCAAATGAACCATTTTCAACAGGATTTACAGCACTGTAAATGCAATATAATGTTTTGTATCAATCATTCTCCTCATCTTCTCCTTACTGGATTCAGTTATCATGCTACTAGATGCCAAGAAACGGTCATGTGAAATGTTCAATACATGCACCTGCAGCATTACTTAGAGCTTTAGCAATCTCACATGTACAGTTATTTCATATTGTCTTGGTTCTGGCTCATCCTGCTGTACTTCGCAGAGCCTTGAGAATTCCCACCCACATTTGAGTCATTTTCTACTGCTTCCCACACACTCTTTATTCTTCCAGGTATAAAGTGCAATCAGATGTAACAACAGAAACATTTATCTCAGAACGATAATTTACTAAATACTGGACTCTCGGAAGAAGTTGTTTCTAATGCTTGTGGGAGAAAATAAAAAATATATAATTAAAAACCATAAAAGGAATAATTAGGGAAAAAGAAATAATAGAAAAATAGCACTATTATAACTGTAATCTCATTCTGTGACATCTGCAAACAAGTTCTGGCTTGGGAGCAAATTCAACCCTGCCACAGTCAGGTAAGATCTGGAAAAGGCCAACAGCACATTTTTTCTACAGAATTTGGTACATGTTCTTGTAAACCAAAATGGTCTGTCATGCTTAAAACCACTGATTTGCACTCAGTTGTTTTTGTTATGGAGTGAGTGATCAGTCCCTTTTGTCTTTTTCTTCTCAGCTTTCCAATTTTTCTTGCCACCCACTGAGACTGGAAGAGGCTTCTGTTTTCCTTTGGCTCAACAATCTCCTTAATTTCTTTTCCACTTTGCTCTCCCACTCCTTAAAACCCCTTTAGAGGCCAAGACAAGCTGCAGCTGGCTCTTGCATATGCCATCCCTTGACAGGGGCGAGGGAGTAAAGAAGGAGAAAGGTGACTTGCAGACATATTCCCCTTCATATTCAACTTTGCAGCTGTGCATTTAGCCCACCCATTTCAGATTAGAAGAATGAATTTGCAACCAACACCGAACAGCCCTGGAGAGGCAGCACGATTTATGAGATGCAGCCAGCACAGCTCTTTGCACACTGGACATGGTGACCTAGGCTATAAACATCCGAGATCAGAAGCTGCCTCTTAGTCTGTGCCTGAATAATGACTGCTATCTGGATCACCAAATTTTGCTGGGACATATGCAGAGCTGACATTATTAATCCTTAGGAAGTTGCTACTTTCAGGTTCATTCACATATTTCTAGTTCAAGGTACCACTCAGAAGTTCTTACTTTGGGGGAAATTCAAAAAAAGCACAAACAGTGCTGAAGGTTAGTAAAGGATGAAAAATCTAAGACGCAAGAAATGAGTCACAGGCTGCTTTCCTGCTATTAGCAGACAAGCTGAACTGTTCTCACATGGGCCAGAGCATCCTGGAGATACTTCATCAACAAAGCCAATTGTCTCTAAGTGCACTTACTGCTGCACCACTGTCATGGTTACGGGAGACAGCTGGAGGCAGGCGCTTGTGGTGCTGGCTGGATCACAGCAAGGCACAAGGGCTCTGCACAGCAGTGGTCCTGCAACTGCAGCACACCCCTGATATGAGTCAGGAGACCACCAGAAATGAAAGATTATGCAAAGTAATTGGATGAGGAACTGCAGACATCCATAAAGGGCAAAGTCTCACACTGTCAAAATACTGAAATGCTGGCAAATAGTACTATATATTAATGCATCACCACAGCAACACATAGCTTACAGAGGCATTGTAACTGCCATACTGT
Source organism: Neopelma chrysocephalum (assembly GCF_003984885.1). Lineage (NCBI taxonomy): Eukaryota > Metazoa > Chordata > Aves > Passeriformes > Pipridae > Neopelma > Neopelma chrysocephalum. The sequence goes on along the minus strand of NW_020897731.1, from coordinate 1,994,601 downwards.
GTGCTGCGTGTGTTTGAGGCTCAGAAGTATCACAGTGACTACTGGAATCACTCCTTTGATCCTTTAATTAAGCAATTAAGAAATTTTCAGATAGTTAACTGGTACTACATTTTTGCATAAGTAGAAAAGGCAGTGGACACCCCAAGTGTCTGCCAGGCTCAAGAATCAAACTATGCACTAAAACTCCAACACATACAAACCCACACAGGCACAAATGCACAGCAGCACTAATGGGGACTTTCCCAAATGTGCAAAAGGAATCCTCAACAGAAAAGCAAGCAAGCAACTGAAAGAAAGAAGAAAAAAACAAACAACAAAACTCCAAAACTTGCAATAGTAATTCTTTCTTCTCTATCAACCAGTGTCCCTCAATTTCTGAACTTCTCTATGTTATTCAGAGATAGTTTACAGAATTCCTTACTTTGGTAAAAATGTAACAGTCTTAAGCTATCATCAAATGCTACTCAGTGCTCTTCTTCAATAAGCCTAACATATTATTACAGGGTAAAAACTATACAGAGTTTGTTGTAATATATAGTTTTTTCCTGACATTAAAAATTGTGAGTTTTTAACAGTTCAGATAATAAATATGGATAGGTGCATCTTTCTATCTCTTCCTGGAGAGAAAAGGTGGCTGGAAAAGGGAAAGGATGAAAGTGGGAGAAAGATGAGGTAAATGCATCTAAAACAATACAACTGGGCTACACAAAAGGGTAAAAACTAAGATAAAAAACATTTGCATTGCTATTTATTTGCTTGCTGATAGTATTTTTAACGATGCCTGCTTTAAAGCAGAAAGTCTAAGTCAACTGTCAGTTAACACTTACCCAGCCAAGTTCACATACTATGCACTGATGACTAACCTGCCTTTGCAAACCAGTAGTTCCAGCTGAATGCAACTGGCACCAAAACAGAGACCATTCCCAAGCTGCAAAATGCTCTGCATCTCAGCATGCATTGAATAGTGCATCTCACTCTGTATAGTGCATCTCACTATGTATTGCAAGGACTAATTAACGTTTCCTACCTTAGATGGTCTCCTTTTGCAAAAGCTAATGCTGATTTATATAGATGTATCTTTTCCAGTTGTTTTCTTTCTTCTTTGCTGAAGGGAGAAAACTTGCGTAGAGAGCAGTTTCTAACCGAAGATAGTACTGACTCTTGGATGCTTTTGCTGCTCTGACAGCCTTCACGGGGCTGCCCAGGCTACAGGGAACCCTTCATTCGTACACACAGACCCGCTTTTATTGCATGTTTCAGTATTAATGCCTATGTAATAAGCTGCTCAAGTACCTTTCACACATCAGTAGGTTTTGTTGTTAATGAAACAGCAGGGTAACAGACCTTTCAGAATAAACCATTCTTCCCTACTGCAGGCAGAAATTTGTACTCCCTGCTGTATAGAATTAGTCTCGTCTCTCTGCTATACTGAGACTTTTGTAAAGGGAAAGGCAATCTATTTACAAAGGAGATGTGGCTGCAAACAAAAGCAGCTCAATCCCAGAGCAAAGTAAAAAACAAACTACAAAAATCAAGATTCATGATTTAATTAATAAGTCACTGAGGTATAAGTGGCATTTAATTGACATATAAATTACTGACATTTCTAGTACTGACATTCTTAGTGCCTACTGCATTTGTTCCCTTATTTCAAAATAACATGTGGCTGTGATTATTAGATTTTAAAACGTACATTGATTATGTTTTTCTAGACATTTACACATACATGTAAACCAGTAAAATGTTCACTCTTTCTCCCTCCTCCTAAATTGAGTGCCATGCTGCCATGTTAGGATGTCAGATACTAAACATAAAGATGGGTCCAACTGCTGTAAGCGATAGAGCCCTTTTCACCAGCACTTGTAAGATACTTTTACACCACAGTCACGTAGCTGGAAATCACGGGACAGTTGTAGACAAAAGTCAAGTGCTGAAAGTACCTGTCAGAGCTTACAGAAGCAGCTGGGTTGCATGTAAATAAGCCCTGGAGGCATTTCCAAAAGTTGTTCTAAAACTTCCAATGCGCTACACTGTCAACTTTTATTCACATGAAATTAAAAACACCAGCTAGCAGTTATGGAGATTCAGCTTATCCATCAGCTCCTAACACAGTTGGCAGTGGCTGGATGATACCAGGCAGCTCAGCTAGGCCATCACTGGGATGCAGTTGCCTAGCCAAGCAATCATGACCCCCTCCACACCCTATATTGTGTTTGCCATCAAAACATCCCCAGGAGGCTATTTTTGGATATGGAGGCTTCCTCTAACAATGTAGGAAACCACCGGCTGACACAGCAGATGAAGAGAAAATTACCCAAGTAATAATCTCACTATGGGCTGTCAATGTTAACAAAGTCACGGGCAAAAAAATCACATCAGTGTGAGGTATACCAAGGAAAGTCTTTCTTCAGAAATAGTGGAAGGGGTTGCTATCACTGCACAAGGCAGTGGTGAGGCACTGTCTGGAGTACAATCTTCATCCATGCTGAGAGACAGTGGTTCCAGTGAGGAATCATCAGTGACAAGGTCCACTGGCATCATCAGAAAAGCCTGGAGCTGATTTTATGAGCAGAGGAGAACTTGGTTAATTCAGTTTTGCAAAATAAAAGTCGAAAGGAACTAACACTACTCTCTATAAGTTCTCCTTCAAGTTTATCTGTTAAAGGGGAGAAAATAACAGCCTTCCAAAACCTCTGCACAGTCTGCTGTGTGGGAAGAACCAGGAGGTAGGCAACACATCTCTGCCTCCGCCAAGCAAAGCACAGCTAGAAGACTAGATTAAAAATGACGAAATAAATGGAAAGTGTTTTCTTGACTGAAAGGAGTTCGCATCAGGCACTGAATTATCATGAGAAATACGGTATATTAAAAAAAAGGCAATAACACTTGTCTATTTCTATGAGATTTTAACTAATAAATAACTGCTTGTGATAGAAAAAAGGGGGAAAATATTTTTAGTGTTAAATGCAGAGAAATATATTGCAACATGACAAAAGGGAAATGGCTGGTTATAAGAATCAGTGGCTTGATATTTTAAAATGTGTTTACTTTCTGTGTTATTGCATGATCTTAACTATCGCAGATTGGCAACAGATATAGCATAAGCACTGAAATAAACCTTTTCCTCCCTAAGGGTTTTTACTCATACTGCATTTTAAGTCAAACTATTAACGTAAACTCCAGTGACCTCTTGGTCCCCCCTTAAGCTGGCAGGTTTATCAATACATATGGTCAGGGACAAAACAGAGCAATTTCTAGGAGAGAATGGATATTGCATTTAAGAGTGCTCTGTATGCTTCACAAGCAAAGCAAATCTTGCCCATAAATGCACTTGTGGGCAGTTTTTTTGTAAAAACAGCAAAACTGTTACTTCTAAAAGAAATAGAAGGATTTATCATCTCCATAAATGAACTGCTCAGCCCCTTTCATAGCTTTTCCAGTACAAGTTCCCTGGGAGACCGAGGGCAAGCCAAGGTGGATTGGAGGGGAAGAGAGAAACAAGAAAGGAATTATAAACAAAGTTATCCTGTGTTTAAGCCCATTTACTAGATGGAATGAATCTGGCCCCCAGAAAATGGGCTGAAAGAAGAATTTAAGTAACTAAGTCATCATTGTATTTGGCTGACAACCTACAAAAACAGCCCTACTTTTATAACTTATCAGTAACTCACACTAGTTGACTCTCCCTTCCTCTCTGCTAAATAAACACTTAAAACAACCAAGTGTTGGAAAGGGAGACAATATTATCATTTCTGGGCACAGAATAATTGTGGAAGCAGCTGTCCTCCTGACATTATCACAGAAATCAGAGATGGAAAAAATCCTATTAGGTCATAGAGTCCCTCCCTTTGTCATTGCAGGACTGTTCCCTATCACAGATTTTCCAGTGCCTTGTCCAATCTTGTTATAAGACTTTCTAAGTGACAGCTTCCAGCAGCTCCCTTGGGAGAGTATTCCTCTGCCTAATAAGTACTGCTGTCAAGAAGATCCCCCCCACTTTAATAGCAATTTGCCCTATTATTTCTGTGTACTCCACATAATATTCAAGATGGTAAAACGAAATACTGACGTTTTGAAAAAATGTTTCAGGATTCCAGACAATTCCACAAAGAACATGTCCTACTACAAAAACCAGCCATGGCTACTTTGTATTTTTTTTCTGTCCTCATGACCAGGAAATATACAAACATATCAACTAGCCTGCTGGTGACAAACACACATCAAGTTCTATACCAATACCAGACAGACGGAAGAGATCAGCCCCAATTCCAAGCCTTTCAAAGAAGTCCATCTGTTGCAGACAAACAACAAATGACTTAACCACGTTAGCTATGGATACGCTCTCTGTGTTCTCTCACATTTGTTTGCTCAGGTCATGACTTTTTGTCTACCTTCCTAATGAAATGAGGTGTGTGCGTTACCTCTTCATCCGGCTGCTCTCCATGGTCAACACTGAAACTCAAAGGTCATTTTAAGTGATCCCTTACAGCGCTCCAAAGACTCATGGAAATCACAGGCTGATCACCACGGAAGAAGGCTCACAATGTGTGTCACCTCTTGTAAACAGGCAGTGGGAATGTAAAAAAATACGTATCTTGAGATATGTCATGGGAAAACAGAGTGGATGAGAGTAAGTATTTTGGGAGATGTCAAGAGGAACAGGACCTCTTGTGACAGCAGAATGCTAGGACATATCATGTGCACCTATATTCAAGGCTTCACTAGTTGCACACAAAACAAAAAATTGTGTACAATCCTATGAAAAAAAAGTTTACAGACCATAAAATGTCCAGGTTGTTCTAACAAGTCTCCAGACATTAAATATCATTTTAACTCTTCAAACTCATTGCCTGCTTCATATTAATTTAATCGTATCTTTCCTGTTTCATAGTGACAGTATCTGACACTTCTGTGAGTTGTCAAAGTCCTTTCTGCACATCCTTTTTTTTATTAAAAAAAAAGGTTTTGGAATGTTCCATCAGTACTTTTAACAAAGTTAAATGCCACAGACCTATCAAAGTAGCTCCAGCCTGAACCAGTACCAAAGTCAGATGAGAATCAGTGTTACAGTACTGTCATCAGAGCAACACTGGAGAGGGAAGAGGAGAGGGACACACACACACTAACCAAAAACATCACCCAGAACTACAGTGACATATGTAATCAGTTATGGTAAAATTCCTACCACAGCTTTAAAGAATTAACTTTTCTCAAGTTTGTTACAGTTTATCTACAATAAAAACAAGGAACTCTCCTTCTGTTCACTACACTCTCACCAAGCAATCAGAAGAAACAACTACAGCCACACCTGCTCCCAGGTCCCACACATCCAACTCAGTACTGTTACTATGCAGAACTTTTTTTTTCCTTTTTATCATCCACAGAGACAGTAAGGACACAGTTCTTAATCACATCACATCACATCACATCACATCATATGCTATTGTTTAACCATACTATGGGTAAAATATTACTAAATAAAAAGAGTATTTTTTCACAGATATTTCAAGGTAAGAATCAGGACAGAAAAACACAATGTTGTGAAGCCAAGAGTCAGTAAATAAACTGAAGCTTCTGTTCTTCTCCCATCTCAGTATTTATCACTCCTTGTAAACTGCTATGAGTGCACCTCAAATTTGCTGTAGCTTTGACTCTTCTCTCTGCACTCATCTCTCTCTTAATTACCTTCACCTTCAAAGCTCACCCCCTCTTACTACCTTTCATTCAATGTCTTTTGTTTTGCATCTCCCACTTGAGACAATCATCTGCAAAAAGTGAGAAATCTGTCTTTATACTCTTATTAGAAGTTTGCTTTCTGCCTGTAAAAACTTTTGAAAATGGAAAAGCCTCCCAAGCCTAACCCTAATACCATATTATCCCATCTAATATGGATTCTCATCTAGGATGGACACTTGCTCCTCAGTTCCTTCCCAGCTATAATTGTCCACCACTTGAATAGTCAAGTCTTTGTACAACTCCTAGCAGATCTTTCTCTGGTGGAACTCCTTGAGACTTCTCCAGGCTTTCTTAAGTGAGGAAGAGAAAGGAGTGAACTGAGCAACCTGGAGAAGTTCTTCCTAACTCTGGTAATGTTAAGACTTCACAAGATACAGGGAAAAGCAGAAAGAAAAAGTGGATAATCAAAGACATTCATAAAATAACAATACACTTAGATCCAAGGATAGATTCTAGTCAGATCAAAGCATTATATTAATTTCTGACCCTGGGTCAGTTTTATGGAAATTTCTGCATAATCCATAAACATGCACCTACACTAAACAACCTCCTGCTTCTTAGAACAACAAACTAAAGGAAATCCCTGCAACACAGCTCCTTTCTGAGTGCAAAAATACACTTCAAATTATTCATCTTACTTTTCAACAGCTTCATCCTATCTTTGGGGAACATAAAACAGAATCAAAAAGCAGAAATTACAAGTGAATTTAGTTTAAGTATTAAAATGTGCCTAATAACACATTCACTTATTACTTCTGCTGCCTGAATGTTCTCCAGTACCACAAATATCCATTTAGGGAGCCAGTGTATTATCAAATCATTAACAGAAGAAACAAACAAACAAAAAAATTATAGAAGAAGATCCTGGTGTTATAAAAGTAACATAAGCTGCTGCATGAACACTCATTTGTGAGCACAGGACTACGCCCAGAAGAGCAAGTCTTTTTGTACACTTTGAGGTGTCCTTGAATGACAGCTTCTCCTTACCTCAAGTACTCTTCCCGTGATATACTTTTCACAATTGTCACATCTGATACCAAACTTTGCATGATAGTCCGTTTCGCAGTATGGAACGCCATCCCTAGGGAAGAACAACAGGCCATACAGAAGTTGCTTTATGTAGGCTCACAGTTCACCTGGAGATTACACATCTAAAATTTGTTAATGCTTCAACACTTCATAGGGTATTAATGGACTTTCCTGCCTACCAAATACTCACTTATACTAATTTTGTAAAGAACTGAATAGTTGTTGAACTATTTTGGCCCTTTAGAGTCTACCATGATCCTACTTTCCTGCTTGTTGCTGAATTCAGCCATTGCCTCTCTCCTTGTAATGATACTTGGTCTCTGAAAACCTCACACCATCTGTTTAATATTGTTGCCCATTAATGTCTTCCACGTGTCTCCCTCTCTTTGGAAAAATATTTCTACATATTATTCTTTTCCTCTTTACTTGCCATCTAATTCATCCAATATATGTATCATCTGATACATAAATTATCTAATCCTTTAGCTGAGACTGAGCAGAGTAATTTCTCAACTGTCTTGTCTGTAAACCAAGTTTTGATTAACATTTAAGTGTACTGACATTCTCAACTGGACTTGCTTAAAGACAGGCATGGATTAACCATCTCGGGAACCTGGTCCATAAAAGCCAACTATGACTACGAGAATTCAGCTGGAGCAGCAGAAGAGATGTTGCAGTGTGTTCACACATGATGTGACCAGCTAGTTCACCCCCACGAGTGAGTTAAGATAATGCACAACTTAAAGATATGAAGAATAAAAACTGGAGTCAGCCGTTCTAAAATGTCAGAACCGGAACACTTGGATTACTGCTCTGAAGAGAACCTGTTAAATTTACATTTTACAATTTTACAAAGTTTTACACATAGACCATTAAACTGATGAATGAAAACAAACTGCTCTAACAGAAACTGCAGACTCTTCTCCTGTTTCAAAGTGTAAGTTAAATATAGTTAAATATGTTTAGTTTGTTATGTTAAAACAGTCCATGATCAGACAGATTTATTAGCAGAGGTATAATTTTATCAGACATTTCCCTGGAGAAGCATAGAAATTAATTTTATAGCATACAAGTTGGACTGCTTAGAGACTAACTTATAAGTTACCACAATAATTAATTGAATTAATTGAAGCCAGGATGTTTCTTCTCATGAGTTATTTTGTTTGGCATTTAGCTTTTTTAAAAAGAGGATTTCACAATAACTATATCTTTACAATTTATGGGGGTTTTATTATTAAATAACAAGCCAAAAAAGGACTGTACCAAAATGCAGCAGAGTAGCACAACTTTTGAGTTAATGCAAAACCTTATTTAAGAACACCCTTTTCATAAATATTGTTTCTCCAGTGCAAGCTGTGAAATTAAATGTTATACTTGTATTAATCTAAATCCAAAGAATTGTTGAAAGTCAGTGGGACATGAGCTATGAAACTCCATCATCTCTGGGCACTGGTGATTGAGTTACTTTGTTGTTTAAGAAAATTTCAACATATCAACACACTTCTCTGAAGCAGAAATTAATCCCAGGTGCCTTGGCCAGTGAAAGCCCTGTATCTCACCAGCCTGATGAGAGTGTTGACATGGGACTTGGTCTGTGTGCGTGCTTTGTGCTGTTTCTCAGTGCTGTCATCACGTTCAGTCCAAATTTGACAGCACAAGGGTCTGGAGCAGCAGAAAAGCATGGTATGTACATCCCTAATGAACTTTTGATGAACATTTCTGCTTATGTAAAACACATGGAAAGGACAGTATCTGCTTGTTCACATTACAGCATTGCCCAGAGCAAAGTCATAGATGACTAAGGGAGTATCTATGGGGCTTTGAAACATGCTCCACCCACTGATTTTCTATAGCACAGATGCTTTGTCAAGTACCATTCCAGGTAAATGGACAAATTTAAGTTCTACTTTTCTTTATTTCATTTTTTTCTGCTTTTAATACAATTTAGATAGTAATTTAGACAACAGTCTCTAATCTCTTACATATCTCCAAACATACATAAATAAAAACTAAAGGATACACAATCATAAACGAATTATTTGGCATTAAAAGAATGATGTAAACAGGTGAAAATGCTCCTCAACTTACTTGCTGATGTACTCTGCATTCAGTAGCTTGCCACACGTATTGCACTTAAAACAGCCCAAATGCCAGTGTTTGTCCAAGGCAACCAAGGACTGCCCATTTTTTATTTCTGAACCACAACCCCCGCAGTCTGCAAAAGAAAAATCCAATATGAGTGAATCATACACTTTAAGTGGTCATGCAACAGTGCTGGTTACTGCAGTACAAGGATCTGTTGGTGTCCTGGTAACAGCTCACGTGGACTCCAACACTCCTCCTGGCTGCTCACTGATGGATGACAAGTGTTGCTGCCCTAATAATGCCCTGACATTGCTAGAAGACATGAATCATTCAAAGAAAAAAGCTGATGACTTAAGTTTCCTAGAGACTCGGGCTTTATTTTAATTCATTTATACTGTGTTTAAAACGTGAAATGTTGATGATCAATTTTTCAAGCATTTATTGGGCAAATCAGCCTAATAAAATAAATAAAAAATACCTAGATTAAAAAAAAAAACCTGATTTTTCATATTAGACTTTGCCTATCGCTCTGCAAGTTTTACTTATCATTCCAAAATTCTTTTAGTAAGCATTAAAAAATCCAAGACGAAATTCTGATATGAAATTTCCTGTAACCAGGAAAAACACACCATTAGTTAAGAGGTATTACAAATTCCTGAGGAATAGTGACGTAAAAACGTAAAAATGATGGCTGGCTACATATTTATTATTTATAGAAATTCACTTATATAAGGCTCCCCAGAAAAAGTAATTGAGAACAAGATTTTTGGGGGGCTTGGTCGCCTTTTTTGTAACAATGAATGCTTTTGACTGAACTAATAAAATCCAAATCTACACTCAGTTTTCACACAAACAGTCTACCAGTAAGTGCCCTTTTTTTTTGATGTTACATAGACATGGGATTTGGATCTGGTTCTCTATATCCTAAATCAACCCTCTAATAGCCTACAAGGTCCATCACTCATTCACTCTTCACTCTGCAGATTTCCTGTCTATGTATAATTGTCTCACTAAATGTTAAAACAGTCAGAATATGTGGAAAAATAGGGATAAGTACCAGTGATAAACTGATTCTAGTATCAATATCTCAGTAATCCTTCTAATCCTCCAAAAGATATCTTCCATCTTATGCAAAAAAACCCCCAGTATTTTTAGAAATTTTTCAGGCATACCAAAAATTTGCTAGAGAAAAGACAAATCCCGAAAGACAATCATTTAGAGATGCCAGAAGAGAAAAAAATCTCAAAACACAACAACCTCTTCCATGGAAGAGAGAGATACACAAAAGCATTAAAAAAAGATTTATCTAGTTATTAAGAAAGAAATCCAAACCTAGGATCTCATTAAAACATTTGAATAGTCCTCTTAAAAACTTTCTGATTTAAGATTCTATTTAGTTGTTTACATGACCCTAATGAGACACTGTAAGTGCAATTGTAAATTTTTCACTTCTGAGCGCACAACAATAAAGGATAGTTTATATTTTCCTTTAGTGGATTTGGAATGGATTAAGAGAGCAATAATGTGTCTAATGTTACCCTGTAGAGCACCAATACATGGAAACTAGCCTAGCACAAAAGTGTGTGCACCACAGATCAGAACATTTGAGTTTTGCTAATAAAAAAGAACATTTGGCTGTGTGCCTGGATTTAGCCCCTGCAGTATTCTGTAGTATCTACGGTTTAACTGCAATCAGAAATTTGTTTGTGATCTCTCCTGCACTGGGGATTCATCTGGTAATCTAATTTAATCTCACTGGTTTATTTCATAAACTGAATAGAACACCATGTGCTCAGATGTCATTCACCTTTCATCTGGTTTAAGCTTAGGTGGGCAGAAATGCAGTATTTTTGGAGCTACTTTTTTATTCCCAACTGCTGTTAAATTCCAGATAATTACAAACAAATATTGTGGTTGCTATGCCAACAGTGCCTACTGATGCAACGTCCTTTTCTTCCCATCTTGGAAGCAGCATCCTTTGGTGACTCAACTAATTTCAACCAATAACTCTGCAGAACACATCAATTTGCTGCTACATGTTGATATTCTTCCCTGAATACCCTTTCAACACTAACACTGTCACAAGAGGTTTTCATGAAACAAACCAGGTAGGTAGGTACTTATATAATAATAAAAAATTCAAGGACTCAGGCAAAAAGCAAGTATCTGACATTCTTCATCTCTTCCAAATGGAACGCATAAAAGAGGTCAGAACCAAAATGGGAGGATGAAAATAGAAGGATGGTCAGAGGGGGCAGAGATGTTGGGATCTCAGTGAGTCCCAAGAGATGCCCTGAAAGCATTACCAAGATAAATAGGCTGATGAACAGCACACATGGTACGTATCAGGAAGTTCTGACACAAGAACAAAACCAGTGTAATGGTGGGTCAACGTACTATTTGTTCCTTGAATAAGCTTGCTTGAAAGTCATATGTTTTTATGCACTATTAAAAAGAATTGTTTGTTTGAGGTCTTTTGCAAGAAAGCTGTTGTTAAAACAAGGAGATACACCATTCACTGCTTTATGTAATACGTAGCATAGCTACAGCCAGCCATTCTGGACTTTCAGTTCTCCAGTTCAACCAGGATGACTCTGACAGTGCTTGTTTATTCCTGAAATACTGGTTCTAGCCTAAGGATTCATGGCTAGGCTTCGTGAATGAAGATTTGGGAAGAGCTCTACCCACGTTTGTTACAAGCGCGCTGGTGGCTAAAAAGGCCAATATGAGACAGGCACGTCCGGTTGCAAAAGGCACAGCAGAAAGACTCCTTAGGGGGTATATTCTGCAAGGCTCGATTCTTTCTGCCTTATCTTTTCTCCTCTAGAGTGATCCTGCGTGCGTTCTCAAAAGCATCAGCAGGGTTAAAGATAGTGTGTCTCCAGACCTCCCGACTGGAGGCCTGAGTAGACCAGTTATGGTGATCAATATGGCCAAGGCTGAGATGTTGTTTCAGGGAGTCCTTGTATCTTCTCTTTGGGGCTCCTCTCCTGTGGCAGCCGGTGGCAAGTTCACCATAAAGCAGGATCTTAGGGAGGTGGTGGTCCATCATCCTTGAGACATGCCCTGCCCAGCACAGCTGCGTTCTCAGTAGCATGGCCTCAATACTTGTGACTGCTGCTTGTTCTAGAACAGATGTATTGGTCACATAATCTGACCAGTGGATGTTTAGGATTGCATGGAGGCAGCATTGATGGAAGCGTTCTAGGAGTCGCAGGTGACGGCGGTAGATGACCCATGATTCAGATCCATATAAGAGAGTAGACAGCACAATGGCTCTGTAAACACTGATCTTGGTACTTTTCTTCAAGTGTTTATTTCGCCAAACTCTTTTATGAAGCTTTCCAAAGGCACTATATGACTTTGCTAACCTGTTGTCTATCTCTCCGTCAATCTTACCGTCCGAGGAGATGAGGCTTAGGTACTTGGAAAACAACTGGTATTACACATTGCTCTTTCACATATTACATATTAATCTGAATGTTTCCCAAATTCTTTATTATCTTTTTAGATATTTCACTAACTTTCTGTGCACTGTCACTTGGAAAGATTTCATGCATTCCTAGTGAGATTTAAAGCAGACATGTATTTCAGGTTTAAATAAATATGTTTGAGATTTAATTCGAGGAAAGGCTAAGCCTTTCTTTTCCAAGGTCAGGTTTTGCCACAAAGATATGCTTCCAGTGCTGTTTCCTTCAGAGGCAAGTGGTTTGCTGAGGTTTGCAGGTACCAGTGTGCTGGGGAGACTCAGTGCAGTGACCTGAGAGAGCTGGGGAAGTGCAGTGCAAGAAAAACTCTCCATGGTGTGCGTACGAGTACAGAGAAAGGGAATGTAAATACATTAAAGGATTCTGTATCACAGATAATCAAATGAACTTGTTCTGACAGTTACTCAACCAGGCAAATAATGTTCATTAAAGTCAAAGGCACTTTTCCCATAGGACAAGGAGACAAACAGATGATAGGCCATTAAAGTATGGATTTGCAAGTGCGGTCAGCAGTGATGGCTAAGGGTGATCCACCTCTTGAATAAGTGACAAGAGAAAGCAGCTAAGAGAGGGGGTGATCCCCTCCCCAAAAGAGAATGGCATTAGCAAGAGAAAACCAGCAGAGCATCTCTCACTGCATTCACACAGCAGCTTTTGCTGAGAAGATGTAGAGAGGAGATGGTGAAAACTTCTGAAGTGAAATGTGGGGGGGGAAAAAGAAAACAAAATAAAAAGGAAGAGATTTCTCCCAGAAGTGGGATGGATTCCTTATAGGAAGATGAGCAATCCATGGGGTCCTTCCTCAGCCATGCTGAATCCAGCTTGATGTGATAATCAATAAAAGTATGTCTGTCTTTGCTGTTTAATTGAATTGCTGCTGCTGTTTAATTACGTAAAGGTGGTGGGTTCTTAGAGCATGGCAGCACTTCATGAGCTAAACAGCAAAGGAACAGAGTTCAAAGCAATACCACCACTCTATGACCTACTGCAAAAAAAAAGCTGGTGTGAAAAGACCACATTTCTTTGTAGTGTTTGTATCTTCTGCTAGTACACAATAGTACTGAGGTCAAGGTGAATGTCCCCCTGTCACATTTCATACATTTAAATCCTTCCCATATACTAACTAGCCATGCAGTCCTGTCACTGTATTTTCTGGAACACTTACAAATTATTAAATCTCACATCAGATTTTATTTTAGCCAGACTTGGACTAAATCCTCAAAAATATTAACATCCATATTATTTTTTTCTCCAAATAATTTGATTTAGTTCAGTTTTAACCAAATTTTTTGAGAGATTCTGTGTATTGTAAATCCAGTAATGACACCATCTGTGTTTTTTTTTAATAACAGACTTTCTCGGAAAATCACTATACACTTTTTCACGTATTTTGACTACATTGTATTTCATGACACCTCTTGCGCAGCATAGTGGTAGAAGTTCCAGCTACACAAATTGGTTTAAAATTCTGATCCTTAAACCTGTGCAGACTACAAAGTACAAACTGAAAAGAGCAGAAATCTCTACTTACTCCGCAGGTTCTGTACAGGGAAAGAGCCAGTGCTGCTGGAAGGGGGCAGGGAACATTTCTGGCAGATGCACTCCTTCCCGTTAAAAGTTACCCGGTCGCCCGCAGGGAAAGGCAACCTACAGCAGTGCAAACAAAAGGAAACCAGTTACAGTCTCATGCCTTTATCGAAATTAAATATCCTTCCATTAAAGAATTGATTATTACTCTGGCTTCTTTTTCTCTGCTTGCTCACTTCTCGTTCACAGTTTCTCAGCCACATGGAGGCTAAAGTATCAAAGGGACATATCAAACAGACAATTGCAAATTTAGATTCTACAGCTTCTTAGGGAAAAAAAAATAAATCTCTAAAGATACAAAAACACAATGAGCACTCAAGACCAAATCCTTGTATATCTAAGAAACATAGTATCAGCCAGGGTTGATTGCTAACAGGATCAGTTACAGAATGAAAATAAAATTGGCATTACGAGGAGTAAGTACAGGCAAATGTGGCTGCTCTTATGTTGTTAAAATGCTACAGGAGAGTGATGACTTTCATACATTAAAAAACCAGCACTCCTTCTCCCAACTTTTACCATATCAAGGTCCTTTTCTTAATCTATGCGCTGGTGAACATTCAAAGGAGAAAACGTATGCCAGTTATAAACCCCACAGTGTCTACATTACTTGTTTGCTCTAGTCAACAACAGCTCTCCTTACACTTAATTAAATCCTTCCTTCTTATCAATGTCCTTAAAACAAAAAGCTTTCTGCCATGCGCTTTCTTGTTTGGGCACAGAAACTGCTGAGGTTTTTTCTCTAAGGGGACCAGATGGACAAATCACTTCATACGCGGCAAAGGATGGTGAGGATTTAGAAACACATTTCACTCCACCCAAAGCTCATGTCCAACTAAATCCCAAGCAAGCTATCAAAATATGGCTTAAGTGGGGCACAAACATAACACAGACCTTCTGCCTCATGGTGAGTTCCATCTGATCAGATTATTTTATTAGCATTTCATTAAAACTCCACATGGTATTTCCCCACAAATGCTATCAAATTCATACCAATTGAAAGGTTGTCTTCACTACAAGAGCTGTACAGATACTTCTTCCTAAACTTAAACATTATTTTGCTCCCTAAACCACCTAAGAGTGGCTTATTCTACATTTGAATTGCATTTAAAAGAAATTTATTACGAAGACAGAGAACAAAAGCAATGCTGCCCTTTCTTTCTATATAATGTTACTGAAATCTATTTGAAACCAGCTAAATAAATGTTCAGCTCTGACATCCATTTTGGACCATTGGCAATAATTCAAAAATTGTGAGGACACATGGAGTTTAAATATTATTACATTTTTGGATATCTGATAATGAATTCTGATTTTCACCTTTTTTTTTCCCTGTGCTAATGACTTTATACTCCAAATACTTGCAACCTCCTCAGCCAAAGTTAAGGAAAAATATTTTATGGAAATAGACTTTAAAATTGTTTTAATCTTTGATGCAACTAAATGCTCCATGTATGATTCTGGCACAAACAGCTCCAATGCCATGTTAGGTGCCCTAAATTTCCATCAGTTTAGGAGAGGATTTTCTACCATGAATTTTAGTCAATAACTTAATCAGAAGACAACATTATCTCTAGTGTGACAGACAGGATGCGATGGAGCCACACTCTAGTGAGCAAGTCTGTCCTGTCTTGCAGCAATCCAGCAGCAGCAAGCTCTTGTGTTATGTAAAGAAAAAATAATTTTTAGTCATAACTGTTTGTAACAGATTTTTATACTTCTTTAAGTCAGAGAAACTTCTAATATGTGGAACAATAAAAGGTTTTCATGAACATCACAAAAAAGTTGAGTTTGGAAAGGACCTCTGGAGCTCATCTGGTCCAATCTAAAATTTATTCAAATGAATGTACATACATTTGAATAAAAATTAGTAAATGTGATATAATTCCGTATAGATAATATAAATTAATGACTAATTACCAAAAACTGTCTCAAAAATGGAGTAATATAATTAAAATGCTGTCCTAGTTTTCTACCGCCAATGTGAAAGAAACCATTCAATCATGTTTTCATTGTAACAAAATATTACAGAATTAAGTCTACAACTTAGCACTATTAATTGACATGGAAAGACACAAGCCAAGGCATGTCAACTATTCCAGAACTGAGACAAGAACTTGTAATTGATCTCCTACGTGTTTTCAAGAAGACATCTCATCTTGATTTACAGATAGACATAGAGTTATTATAAACACTGATAATCTGTTCCAGATTAAACCCCCACAAAACCAGTAACCTGCTCCACTGATACAATCACACAACTACACCCACTGTCACACAACTACTCTGGCATCTTTCATTCTTATGCACAATTGCATGCCCTGGGCAGGATATTACCTTCAACAATGTTTTGCCAAAGTCTGTATGGACCCCAAGACTGGGACTCAGCTAATGACCCAACCGGGCTCTCATGAGATGTCTCAGTAAAACAGAAGGCTTTGCACCATTAATAATCCTGGGGATAGTGATGTACTGGGAGCTGTGAGCAATTCACTGCTCTAAAGAATGACCATGACTACTGAGCAGCCTTGTATCTGGTATATTAAGAGCAGTAGTCAGAGGTGAGGTTAATATATCATATTGACTCAATGATATGCCTAATAAAGATCCAGCTGAACTTCCAGCTGAACAGAGAAGCCCATCTTAAACAGATGCACCAAGCAGCAAGTAAACTAGAAGCAGGGACTGACCACTAAGAACTGGCTCATCTACATCAAGCAACAAGACAATCTAAAAAGAAATAAGTTAAAACTAGAAGGGAAGAATACAATAACTGACCTCTTATGGCACAAAGACAGAACCAGGTAGATGACACCTACAAACACATCAAAGCTCACAGGCACCACAGGATGTCACAGAGTTTCCTCAGAGGGGAGGGCACATGGGGGCTTTCCGAGCCCATAAACCCATCATACTTGGTTTATGTTTTAAGAGTTTAGCAGTTAATCTCAGTGCCCTTCCATTCCAATGGGACAGGGCAATAATTTCAATTCTTTATTGTTTTCCAAATCTGCAAGATACCTTGTTCTACAAAAAAACCCCGAGAAATCTTCCTTGGAAAGGAAGGTACAATCAAAGGTACAGACAGACATCTCCTTCCCTCACAGGTCTTCTAAATCCATAAATAAGTCTCAGAGTTTGCTTCACTGTCTTGTTCACTGGGAATCCAGAATTCATACCCAACACATTTGTCAGTATTTCTGTAACAGCAGCTCAAGCAGCTCTGCTTGAGAATTTCAACGCCAATAGGAGTGAAGGCACAACAGAAGGTGGTAACAGTCAATTAACAAGGTTTCAGTTTCTGAGCTCTTTAACTTGTGAGCAGGACTATATATAGAATTTTAGGTTAAGAGCAGTGTATCTGCCTTCAAATACAATGATATCTCACCACCAGTCACCCACTGAACATTGCTAGGTATTGCTGAAACCAGGACAGGGTTTTAATTAGCTACTTATCCTTTAATAAATATTCAGTGAGATTTTCACAGTTGGATAATCTATTTTTAAAATGAGAATTAAGAGCATCTTTAAAGCAGCTCTCTGAAATGGCTTGTAGAATTTTAACACATCTATGATTCATTTCCCAATGAATTTTGTTTTATCAACCTGCCTACAATATTTGTAAACCCAGAAAAAAACTGGAGGTCATAAAAAAAATTATATTGTAAAACATCAAATCATCATCAGCCTAATCCAGGGTTAACTGTGCGCTGACACCGGAAAGTCAGGTCCTGGTCTTGTCCTTTTTTGCACCATGCCTCAATCTATGCAGCTGTGGGCAAGTCATTTCAAGCTTTCTGGGACAAAAGAAAATATTGAGTTTTATTCAGAGCAGATAGATGGTCTTCCATTCTTTATACTGCCAGTCTGACTCTGTGGCTGAACAGTCAACTAAATTTGATATACAAAAATTAACAGAAGCGTATACTGTCAGGGTTGTGGGGAGAGCAAAGCTATTAATTTCAGTAGCTGACTGCAGTTACACTAGGTCAGGTGTAATGTCAGACTGCAACCTAAGGACCTAAGGATCAAATTCTGCTCTAACTTGTACCTGGTACAATCACATCCCTCAAGGTTGCTCCATAGGGATGAATTCGACCCAGGGGGTTAAAACTGGTAATACAAAGTGGATATTATGTGCTATCTACTGTCTACATGAATTTCACCCAGGGCAAATGCTAAGTCCTCAAATCAGGGAAGAACAACCCCATACACCAGTACATCACAGGGGTTAATCAGCTGAAAAGCATAAAAAGATGCAGGGGTCCTGGTGGACACCATGTTGGGCATGAGTCTGCTGAGTGTCCCTGCAGCAAAGAAGGCCAACCACATCCTGGGATGCATTAGTGTAGTCAGCAGGTCCAGGGATGTGAACTTCCCTTCTGTGCCTCATTTAAGAGACTGGAGTGGGTACCATCTTGGGCTCCTCAGGACAAGATTTACTGGAGGGAGATGAGGGAAGGTGGCCAGGTCCAGAGCTGCAGCACAGGACACATGGACAAGGGCTGCAGGAGATGTACCTGTGCAGTCTTAAAATGCTCAGGGGAGATCTTATTGCTGTCTAGAACTACCTGATGATGTGCATATGAAATTGGAGCCATGCTCTTCTCAAAGGCACAGAGCGAAAGGATACGAGGCAGCAGACATAAGCTGGAACATGGGAAATGACAACTCAATATAAGGAAAAAAAATGGAGCTTGTTCAATGCTGGAACACACTGTTCAGAGTCTGCTGGATCTCCATCATTAGAAATATATTAAATGAATGCCATCAGCAGCCTGCTCAAACTGGACTTGCTTTAAGCCAGGGGCTGGACCACAGGAGCCTCACAGATCCCTCCCATCTGACATTACTCTAGGGCTATAGGTACACTCCATAGAGAATCATAGAATCCTGGAATCATTAAGGTTGGAAAAAACTTCCAAGATCATCAAGTCCAATCTTTAACCGAATACCACCATGCCCACTAAACAACGTCATGTAGTGCCATGTTTACTTGCTTTTTGAATGCCTCCAGGGATAGTGACTCCACCTCTTCCCTGGGCAGCCTGTTCCAATGCTTAACCACCCTTTCAGTGAAGAAACTTTTCCCAATATCCAACCTGAACCTCCTTTGGTGCAACTTAAAGACATTTCCTCTTGTCCTATCTCTAGTTGCCTGGGAGAAGAGGCCAACTCCCACCTCACTGCAACCTCCTTGAAGGTAGTTGTGGAGCAATAAGGTCTCCCCTGAGTCATCTTTTGTCCAGACTAAATAACTCCAGTACCCTCAGCCACTCCTCATAGGACTTATATTCCAGACTCTTCCCCTGAAGAGCAACAGACCCTAAACCTGAAGAGCTGCACAACACCACTCCTTTGTTCACAAAGAACCATATATTGATAAATATATTTGGGTTAGAATCAAAATGCCAAGAACACTCAGTTTGATTTCAATATCTTTGTCTCAACATCCAGATGAAGAAGACCACTTCATGAGATGCCTTAAGAAGCACCTGGTACTGCTTAAGTGGGAAACAAACCCTTTCGGAATTCAACATCCCTACAAAAAGTGAGCAATTAAAAAGCTTTAGCATATTCAAAAAGTCTGACATCATTGCTAAGAATGAACTGAATTTGAACTTCTAATTTTCAGTATTATGCTAGTTTCCTAAGGCATACCTACACAAAGATCTCAACTTCTTTCCAGAAATAGCAGTGTTATATGCAGGACTACAAAATCCTTTGTTGAAAAAAAACTGCCTGGCAACAGTGAATTACCTTCTTGAAGATAATAAAAATATAAATTTGTCGAGAGCGGTTTTAGACTTGGGTTTGGCACAAAACCCCTTGAAAAGTATACGTAGCTGCCTCTTGCCACTCCACACACTGTTAATCTCTACATGGCACATTTTCAGCTTTTGTCAATCTGCTGTTTCAAGAGAAAACTTTCTAAACTCAGAAAAACATATAACTTAGATATCCAAATTTTGTAAAGCAAACATGAACCTGTCTTCTTATTGACCTGGGATGTATGTGCTCATCTATTCATCAGAGAGAAAAGTTGTCCTTATCTCTTTACCATTTACATGTCACAATTTTTTTCAACTTTTAGCTATAAGAATATTGAAATTTAGCATTACACTCCTCCAAGTGGGTGCACACCCTCCTCTCTAACTTTACTAAATATATTAACTCATAAAACCAAACTCCATTTCTTTGATATTCAGTGCACACACAGCTCATCAGTAACATTGAAATCACAGTCTATGTGATTTCAACATTATACAACATTATACAAACCATACATATGCTTAATGAACCTATATAACTTATTAACGCACTAAGACATCTCCTGAAAATTCTGTTTTCAGAAGTATTATCACAGATATGACAACACATTTCTTTTTGAAAAACTCAGTGCCCTGCCCCTTCCCATCCTGCATAAGAGTCACGCTGTCCTGTCTCTGATAGCCATATAAGAAGTATGTGCAGAATTAATAAACCTCAGCATCTATTGCTACAGCCAGCTTCAGTTTTCTCCCTTTCTGTTTCACTTTTACAAACACGTGAAGCTTTTGGAGGCAATGTCTTTGGCAACCCTCTGGAGGACACAGCTCCTTCTAATTAATGAAGCTGTAAGAGTAAGGTTGCTCACCCACTTCCTGGGAATTCACCATAAGTATTTAATCTGCAACAGTTTTCAGATGTTATGTTGTTATTCTTCCACTCATTCCTAGTTTTAGGCATTATCATCAAAAACCACAACCGTTTCACTAGACTATGAACAGCACTGGAAGAAGAAGGGATTTATGCCAGCAGAGCACACATGCAATTAAAACCTGAATTTTTTTAAGAGCCACCTGGTCAACACAAGATAAACAATCAAATAGAATGGCATATTAAACTGTACTTTTAATAGTTTTTCTCTGAATACCAATTCATTTTTTTCAGATTTTGACCTGTGGAAGCCCTGGGCAATAGCATCTGACTCCCAAGGGATGCCCAGGGATGAGCTGGGTTTCTGACACACCAGCTTTTTCACAGAATAGGGCAGCAGTTTATGAATGCAGTGCAGAGGGTACCAGGGAATAAAGCTCTTCTCTGTAACACTGGGCCATGTGGCATGCAACAGTAGTAATATCAGGAGCTCCAGGAGACAAGCGGGCTTGGATTATGGACTTTTTCCCACTGCTCCAGCTAGCTCGATTTTCTCACTGCTGCTACCATCTGAAGTAATATACACTTCCCACTTGTTTCTATTCAAATCTTGTCTTCTCTGAAAATAAGAAATAAAGGAGTTGCTACTGTCACTGGTTTACTATTCAATGTAAAAACAGTTTAAAAGTGTTACTTCAGCAGCTACAGAAATACGGGTTGTAGAAGTGCTCATTTAAGGCATTTAACAATCCTGCAACATTCTGGAGACACATGTCATGAGTGTAAAGTGCCTTCTGCTGCCAGTATTTTCATACTGAAGATGGTAAGAGCCTGGCTTGGTTTCCATGAGAGCAGGAAAAGCCCCACTGGCAGGCAGTCACCACCTCTCAAGTCCACACCATTCTGGAAGTCAGGTTTCTAACACAGTACCCACATTAAAGTCCAGCTATAAAAGGCAATGCCAGATGCATCATGGGCCAACTGCTTCAGACAGTGTGCTTTGGCCCAGTACTTAAGGCTTCTGCCCATCTATAAGAAAGGAAGGCACAAATGGTTCTCCTGGCTCTTCCCACCCAAGGAAATGCCACGGTAGAGGGCTTTACAATCCTGTAGGCAAAATCAAATGGCTCTAACTTTCTTTCCTTTTAATATCACTGTTTTTTTTAAACAAACAAACAAGTTCTTTTTTTGCTTAAATTACACGGATTTATAGTCTGCTCACCTTAGTTTTCACTGAGGACATCACTCAATAAAATAAATGCTGATGATATTTAGATAGGACATTCTTTACCATAAAAAACATAAGTTATGTCTGGCTTGCAATGACCCAGGTAATCGAAGCAGTGCTGATTTAAAGCCTATAAACAGATGACAGGATTCTTCTGTTGCTCTGCACCACAAATCAGTGTTACAACCCCCCTGGGAGACACTAATTGAATCCTGCTAGTCAGCAGGGCATTAGCTGGCTCTGATGAAGACAATATGAATTTGTGTGTCCTGCTAAGGAAAGCAACAGAAGCAAATCTGGGTCTCTCTACTGAAGTTTTCAATAGCAATAATTAGAAACAGCGAAATAGCACTTAATACAACTATTTAGTTATACAGAACATTAGGCAACAATATTACTGTATCGGGAACTTAATTTTTAAAAGCTTCACCACACATGATATTTGTAGCATGAATTTCACAGTACTGCAATTCAGCTCACCTGAATTCTTAGATACTTAAAAATAAATAGTTTAGTAATCAAGAAAATTATTCCAAATTTTCAGGGAGATGAGACAAATTGTACCACCAAGCTCCAAACCATCAGCTGAAGGACTGATAAATACAGCAGGAGTTTGTGTATCCAACAGTCTGAGTGAAAGCAGTTAGGTACCAAACTGCTAAGTACAGTAACACACAGGAAAATAATTTATGCCTGAATGCTAAGCCCTAAGGGTGTGGCTGAGGATACAAGTGCATTTAGCAGGAAAAAATGGAATCAACCAGTTTTTTGATTTCTCTTAAACGAAGAAGTACCTTACTTTACAGAAGGTTCTAGTGCTAAGAATAAAGGTACCAAGAATTAGCTGTGCTCATGTGTAGAAGGGCTGTAATACTGCCAGGCTGCAGGCCAAGAGCACTTGCAGTCAGATCTCACTTACGAGATCCATTTGAAATAATTTTTCCTCCCGTTAAAAAAAGAAAAATTAAAAAAAAAGATTTTAGCCTTTTCTGTTACCTTTGCTCTTCATGTTTGTTTAAAGTATCCAAAAGGAAAAAATGTCCCATTAAACACAGCAAAACTTGGCCAAAATTTAATATAATAAAGGCTTGTCAATCTCATGAGTCTTCCCCTCAGCATGGCTATTTAATTATTCCTACAATTGCTTTATTAAATCGAGATCCTGCCATGAGCCACAGCTGTTGTGGAATTTGAAGTCCTGCTTCTATGTCAGCACAGGAGGACCTCTGAGCTCGGCAGCCCCACAGGCTGGGCAGGTTTGGGTGGCAGACAACCACAGTGACCTGGACATGCTGGTTTTGGACTGCACAGTCACCTGCATGAGCCACCAGGACATAGACATGGTGCATCAGTGCCTTGTTGTGCTTTCCCTTTCAAAGTGGGGTTACTTCTCTTGTACTGATAAAGGCTTAAGTTTAGCCAGAAAAATTATTGCAGCATTTCCATTTCCTCCAAAATCCTATAAGAGTGCATTTCCTGAAGGTTTAGTGGACTTCAGGCTTCTTGCTGAAGTCTTCAATAGATTTGTTTGTGCTATTTCCATACAAGAGGATTACGATGCAGGTCAAACAGAAAACATCAGTTGCTTGTACTGCTGAGTCTGGGACCTATGTGGGTGAAATCCAACACGTGCTCCCGAGCCCAGGACATTTCTGTCCTATTTTAAATGGCTCTTGAAGTTTCTGGGAAGAAGTACTGTGAAACTTCATTTTAAATCTATTAATACAGTGTCCAGCTGGCTCACTGAAGACAGCCACTGGCATTGGAATCCTTTGTAACTTCAGTTAAAAAATGACGAAACAGCAGACACCAGAAAAATAAGGCAACATTTGGGACAAAAGGTCTGACGGTAGAGGCAGTGGCAGTTTTTAAAATACTTCGAAAACCTCAGACATAAGATACCACAAACCAGAAAAAAACATTTGGAAAAAAGGGACGTACTCAAAGTTTGCAATTTTTTTTTTTTTTTTCAGTTCTGCAATTTTTTAAGGAGTGGATAACAGAAAGCAGAACTTTTTTCCCCATCTATAGGCTATAGGTTTGAATGCCTGACATCACTCTTTCAAAATCTAGTTTTTAAATGAAACAGAACTTCATGTAGAAAACATACCTGCAGACAGCACACACAAAACAGTCTGGGTGATAGGTTTTGCCCAGTGCTGAAACCACTTCTCCCTCAATGAACTGATCACAACTGAAGCACCGTGTGCCATAGAGTCTCTGGTAGTCCAAAGTACAGATGTAGTCTCCCTGTCTCACAAAAAATCCTCCTTGAGCCAGGTCACATCCACAAGCTGCAGAAAGAGAAAATGTAGACTCAGCAGGCTGAAAAAGCAAAGCTCATGATCTAAGACAATTCTGATTTTTCATCTATGGTTCCCAGTGGAATATTTAAGCTCTTCATCAAACAGGCTTATGATCACAGAACAGCTATGCATCTGAAAAACACTACTTTTACAGTAAATTACATCAGTCATGTATTTTGTACATTAATAGTTTGGATTTATTTCATGTAAAAATATTAACTTCAGTGCAGTGGCTGCAAGTACAAAGTTAAGGTCCGTAGGAGCTGAGTTCAGGGTTAGCATATACAACACCCAACATATTT
The DNA here is from genome assembly GCF_003984885.1 of Neopelma chrysocephalum. NCBI lineage: Eukaryota > Metazoa > Chordata > Aves > Passeriformes > Pipridae > Neopelma > Neopelma chrysocephalum. The sequence goes on along the minus strand of NW_020897731.1, from coordinate 1,970,201 downwards.
AAGAGGTTAAAGGAAATGAATAAAGGATATAAACCTTCAAAATCTAAAGCTCCGGTGTTACAAAAAACTTCTCTGACAGATTACAGGTGCCTGATATTCCTCCTGGACACAAAAGTGGTTAAAATACTGCTCTCTCTAAACAGGAGATCTGATGCACATGGCAACTGCTGTAATCTTCCACAAGGTTACGACATCCCTTTTTTTAAATCAGATCTTACGTTTACCTGATAAATATCACTCACCAAGCATGAACTGGAGGCACCTCCAGAACCATCTGCTCCTGGCAAAAGCAGAGTTTTAACCTACCTGATAATTAAGCTGAATCTGTAGGAAAGGGTTAATGTTGATCAACCAAAGGCTTGTAAGACTATTCAGAGGCTTTCTCTGTTGCAACAAGGATGGAGCTAGGCTGGTATTTTGAGAACATTTTAAGATGGGAAAGGAGAGATACAATGGTCTGGTGAAGGCATACAGAAGTAGACAGCAGAGATGTAGAAGATGATCCTCATCTATATTGACCAGAATCCTTAAAAACAGACTTGATTTGATTTATAAGGAGAACTGGACTTCAAAATGATGATTCTGCTGCTGTGCTGTCTACTACTTTACTCCGAGTCACAGCATCATACTTGTTACTATATACTTCCGCTCCTGGGGATGTTCATTTAGGAATGTGTTTCCATCAGCAAATGATCAGCTTCCAGTCAAACAACGCTGAACAGAACCGTGGCACTGTCACTACTCACATACAGTACAGAAGAAGAGTGGGAACACTGCTTATCAAATTTGAGCTGGATGTACAAAACACTGCAGTGTTGCTCAATGCCTTGGTCCCAAAATAGCAGAAGTATCCACACTTCTAAAGTTGAAGATTGAGATTTCTGCTTAGGTACCTGGGAGTCCACAGGCACTTTGGTTTTTAAATGTAAACTCTGCCAACTCCCACTAAAGCCTGTTTGCAATGTCAGAATTAGTCATCTTGCACCTAAACTACGAGAAATGAGTCCAGCAGGAATGCTCAAGGCACAAAATAACACACAGAACACAGAAATCCCAAGAAAACAGGATCCTGAACATTCATTCAAAAACACATACAATCACCCATGCCTTTTTTATCATCTTTCTTAACCATAGCACAGGAGGTCTGGGCTCAAGGCCCTCTTTAAACCCTGAGTGGGCATTTAAGTTCTCATCATTCTTCCTGTAGAAGGCCTCAATCACTAGGGGACAGAAAACAACAATCATGCTGAAACTGCATTAGTGCATGGTCAAGAACTGAAGAACTATGGGTTAACTAATCTTTCTTCTAAGTCAAAACAATTCCAATTATATTGCACGTGCCATGGACAACAACTAGGGATTCGATGATTTATCTTGCATTTCATTGCTCATGTCCTTTATCTCACAGGCTTTACATATTTGCTTTAACATTTTCATTTCTCACCCTTGTCCTAATTTTTGCTGAGGATGTGCTTTTTAAACAGGCTTCAAAAAACCCAGTGTGACTTGCTGAATATCATGAGTTTCTTTCAGCCTATATATTTCACCTAGGTACATACTGGTGTGACAGAAGCACAGATCAATTATGGATTTAAGATGATGCTGAACAGCATGCTGAGCTGATACTAATGAGGTCCTAGAGTAGTTTCAAATTATATCAGACAGTGTTTAAACTTGCAGAGTGGATCATAAGAGGAAAAAAGGTAAAGGACATAATTGGTTTCCTGAAGTGAGAAAGGAGGGGTTATGTCCCTATATATGTTTCTTTATGCCCGTAGTGGCACATCTTACTGCAGTGCACCTGGACAAAGGCACCAAGAACTGCTGTGAGTAACAAGGCAGGCACTGATCAACACATTTTGGTCTGCATCACCCCAGAGGGACTTGGAGCTGGGCTTCCATAACACATGGAAGATGAGTTGAAAGCCTACCCACAAATTATCTGCCACTTCTCTGTTGTGCACTTTTGCCAATGTTCACCAGCTAAAATGAGCTGTAAGCACAAGCAAATCTCTATGTTTTTACTGTTGATGTGGGTCCTAAATGGAAGCCAGGCAGGCTCTGTCTCACTGCTGCTAACAAGGCCCTGGTGCAGTGTTTGGGGCAGGTGGGATCAGCAACAGTTCTGCCACTGGCATTTGGTGACTCTTTGTCTCACTCTGAAGATATCTGCTTTTTTCTGTGCTGTCACCAAGGTTACAACTACTCCAAAGTTGTGTATTGCTCCAAAGCAGTTTGCATTAATGCACTTAATCCTGCCTTCTCAAGAAACCCTGCAGTGAAACTGCTTACCCAAAGAGAGACAGAAAAACAAGGTTTTGGGACTTCAAAATAAAAGCTGAGTTTGGCATCCTCTCATCAGGCCTCTGTCTGCATCACTATCCCTTCAGCCTCCCTATATGCAAAGAGTGGCTGAATTCACTACGGAAGAACACAAATTTCTCCATATTCATTTGAACAGCAGAATCCTAGAATCCTAGGATGGATTTGTTTGGAAGGGACCTTAAAGACCATCTAGTTCCAAACCCTCTGCCATGGGGAGGGGCAACTTCATTAGACTAGAAGGTTTTAGCTGAAGCAACCTTATGTGTGCCATATTAAAGAAAAATAATTTTCTTTTTAAATGAAAACAGGCTTTTCATGCAGAAACATAAGGTACGTTATAAAAGACTTCTTCAAGGAAAAAAAGCTGGGATGAAAAGACATGAAACAGGCATAGCCATCACACAAGTTTTTATCTGCACCAGTGAAATCAATTTTGATACAGGTTTTCAGTGTTTTAGCATTCCAAAAGGTTTCAAAAATAATTGGTATCTAACTTTGATGCCACCTTTGACCCCCCTAATCTCAGTTCTTGTAAATGGCCATTAGTTCTAGACTTTCCTCCAAACTGATTAACCGTAAGCAAAACTTCTAAAAAAGAGAGTCCATTAATGCAGTTTTTGGCTCAGAAAACTGAGCATGGTGGGCTTTTGGCCATTTCTTTCCATCTTGTTTTGGCACGTAAAGACCAAGTATGTGACAGTTCTCAGAGATGTAACCCTCTGCAAAGTCTTCATATTTATTCATGAGTGAAGGAAAATCTAGCTCCTAAGTGAAACTGGAACACAGGAGGGAGCCTTCATGGTTATACTTTCCCTCTTACTCACTGATTCTGCAGGATGAGGGGAAGTCACAGCTCTTTCACAAGCCAAACACTCCTCCCCTGCTCTTCACACATTATTCCACCACCAGCCATGGATCCAGTCACAAACCCTTGCGTGCTTCCGCACTTTTTGAACCATCTGATACAATTTAACTTGACACCCAGCTGACCAGAGAAGAACACAGGGGTTCTAGGTAAATACTGGCTTCGATAATAAAAAAGTCAAGGTTCAAGGCTGAGAAGAGTAGTTCTGAAAAGAGACCCACTAGCCATCCCTCAGGTGAGATGCTGTGCCCTTTGCCTACTAGTTAAGGTGGACAGAGACACTGCCCACCTGAGACGATCCTGCACACCTGCAGAGACAAGGAACCAGGGAAAGGAAAGCGGGAGGAAGTCTAGGGAGAATGTTTAAAGGCACCTACCAGATCTTACTCTCCTAGGATAGGAAATCAGCGTTATGTCACAGATCCACTCCTACCCAGCACTTGTCATCCAAAATGAGTATCTGGGGGTAGGGTTATTTATAACCTGAAAACAGTTTTCAACAGTTTCTGGTGTTCATCTTGGTGAAACAAGAAAAGCACTTCAAACATAGCGCTTATGTTAATGAAGAGACTAACAGAGTAACTCAGCTGCTTGTCTCGGTATTGCCCTGCTTTAGCATTCCAAAAGGTTTCAATGCCTTATCTGGAACAGTTACAAGCTTTAGGAGTAGTTTTTAAGTAGGGAATAAATAAGTGTTTGTCTCTTCTTATGGTATTTAGCATCAAGACAATACCTGGATGTGCTATGGGACTTGAGGTGGACGATATCCACAGCATTTCTGAGGAGGCAATCTGAGCATGACTTCCCTGACAACCAGATAATTCCACTCTTCAAGATGGTTTGCAGTTACCTGATACCAAAATACTTCATATATAGATCTGAGGTGTTCCTCTACTGGTTTAGAAACAGACTGCTTTTATCCCCAGCACAGGGATAGACATGTTACAGACATGTTACTGTCTGAAACAGCACCTGAAGCATCGTCATTTATGCAGTGTGATTTCACAGTCAATCTAACTCCATAATTCTAAGTCCATTACTGGTAGATGAAAAGTTGGACATGAACCAGTAATGTGCATTTGCAGCCCAGAAAGCCAACTGTATCATGGGTTGTGTCAAAAGCAGCGTGGCCAGCAGGTGAAGGGAGATGACTCTGCCCCTCTACTCCGCTCTTGTGAGCCCCCACCTGCAGTGCTGTGTCCAGGTCTGGGGCCCCCAAATATGAAGGACACAGATTTGTTGGAGCAGGTCTAGAGGAGGATCACAAGGATGCTCAGAGGGCTGGAGCACCTTTCCTATTAAAACAGGCTGAGTTGGGGTTGTTTAGCCTGGAGAAGGGGGTCTCTGGGGAGACCCTGCAGCAGTCTTTCAGTGCACAAAAGGGGGCCTACAAGAAAGACAGGGACAAAATATTTTTAGAAGGGCCTGTTAAAATAGGACAAGGGGTAATGGTTTTAAACTAAAAGAGGTGCAATTTAGACAGGATATATGGAAAAAAATTTTTACAACAAGGGTGGTGAAACATTGGAAGAGGTTGTCCAGACAGGAGGTAGCTGCCCATCTGTGGAAACATTAATAGTCGAGTTTGACAGATCCCCAAGCAACCTCATCTAGTTGAAGATGTTTCTGCTTATTGCAGGGAGGTTGGACTAGATGACCTTTAAATGTTTCTTCAAACCTAAACTATTCTATGATTCTGTGAAAATAAATAGCAGCAAATCAATTAATCAATGCATTTTAGGCATATTGCTATTCCACTACTGTCTGCCATCAGTAGCAGCATGTACTGTACAAACTGCACTGTACAAATATAAAATGCATCTATGAGCTAGCAAATAAGCCCGCTGAAAGCACATTAATCTTTTGGCTGTGTGCTGGGCCTAAAAATCAGCTGTGTCCTGAGATGCTCAGAGGATGCAATGCTCACTGTGCTGCTGTACACTACAACAGGCTGTAGCAGCAGTGTGCACTGGTGGTCTTGTCATCCAAACAGTGCTGTTCTGCCTTCAGCCTTCCAGACAATCAAGCAAGTTGCTTATTTGCATCTGCATGTATGGAGCCTATACTTTTCCCTCCCATATGCTGCCTGATGTAAGCAACCAGGTGTGAATCAAACCAACAGAGGAAAGAGAGGCAAAGACCCTAAAAATAAAAAAAAGGGAACAAAGACCCATTCATAACATTGTTAAAAAGAAAACAAGAAAACGACCTCTAGTTGCTCAGAGCTAAATAAAAGTTTTCTTCATCAGAACTGTGGCTTTATGTCCATTTCTGTTATTTTCCTCCTTCCATGAGATGAGTGCCAGTGGCTGACTAAGATCCCAAGAATGACACATAGTACGCTGCTGATATTGTTCTCTTTTGGCAGCTAAATTTTATATTTTCATATACCTTCGATGAAGTTTGGGAGCCCATTCTCCAAAAGCCCATGATTATATGTGGTACATTCCTCCTGGCCACTACGCTTGTCAGAAGAAATAGCAATCACCTGGCAAACTTCCACTGCTACAGCCTTGACTTAAGTTTAAACTGACCTGCAATTAATCTGAAGCAGTCCAAGCTTGTTTCCAGAAGATGACTGTGACTGTGATATTCCTGTTGCCTGGTGTGGTAAGTTCAGATAAGCTTTTCACAAAGCTTTTGGGGAAGTCTTTCCCAGCTCGAGTTTGCTGGCCATGCAAAATCTGCATGGGAATATAATCCCAATCACCCTCTGAGTCAATTCACACCTTCTGCCTACAGGTGAGACAGAAATAAGATGGAAGGAACCTTGCAATGGTATATAAACCATATAATCCAATCACTTTTCCTACACAGGAGTGACTGAATCTAAAGTCTTTCCAAGCAGATGTCTGTGAAGTCAAGAATACTCAAACCTGTCAGTCACTGGCAGTGTATTAGCAATAATATCTGAAATACCAGCTATAATCTCAAGGACTTGAATGCCACCTCATTTTGTAACTATCCAGGGCAAACAAAAGCATCAAGCAGCCCCACAAAAGTCTTGGACAGACCTGCTGGGAAATGCAGGAAGGCAGACAGTTCTGACTGAGGAGAACGAGCAACCTTCTGGAGCAGGAAAGATACAGAGAACTGTGGGGATATATTATATCTATCCTGCAACACTTCACCACAAATATGTAGCACTGATAAAGCTATAAAGGATGCAGTGCACAGTGTATCTACACAAGCTCCCAGGCTACAATGGCCATGATGCCCATAAATTAATTTGAAGAGTACACACTTCCGTGCAGGAAAATCCTTAGAGATTCAGAATGCTCTTATGAGATTGACAAAACATTAGAGACTCAGGTGTACTAATTAAAACGAAGGAGAGTTTGGGGAGTTTCCTGTGCACTATGTAACTTTACTCCTATAATAAGTGGGAAATACAAGTTGATAAATTTTTGCATTAGAAAGTGTATTTCCATTTTCCTTCTGGAAAGCAGAGTTTCCCAATAGCTTAAAGAGAGTGTTACTGAGCGAGATCGTCACAGCATTATGTATGTGGCTGTTTAAAGCTGTGAAAATAATCCTCAGGAAAACTGGAAAAATTGTCTCTTTAATACTGATTTCTTGTTTTAAGGACTCAATCTGGTTATTTAAAATTTATAAGCATGTTAAATAGATTTAAGAAACAGAGTAATGTGCTTTTATCCATTTTCAACCTAATAGTGCCTTAAGTGTTTATGATAAAATACTGCTGTCACTTGCCAGACTAATTAAAACAAGGGTTTTTTAAAATAAAAAAAATCCCAACAACAACAAAACCCACAAAAAATCCCAAACAAAATCAAAGCAAAAAAAAAAAAAAACAACAAAAAATCCACAGCAAAAAAAATCACAACCAAAGAGCCTCAACATGTAAAGCAACAACACTAAATATTTTCTGATTTTTTTTAACAGTTCTTTGGGCGCCAGTTACAGGTTTGCAAATTAAGTGCCTGCTCTGACTATGCACAGATATGGCAGATGGTCTTGTGTTAATGAGTTGCAGAAAGTGGGAGGTGGAATAACACCACTGTGGTAGTGATGAATTTTATCCAGTAACTCTCTCTGGGTCTCCACACAGGCATCGCATCACCTTAGTGCACTGAAACGCCCAGTAGCTGCTCCAGTGTGGTGGCTGTATCTCTGCTGTGTCCTCATGTGAAAAAGCATGACCTAGACAGGGAGTCCCCCTGCATAAAGGCATCCTTGCACTGACATTTTTTGTGGAGGAGAAAAGTTTTACTCCAAGAAGAGAACTTGAGTAATTAAAGAAAAATTACAAGTTTTTCTAATGATAATAATAATAATTCTGTGACATTACCTAATGTGGGCTGAAATTACATATGTTCAAAACTTCTTTATATGAATAGTGTCTTTACCGCCTGCAAAGCTTATGTCACCATCCAAAACTCTAAGTCAGGCCTAATTTTTAAATGTATTCAGTTTTGTCCTGGTTCTACTTTGATTTCAATCAGGATGAGTTTTACTACTCTCCATTTATTTGGTGCTCTCGTTTAAATCTACCTCAGCATTCCCAGCACAGTTAAGCACCTCTCCCAGGTACCTCTCTCTTCCCAGTAATGAACCAGCCCCCTGCAATGCAACACCTTCTGCACATGGCTGTTTGTGCAGTTTGAATCGTCCCTCAGAAATTTCAGCAATTCCTTCTTTGAAAATCCTATTCGTGTTTTTATTGAGCACTTAGATTTCTAGTACAACTTCTCAATCTATGGACTAGAAGGATGCAAATAAGGAGAAAGTCAAGGCAATGAAGAGACTAATGAAGAATACAAATAGTAAGAAAATAAAGCAGGGGTATTATGTAACATCCTGAGTATAAAGACAAGAGTAAACACATATAGGTTACATCTAAACCCCAAAAACTTGGTGTATTTAAATGAAATAAGTTGGAAAACAAAAATAATGGAAGTTTCGCTTCCCGGGATGGATAGCTAGACATCCTTTATTGAAATTTTATTAAGATATTCCTTTACCAATAATCATAACTGTGATTCCTCCTCTGTCCTTTTCACTATGCTTTACTAATATAATATATTCCTTAAATTCATGAAAGATACTCTTAAAAAAAGATTCATCAGAATCTGGATGAAATATATGCCATGAAATAAAGCTTTTTGTAAAGTGCTGATGTGATTAGTATATGGTCAGGACATGAAGGACTGCAGAATATTCTTAAAGAATGCAAAGAAAGGTTGCAATAAGAACATGATTACAACAAAAAAAAAATTAACCATTACTTTGTTATTGTGAGAGTTTACTAACTGACCAAAAATTTGTCATGCTTTAATTACTGAGTTGCTTTTAGACAGTTAGTGATTAATTATTTTTAAAGTTCAGGTTTTAAAATCTCAAAACTACAACACTGAACCATTTGTTGCCACAATGAATTACTTTTTCACCGGCAAAAGTGACCATTATTATCATCATCAACATCATCATAATTGCAGTGAAATAAAAATAATAAGCTAATGTGACTGGTAAAACCTACCACACTCTCCAAACTTGACTTGGGGAACATTGCATCAGGAGCACTGTTTTTCCCATTATACTGAGTTAATGTGATCTGGGATTGCAAACTCCTGAATGACCCGGGAATCGCTGGACACGTTGCTGAGAGTGCCTGATGAATAAGAGCCACTGCACTAATCCCCGGTGCCCAAGATACCAGAAATGCCATTAACTGCTACCTCCTGGACAAAATCTGGGACTCGGAAATCTTACTAGTGAGCTTCCCGCAAATGACCCCGTTCTGAAATGTGAAACCCCGTAGCTATGTTCAGATGTGAGTCCCTCAGATTACTTAGTGTAGCTTTGAACATATTTATATCCTAGCAGATGCATCTGATCTAACAAGTCAAACGCTCCTATTACCAAGTTACTTGATGTTCTTAATATTTTCACCAAATATTCTGTCTTAGCCCTTCCCTTTAATATGGTTGCCTATGTGAAATGCATTCCTGACCTGACAGACACCCTCAGAATGAACTAGACAACACAATTTTTTAATTTGATAGTATGAGTCATCAATATTTTATCACCTTTAGTAATTTTCCTTGATGCCTTCATTACAGCGGTAACAAATAACAAAAGAATTAACAAACATGGGAACAAAAGCCCTTGAAGTCTAATTGATCTTTGTCTTATTATATCAAAGGCATCTGCTTCTATTATAAGTCTTTTTATAAAACCTGATTAAAATGGGAGATATTTTAAAGTAAAGATTAAGTAAAAATTTTAAGTGAGACTAAATGGCACATTCCCAATAGCCTTTTATTAGCAGATTAGATGTGCACCTAAACAAGAAATAATATATACAAATAGATATCGGTATAAACCTTACTTATAATGCCTATTTACCTCCCTAAGCCCTCTTAAACTTTGATACTGAGCAAAACTAGCATATCCTCCCAATACTGCTATTCAATTTTTTAATCTGGATGTGTCTCTTAATCTTGAATGATAAGAAAAAGAGTTCTTCACCTCTTTTTGGTGAAAAGTTTTTAAAACTTTTCTTAGAATTGTTTAGAATCATTATCATCTGGGGAATGTAAGAAGAACTGGATGGGAATGAAAGAAGAATCAAATGGGAATTAGTGACTTTATACTAACCTTCTTTGGTTATATAATTAAATTTCAATACAATTTCAATCTATGTACTTGCTGTTAGCATTCTGAAATTCACCCCAGAGAAGCTGTGGATGCCTCATCCCTGTCAGTGTTCAAGACCAGGCAGGAAGGGGCTTGGTCTAGTGGAAGGTGTCCCAGCCCACGGCAGGGGATTGGAACTAGGTGATCTTTAAGGTCCTTTCCAACCAAAATCATCCTATGATTCTATGAATAATCAGACAGCAGTATGGTAATATTCAAAACTATTTTTCTACTCCCCCAAAAATGAAACAATTAAATGTAAATGACCCCCTGAAATCTAATAAGTTATCCAACACTATCACAGAAACAGTTTCACATTTCACACATATTCAAAAAGCTGACTTCTTCCAGTGTAGTATCATCTGTACAGATGAGGTCACTCAAACAGACCTTACCTACCTCTAGACACCTCTCAAGACATGGTCATTTGTCATTTTTATTCATGGGCTCTTTGTCAGTTTGTATTCTCCATCATTGTACAGCTGTAAATTCTTTGACAGGGAACATAATTTTCTGCAGTTTTACAAATATCTAATGTTTTCTGATGCAGGCTATGAGATGATTTAATACAGAGGCAGTCAACCAAGCAGGCAGGCAGTTTAGCAGGGCAATGCAGCAGGCCACACATGGGATTATCTGTCCTGGGGCTGTCCTGCAGCTGCACTGGATGCTGGGCACGCAGCCTCTTTCCAGATGGACGAGGTGAGACAGGGCAGGTTGCATTGCTGAGGAGCATCAGAATAAAGGCACTGCAGGGAGGAGTCAACTGTAAGATAAACATATTCCCAGAATCATCACCCTGCCCATGCACAGCAGGGGTCATGGCACAAACCTCTCCTCCAAGGCTAAAAGCATGTAAGCGGTTAACTTATCAGAACTGAATACCATTTTGTTGCTAAATCCTAAGACATGAACTATAGTTTTTCATCATGAAAAACCCAAATCACATTTGCCTAACCTGATTTTTTTCCTTTTATGTTAGCTAGTGAAATGTATGTTCAGCGCTCTGTTCTATTCCTAAGCTCTTCTCGTGCAACAACACGGTAAACCCACACTAGAAAGTAACCCATGCTTTTTAAGTAGCAAAAAACCCCCAGAAACAAAACAAAAACGGATACCAGAAGAATGCCAGAAAATTGATGGAAACCCTTGAAAAGTGATAAAAGATGGTATTTAAATAATGAGGGAAAAACCCAAAACAAACGTTGTGTGGAAACTTAACACTTAGCAAAATGATTAGTAAGGAGGAGTCTAAGTACTCCAAGAGTCCTGACACCAAGAAGCAGTTTAACCACACATCTCTGACACTATCTCCTGTGCCAGGTGGGAGACTGATGGGTGGCTGACAGATGCTACCCTGCTTCTTCCTGGTTAACATAGTGATTTTTTTTCTCATTTTATCCAAGATCTGCCCGAAGCAAACAAACTCCTCCTTATCTCTTACTGACAGGTAGGGCAGTGCAGCTTCTACAGTGCATTCATCATCTTCTTCTGCATGGGGGTGGGGGAAAAAAACCCTCTGCACCACCTAAATTTGGGATCAGTGAATAGTTTCAGAATTTGCATGCTGCATTTGCTGGTGACCGGGCATCATCTAAATGGAGATGGCCTATGAAATGAAAAATTGGATGTATAATTCTGTCTTGTTCCTTCCGTAGGACTCATTTTTGCTCATAGCAGATCTGTATAAAAAGGGAGGCTTGCATTTCATCAAGATAATAATATTGAGCACATGCCAGCATTTTACTGAGACTTCATGCAGGAGACAAGACTTCCGAATAACAAATTAGCTGCTCTTTTCCTGAGCGAGGTCTGAAAAACTAATTTGATAATAAAATTTGCCATAAGAACAAGTGGCTTTAAAACAGCTTAAAAGATGTATGTATAGGCTGTGTTCTGATTCAAATACCATCATCATCATCATCATGGCTAGGCTTCGCAAACGAAGATTTGGGAAGGGCTCTACCCACGTTTGTTGCAAGCGCGTTGGTGGCTAAAAAGGCCGATACGAGATAGGCATGTTACGAGATAGGCATGTCCGGTTGCAGGTTCAAATACCAATCTGGTTCTGAATAGGTGACCAAAATATTTTTGTTGTTTAGGACAGTGCCCTATGCTTATTTTGCTCACTGTGCAATTTTGCAAAGAACACAATTATTGAGCTGTCTATCTAACTTATTAAAAATTGACTCAGGCATTGAACACAATATACTTAATCCCATAGGATTTTTAACAATATCAGTGTAGCTGACAGATAAAGACAGTTTTCTTTCTGATAGTTTCCTCTAAATAGGAATGGAAATAGTCACAGTGACACAGCTGAAACCAGAGCCACGCTCATGTTTCTAGGCTGAGCTACAAGGATTAGTAACTGTCATTTGAAGTAGTGCTTAATAATGGAGTAAGCAGGTTGTTCAGTAAACATCAGTCAGCATTTAGTGATTTGTACATTCAAAACAAATTAGATCTTTGCAGCTTCCAGATAATCTTTCAAACAATCAAGTATCTACAGAAGGGGTGTTGTATCGGTTAATTCCCTCTTCCCATGACCATCCTTCTCTCATTCACAATGGGACAATATTAGATCACCAGGCACCAACCATGTAGTTCCCCCACATAAATGGGGAAAGCACAGAGGGTCACACTGGGAATCAACCATCACAGTCAAACACAAGAGTCTGAACAGACATGGCCACGGCCCATTACATGGCATGCCTTAGAGAGCTGGGAAAGGGATGACCTCAGGGTTTCTTTGTAAATGTTCTTTCCTAACCCTGCACCATTTTTCACTACCAGTTCTCCTAACCTTTTCTTCTTCTTCAGGTGCAAGTCCATAGTAAACTCCATGGATTTATATAAATTTAAAACATACTCCCATTTTAGGATTTAGGATGTTTATAATCTTACAGTAAGCAGAGAGTTTACAGTAAATCCTTTCAGACATGGACTGGGTTGTCAAGTATGTTTGTGAAGTTTCCAGGATCATTGAGTCACACACCATCGCTAATGCCCTACTCACAGACGCAGCAGTCACAAACACCTACCTTTGCAAACAAAGCACTTAATATGGAAATATTTGTTCTGAACTCTCAAAACTTCTCCTTTGCATGGGTTTCCACAGGTATTGCAGAGAATTGCAGTACTTGATGGCTTCTCCAGTTGGCTATGTACAGCCTGTGGTTGTGAAACTGCAAGAGAAAACAAAAGGTAGAGCATTGTAAGGGCTATCAGGTGCATCTTCTGTAAGATCTACAAATAATGACAATTAACACCTGGGACAAAACAGATCAAGCAAATAAAACAATTTCAACTTCTGGGGTTGGCCAGCACAAGAGTAAAGATCTGCTAAAGGAGCTAAGCCAAGCATCACATTACATAATTTTCAAAGGTTCTCCTTGCAAACATTTAAATCATAAATCAGAATTGCTGACAGAGGAAAGAATTCACCTGATCAAGTCTTGGGAGCCTCCACCTGAATTTCAGAAAAAATTGCTTTGTCATATTTTCTCTTCATGAAGTCAAAGACTATAGATAAAAGCTATTGTTTTTATCCAAAATATCATTAATGAGGCTTAGGAACTCTTACACTGTGAGCTACTGATCTTTAAAGTTCAAGGTAACTGCCTTCTTAACTGACTTATGGACAGAAATATACTTCTGTTGATATTTTGAGTTCCTACTCCTGAAACACTGACATCTCTGCAAATATCACATATCAATAAAGGAAGGTTGCTCTCATTTTGTAAGAAATCCATGATTTCAAGAGATTAGGTTTATCTAGGTTAGCAAAATATTAAGTTAATTAAAAATTTGCTGCCATCTTGTGATGCACATTAGATATTGCATTTATTTGGCTGTTGATAACACAACATAAGTTGGCATCCCAACATATTATGTGGAAAAGGTGAGATATGACCTTATTCTTGCAATTCTGCTGCAGCACTTGCATTAATTTTTTATCACAGTGTACTTAGGAGTTAAGATGGAAAACATCAAGGCAGTTAACTATAGAGGGGCTGTAACTCAACAGACTTGGCTTTTTCCCTGTGTGAAGAACTAATAACAGGAAAATAGATAAAGCAAATGACATCTTATAAAGCAAATTACATATTTAATGACACTTTTCTTCTGTAATGTGGCATGCTTATTCCAAGGTTAGATTGCTTATTTCAAAGTGATTGAATTTGTTTAAATTTTAGCTTCAAAATAAACTTATCAACCAACTAGTCAAGATGGAGCAATCAGTCATAGGCCAATACACTAAGTATGACCAGGAACCAGAGAAGTTTCCCTTCAGGGTTTAGTCAAGGGATAATGCCATTGCTGTGCTACTCTTTTACCAACATCCAAAAAAAAAAACATTGGGAAGTAACTTTTTTGTATGAGACTGCTGCAAAACAACTAATAAATTTACAAGAGGATGGATTAAACTCAGACTGGCCAAGATCTTTAGTTTCTATTCTTATTGTAATATTAGAGTTGCTATTTCAAAAAAAAAAAAGAGGGAGGGAAAAAAACCAAAATTGATTTTAATTAAAAATCTACTACCAACAAAGCATAATGTCTGTAACATCAGCATATATATGGGTGATATAGAGAAGCAGTGATGGTACTGTCACTTAGAACACATACAATAACAGACAATACTACAACGAGTAAGTGAGCTCTTGCTCTTTAATAATCTGACCTTGTTGCTCTTCCTTCTCTACTCTCACCTCATCCCCACTGCCATTACGTTTTGCAATTCCTAAAAGGTCTTTCCACCTCCACTGAGTTTAAGGAGTCAGTATTTCAGTGAGATGCTGAGCCTCCCCTTCCACCCAGTCTTCCAGGGGAGTTGCTGCAAGTTTTGCCCAAACTGGCAATTTCTACTCTCGTATGTAAAGTGTCTTTTCTCAAGAAGATATATGGGCTGAGCTGCTTATAGCATTATTCACCACCCATTAAGATGCTGCCTTGTCTGCTGAAATTACATGTTCTGGGATTGTCAAAAAAGTCCTGCTCAAGGCAGTGTGAACTTTGGAGCAGTTATTGAAGTCCTGGTTATAATTAAGGACATGTCCAACAAAAACAGCACAGCATGACAGGCAACTGGAAGTTTATAGAAAGGAACATGCCCAAATTTGCACAGAACAAACAGTGCACACGGTTCGAGCTACTATGAGGGTATGACTTATTCCTCAAAAGAAAACAGAGGAAACTGCAAACTTTGTAATACTTAACTTTTGACATGAGAATTTCTCTTTACTGTAATCTGCCCAAAACAAACTACCCACCCTGAAAAAGAATCAACCCTGTAAGAAATCAAAACAAGGTATTTTCCCAAGTTAGTTAACAGAGCTCAAAGTTTGCAACTATAAATAAAGAAGGTTTACTCCCTCCAGAATTATTAACAAGCATCAAATTTGTAGCATATAATTCATGAAAGACTTAAGAAGAGCTGACCATACCCAGACCATTTTGGCCTATACAGTTGCATAGGCAAATGTAAAATTCTGATTGGAACAATTAAATATTGACTTTTCTTCACACCCAACTCTTCCTATGTCTCAGCCTTTCAGAACAGCATCTCTCCAGAGGCATCCACGCCTAGCCTGTTTAGACAGCCACCAGTTCCTGCTGTGGTGTTTCCCACAGGCTGGAGTAACCTGGCCCAGGAGTCCCAGCACTGCACAGAGCATGTGCTGAGAAACCCAGGGCTGGAGAGCCCCGAGGACAGCCCACCACAGCAAACATACCCCCCTTCCCCAAAGTGACAACAGCGTCACATTTCCAGAGAAAATGTCACTATTGCACCTGGGAGTTCAATGCTGCACTTGTTGCAAAACAGCAGAAAACTGAAAATTGTTGCAAAGTTGTTTGTTTCTTTTTGGTCCGTTTTGTTTTCTGAAAATTGTTGCAAACTGAAAATGTGGCAGAAAACAGAAAGTTTTGCTTTGCATGATGTGTTTGGTGCTCAGTGTCCAGAGCTACAGGGCAGGACAACTTCACACATTTCCTTCTCTTTGGGTCTCTGAATTGAGGCTTAGAATTCAAAAAAACCCAACAACTCAGCTATAAAATAAATTAAAAAGGAAAATACGTAGTATTGCTTTTGGCATTCTTCCATTAATCTTGAAGTAACATAAAGCATATTTAAAATATGCATGGGAGACAAAGGAAAATTATTTTGCTTTTCTCTCAGTTCAGAACTAAGCTATTCGATATTTCACACAAAAACCCAGTGGGAATACAGTGCCTTTGAGATCATTACAAAGTGGTCCTTCTGAAGACAGTTTAAAATATTTATTCTTTCATCTAGCACAACAAAATTATATAATTAATGACATGTTAGTTTATATTTTAAAATACTGAAACTTAATATGCTTCATGTTTAAATTGCAGCTGCTGACAATTTTGAGAAACTAACTCTACTAGTGAACTTCACATTTTAACTTATGTTTCAAATCATATTTAAGGAAACATGTTTACATGGCAATTTTCAGCATTCTACTTTTATGCCTTTATGTATCAAAATCAGTCTTTGAAGCAGCAGAACATACAATCAACATATTTAATGAGTGAAATAATGAATTTCTGGCAGAATGTAATTATATGAGCCTGGTCATCAGATCCTAACTAAAGAGTTCATTAAAAATTAAATGCTTACATTATATCCTAATTTGTAGAATTTAATGAAAGTAGAAATTTCCTTATTAACTTTAAATTACTTTTTCTAAACTGAAATACAACTGAATGCCTGATTCTCTAAATTTCCCTTTCGCCCATACCACATACGACATTCTGCTCTAGCAGACGTATCCTCACCGATTCACCAATCCTTAAATCCTAAAAAGATCTGACTGCACTCATTTTTTTGACAAGGACAAAAACTGGCAAGAAATGAAAGAGCAAACAGTTTCCACAGCACTTTTTTGTGCAAGACTTGTCTGCTGGGAACATCATTGCCAATAATCTTGCCAACTGTCCAGTGCTCACACATCTCTGATGTCAAGACTCAGCCTCTCTTCAACAGGCTACACAGTACATCATTCTGCAGTTCTGGACCAAGTAGGGCTCATTAACTAGCAATGGTTTGTTACAAATTTGTCAAACAAGATACATTCCTTAGACTTACTTCTATACTGCGTACTCAAGATGTGCACTTGCTGCAAGTATCACAGGGAAGGGAGGACAGTGATATCACTTGTTATTAAAGCTGCATTACACACCTTATGGCCACTGTCAAGTGAAGTTTTCAGTCTGATTATAACTTTCACAGATTCACAGAATCTTCTGAGTTGGAAGGGACCTGCAAGGATCATCGAGTCCAATTCCTGGCCCTTCACAGGACATCCCCATGAATCACACCACGTGCCTGAGAGCTTTGCCAAACTTTAACCATCTACTTAGACATTGCCCACATTTCGTGTTTTCCAACTCATTTCTTCAGGGAAAATTTCAAACAAGCTGTTTAAGCTTTTTGTAAAGATGAAAAAAAATAGTATACAGTATATTGGTTTTCAAGGTTAAAAAGAAAGCACACCACACTGTTTTTGAAAGTACTTGGAGTAAAGGTTGTAGTCTGACATTGGTGAACATTGTGACAGGTACACTGGATCCATGAAAAACCACAGTATGTGGTAAAAAACCCAACTCTTTGAATAAGCCCCTCTGGCATTGCTAGACTAAGTAGGATTTAAAAGCAGGGGGGTCAGGATAAGGTGCCAGGGACGAGGACAAGATTTGGCTGAGACAGGAATGTTTTGGAAGCAGTACAAGACAAGCTGACGGCAGTGACAGAAGGGAGAAGATTCGGGAGTCCCTGGTCATGCTCTGCTTGGGAGCCTGGGATAGAAAATGTCATCCTCTGCTGTGAGCAAACTGCTGAGGGAAATCAAACCCTTGGAAAAAGATCCCATCTAGGATCGGTCTATGCAGAGGATGACATACCCCTCTGCTATCAGGCTGTCCAACAGCCAAATGAAAGAAATCTTCATGGGAGATTACAGACTGGATGAAGAAACATGGTCAGAATTCAACTGCAGAATTCAACATGGCTTTTTCCAGTTTGGTGTTTTTTGTTTTAACTGCCTAAGAACCTACAGAAGCCATTACTGAGCTTGGAAATTAAGTACTGAAAATTAAGAAGTATCATGCTATCATTCAACCTGAGATCAAATCTCAAATATAAAGTTTCATAATAAAGACTTCCTCCTTCTTTGTTCACTATATGGACACTACTATGGCCACATATCCCATTTACTCCACATTATTTAACCCTGTTTTGAAAACCCAGTTTATTAGATTTACTGCTCTTAGTGACTACAGAAGCCTGAAATGACAGAGGGCCAAATGACACAATTTAATATTAGAATCTCAGAATCCTCAAATGGGCTGGGTTCAAAGAGACTTTAAAGATCATCTAGTTCCAACCCTCCTGCCATTGGCAGGGACACATTCCACTAGACTATGTTACTCAAACCCCCATCCAACCTGTCCTTCTGTGATATGCTCATTTTAGAGTACTGTGATATAAACTAAGGAGTAATTTAAATGGAGATACAACATTTGTGTGAATAAATATTTTCTTCCTAATATTTGCAATCTCAAAAATTACCAGTCAATGCAGGGAAAGCCATAATTCCTCACCACAGTTCCTGGAAGGATAGTGCAGAACCAGAGCCTAAAGGCAACAATAAAAGGAAAACCAAAGGGCTTGGCGGGAGTTACCTCCCCTGCTCTTTTTGTGGGTTGTTCTGGGGGTTTTTTATTGTGTTCTGGAGGTCAGGTTAAAAGAGTGCAAGCCTTTCATTTCAGGTTCATACAAATACAGTATCATTTGCCTTTAACAGCAACTCTCCATTAGCAGAAAAGCTACATTGATTTTCTTTAGCAACTACCAGCACTACAGGCTCCTCTATAAATTCACAATCTATTACATTTGCTTCATGTGATGAAAACATTTTTTGAGGGGAAAAATACTAGAAAGACATTAATATTTAAAATTATCATTATCAGCTGTTTAGTTCATAATAATGTTCAGCTTTTTCAACAAAGGCAAAGGCCACATTCCAACTCTGAACCAAAAATGCACAGCACTGACAAGGGATATTATTCTGCACAAAAGAATTATCAGCAAATTACCTCTGTGCTGACACTGAAACCTTTCATCTCTATAGCTAGAGGTGGTTACTAAAAATGAAAACAAACAAATATGAGACCCAAATGCCATTTACTCATTAAGTATTCGAGAAACAGGACAGAAGTACTGACTGGGGACATGCTGTATCAAGTGATTTGGGGAGGGTGGGGTTCACAGCAGCCTGAAGGGGAATTAATTTTGCAATCTTCCCAGAGCAGGATTAAAGGAGAAGCAGACGAGTGGGGCAGCACCCTGCTGGAATTAGAGATTGGAGTTTAAGTTGTTGTTTTACCAAAACCTTTTTGTGTCAACTGAGTCAAAACACTCAGGGTTGAATTTAAAAACACACAGATGAAAGCAAAGGAAACAAGCATTTAAGTGCCTCTGAATATCCAAATGAAGCATTACTCCTGCTAGCCCTGCTCTCTCCCTGTCTTGTGTCTGTGTGTAAAATTCAGTGAGGAGGAGTTGTGATGGTGTGGGGCTAAGGATAACACAGAAGTACATAATACATAATACATGCAGTGTTCAGAAAATGACATGGGTGTAAGGGGATTGAGTTTTTTTTCCTGAAGAACTGGTGATTGATTATGGAGCCTTGTGGAGGGGCTGAGACCTCACTGGTCCTTTCCACAGAAAGGATGAAAAAAAGAGTAACTGTGTAATGGGAACTCCATAAGCTTTCCCCATCCATCCTTCCAACCGCACTTAGCAGCAGGGCAGAATGATTCCCTGACCCCAGCCCTTCCTGGTCATGCACCTGGGTAGTCAGGGGACTGTGGGAGGAGGGAGCACAGTGTGCCCAAATGGATGAGCACTGGCCTAAGGAGCAGACATGTTAGATGTTCTACAACAGCACATTTAATAACTAGTGGTAACCTGGTTTACCCTATTTCTCAATTAGCACCTTGTCTTCATTGCCTTTGCAAATGTGTTTCCCCACTTTAAGGTGCCTTTCCACTGTAACACAATGCTGTTTTTCCGAAAAACAAAGCAGAAGAACATGAGGATAGAGGAAAAGCTAAAGAAGTTTTGCCCTGAATTGTCCATATTACGTAGTCCCTCAAGCCCTCCAGCAGGACACACAGAGGGCTGAACTGTCCCCACACCAGCGAGTTCACTCACCTTCCCAAAAGTGTTTTTCTACACTGGGAGGGTCCTGACCCTCCACTAGAAGTACTCACTGCTCTTTCCAAAACCTCTGCTGTGGCTCCTACAGTAAAGCACTATTATTGCTTCTCTCTTTAGTTCTCATACTGTAAGACAAAATATTCACCAAATTCAATAAATCTCTATGTCAATAGGTCTCTATTTAATTGAATTCTTACACATTGTTCAAAATCACAGAATAGCATGGTTCAACAATCATGTTCTTTTATGAAATGTATACCTGCTTCTACCACCCATAAAAAGGCATGCCTTTCCAGTATGCCTTTTCTAAGGTATTGCCTTTTCCAGCACTTCTTATGCATTACCATCAGAACAGAAACCCATAGCTGACATAGGACAGCAGGCAGACAGTACAGCTGAGGCCATCTCTGCTTTTACTGCCAATTACAGAGTTTATGGGACCAGAGGCAAAGGAGAGGTATTATCCAGCAGAATGTGAACACAACTATGCACAAGAGATGCAACACAGCTGAAGTATTCAGCACACAAGAGCTTCAAATCTCACCATATGCTCAGTGCAAAACTCACATCACATAAACAAATCTAACACAAGCTAACCTCCTGCCCTCATTATTATAATAAAACACTTACTGAATCCAAACACGGTTAGTAAAAATTTCTGCTGAGTTTTAGTAGCTGCTACTGCAGCATTGTAAAGACTATTCTTGTATGGGTTTAGCTAGATTACAATGAGAAAGGGTATAGAAAAAGCACTCAAATATATCTGCATAAAGCAATAGGTGGGGTTTTTTCCCCATTATAATCTAATATAAACTCTAAAGTCAAATTAAATAAAATGAGGAAAGTTTTCAAATTGAGCTGTCTCTTAAGTGCCAGAATCATTATAATTTCCAAATCATCATTCATATAATTAAAAGAATACAAAGCATAATTTAAAACAAATGTTTAACCATCTTTCTCCATTCTGCTGTGTTTCCACATAAACACAGAATAATTATTCTCATGACAGTATCAGTGATTTAGTTACCGCAGCTCCAGATAAAAAAAACAAGTCATTTCAGGTCCAGGTTCTCCAAAATGTGGAGTCATCACACTGTACCTGTATCTTCCGGCATTCCCGCATTAATTCCCTTCCAGAGGGGAAATGCCACCAGGAGCACCGCTGCTGTGTGGCTGGTGGCAGGAGCTCAGCCGGCCGGTGGGGAGCGGGATCCGAAGTTGTGTGCCGTCACCGCTCCAACACCAACACACCCAGGGGTCAGATGACTCCTGCAACACCCACGCACTGCCAGGAGCCGAGCCAACACCTCACCGTCACCACCATGTAAAAATAGCATCCTACAGAAGCCTAAATATTGTCACGTCCATGGGGTATGCCACCACTGGCAGGGGCCCCGAGGGACCGGATGAGGGACGTGCCAGCAAGGGGTGTGTTTGCGTGAGGTGATGCCACCCCTTCCATAGCTGCTGCAGTGTGGTACTGGGCACCTGGGGAAAAAGGCTAAAAGATGGAAAATCTGCAAACTCCTTGCCATAAATTGAAAATATGGGCTGAGGTAGTGGGGAAACCCCTCTAACATCCCCCAAGCACAGAGGTCCCTTCCCCCTGGTGCAGGAGGCATGGCCCTGATGTAAGAAGGAGATGTAATTAGTGAGATGCTCTCACTGTGAGATACCTGGCAGCCAAAAATCTCTCCCCTGATTGGAGTTGGAAAGTGTATCACTGGAATAACAGTGATGTGCTGAGCTATTTAAATCACTACATGGGAACACAAGGAGCATTTCTATAAGGACTTTGACTTCAGAAATATATATGATGAGTACACTACTGCCCTGGGCCATGCCAGACATGGTCTGTAACTTTAAATAGCCCCCAGCTGACATGGCCTGAGACCCAGGGCACAGATCTGAAGATCCCAGGTTTGGCACAGTGAATCAGAACTATGAATTACTCCATTAAAAAAAAGTCTTTTATATGTTATCTTGCAGCAACTGACTTTTGGCAATATTTGATTTCGTTCAATACTGTTGTGCTGCCTGTGTGAAGCCAAATCCATCTCCACACTCTTTTGGATCACCATCAGCCACCCTGGCTGAGCTCTCCAGATACTGGCAGGATTTGGCCTACTTAGTTTTTCCCAGCGGCTACTTCAGCTTGGCAGAAACACAGGAGGCACTTTGCTAAATAGCAATGCTCTGAAGGCATGTAAATTAATAGGCAGGAAAAGTGAAAGGGCTTTCACTCTTACACAGCCCTTCCCTCTGCTCGCCAGGCTTCCAAGGCTAAAAGCTATGTAACTTGCATTTTGAGGTTGTACCATCGTAATGCAGTCACACAGTGCACTAATTTGTATTTACAGTTCTAGGTGTGATCCATGAGCCTCCCCTGAGGTCTCACTGCTCGGTTACAGCAAAGCAGAAATCACACTTGAGGAGCTGGAGGGTTTTGATGGTGCTTCTGTGAAACTCCAGCAAAACTCATGAGCGTCACAGGCACAAAGCACGAGGCCATTGCACTTCATTAGTGTGATGGGCTGACCTGAGGGAGCGTGACAAGAGACAGCAGTGACAGCAGCACATGTGAGAGCTCAGAGACCTCCTGCTGCAAATGATCCAGAAAGCAGTATAGCTTTAACCTGATTTCTCAAATCAGTAAAAGCCAAACCCCCCTGTTTTAACAGTAATAACAGCACATTGCCCTTGCTACAGAGAAGGTCAAGACACTTGGCTCCTCTTACAACCTCTAGTCCTGATAGCCACAGCACTGCTCTCATCCATCCTGTGTTTTAGGTTTCCTTTCACCAAGTTGACCCAGGTCAACTCCTTTACCAACGTCTTTGCAAACACCAATCAGACAGCTTAGTGATGAATTTAGGCCACTCTGAAATGGATTAGTTGGCTGCAACATCTTTAAGTCTATGGTACCATGGTTATAAATAGCATTTTAAAAAAGATTTCAGATCCTTTCCTAATTAACTCGTGTTTTTTTCCTGTATTCACTGCCCTCTTCCCAGTGAAAGCTAAAGTGAATGTCAATAGCAACTGGACTGGTCACATGGTTTAGTTTTAGGTAGTTCCTATGAGGAGCAGAAAGTTGGACTTGATGATTCTTGCAGGTACCTTCCAACTTGAGATATTCTAGGATTCTATGAGTCTTTGAAGGTGACAGTATATACTCTAACCATGTTCCTGTTCACACCACTTCGGTACACCTATTTTAAGCTTTTTCCATAGTCTATCTCTGAAAATATGTTTTGGAATGGAAAACAAAGTTTTGGAACGGAAAAAAATGCTTTGGAACAATGTTAGAGTTTTATCTTCACTATGGAACAATGTTAGAGTTTTATCTTCACTAT